>NC_081798.1:12464523-13177023 GCF_963082965.1 Carassius carassius
CTATTCATATTCAGGTACAGCTACTTTTATGAATGAGTCATTGAATCATTCATTAAACAGATTAATTGCACAAATTCAAATGACTCACTGCATCTGCCTACTACCATAGTATGGGTATTTTTCAGTCCGAATGATGCAAGGCTGCATATCTCGACTGCCATTTCATCAAGCCCCATCAAAGGAGATCTTTATCTAAAGGATCTATAGTAGACAGTCTTTGTTTCGAATCCTTCATTTGAAGGATGTATCAGGGGTATGAAAATGAATCTGCACTGAGCTCATTCAGTTTCATTATGCAAGGCAACCAAAAGGATGCAGCCTTCCGTTTAAGAAGCACCCATATAACATGCAAAAAAACTAATTAATCATTCACTCATACAATTTGTTAAAAAATTCTGATTCTTTCAGGAAGTCCATGAAGTGTCCAACATTCCACACCTTTTTTTTATTAAGTGCAATATCCAGGTAGGGCCTACTTGAAGAGCAGGTACTTTTTTTCCTTTTGGAATTAACAGTGTGAACACTATCTGGATTAAAAAATGGCATAGAATAGTGCATACGTATGCAAATTGGGACATCAAGTCATTGAATCATTAACAATTTATTTTTATTTCTTTCAAAAATACTGAATCATTCAGGGGAAAAAACAGCTACTTGTGTTGCAACATTAATGCTGTCTTTGATCAGAACTCTTTGTTTTCAAACACATACTGTATTATATGAGGTGCATACCAAGGTTTCCGCAGTTTTTTTTTTTTTTACTGATTCTCATGTGTTTATTAGGCTAGATCAGTAACCTTAAACCTTCCTCTATCCGACAGGAATCTTTTGCACAATCTCACTGTGCACCTACGCAGCCAGTGTCTCATACGACCTTTCCAGAAACCCTCCTTTCATCTACGGTCTGCCCAGTGATGTAGACCACGGGTACGGATGGTCCATCTTCTGCGCATGGGTCAGTCTGGGCCTAACAGTGGCATCAGGTTGCATCTGCACAACTTATCCATTCCTGAGCCGCACAAAGGCTCTTCGCTCCAAAACGGCAAGGGAGTCATCTGTATGAGCGCCTCTTGGTGTCCTGGAGGACTCAGCAAATCATTAATCAGCACTTGGCGCTTTAGTAAAATGGATTCAAGTGGGACTTCATGCTGTATGGAGCTGTTTTGAATGTCTTGTAGATTTCAGATACCTTCGTTTTGGGCCCATGAGATGTATCAGTGTTAAACAGAACGAAAACTCTTGCATTTTCTGTGTGTCTTCTACACACATTTGCTTACACACACATGTAAAAAACTAATTACACACGAATATAAAGTATGTGTGAATATAATGAACAAAACCTTTGATTTGAAATGGGTATGTGTATGTTTGTGGGTCGTTGTGATGCAATCATTCTCTGGATCAGGTGAATATTCTACACGCTAAGGATCTGAGCCACAGTTTTTTATGCAAACCATCTGAAATTCAAATGATTGCTCTGATCATGGTCAATATTATTTTTGTATTATGTGATTAAAGCATATTGGTTTCCCTACCACTTGCAATCCGATACAAGTTGACTATCCATTGGCTCAAGAGCTGACATGTCAAATGAAAATATCAAACAGCTTAATATTTCAATCAGGGATGAACAGGACACTTCTTGTCACCGAAGTCACCACATCAGACAAATGTATAAAGGCATGATTGCATATATATCACCTTTGGGTAACAGCTGGTGGCTGATATTCAAAAAGATGGAAAAATCAAAGAGACACAAGAGGTCTTGAGATCTAAGACGTGGATATCGAATTTGTAATTGGATGAAATGTCTCTGAAGATTCAGGACTTGAATGTGGCTGTCACTAGCAGTGCAATCGTGATACGGCAGCATGTTTTAAGTGGATGCTCTCAAATCTACCCGTCTCGCTAATGAAAGGCCTCTCATGACATCACGTCATTGTTGAAAATACAAGTCCTTCAGTTCCACACGAAGCAACCAGGATTATATTAACTGCAGGATTCTGTTTTCCAAACTAAGCCAAAACAGTATCATATCCCTGAAACTGTACTGTTTGCCTCAAAACGTCTGTTGTGTTCCTGAAAGTGTATCATAAATAAAATATTATAATGATGAAATAAAGGTCTATGAAGAAACCATATTGTTTTGTGTGAATTTAGGCAGTATTTGGGCTTGGGTTGATTTCACCTCTTGTTGTTGATATCACCTCAATTATGCATGGTTCAAGAAAAGCAGTTTTTAAATTAGCAAAAATTGAAGTAAATAAATGATTAATGCATCTGAGTTGTTGATGATATCAACTTTTAAATTGAGGGCAGTGGTGCTGCAAGACCAGAAACAGTGATATTTTGAAGTATTTTTGGATGTATATGTATTATTTAAAAAATTTATAGTTAAATTTTAGTTTTAGTCATTTATGAGCTTTTGTCATTTTAATTAGTTTTTGATAAATTCTATTTAGCTTAATTTTTACATTAGTTTAAGTATAAGTAATATACAGTAGTACTTAAACATGTCATACATATGTTATTTTTATTGCCAAGGCAACAGCTCTAATTTTCATTTAAATGTTCAAGTTAAATTTTTATCTTATCTTATACACACACACACACACACACACACACACACACACACACACACACACACACACACATCAGCTTCATTCAAGAAAATCATAATTTCCAAGACTGTAAAAGTCATATCATTTGAAATGAATGACAAAAATAAAACACACAGACTCTATAGCTTACAGTATATAACTTGTTCTAGTTATGCTCAGTTCTATTGTGCTAAATGTTTTTAATGTTGCTCTTTGTTTTTCATTTAATACTTATCCAGTAATGAAAAGTCATTCAAATGTTTGCATTATTCTAAAATAGATATGCAGGATTTGTTTTCATACTACAGTTTTTTACAATCACTTTGCTACTATTTTCAGAACCTTGATGTCATTTTTCACAACTCTAGACACAAAACTCAAAACGGTTATCACTTGTAACACAGGCTGACTAATGTTCAAAACATTGCCTTGCGCATTCACATCTTTAAAGAAATCTTGCACTTGCACAATCATTGGTTCAAAACACAACTTTACTGTGAAATACCATTGAAACATAACTATAGATCACCCACACACAAGCAAACGATAGTTTCACTGTGTCATTGTTCGTACAATCATTAAATATTGTAGAACAAAATAGGTGATACAGGTTTCATTATGGTACTACATGTACAGTAAATACATCTCAGTAAAAGTACTGCAGTAGTAGAGAGAATACTACAGACACAGTGGAATCATTGAACAAAGTTTGTAATATATTGATGCAAAACACGACAGTACAATCACAACATAGGTTTATTTGAATCAAAGCAAAAATAATTAGCCATGAAATAGAAAAGAAAAGACAGTACTGTAAAACATCAAATGCAGTGTTCCTCAACTTGCTTGCTTGGATTGTAAGAAACAAAACAGGAGTGATTACTGTACTTCAACATTGTCATCAACTCTGTGTTGTGGATTTGGCCACAGGTTCTCATCTACATCACAATGGATGTTTTCATTAGCCAAACATCTTGGAAAAAACCTTCGGGCATGGCGAATCCAGGCCTGACACTGGTCTGCTGTGATGTCATTGCAGGCGTCATCCATGGCCTGGAGAAGAGTGTCTTGTTCATGAGGGTGCCTATCATGAACCTTCCATCTCCATGCGGAGAAAAATTCCTCAATCGGGTTAAGGAAGGGAGAGTATGGGGGTAAATACAAGGTGGTAAATTGTGCATGGGCTTGAAACCATGCTTGCACCACATGAGCATGATGGAACCTGACATTGTCCCACACAATGACATAGGTCACACCTTCAGCTCTACAAACCTGATCGAGCTCATCAAGAAAGGTGACAAGGAGAGCTGCATTATATGGTCCAATATGAGGTCTGCGTCCCACCACACCATCTTCTGATATAGCTGCACACATGGTAATGTTAGCCGCACGTTGTCCAGGTACTTGGATGGTTTCCCGCTGGCCAATGAAATTCCGACCTCTCCTCCTTGTCTTGGCCAGATTAAAACCTGCCTCATCCAAATATATGAATTTGTGATGGTCATCATCAGCATCCAGCTCCATCACCCTCTAAAAATACATTTTGGAAACAGATTTAGAGGTTACTGTACAATGTAGAATTTTTGGGAATGTTTTTACAACAGCCATCTTGAAACTGAATTTACCTGAACATACTCAGTCCTCAGTTGCTTAACTCGGTCTGCATTTCTTTCAAAAGGCACACGGTATAGTTGTTTTATAGATACCTGGTGCCTTTTCAGTATGCGTGCAATAGTCGGCAAACTTATGGATCCCACATTGTTGAACATGTCTTCATTGTCCAAGATATGTTGGCGAATTTCTGTAAGGTGAATATCATTTCTGGCCCGAACCAAATCAACCACAGCCTGCTCTTGTTGGTCAGTTAGAATTTTGCCTCTGCCTCCACTATTTGGCCTGGTCACAATTCTACAGGGAACATTAGAGTAAGAAGACACTTGGTCACATCACCTGTTCTGTGATACACATTGGTATGCAGCCATTTGACAATTGAAAGTAGCACAATATTTAGTGCATGCTGATAACTTACCGGTTCCCATTGTGGAACGTTCTGATTATTGAGGCCACGGTTGACCTTCTGAGGTTTGGTTGTATCATTGTAGCTGCCTCAGTCATTGTCATGCCATGATTTATGACATGGTCTACAACTATTGCCCGAATTTCATTGGACACTCTATGCTGTTGCTGCCGCTGTCTTGGTCCGTGGCCTTGTCCTCTACCACGTTCCCCCACACCTCTCAAACGAGGCCCACGACCACCTCTCAGAAGGGGGGCCTGTCCCCTACCATTCCTTTGACCAACATGTCTTCCCCGTCTTCCTCCCACCACTGTTTGACCTCCATTGTGACCTGGATCACCTGCTGGCTCCATGTTACGTATCACTATGCTCTTGCAATTGGATCCCAATCAACTCTTCACTATATACTCATTCCACAATGTGCACTCAATCATCAGTAATGAGCTGGCAGAATTGGACAAGCAATTACAAGGGCCTGCATCTATACAATGCAGTACTGTCAATACTGTAAATAGTCTGAAAAGGTGGTACAGTATTTGGGGCCATAGACACAGTGTCTGATGAAGCATTATGATAAAATATTAGGCTACATCCATGGATATTGTAGTCTAATTGGTTCATGCTCTGCACTAATTGGTGACAATGAATCTCGTTATCTTGAAACGTTCATGATTTACAGTAAACATGGAAGATTGTTTGTCTGTTTCCATACAACTATACATTAAGAGTAATGCAACAGTTACTTATCATTTTGAGCAGTTGTATCAATTGATAGTTAGAACATTGTAGGGAAATGAATAGACACTCATTTGAAATGTAATGTGTGGATTGCCTTTTGAAATAGTAGCACTTTGATGTTAAGTTGTGTCATATTGAACAGGTGATTTTTGTTGAATGAACAAATGATCTAAGTTTTATGTGTATTGTATCCAAGCAATTGAGAAAAGGGTTAGAGTTTTGAAAAATGTGCATTTTGATCATTGGTTGTGAGTTTTGTGTCTAGAGTTGTGAAAAATGACATCAAGGTTCTGAAAATAGTAACAAAGTGATTGTAAAAAACTGTAATTCAAATCCAGGACTGTCCATTATTCTGACAGCAGGGGGCGCCAAATTATCATCAATAAACACACAGACTCTCGCATAAACTCTGAATTAGATTTTTTTTTTTTAAATAGGTCCTAATCTTATATTTTGTTGTGGTGAGGAAGTGGGAGCCACACACGTCAATAAAATATTGCACATTATCCTTCTGTTGAGTGTGCCACACAAAGAAAGAAAAAAAGACAAAACTCAATTGCTGAAACAATATTATAAATAAAAAGGTTGTATTATCATACAGATAGCATTAATCAAAATGAAACTTACATGTACTAAGCACTCGCACAAGCGAGGGAAAATTACTTCAATGTATCTGTAAAATGTACAGTAAATGAGGCTGGCGTCCGAGTGACTCGTGTTGGAGTAGATACACAGTGCCATCACCCGTGTGTGCACAATGATATGTCCTGACCAAAAAGGAGTGAAAATAAAAAAAGGGGGGGGGGGCAACTTCTACCAGTGTGCACGTGTCCTCAAAAGGGTAAAAATAGTGAGGCATCCTGAATTTTCTATTTGAAGACTGAACACTATATATATAATAAGATTAGTTCCCAGTGTCACAGTTGACTTTCTATGTGAAATCATTTCTTTGTGAAATCTTCAAAAATACAGTCTTTCCTTCATATTGGGAAGAAGTCCCGAAAACATAGGAGAGATAACATGCATTCTTCATATAGTAGTAATAAAAGAATAAAAACAATGGCTTCTGAACTTGCTTTTGTACAATGTCAAAAACATTTCTCATAAATCTTTTTGTCTTAATGTTGAGAAAGATAGGATTTGATTGTATGTACTAAAACTACTGGTACATGAACTAGAAACATATGGAGACCTCATGAAAAACAAATCAACAAGTTTGGACAAACACAGAAAACAGATTGCAATACATTTTATATAACTTTTGACTATCCTCAGCTTGTGGCTTCTATAGGAGGTCTGTGGAGTTGAGCTAAGAGTCAGTGTCCCATGGAACCAGGCTAGAAGGTGAGGACTGTTTTTAGGTAACTTAAAAACACTGAATACACTGAAGTGTGTAAATCCCAAATAAAAGCTTAAAATTCTCACAAATCTACACTTTAATGGCCTAAAATCTGAAAAAAAAGTCTTGTGATGGCATTCGTCGTTTAGAAACACCCGTTTATAGTTTCGAAAATGCACTATTTTCATCTTTTACCACAGATTTGGAGTTTGTTAACACTACGACTTCTGCTTGTTGAACATTCCTCTCCTGCAAAAAGTTTCAAAATGTTTCAGTCTAAAGCTCGGTATCAGTCGACCAAATCAATCACATTCCAATACGATTATTTTCCTGAAACCTTTACAAAACAAAAAACAAAAACAGCTTTCGCTCAACAGCAGAAAAACATGCACATAAAACATAATGGACAACACATAAAAAACCTGCGATCTTCTATGTCTGTCTTTTGATCCCTTTCCTACTATCAGTCCTATTCACGAGGATTTTAACAACCGAATGTTTGCGGCATCATCTCTTGCCTTATTTAAAAACCCTTGATTATGCAATAGGCCTCCATGGAGGAGAAGATGATGTACATCAGCCAGAGACTGAAAAACAATGTTGTGGTGAGGATTTTGGGAGTCTGCGGGCCACCCAGCTCCCCTCCGATCTCGGGCCGGCGGCGGTACATGAGGACGGCGATACAGATGAAGGCAAAGATGGTGAACAGGGTGACGGAGAACGCCAGCGTGCCGGGGTCCACGCGGAAATACTGGCCTTGTGACTGGTGAAATATGGCAGCAATGGACCAGGCCACTCCAATGCCAAGAAAGACGTTCACAGCATTGCTGCCAGTCACATTGCCGATGGAGGCGTCAGCGTACTGATCCTGGATGGCTGCCACTTTACTAGCGAATGTGTCTGATTTTGAAGGAGAAAAAGACAGAAAGAAAGAAATATTGTCATGCTGCAAAAATAGGCATCAGTAAATGGATGACTCTTGTATGAAATCTGTTCAGCTCGTATTTTGCCCAAAATTCTACATTTTTAGGATCATTAAGCATTTGTATAATTGTGATGTTGCACACATTTTCTCACCCTGAATTCCCAATACTGTAAAAAAAAAAGTTACATTAAATGAATAAAAAATATATATTTATATTTACTTTCAGGAAATAATTTGATTATTTTTTTAATATATATATTATTTTTTAAATATTTACAACCATTACAAGTTTGATGTCAGAACAATTTTTAAATGTTTTTGAAAGAATTCTCACAAAGGTTGCATTTATTTGATAAAAATACAGTAAAAAATAATAATATTGTGAGAAAGTATTTACAATAAAAAAAAGTTGATTATTTTAATATATTTTAAAATGTATATTTTTTTTGTATAACAGCAAAGCTAAATCTTCAGCATCATTACTCCAGTCTTCAGTGTCACATGATCCTCCAGAAATAATTCTAAACATTCATTAATTCATTCTAACAGAAAGTTCAAAAGAACATAATTTATTAGAGTTACTCTGTACAACTCTGTTGTAAAATGATTATATTTTAATTCTATAATATATTCTCTACCGTCACTTTTTTACCCCACAATTTTAATGCATGTTCGCTGAATAAAATTTTTATTTTCTATTTTTAAACAGGACCTTTTCTATACTAACATGACAATGCTTCTGTGTATAGGGCAAGGTTCAAACTGAAATGATTGATTCAGTCCAGTGAGGAAGAACTCGGCAGGTCTGCAGAAAGCCAAGTTCTAATCCCAGTTGAACACCTCTGGAGTGACTTTAAATGCAGACCTTGAGCCAATAACTCATCACCAAACACCAATGACCAATGTACATACACTATATGGACAAAGTATTTCGACACCCCCTCTTTAAAACTGAAAAAGGCACTTTACAAAACTGTGGCAACAAAGATGAAATCATAATCCATGTATTTAAAAAAAATATTTTCGTCTCTGTTGCAACAGTTTTGGAAGTTTTTAAAATGACTGTAGACGTTATGTATGTATAAGTCATTGGTGTTTGGTGATGAGTCATATCTTTTTTTCAATAATTACTTTTTTGAACCTTGCCTTATACACAGAGGCATTGTCATGTTAGAATAGAAAAGGCTCCTGTCCAAACTGTTGCTATAAAATTAGAAGCACACAATTCACTAAAATATCATTATATGCTTAAACAAAGATGTGTACTTGTGGAAATGATTAGTAGTCAAGTAGTCAAACCTATTCATTAGAAGGTGAACTGGTATCGGTATCGGGCCGATACTGTGCTACTGTACTCGTACCCGTTAAAATGCCCCGATACCAAAAGCCGATACTACACAGCATGTGAACAGAGCTGTGTCCAGAAAAAGAAACACTGACAACAGAACAACAGGGAGTAGAATTAAGTTATTACAGATTAAGGATGTACTATGAAGTGCATGTAAGTATATATTGTTAAACATTCAATATTCATGTCTGTAGGATAGCGGATGTGCACGAGCTGATTAGCAGAGCACGCAGAGTGTATTTAGCGCACGGCTGCACACATGCGTGAACGTGTCCAGTCAATTTCTCACACGGACATCACTGGAAAATTTGTAGTTCAGTCGGATATGTCAAAAGCAAGCAAGCAAAACAGTGTACAGGTAACTAAAGTTATCTGACGGTAAGGAGAGCGAGAGGGAGTCAGAGAGCACGCACTTCTGTTGCATGATCTTGGTTGCTGTTTGCTCCATTACCGCATGCATTTGGAATAAAAAGAAATCATAAATATAAAACAAACAAAAATTATAGGGGCATTCACTATAAAGTAAATTTATTTTAAACGTCAAGCATGCACGATTACAGCAAAAGTGAAACTCGCAGACTGTGTGAAATGCTCTAGGCTGGAAGAGTGTTCTGCACCAATGCAAACGTGGGCGCGCTATGCATGTTTAGCTTGCTGTAAAATTATGGTTTTTATTTGTACGCCAGGGTCCGCGTACAGTGCGCATGATGCAAAATACATCACCAAAATAGTAAGGGCGTACCTGTATAATGTATAAGGATTTGTTTCCTGCATTAAAGTATTGAGCTGAACAGTGAACAATGAACAGTGAAAGTAACAAAAGCTTATACAATACATTTTAACAGGTATAATTAAGTGTGCAAATAACTGAAGGAAATATCTGTTTGCTACCTGAAGCCAACTAACATGATTCTTATTATTATTTTGTCTCTGTACCCAATATTAAAAAAAAAAAAAAAAAAAAAAAAAAAACTATGAAAATACAGGTATCGGTATCAGCAAATAGCAAAAATTAAAGCATCTGTATCCGTCTCTTTCTGAAAAAAGTGGTATTGGTGCATCCCTAATATATATATATATAAATACACACACACTATAAACATCGCATTACTAAAAATAATACAAAATAATAAAAAAATAATGGGGTGAAAAAAAGGAAGAAAATTGTCATGAACTTCTTAATGGTCATTAATGTTTCATTTTTTTCTTAAATTAGTTGTATATATATATGTGACTTAAACATGTTTTCAAGTACCTGGCACAGAGGTTCCTAGCGCCACAAACACAACCGCAGTTACAGAGTCTTTCAGGCCAATAGTGCATCCAAAATGGGATGCCAGGTCTCCAATGAACGCAGTGAGGACGCCAATCATGAGGATTGAGACGATGAAACACGCCCAGCCATTCCAGTAATCAGTGGGCGGCACGATCGCAAACAGAACCTTCCAGAACACAGTCAGGAAGTGCATGACGTAATCAAAGCAAGATGGCATCTTTTCTTCCCCACACTCGTCATCATCATCTTCCCCTTAGGAGGAGGAAAAAAAGGAGAGGAGATCTGAATTATGGATTGATTGTTTGTTTCCTGTGAAGAGACAGGCTGTCCTCTTACTCCAGGGAACATCAGAGAATGATAAGCATATCACTGTTACACAGAATGGCTGACACCAATCAAATCTTATAAATCAGAGGAGGCAGAGGCTCTGAAGCTCTGAAGGACTGGACGTCCAGTACCATCTGTGTTTCTCCAAATATCACACTAATTATAACATCTTATATCAAAACTGTCAGAAGTTAAAAGATTTATTTCAAGCAAAATAAATAAATAAAACGTACAGTGCAGTGCAGTTCATGTCAGTTGACTATTTGAAAAATAAAGGTTGGAACAATAGGAGGAAATACTATATTGTAAATGTAAAAGGCATTATTAGATGCATTGCCGAACATTTACACTGGCCCTGATAAAAATAATAATAATAAAAAATTGACAGTCACTTATTTGACAGTCACTGTATCATGCTTGACTATAGGTTTCTGTTGGATATAAACTAGTGTTAATGTTTTGAACGAATGACTCAGTTTTGAATCAGGTTTGCTGGGTTTTGAGTTAGTACATGTAGAGAAAAGGTATTCAGCATTTTGATTTTAACAATGTGATTTTGGCAAGAAAATTAACTATTTGGCTATTTGTGTGATGTAAGCGTGTTGCTGTGTTAAGAGTTTAGAAAAAGTACTTTAAGCGTTGGTAAACGCTTGTTAGCAATTTAAAAAAACAGTTATTTTTTCATCAAATGTTACGTTTAAGTGTGCAAGAATTCAGGTGTGAGAGCAACGCAGTCTTTAATGAGTAAAAGATCAATGATTCTTTTACATAATACAGTGTCATCATAACACACCTGGTTCACACCTGGAGTGCTGCAGAGTAAGTCAGCCTAACCACCTAATGTCTATGAGAAATATTCCCCAGGAATTTAGATTGTGATCTTCCTCCCTCTCTCTTTCTCTCTCGTTTTGGCTCAGGCTGTACTTACAAGCTCTGTCAGCTTCAGTCAAGCCTGTTAGAATGAGTGCTTGTGTATGTGCCTGACTCTATATGTGTGTGTGTGGCAAAAGACACTTGCTTCCACACATTTCTTATTAATATGCTGTGCTGCATGACGAAAGACACTTCAAAAACCATGCGGACGGAGGGTAAAAGCAAAAGGCCTTGACATTTTAAAGATGATAATAGCATGGCTTGTGTTTGGTAATGCTTGTAGTGAGCTTGACTGATGGCAGAAGAATTCTGGGTAAAAAACAAACCCATAAGAAACACACAAATGTCTTTTTGTTGTTGTTGTTTTTTGCTCTTAAAAATCACAATTATTGCACAACTAAACTTAATACTGAGAGTTGTCTGCTCATGAGAAAAAAGCAAATTATGATTATCTCTCCGGCACTGCTGTGATTGTCACTCTGTAGTTTTTATGAAATATTTCATTGCACTTCAGTCTGGCTACAAGCAAGCCTTTAGCACCAACATATTTTAAATTGCAATAGAGCACTAATGTATGTACAGTATGTAGAGACTTGAAAAAGGACAGCATTTCCTCAGTGACTCACCTGAGCTGACAGTGATGGCCTCTACAAACTGGTCTCTCCAACTGTTAGTACCAACCAAAAGGGCCAAGTTGGTTTTCTTTATGAGTTTGTCGACTGTGCTCTGGAAGGGGTTAAAATCATTACATCTATGATAACAAAATGTAAACCGTTTAATACTTTACAAAAGCTGACATTAGTTAACCATGTTAACGTGAACAAACAGTTAATAATAATTCAACCTCATTTATTATTTCTTAGGTAATGTTAATTTCAACATTTATGTATTTTTTGTTAACATCAATTGTGTTTTTCTTAACAAATATAAAATGATTTATATAATTGTTAGTTCTTGTTTGTTACTACATTACCTAATGTAAACAAAAGATGGTAGAGTTTAATAAAAAGAAATGTCTATCACTGACTTTTTACATGAAACTCAAAGGTAAAAACTTTGAAAAATGCCACTATTGTTTAGCATAGAGTGAAAGTGAATAAAAACAATGAGAAAATGGCATTTTGGAATTGGATTTTTTTTTTTCATTTCAAGAATGTCAATTTTTGTCTGTTCATTTTTTAGATATGTCTTTAAGATATCACAAGTAACAGCATAAAGTGCATTAAAGGAGAACATTCTAAAAAAAAAAATGATAACAGTAGATTTTCCAGATTAGGAAAAAGATTTCCAATAAAAGTCTTCCTCTAGTGCAGCCAGCGAGAAACCTGCCAGCCAGAATCCCAAAACATATTTATTACAGCTCAGAAACTGATTTGTCTGGACGGCATCGCCTTTCGATTATTAAGGTTGTAGTGAGTATTACACCAGCAGAACATCATAATTCTGTGCAATTCAATCCAATCTTCAGGATACGAGGAAATCATTTTGCTTTGAGGCCGAGGCAAATTAACCTGACAGACATGATGAAAACTAATAACCCCTCTGATGCACAGAAGCAGTGCAGGAGAGAACCGAAGAGGTGAATTAGAGATGGAAATGGACACTGTTAAGGTGTATAAAGTGACAGGCAGTCTGAAAGGTTGCATTAATAGCTCTGCCCATGTCTGCTGTATCTGAAGAGCAATTAAAGCTTGAATGGTCTCCAGCTGCGACTACTTCAGCAGGTCAGGACAGCATCGCTCATGTCCAGATGCTCTGTCACCCTCTCATTCATGCTTCAAATGCCATCGCTCGACCTCAGAGTAAATGCGTGTGTGAACACAGATGTGTGTCTGAATGCATTTCTCATGACAGATTCTTCATGAGCAGAAAAGGTACCTTAAACTCATAGGACTCCTCAATGATTACTTCAAGTTTCACATGTTCACCCAGTGTCGGGCGACCCATTTCAGCAATACGCCTCTCATCCTTCTCTTTTTTAGTCAGGGTCTCTTCTTCCCCGTCCTCTGAGAGAGAAAGACATAGCAAGAGAGGAACAGAAAAAATTTGATGAACAACAACAAAAAAAAAGATAAGTAGCAGGGTGTCTTTCATGAAATTTATTAAAGCATTAAAACAACTGGCTTGCTCACATGACGCTACACATATCCAGTGAACAAACATGTAGACTTAAACGATTAGATCATTGGCAGGTCACCGTCATTTTGCCAAGTAAGACTAAAACAGATATTTCCTGAAAAGTTATATCTCTATTCTGATTGGTTGATTAGAATGTTGTTCTAGGATCGACAAGGATGTTGATCCAGGAACAAGTTTTACTTGGTGAAATCATGCTCACCGTCATTTGCAGGGTATAAAAAAACCTTAACATAACACATAACATGCGTGAGAATGCAGTGCTGTCAATCTGGACTTGAAAACATGTTTGAAGGTGTGGACCAACGTTAAAATTACAACATCATTACAGATCTAAAGCAATGAATGGATCACTGATAAAAGTTATTTAAAGGATCACTTCGGCCAAAAAAAGGAAGTGCTGTCACTCTCAAGTCGCTTCAGCCCGGTATTATTTTCTTTCTTCTGTGAAACTCAAAAGAAGATCAGAATGCCAGAGATTCTGATTTCCATACAAGGAAAGTGAGTGGGGGGAAAAGGGATGTTTGAAAAAAAAAGTTAGAAATGCATAACTATTCCTTTATATGTGGCCCAGTAGTGCACAACAACAAATTCTCCACAGCATAACAAAATGCATAAGACTAATTTCATTGTGTTGTGTGTTATTTGTTGTGGTTTGTTTCCGTTGTGTTGTGCTAATTTCGTTTGTGTTGTGTGTTATTTGTTGTGGTTTGTTTCCGTTGTGTTCTGCTAATTTCGTGGTGTTGTGGTTTGTTTCCGTTGTGTTGTGCTAATTTCGTTTGTGTTGTGGCTTGTTTCTGTTGTGTTATGCTAATTTAGTTTGTGTTGCAGCTTGTTTCCGTTGTGTTATGCTAATTTAGTTTGTGTTGTGGCTTGTTTCTGTTGTGTTGTGCCCTACTGGGCCAGAGGTACCTTTAAGATAAGACAATAAAACAATTCCATATAAGTCTATCAGCATGTTGCATTGATTTAAAACACTTTTCAGGTGATTTAAATGCATGCACTTAGTTACATTAATGGGTTGATTATCTATTATGACTGTTTACATCCTCACAATCGCTTTCTGAAGCAAGTGTTTGGGTAAATTGGCTCAAACAAGCACACACCATATGAGATCACACATTTATAGTGACAAAAGGAGAATGAATTAAGGAAAAGAAAGAGAAATGGATGAACAGGAGAGGAAGTGGATACCTGTGATGCTGATAATGTTGAAGGGGATTGGTTTGTCTCTACCCTGCACTTTCCGGTACACATCCCTGTCTGATGAGCCCAAACACATTAACTGAACAGTTTTAGCACAGATGCTAACAGATTTATGCAGCTTTATCTACGATGGTCCACAGCTAAATAAAGTTTTATTAAGCAGATGACAAAATGTCAAATTATCACTTGAGAGAACAGCGCAAATATGTATTGCCTCTTTGATATATTATAATTTGATAGACATTATAGTGTACAAAGTATATGTGCGCAAACACACACACACATATATATATATATATATATATATATATACAGTACAGACCAAAAGTTTGGACACACCTTCTCATTCAAAGAGTTTTCTTTATTTTCATGACTATGAAAATTGTAGATTCACACTGAAGGCATCAAAACTATGAATTAACATGTGGAATTATATATGGAATTATATACATAACAAAAAAGTGTGAAACTCTTGGCATTCTCTTGATGAGCTTCAAGAGGTAGTCACCTGAAATGGTCTTCCAACAGTCTTGAAAGAGTTCCCCGAGAGATGCTTAGCACTTGTTGGCCCTTTTGCCTTCAGTCTGCAGTCCAGCTCACCCCTAAACCATCTCAAGACTGTTGGAAGACCATTTCAGGTGACTACCTCTTGAAGCTCATCAAGAGAATGCCAAGAGTTTCACACTTTTTTGTTATGTATATAATTCCATATATAATTCCACATGTTAATTCATAGTTTTGATGCCTTCAGTGTGAATCTACAATTTTCATAGTCCGGTGACTGTGGAGGCCAGGTCATCTGGCGCAGCACCCCATCACTCTCCTTCTTGGTCAAATAGCCCTTGATGCCTTCAGTGTGACTCTACAATTTTCATAATCATGAAAATAAAGAAAACTCTTTGAATGAGAAGGTGTGTCCAAACATTTGATCTGCACTGTATATATATAATATATAAAAAGTATAATAAACATAATTAATGAAGGCATTTAATGAAATAATTACATATTATAATGTAATATAAAAAAGTAATTGAGGTTAAATGGAATATTTGTAGGCCTATGGTTTTAAAAATGTCATAAAAAGGTGAAACAAGTCATAAAGGTTATAGATAATGAACACTCTGATGATGTAATAATTATTAGGAAACTGCGGACATGACCCCCACATGACGTCAACTTCTAGTATGTAAAAACAACCACACCTTTGGCTGAATAGAATTCATTTAATTCTTCTACCTGACATTTTAGTATGCACTGTTCTCTCGGTGATTACAACAGACACTCCTTGGACACAGTATTCAAAGTGTAAATGTTTTTTTGTTTTTTAGAATCAATGTGCATGCTGTCACAGCTGAGCAAGTTTGACAAGATGGTTACGAAAGCACTGACACGTTAGCTTTCGGCAGACTAGCTATGCATTTTCATTAGGAACCAGCCCGTTTGCCTTTGGGAGTAAAGCCAATGATGGTTACTGGATAGATGACAGTGGGCTGTGTTGTTGCCCATCACACAATGTCTTTGTGAAACGTTGTGGCATGCAGCAAATGTGGCATTTCAAAACAATCAGCAGATTCTAGCAGGTTCAGGGCACTGCAGCAGAAATCAATCTTAACTTGGTGCCTTGTATACAACTTGAAAATTAGACCGTAATAATGTTTTAACTGAGTGCACAGGCAAGTTTCAGAAATTGAAGTTAACATGTTTATTTGCTATTAGAGACATGGTCTGTGTCTGAAACCTTTAAAATATTGCTAACTACAGTATAAAGAAGTTTGTTTGTTTGTTATTAGTTTGGCGATTGGTGTTAGAGGCCAATACACACTACTGACAGACACCGACCACTGTGGATAATCATATTACAGTACATCAATCGGCGAAAACAAGCTTCAAAAGACCTGACACAATGTCTTTTTTTTAAATCAAATATATTTATAATTCATAGTAATACTTATTTCATTACAAAATACAAATAAATGATTCTACATTTTAATTCAGTGTATTTCCCCCCATTTATGAATACATTTCTGCCAAAAAAGTAGCACTGTAGTCATTATTTCAGACACAGCTATGCAAGCAAAATCAAATCCATATAATCTACTTGACTGGTCATGTAAAGTATTTTTGCTGTGAAAGTCGCTTAACAGGAAAGAAAGCAAATAAAAAATTAGACACTTAGTATCTATCTCTGGTCCTATTTGAGTAAATGAGCCTATTAAGCAATAACACCAAGCCTCTAGTTAACGCAGTGCGACAAACAAAGGCTCCAGCTCAACATCAAGCAAACCAGTTGCTAAACACACCCAATGTTATATTTAGTCTTCAACTAGGTTAAAAGTAACATTTAATCTCTTACCATAAAGCTTCTTATCTATCAAAGAAAAGATTATCATCAAAAAGATTAAATCTATGAGTCAGAATTCATTCGCTTGGTTAGCTTAGCAAGTTAGCTTAGGTAGCTTGTACTGAGTTAGCTGAGCAGTTCCAGTGAAATATTACCGTACCTGTCTTCACGAATCCACCTAAAATCATAAAAACACAGCACAAATGATCTCACTCTTTGTTCATTTCATGTTTTACAAATTTTAATAAGGATAGAAAATGATGTTGGTATAGGCCCAAATGTTTAAATACGTGTTAGCATAATTTGATTGTTGGCTATTCTGTTTGACCAGCTTGACCAGCACCATAACAAGATTTACCAGCATATAACTGGCATGGAAATAAATTAGCATCCAGCATGGAAAGTGGTCTGGTCTTTGCAGCATGGAAAGTGAAAAAGGAACCGGATTGGTGGGTGATCTTATCAGCATCAGCAGACAATGTTTGATTACATTTGAACAAATAGCTTGTATATTCTGTATGAACAAAGCTGAACATGTTTAAGTGGTTTACAGAAATAAAGAGCAGTGAAAAAGAGACAGCTTACCACATTCATGCAGCAACATAGCTGATGTAGACAAATGAAGAAGAGACAGGACAAAAAAAAAATGGAGATAAAGAAAGAGCAAAATTATTATGAATGAGCCAATAGAATATCACAGACAGGGTTGGTGTGCAAGAAACTTGTGTTGCTAAATATAGATGACTCCCAGTGGGACTGGGGCTCAGAGAAAGTTTCTGAAATCTGACTGTGAATTCAACAGAAACTGGTGGAAATCATCAAAACTAAAAAACAGGAGTTCTGAATACAAATTATACTCCTTTACATTCGCTATACATTGAATTAGATTTTTTGTGAAGAAGCCTCTAATTATTGCCAAGCGTGCATTTGATTAAATACACTAAAAACAGAAACATTAATACAATAAAAAATTTCATTGTATTCTACAAAGCTGAATTTTCTGCAGTCATTACTGCAGTCTTCAGAGTCACATGATCCTTCAGAAATCATTCTGATTTGCTGCTCATTTCTTATTGTCAATGTTGTAAACAATGCTGCTCATCTTTGATAGTTTTTTCCCCCAGGATTTTTTGATAAACAGAAAATTAAAGTACATTCTTTAAAAAAATCACACTGACACCAAACGTTTGAGCATCAGTGCACATAGTAGGACATATTCATAAGGTTTGATTTATTAATGAATTAATTAATAACAATAACAATGTTGGATTAAGATAAAACAAATATATTGAAAAATCAATATGGAAAAATCTGAAAAATGAGGATGACGTCAACAAAAATCTTATATCATATTGCTGGATCTGTCAGAAAAAATTATGAAATCTCATAGGCTCATGGAATTTGGCAAGAACCCCATGTATCTGCTGCTCATTATGGTTTCAATTGCCCTTGCCTCATCCTGGCCTGAAGGAACGGCTACAGTTTTAGTCCTGGCCAGAATCTTCACATTAAAAGTCAGTTATGCCTACTCTCTGAGAAAGCTCTTAACCTTTGGCCAGGAGGGTACATGGGAGATAAATCCACTGAAATTGAGCGGCAAGCAGGAAGAAAATGGCATTACTGCAACAGCAGAATAAAAGTAGAGGATCAGCTTTGAAGGAGGAGCGGAGGAAGAGAAAGACAGAAGTCAGAATAAAGGGCAGCTGCAGAGACAGGAAAAGGCTTGTTTCACTTGTTTCTTTACTATCTTTCACCTGTCCATCCCCTCCTCCTCCATTCTGGTTCCTGCAGCTCTATGAAGAAGTTTGCATGCTTGTCATACTCCTCATGGTCAAGAATTTTAACCTTTATGGTCTTCCTGTGGGGGGGACATAAAATCACATTTGAGGTATGAAGTGTGCTTTTGTGTTCAATTTTAGGCATATCAGGTGCCTCTAAGCAGCAAGAAAATGAGCCAATCAAATCTATGAATACTTATGACACAAGACTCTCTTTCTTATTTGATTCGTCTGTCAATTTTGCTCTGGAATTAAGTGATAAAGAAATTATTATGCATCCTCCTCTTCAGAAGTCAAGAATTGCATAGAATCGGATCAAATTTTGAGTCACAAAAGGCCTCTGAGATGAGAGTAACTAGATAAGATACTATTTCAAGCATAGGTTTAGGTCTAAAGATACTGTAGGCCAACTAACTGGTTCTTTGGCATGTTGGCCTTGCATGTTATTAAGACTTCCTGTTCAGCCCAGAAGATGGCAGCACACCGAGGCTGTTACAGGGCAGACGACGTCCCACCTTTTCTCTCACTCATTTCCACCAATTGTGGCTCTCCAATCTCCAGGAAGAAGTTCTTATTCTTTTCATACTCCTCGTCATCGATTATATTGATCTGAATAGTTTTGCTGAAAGAGAAAGAGAGAAAGAAAAAGAGCACAAGTTTGCAGAAATGAGAGAGGCAGCACAAGGAAAGGCAAAGAGTGGAAGAAGAGAGGGAAACATGCTAGAGAAATAACCAAAAGCAAAGAAAAGCTAAATGAAAGTATTTACGCAACATAAAAAGTTATTAAAATGTTCAAATCAAAGGGACAGTGCGCTCCATAAAATAAAACAGTCATCATTATTATTAATTATTTTGTTGAACACAACTGGAGCTGACATGCAAGATATCCACAATGTTATTTTCCATATAGGTTTTTATTTTTTATATTACATTTTTATTTTTGATACATTTGAAAAATGAATTATTTATTAGAGAAAAAAATGTGATTCATTCGCTAAAGAAAATTGAAAAATCTATGTGACTCAGTATTCTGGTCAGTCTGAATAAATTGCTTATCTGCACATATTGTTTATTATATGTTTATTATCTATCCATTGACTGTTTTATATGCTCACACTCACATTGAGCATACATAAAACAGTGTGAAAGTGTCAGGGGCAATGGAAAGCGTTTGAAAAATGATCTGCAATCACAGCTGTGTTTACTGGAATATCCTGGCCTAAAAGCCCTTTAAGTGCTTCTGTCTGGTTTTGAGAATAATACAACAACAGGCTCTCCCTCCATCTCCCCTTATTGTTAAACTTTAAAAATAGTATCAATTTACTATAACCACTACACAATTCACTGTAACAAGCCACTGCCAAATATATATATATATATAAAATATCAGTCCATCTAAGATGCAGATGAGTTTGTTTCTTCAACAGAACAAATTTGGACAAATTTAGTATTACGTTATTTGCTCACCAATGTATCCTCTGCAGTGAATGGGTGCCGTCAGAATGAGAGTCCAAACAGCTGATAAAAGCATCACAATAATCCACACAAGCAAGCCACACAAATCCAGTTTCAATCCTGCTTCTAGTTAAAATATTTCCTCTATCTATATTATTTGCTTCTCCAGTCATCAAGTCGCCAAGTTGTCTTGTCTGAATCTCATGAATGAAATATGCACAGATCAAGTATTTTTTACAAGCGAAAAACAGTCCAAATCAGCTCTAAAGGGTGATGGACTTTTTCTGTGGAGAAAGCATTATTATGAACTCATGAGGTGACGGTATAACGTTAAAATGTTTCTTACAAAGACAACGTTTAACTTCACAAGACATTAATTAAGGGACTGCAGTTGTGTGGATTACTTGTGGTTTATTACGTTTTTATCAGCTGTTTGGACTCTCATTTTGACATCACCCATTCACTGCAAGTGAGCAAGTGATGTAATGCAATTCTCCAAATGTGTTCTGATTAGAGCTGAAACAACGAATCGATTTAATCGATTAAAATCGATTATTAAAATAGTTGTCAACTAATTTAGTCATCGATTCGTTGCTAAATAACTTTTATTTGCCGTAAGCGGCTCATTTCGTGCATATTTCAAATCTGCGGTGACCAAAGTGTGGCAGTAATGAGCCACCGGAGGTTTTACTCAGCCAGTACAACAGGAGAAGTAGCGAATAGCCAATAGCTGGCCTTGTTTTATGTCACGTGCTTCCCGAACAGCGTCTCTGCAGCCATAGAAATCATATGATGTCTATGTCTGCAGCATTCAGCGTGATGTGGGAGTACTTTACATTGAGCCTTTAAAAAAGAAGAGTAACCTGTAAACTCTGCTCTACTGCACTGTTTAAGGGGACGTTCACATATCGCGTCTTTTGCGCGCTCAAGTTCGTTATTTCCAACACCGCACCGCATCGAGTTAAAAACATATAAACTTTTCAGAATGCCGCAACCGCACCGCGGGTCATGTGACAAGAACTAACCAATCAGCTTCATCCTTTCCCGTAACAACGTTAAAAGCTCAGTCAAGATGAAAGGAACAGCTGATCATAGTTGTATATGGATTTCCATTTTGAAATAAACTTAGTAGCAGAGCTACTGCAAGCGATTTATTTGAGCTGCAAATCCATTTATCCTTTGCTGAAATTTCCGCGTCTTCAAGGAGAGAGCACGTCATGGTTGCTTATCAAAGGCAGACGCCTCAGGGGCGCTTCTGTGCGAGCGCTTTGGAAAGAAGGAGAAAGCGGTGCGCCTAGCGTTTTCCACGCGTTTTTAGGCGCGATTTGTGAACGGCCACTAAGACTTTCATTTGTGCAGATTCTCCAGTACAATATTGTTTGCAAATGTTTAGTCGTAAAAGCTGATAACATTGCTTTTTAACTGTTAACATTTAAAGCTTTACAAACATGTTCTGTGATCAGTTTGTCGTTTACCAGTTCAAAATTCAGTCGTGCAGCCTAATTATGACTGAATGAGGGAGGTAAATGTAGATATTTGAAATGCACTTTTTTTTTCTAAGTATTCACTGCTCTTTTTCACACAGCAGGTTTTTTGTGTGTGTCCTATTTTTTTTCTGGACAACCTTCTGATGGATTTTACTTTAAATTGTGAGTTCCATTCAGGTTTCATGCCATTGGCACTTTTTTTGAAGGATTGTTTACAATTTCACAGCAAAAGCTATAAAGCTGTTTCCCAGTAAATAATAAAATACAATGCACTGCAATTTTATTCTGTTTTATCCTTATTCTTCGTGAAAATATGTTCTGAAAGATTCCTTAATAAGCTTTGTTCAGGATGTTAAACTACTTTAGGAGCTCTAAGGACTGCCATGGTGAAAACATTATTTGAAATCTCCTTGTGAAATTTGCTAGAGTATGGGTCAGTGTTCTGATTGCAGAAGAGTTCGACAAAGGATTACTAACACAATAAAACAACTCCAGGTATATTTTTGATGAGGATATGACAGTGCAAAATGGTTAAAATCTCTTAAATCTATGCTGAATGATAAAGACCATTTATTAATAATTTACCTGGGGAAAAAATGGAAAAAACTAAAATATAAGTACATAAACCGATTAATCGTAAAAATAATCGACAGATTAATCGATTATCAAAATAATCGTTAGTTGCAGCCCTAGTTCTGATGAAGAAACAAACTCATCTACATCTTGGATGGCCTGAGGGTGAGTTCATTTACAGCAAATTATCATTTGGGTCACCTATTCCTTCAGTAGGAAGGGTCTGTCTGACGGATATTTATGATCATGATATCCAATCATACAGAAATTGTTTAAAATTAGATTACGTCAGCGAACAGCCTGTGGGTGGCCAGTGGGCGTTTCATCTCAGGCTGAGACTAAGACAGAACAGACAGAAAGCTAAAACACCTCCCTTGAAATACTCTCTACCTTCATCCAGGCATGTGCTCAAAAGAAACCCTTTCTCCTGTCTGTGGGCATATAAGCTCCGCTTGTCACAAAGTCCTGAATTTTTCTACACCAGCACACCTCTGCTAGACAACAACACAGAGACTGAAAAAGCATAGTGGGTGATTCTATGAAATGGGTTCCTCTTTCAGCACGATAAGGTGATTTTTAAAGAACATTTAAATAAGATTTTAAACATTCCGTCAGGCACATAATGTGTCTTCTCAAGCTACATAATTACATTTAATAGATGTTGGCATATAGTTATGCATTCAGATTGTAGATAGTTTAACACTTTAATTAGCTTTAGGTACAAAATGATATACAAACTTTCATTTTTCAACTGTTTAATATACAAAATCACAGTAATGAAGTCGATTAAACAACATTTATTGACAAACCATATGAAAAGTGATAAAAAGAGGATGCTTTAAGTTAAGTTTGTGAAAGAGTCATAAGTTTATAATTATTATTATTAAGGATGTTTTCTTTTTAAAAATAATTTCCATTCATGTATATTTATAAGAGCAAAACAATGGATGGGGACAAGCTAAAAAGAGGCATTTCCATGAAAGTATGATTTAAAATATAACCCAAAAATAGTAAAAGCTGGCATCAGCTACTTGTGACTGTTTACACATTTATATGTGAAAAACACAGATAACATTCGTTTTGTAAAATGACCCTAGTATTTTCGAAACCAAACTCCAGCTAATCTAGAATGCATTATGCATTATACATATTTCTTTATTTGACACATAATTATCATTTTAATAAGTAAAGAGCAGACAGGTTGCTATTTTCCTCCATCTGTCTTTCTGTAAAGACTCAAACCACAGACTGATAAACTGTGACAAGAACAAAAAGGACAAATAGAGACAAAGCCCTGCAGATGGAAAAGAACAAAGTGCTGTAGTGTAAATAGTACAGGTTTATGTAATAGTAAGAGTTTACAGGGCCCGGCCCCAAAGAAATGCACGCTGGCTTGTATTATGGCTTGTTTAATGTGCAACAATGCCAGACAGTCTGTTTACACAATTTACTATCATAAGATGGAGTGTTTTTAAAAGTTTTAAAAGAACAGTTTACTTAAAAATGACAGTTATATCATTATATAAATCAATTCATACATGGTATATCCTGAAATTTAAAACAGCTCAAATGAGTGTAAAAACTTGCTCCCCTTTCTCACCCTTTTCCCCATTTGCCCTCTGATTTTATAGAAAGCAACATAAGTAGTCTGTCAATTCATTTTATGGGACAATCCACAAGATACCATTCCCATGTTTGATGATATCCAGAGGCACTTCTACTGAAGCAATGCTTACTAAATATGGAGAGTAAACTAATGTGAAGAGCGGTGGATACTTCCCTTATACACTATTTATTCTTACTTCCAGCTCTGTCATTTTGCATTCAACACCAGAAATGATTCTTGACTAAATGGGCAGAACACAGAAATTGATTTGCAGATAAAAAAAAACTATGCCAAATAATAATAATAATAATAATAATGAAACCAAAAAATTGATAGATGGATGGTTTAAATGGATAGTAATAGGTTTAAAAAAAACTTGTATGATTCACTTTTTTTCTTCTGTGGGCTAAGTTTAAAAAAGTTATTAATTTTATTTATTTAAAACCATTAAAACATGCTTTTAGTAACTTAAATAAAGCTGATATAAAATAAAATAGATTTATTAGATGTTAAAAAAAGAAGAAATATTTTCATTGATTGCAACTAACTAAAAGAATAAATACATGAATTAAAAAAAAAAAAGTAAAACTTGAAGTTGAAGCATGCAAATAAAAAAATAATAATCTGGAATTATTCAACAAAAGCATATAAAAAGACAAAAACACAGACAATTACTAAAACTAAAATTGAAATGAAAACGCAAAGTATAAAAATAAAAAACTAATTTAATAAATACTATATATTTTCAAGGCACTAATTTTAGTAAATAAACAATTAAATTACTCTATTTCTTTCCTGTAAGCTATCATATGGCTTCAGTATTGTGCATATTGAATATTGTGTAATATTGAATGTCCTTTAATGAGGCTTTTTGTCATTTTTGGAGCTTGACAGCACCTGGTCCCCATCCAGTTTCATTGTATAGAAGATTGCTGTTCAAACATTCAGCAAAATGTATCCTTCAAAAGAAAGTCAAACACAGTTGAACAACACAAGGGTGTATAAATGACAAAATGTACATTCTGTGGATAAAAAGTTCCTTAAAAACCTAATATTAGCACCTTCTATGTTGTTAACATCTTGTTTTAATTGAGCTGTTGTGTGCTGTTATTTTGAATCATAATGGTTTGGAGGTATAAATGATATGATGTCAGCAACAAATACAAAGTGCTAAAGTCATTATATAGGCCGTTGGCTGTTGCTTTAATCAACAATGACCTTATGCTATGTGCAAACCACATGAAGGCATCTATACAGATTTATGACCAATGAAGAAGCAAGGTTCACTTTTTCATTTTTCATAAAGGTTTGTTTAAGCAACTGTGTGTGTGTCTGTGTTAATATTTCAAGTTTGAGTAAAAAAGATGCCAGATCAGGAAGCCAAGGACAGAACTAACCTGCAACACAGAGCACCTTTTGAAAAACCACTGTGACACCGGCTTAAAAAAGCCAAGGACCCATTTTTGCAGGTTATAAAGCAAAAAACAATTGCTGTCTGACCACAAATTGGTAAGTAGCTCTACAGACAGACAGACATAGAGATCCTTATATAATGTTACTCAACATGCATATACATAACACAGCAGGCATACATTTGAACAGTGTTCATCAGATGGAAGTGATGTACAGTATAATTTGCACGCAGGAAGCCAGTTATATTTATCCTGATAACAAGGCATCAGTATGTCAGCTTTGCTTATATTTACTCCAGTTATTCTGCTCCAAAGAAAAAGCAGAGATCCAGATCAATTATACGAAAAAACCAAGGTTAATATAAACAGACAATGAAGGATAGATGCAGATTAATGTAATAATGTTTATAATATAATGTACTGTATAATGATTAACATGTTGCTAGTTTTATTATGATGACTTATATTGATGCCTGATGAAATATTGGTTAATGAAAGATAACCTGATCTCGAGAGTCTTCTGAATAATTTAAGAAGAGTCTGCAAACAATGCATATTCTTTCATTTACGTATCTTTACTAGAGCGTCAAACCAATATAGCACAGTTCATTAAAAGGGTAGCCTGTGCTTTTAGACTGTGTTTTTACCTCAAATCCCAGAAGGTTTATGTTATTACACCCAGATCGTAGCATAAAAGTGATTAAGCAAAAATGAAATCATATATAGAATAATATAAATAAATACTGCATTAAAAAAAAATAAACAAAAACAAAGTTTAAACAAGACAAGAGAAATTTTGATTTAAAAAATGTCATTTAATACTGAAAATTTGTGATAAAAAAAATAGATTAGTGTAACTCTACTACCTTTAAAACTAATGAGCATGCTGTATTAAATAATATAACTGATCTTATTAATCTATTCGAATCAACTGTGTGTAATTTATGCACTATTTATATGACATACAAACACAAGGAAGCTGTCTTGAAGAAAGTTATACAGAGCTAAAATGTTCAACTAGGACTGCTTTTAGTGGCCCTATTTTATCTGGTTTGTGATAGACCCATTGAAATCCAATTTAATGCCATGAAGATTTCTCCACACAAAAGGCCAATCAGCACCAGCGCTTTACAAATCAGAAAGCCCCGGGCTCTTGACTCTCAGATGTTGACTGTGAGCTGGAATATTCTTTAGCTGTTTTCCCTAGTCCACGGATGAAGCATGCTACGAAGACCCATGGCTTAGTAAGAACTGAACTAAACCAATGAACTGATGTGATGCGTAAAGCCAGGACTCATATGGGACTCGGGGTGAACCCCTGCTGTGTATTGTTACCAGAGCCAGGAACAGACTGCTACTTTCCCTTCCAAGATCTGTTATGGGATAAGATCCATTTTTCTGGCTGCCTTGAAAATTCTAGATCTCTCTCTCTCTCCTTCTCTTTTCCTGGTATTTGATTACAAAAGAATGCCATCTGATCAGTGTTCATTCACAGGCTCAAAGATTGAAAAATGATCAAATGATCGTTTTATAACTTTATAATGGACAGAATTACACAAGCGTGAAGGCTGCTTGTCAGACACAGGTCCAGATCTACAGCAGTGTGAAAGACACGAGACGGGGGAAAGATGAGAGAGAGACTGAGGGAATAAAAGAAATACTGGATACACGATAAATGGTCTGACAGTTTTATAGAAGCAGGATGAATCCATATATTTGCTCTCCAGAGGATTTCTAAGCGACTTCATATTGTATATTTATGGCATATATTAAACTTAAACTTCATATAATATTATACAGAATTCAATAGCTCAACTGGTGCTTACAACACTATAGGGAAATAAAATGTTTCTTTTATTAATTGAAGCTGAAATAAATTAGAACACAAATGTTAGAGGAAAAACTTTAAAACAAGAATCAGAAATGAAGTAATCCTGCCAACAAAGGCAAAGGTTAGTTTACGTTGAAGTACTAAAATCAAAATTTAAATAAATTAAAGCTAAATGTAAATGTTAAAAAAAAACTAATATAAAACAAACACACACAAAAAACACTTTAAAGTTTTAACACTTTAAACATTTTAAATATATATATATATATATATATATATATATATATATATATATATATATATATATATATATATATATATATGTAATTTTCCTTTGTTGCATGGCATTAGCTTGAATATTATGCTTAACATCTCATTTTGAAAGCAAATGAAAGAAGTGTCAGAATAAAATGAGGCTGTGTATATCATGAAAAAAATTGCATTTATGATAAAAATGTAAATTACTGTTTACTTGAAGGCTGTAAAAAAAGGGGGGGGCAGACATTTGTAAGCTGCAGGGTGAGAGATGACAAAATCATCTGTGCTTTAATGACACACATTTCTCTCAAAGCTATAGCTGATCAGCTGACATGTAATTGAGGTGACATGACGCTAAAGACTGAGATTAGAGACTGGAGAGTGTTCTTTGGGACACATCAAGATAAGCCCTTTATGTACCCTACAACACCTGGGACAAGCCACACACACTCAAATACACACATTCTAATATGTATGCCCTTGATATTCAGATCACAAGAAGTCTAATCCACTTATCTTGATATTATAAGATATTGGTCATCATTCAGCCAGTATTAAACAGAAAACACAACTAATGCACCAACATTCAAAATATGACCTTCAATGTCAGTTTTATTTAATTTACTGTTCCTGTTTGTCATCAAAGCAACAGAAATATATCATTTTCTGTTGACCTGACATCGTCTGTCTGTTCTCCCTCCTGGGGCAACTGCAGACGGAGATTCAGGGCTATGAGAGCAGCTGAGTTTGGATCAGCTTCCCCTGGCAACATAAGTATTTGCCCTGGGAATTGCTGCAGGCCCAAGCAGGACCTCCAGCGGAGAATATCTCAAGAAGTTCTCTTGATAGCAGGTATACTGTCTGTCTCTCACAATTCAATGTCATGGGTTGTTCATACATTGCATTAAAACCCAATTCAACACAATGTGTATACAATGAATATACTGATCTGTTGTGTCTGCATTCTATGAAATTGTGACTAAATTATATATATATATATATATATATATAATAATAAATAATTTTGAATGCAAATGCATTTGGGCAGTAAAACATTATAATGCACTGTAAGAAAAAAAATTATACTTATTTTGAGATTTATCAAATTCAAAATCAAAGCATCCATTCAATGCAGAGGCGTTCATGTAATGCTACATTTCTCTAAATCTGTTCCAATGAAGATACAAACTCATCTATATTTTGCTTGGCCAGAGGCAAATTGTAATTTTTGGATGAACAATTATTTTAAGAATAAAAAAATAATAAATTCAAAAGAAACTAATAAATAAAATAAAATAAAACAAAAAGATGACTGCCACAATGACAAGAACAATGTAAACAAAAACTTAAAACTGCATTTTAAGCATCAACATTACAAGAAGTCCACATGCAATACTCTTGACGACATCAAATGTGCCACAAAGGTACTCAAACCTAAATGTGATCCTCTGAACTAGCTGCTCTCCATATCTGGCACACGCTATTGTCAAACCCTTTTTTATACCCCATCTGTCTGGGTAGAAAGAAAGAAATCAGTGTGTGCAAAAGTTTTGGAGTCTATAATCTCCAGACAGATTTTTTTTTTCCAGCAGGTTTTTACAGTGCACTTGACAGCTGTGAAATGTCTAGCATGCTTCAGAACGAACTTCAACCTGTGCTTGGGGACAAAATGACAGCAAGAAAAGAGTTTCAGAGGAAATGTCATGCTTTGTACTGCTCTAATCAACTGATGCAGTTGAAGCATCAAACAAATGCACCTGTACAAATCTTTTGGACAAGATTCATTATTTGGTTAAATATACACTGCTGTTCAAAAGTTTGGGATTAGTAAATTTTTTTTATTGTAACTAATGGAGTCTCGTGCTCATCAATGTAATAATGTAATATTATAAGATATTCAATTTCCAATATTGATTTTCTGTTTTAATATACTTTAAAATATAATTTATTTGTGTGATCAAAGCTTTGAGCATCAATACTACAGTCTTCAGTGTCACATGATCCTTCAGAAATCATTGTAATATGCTGATTTATTATCAGTTCTGGAAACAGTTGTGCTGCTTCATGAATTTTTTATCTCTCTTGCAACCTTCAAATTTCAATATAGAAATATTGTGTAAAACATAAGCAGCAAGTAAGAGCATCACAAACAAGCTGCAATCTTGATAATTAATAGATTTAAATGATTTTACTAGTGTACAAATAACTCTAATTAAACTCTTAGTAGACAAATCAATGTTTCTCATTGGTTTACTCTATAGCCTAAACATTCATAAAATAATAACTAGAGTAATAACTAGAGTAATAACTAGACAATAAAAATATATTGAGCAGAACTATTTTCTATAAAAAATTCCAAAATGTAACATTATATTTTAAGACATTTTAGAAATAAACCTTTTAAATACAATATGTTATTACTGTTGCTGGTGTACGTTTAAGAGTCCAGTCCAGTCAATATTTGAGTTTTAATATATTTAACTTTTTTATTTACTGACATTTTAACATGCTCAATTTCCTGTGACACAATCTTTCCATCTTTTCTACTTCTTTCCCAACAGCTAAAATAAGAAACTGAGTAGTCAACGATGTAGTTAGTTGTTTTATGATAAAAGGTCACACTCTAAATTCAATCCGATGTCTTGTATGTATGCACTCTGGTATAGCATATCTCAGATGAATCAGTGGTGACACTAATCTTCATGCTATTACTCCTGGCATGACAGCTACAGAAACATGTATGACTCACAAAATGTTGTCATTTCCAGGCAGTTGAAATTTGGTGTGTAAAAGTGTCACAACCTAAATTAACCTGTGGAGCCCCACAGGGTTCTGTAATTTGACCGCTGTCATTTTGTATGCTTTGAGCTGTAGGTCAAGTGCAGCAATTACGTATTTTATAAACCACATTTTCTGAATAACACAAAATACATCTTCAGAAAACACAAATACCTAACTGATTGTGACCAAAGTTGGAGGACAGATGGCTTAATTCGAAACCAGGTTACATTCCTAATCCTCTTCTTTTAGTCTACCACGTTCACCCTAATCTGTTCAATGGCTTAAGAAATGCTAAATATTGTTATTTATCGCTAACAAATCCAGGCCTGACAGTGGAGCGAAACGAAAGCTTTTTGAAAAGATATAAGCAAAAAAAAAAAAAAGAGAGAGAGAAAGACTTCAATAACGCTTCCATGAGACAGGTGGTAGGAGAAAGGGGAAAGTCCATTTATAAGGGCAATAGGTGAATTTTTTTTTTTTTTTGTAAAAGAAAGACCTTTCAAAACTAAAATGGGATAAAAAGAAAATGGATGATAAGCCAGCTTTCATTTCAAATAAGCTGGGCACTAAGTCATCCATCCATTAAGCAGTGGTAAATATAATTCCTTCTCCATTCTGTCACTGCTTCTGATGGAATGCTGTCATTCCCGGGCGGAAAATATGGAAAAGTTTTTTAACAACTTACTGCATTAAAAAGTCCCTTGTGACATACATCACAGCCTGACAACAATGAGCCATTGGATTTAGTCAGAAGTAATTTCTTTTTCGGCCTAAGGGACACTGCACAGCAGCCGCTGCACTGCTTTCTAATAGAAATTCACAAATGTGATTATTTTTTTGCCAGATTATTATTTTTTGTTGGAGAGAAGACATAAGTATATTCTCTAAACCGTTCTGGGTGACACAAGGAAAAGTATTTCTGTCACAGAGTCCATTATTGTTGGATACCATTTATAAACCCATGGACTATGAATTAATATACCCAAGAATCTCTTTACTACATGTGTACAATGTAAATATTTATAGGTGAAATTAAATGAAAAGCATTTTTGCTGAGCAGATATATGAACACAAACCCTGCAAAAAACTACAAAAAATGTAATGTATTTATTAGCAAATGTGGACAAACATTCTGTGCACTACTGAGTAATACTGTTCAGAAGTTTGTTTTTTTTTGGTGAAAGAAATTGATCTTTTTATTTAGAAACGATGCATTAAATTAATCAAAAATGACAGTGTCTCAGTGTTTTCTGTTTTTACATGTGATTCCAGACAGACTGGATGATGATGAGATCATCTCTGTGTGGAGCACTGGCTGTTGGCAGGCAAAATCTCACTGGATTATTACACTTAATGGCAAAAGGAATGTTTGTAAATGTAAACTGATATTTCCTACTGACACACTACTACAACTTTTACAAATACAAAACTATTTCATGGTACTTCACTAAGTGACACAATAGCTTTGAACCCGACTTGAGAAAACTTTGAATCCCAAACGGAAGTAAGCAGCTTAAAAGGGGGATTTGTCTGGAAAAATCCATTTCCCTTTTGAATTTTTACTACTGAGCTGATGTCGTCCATGGACAAAACTGGCCTAGAACACATCAGGAGAGACAAGAGAGAAAGTGGAATGGAAATAACAGCACTTCAGAAAACAAGACCTATTCCTGGATACACTTGAGAGGGTATTATTTTGGACTACTTAAATGCGATCTGCGCTCCTCCACAACAAACTGGCAAGGCCTGTGATGAGGATGGCGACAGTGACAATAACGAGAGATGATAATTAAAGCCACACATCTTCCCCCAACCCCTCCGAGAAATGCGTTAAAAGAATATCGGGCAGGAAGCCTGAGAGCCGCTGAGCGAATGAGCATGAAAACACAATCTGTCATACTCAGAGCTGATGAGGGGATGATAAAGGTATGAGTACCACAGTAGGCTTCAGTCATACCATGTTATTTCCCTAATGAGCAACACTGCAGGATGTTTTTCAAGTTTTGAAGTTTGAGTGAAGAGTGAAACAGAGAAAAGGGTGAGCCATTATATTATGTAATAGGAATCAACAAAATTAACAGATTTTAAAGTTGCAGATCTTTTGCTGTGCATGCCGTGCAGCTTAAGGAAAGCTGCTTCAAAAACAACTTATGGCAAAATATACCATAATAATTAGGCTACTGGCAGGATATTCTTTAAAAAAAATCTAATATTTTTTGCAACCATTTTAATTTGTACATTTTTTATTCTTTATGGTATATATATATATATATATATATATATATATATATATATATATATATATTTGCCTCAGTTCACTTGGCTGTAAAGCTGTAAAGCAATACAGTGTGACATAAAAACCAACAATGTAGCGTTTCATAAAACTACAACACTCAGTGGAAAAAGAAGCTTGTTACTCGCAAAGCTACGGAGATTTGAAAACAGCTGAGCTACTGTCACGCTAATGAAAATGTACTTCGCTACATTAGCATCGCTACTTTTAGTAAGTTACTCCTCAACACTGTGTGGGTGACGTTTGATTTGCTGTGTGAAGCTTCCAGAACGCATCTCAGAGCCAGAGCAATAAATGCTACTCCTTCCATGTTTAATTTTAGACAGGTTCTCCTCTCTACTTTAAAACATGCGAGAAAACATCGCTGTCTGTCATTGCGATCCACTTTTCCATGGTTTGTAGGAGGATATTTCCCATCTTCCTGCCTGCCCTTGTGTTGCCGTTAGGCTGAGGTCATGGAAAATACATCATGGAGTTTATGCAAGTGTTCAAAACAAGCATGGGGCAAAAAGAGGAGAACCTTACAGTAAGAGGACAGAGAGACGGAGGAAAGAAAGCAGGTTAAATGTATGTGTGGAACTTCTGCATTCATTTAACTTGCTGAACACTAGACTGACTTAGACTAACTGAACATAACCTGTCAGGAAAATTGTTTTCAGTCTCACAACATAGCTGAACGAATGCGGGCCAATAACTGTTTACATTCTCTTCCATTTCTGAGTGAGAAATTCTGCAGAAATTTTCCACAGCTCTAATTTTAAGCACCATATCTGTTATCTTACACGTGATAGGAAATTGTAAAAAAGTGATATACTGTGGCCTGGCTGCTATCCGTCTACTATATATTTTTGTAATGAATTCTAAGTAAATGTTGTTGAAAACAAATAAATAGAAAATAAGCTAAATTAGATCAAATTAAAAGCTATATCAGATTGCACTTTTTCCCACTCATTTTGCATTATTTTTCCAATGTGTTAATTAATTAAAAATAAGTAAGTGGTCACCAGGTCTACATTTTTGTAACTGTGTTTTGCACTAAACGTTTTTGAATGTGCTTAAAAGCAAATACAAATATTGAGACTATTGTCAAAATTTATATCACCCAGTCCTGCTATATATTTTTATTAAAAAAAGTTAGCATAGGCCATAAAAAAAAAAAAATAAAAATAATAATAATAAACTGTCAAATACTTAAGGAATGCATAGTCATAAAAAAAAAAAAACTAATAACTATTTTTGAGTGTTTCATTGATGCTTTGTTAACATACATACAGTATTTTCAGTACTTTCCTCTAAACAATCTCCATCACATGGAAGTGTGTCCAGTTTTCATCACGAATGATTAAACTAAACTAAGCAGGCAGAAGTGAGTAATGCTAAGAGATTCACCAAGATTCTTTAAGAACAAACTCGCCTTCAAGGGACACCGGGGGTTATTCTGACGGTAACTGGCTCTCTGAGAGCCAACAGCTGATTCATGTCACCAAACCAAAAAGAGCACATTTTCCATATTTAATAAAATTTTCATGACCTGCCTTAAGAGGAAGAACACTTGTGCCAATATGGTGTCTTCAACAATTAATGCATTAATGCCATGCATGGTCATGTTATGTAAAGCTACATAACCCGACCTCTGTGCTTCGACATACAGACTTCATTGTAAAACTATCATCAAGTGGTTTCAGAAAAAAAGGCTGATTCATCATAATTAGGAAAACACACATACAACACAAAGCCATGAGCATTCAGCAGGCACAGAAACCTCTGGAAATAATTTGAATTAGTCATAGACGATCAAAAGATTATAACTGGCCAAGAGGGGCTACCTAATATATTTCCAGCAGAGATGGGAGCAGTGATTTAATGGTGCACTGCTGCTGACTCTATCTTTGCCTTGTGCAACGAGTCACATGAAATCAACTGACAGCATGTTTATCTGGGCAGCTCTGAGCTGGCAGAGGACTGTGGTGACAGAAGGCCCTCTCCTACTGGACTAGGGGGAAAAAACACGCTCCAAAAACATAACAACAAACCCGGGAGCATCTTTCCTTCTCCTGCAGAATCAGGACATAGTTCTTGACCAATAAAAAGAGAAAGCCATGTCTAAAAAAACAAAAACGATTTTTGCTGCTTGTTAATTTAGTGCACTAAAATGAGCTAATACAATGCAATTGCACATGAAATGCAATCAGTTAGAATTTGTAAACTGAGTGTTTATCTAATCCATTCTCATTGGGACAACATGAATATTTTTTTGGTCAACCGGATGTACAGAGCACAAATTCTGAATATGGGTTACCACATCACTTTTTTATTAAGTTAATTGAACATTATTTTTTGGGGGGGGGGGAATAACTCCCTTCATTCTTAACTCATCTGTTGAACAAGTCTTTGTTTCAGAGTGCTCATGTAGAGATGCACTGCCCAAGGTTCACATGACCACTGAACGAGTCATCTAATCAGCCATGGGATGAGGCAAGAACTCTGGCACGCAGACATAGTGTGTCCTTATAGCAAAGGTCACGTCGCAGTGTCTTACTGAAGACCCTAACTAAGCTTTTGACTGTTAGATTAATTAGACTAAAGGTGCTATGAGCACTTTTATGAAAGGCCGCACTTCAAACATTCCAACTACCTGAAAGGTATAACAGAAATAGTCCTGAGATATCATACCCATCTTTGTGACAGCCCTGAGCCCTGTAAACCCACTCAAGACATGAAAGGAGAAAAACTGACCAAGTAAAGTCTTTTTTAACCAATCAGACAACCAGAAATTAAAATAGGCTTTGTCCGTGAATAAAGCAAAATATTATTTGGGATTAATTGTGTAGTCCCTACTATATGGAATTTTCCAGCTATTAGTGATGGAAATTCCCACCCCTCTAGAGACTTTGTCCCCTCTTTGTACAGTGTTTATGCAAGGTCTTACTTAAGCCAATATAAACATGCCTAACATACTATTTCTGTGTTCTTTGTCTGATTCCCCCCTCTTTTTTCTCCATGTCTAAATTTCATTATTTCTCCTTAGGATCACCGGCAACACACTCATACATGCTTGTTTCAATGTATACTGAGGAAAATGTCCAAGAATCCTCACTGAGCAAATAAATGATTACTGTAGTAAGATTGAGATTTAAAACTTGCTCATTAAAAACATTATATTCATTACTCAGCATGATAAAACCCTGAGAGGGCACAGTTGGTTTGACAGCCCCCCATAATTATGAAACACTCAATGCTAATACCTCAATTTCAGGGATCCAAGTTCAAACTAGTTTTTACAACATATAGTGTATAAATGAAGTATTTAGGACCAGTTTTAGAGTCAAGTTGTAGATTTACTCATATAATAATCAAAAAGAAAGTGAGAGAAGATAGGGCTACTTTGTGCTACTTCGGCGTGAACATACAAATTGACAAGAGACAGAAAAATAAATTGAACGGTTTTAAATTAACCACCACCACTGGGATATCTAAGTGTCCTCACAAGATACATCAAGTTTTTTATTGATATCCTTAGTGTCTAATATAAAATACAATCTTTCTGTTTTCAATTTAGAATGCCCTTTTTACATCTAGCTTATCTGAACCACCAAAATCACACCTGCTTTCTTACCAGATCTTCCTTTTGCCAAGGAATCCAAATGGTTGATTCAATCTAAATGAGTAAAGATTTGAAGTAGCACCATTTACAAACATCCACCACCAAAAGTTGTCTCCAAACAGAATCCAGGATCCAGAGTCAAGACCTGTCCATATATGGAGCTTCATCTGTAGGCTTAGCCAGATCAGCATGGTGTAGGTTGCTTACTTCAAAGCAATGCATTTACCTCTGTTTACATTTGTGCATGTCTTCCCATTAATCAGCTTAAAATAAGCACAAGCAAGGGAGCTTTTCCATTTCAAGATCTTGGAGCAAATTCAGAGCTGTTTATCTTCGACTGTGTAAATCTGTTATCATTATTTCCTCCCTGTCATGGAAAATATCTGGGGTTCAGGCCACCTTGTCAAGTATGTGATCATACCAATAAATGATCTGTGGCAGAGTGCCAGAAGAGGATATGGGTGAGGAGAGCCTGTTCCCTGCCAGAAGTCCTAGAGCTGGAGCTCAAACTCAAGCCGAGCAATGCAACGGTTATGGAAATGTAATTAGTCATCCAAATGAGCAGTTCTGGAAGTCTGAGACATGTCTTTACACAGATTAAGCAGATATGACTTGTGGAAAGCTTCTACTTAGCTCATTCACTCCAAACCAGATGCTTTTTCATTCAGTTCAGATTCAAGGACTACATTTATCAAAGCCTTTATTGGTTGTCAAAGGTCTGTTATTTGAGGAACTTAATCACCTCAAGCAATAAAGGTACCTCTTACTTTATTTTGATCAAGCGAAGTAGTTTTGCATGCCATTTTGAATCTCAGGTAAAAATGCATGCTACTGCAATGACGTATTGATGATACAATGATATAAAGTAAATGTGACCATATCACTTCACTTCCTTGATCCACAATTTTTTACATGGGTACAAAAATGTCTGGTAAAAGCCATGATTTAAGGAGTACTGGGAAGTCTAGGAGGACCAGATTCTGAAATAAACTGCGCAAAATGGAAACATAAGAGTGAGCAAAGCTAGTGTGTTAATGAAAGAGTGAAAAGAAAGAAACAGGAGAGCTGCAAAGATAAAGAGTCAGAAAAAAAGCTTACAGTAAACGTACACAACAATAGAGTAAAACACATTGTATGGGAAATAAAGACAAATATTTATGAAATAACATAAACTGGCTGACTTGGAGACTTTTTGATGAATGTATCATTTTTTAATACACCTTAAGTAGAGCTGAACAGTAAGGACTTTTTCTGCATGCCTGGTCAGGCCAGTGGTTCAGATTTCTACTTGTATTGCCCACAATTTTGACACATTATATGTATATATAATTTATAGGTATACATTTAAATGTAATATTTACATGAGAATTATGTTATACATTTTATGTATTCTTTTCAAAATCTTTAAGATGTATTTGAAATTAAGAATATATAATTATTTATATTTTCTTTACAAAAGACATTTGTAATATCATCTGTAAATTCAAGAGTTATAAATATACTGAAAACTCCAAGGCAGCAAAAAAATTATCATCAGCATAGGTGAGGTTTAAAAATTAGTAGAATTTACAACCATATGTTACAGAAAAACACTGTTTAAGTTCACATGCAATAAAAGGCATTTAAACATGTAATATATAACACTGCTCTAATATGACAGGTAACCAGCCCAAAACTCCCACATCAGCAACGGGCAAGTGGGCCATCCTTATTACTGAACCATGGTTATCTACTATACAAAATAATGCTGATTACCCTTTGAATTGTGAATTAAGATACCCATTGCTCATACAGTTTGTCATTTTCCACCACTGAATAGTTCAAAGAGAAAAAAATACACTTACGAAATCTCATCATTCTGGAACTCCAAGGCTCCGTGGGTGTCTTCAAAGTCCTCTCCTCCACCTTTTGCTGTGCCTTCAATGGTTTTATAAGGGATTACCACTACTCCACGGGCTCCAGAGGTACGTGTCACCTTCACCTCCATCATGCCAATGCTTTCACTGACATGAACCACTGGCTCCTCAAATGTGAAGATGCCAGCATGGTCATCGTCAAAAATAGTCACAATAGCTGTTGAAGGAAGGCCAAGACTAGCTAATGTGTCCACATGATTGGCTCCTGGGTTCCCATTGTCAGTTCCTTCAGAAATGATCTTGACATTGCTAAGATGAACCAGGAAGTGCTCGTCTTCTTCAAAAATGTCATCGTCGATGATGTCCACTCTTATCTCCTTTTCGGTCTCACCTGGTTTGAAGACTACAACACCCTCGGTGAACTGGTAATCAGAGCCTGCATTGGCAGTGCCGTCCTCAGTGCGGTACTCAACCGACACAGCGCTAGTTAAGTTACCGCCGCGTCTGACCACATTCAAAGCCACAGTCCCGCAGTTCTCAAGACATTGATATGTGCCGGGGTCAAAGAAGATCTTGGAGGAAATATCATTATCAGAGACTTCTGATCGAAGTTCATGGTTGCCTAGTGCTTTTCTGGCTTGGTCTGCAGCATGCTTTTTTAGTATGTTACCCGCACCAGTCATAAGTCTAGTGGCCTGGCAGCGATAGAACGCACGACTCTTCTGTTGCTGGCTGAGGACGTGGTAGTTCGCGAGCTCAACCAGCTGCTCCATCTCTTTCTCTGGATGTTTCTGTTTCAGTTCCTTCAAAATCCTGGCCATTTCTCTTCTGACCTCATCCTCATCCACATCTTTATCTTCAGAATCCTCCGTGCCATCTAAGAATTCCTCGCCAGGAGAGTTAAGCATCCCACCGTCCATTTCGATATCGATTGACTGGTGCTCTGGCTCACCTTCAGTCTCAATGATCATTCCCCTTTGTTTTCCGACTCTGTAACGTTTGTACACATACTTGTAGAATAAAAGTCTGCGGTCTGCAACCCAAGCAAATATGACACAAATCGGAAAGAAGAAGAGAGTAAGGAGTCCCTCCCAGACTTCAACGATACCTGGGGAAATCACTGCCAAGATCAGATAAAGCCATATATATGCAAATATACTCCAAGTGGCAGTGACAAAGAACACCCGCAGGTGCTTGACCTTCCGATGCTCTCCTTCTGGTATCACAGAGACACAGAGACCAATGATGACAAACATATTAAAAGCTGCACTTCCAACAATCGTGTTTGGGCCCAGTTCACCTGCATCAAAGTTGTGCCCACACACTTCAACCACGGAGAGCATAATCTCTGGGGCTGAGGAACCCAGAGCCATGAGAGTAAGATTTGAGACAGTTTCATTCCAAATACGAACAGTAGTGGTTGTGGTTTCTCCGTTAGGCTTCTTGATGGTGATCTCTTTCTCCTGGGATGTGATGACCTCAATAGAAGCCATAAAGCGGTCTGCAATGATGGATACCCCTAGGAACATGTAGACCAAACCGACAAAGTACACAGTGGCTCTGGCCAGCTTATCCCCAAAAGAGGGATTCTCTGGTGTCCAAATTGGCAAGATCACTCCCTCTTTGCACTCAAAACTACCACCACATGTCTCGTGTGAAGAGTTTTCATTAGGAGAAGTATCTACACCTAAGCTTGATTTGGAGCTGCCTGCATAGGCCGGCATGAGCTCATAGAAGAAAACTAAGAGAAAGATGCTGATTAGAGCGAGAGAAAAATAGGATGAAGTCCCAGATTGGCCCATGTTCCCAGTGAGGTATTTTGTTCCTGCTCTTCTGTACCCTGTAAGGAAAGAACAAGTGAGATAAATTTTTATGAATGATACAACACTAAGATGCTTGATCAGAAATTATGCAACAGTTGCTTAAATTCGATTGGTCAAGCAATTTGCTGAAATAGCTCATATTTACAGTTTACAGTGACAGCACTGGGAAGTTGTAGCATTTGTATACAAGCTCGCTTGTGTTCACGGCATTCCGGACCTGAGTATGTGAACGGTGCTGAGTGTAAGCAGAGTTTGCCTTAAGCGAGGATTGTTTTTTTGAAAGTCAGAGCGTCAGTGTTTTACCTCACTCCACAGTCACTCATAATGGGGAAAACGCAGTGAGGAAATGGAAAACCTGGAGTGGAGTTAGCCAAGAGTGACTGCAGAAAGTGTTGAGTGGGGGAGGTCCACTCGTATATACACTTTTCCAGCCCGTTTTTTTAGACTATGAGCTGCCTGGTGATGCCAAAGCTTGATCTAACTATTTTCTTTGGCGGAGAAGAAACATACAAACCAATTAGTAAATTTTGCCCGGAAAATACTACTCAGCATACTATAGAAAACTGTCTTATAAAGCCAATAAAGCATTTACAGTCATGCTGTAGTACTACATATCAACGCAACTGTGATTACATGCAGTATTGAGTACTCTTGCTTGTGTTTAATCGTTTAATTAAAATATAAAAGGTAGAGGAGTGACTGATAATGAATTAATATATTTTAAGGTTGATAATAAGCTGGTTAGGATATTTGGATGAGCGACAATCTTAAATGACTAGATGCTTTTGTATGCAAGCAGATGTGTTGTAACAGTACACCAGCATTAGCCAGACACACATTCACTAACTCAACAGCTGTTTCGCATCAAACAGAAACGTAATAAATAAATACATTTGAAAAATGCAATTAAAAGCATTTTATATGCAAATTAAACTATATCTTATTATCATCCTATTGGGGAGAAAAATCCAGCCTAAGATGGTGTGTTGGTTTTAGTAGGTCAGGATGGTGTTGGTTTGATCTGTGCACTTTTCAGATGGTCAGAATGGGAGACCAGCTTGCTGACCAGCTAAACCAGCAGAACAAAAGCTTTGCCAGGATATGTGAGCATCAAATTTACATTTATTTCCTAAATAACAAAAATGATTACATAAATGAACAATAGATTTGTGCAGGCAGAGAAGTGTTTCTGAATAGAAGCGGTCAAAATATTTGCTGAACTGCTTCTGAATTTAGACATTTGTCTCTCAAAAACGATTAATCTGTGTGATAGATTAAATGAAAAAGAAAACGCATAGGCCTACTATAAATTATAATATAGCACATAAACACACCCACTATTTACATTTAACTGCATACAGCATGACTCATAATAAAGCCTAATTACATCAATTTAACCTACCTTTTAAAGAGAATTGTTGTGCTGAGGTGAAAGCTGCAAAATGTAGATAAAGCTGTAGTAATTCTGAGATTCCGGCAAAAACAACTTCACTCAAGCGGACCGTTTACCGGCAGCGCTCGTTTGCAAAGTACCTCGACCGTTCACTCTCATCCTCCAGGAGCTGAACCATTCCAATAAGGAGAACTGTGCGTGAGACACGCGATTCATTCAGAGCTGCGCGGGCAGAGTGTGCGGCGGAGAGTTGTAGGCTACTTTTCCTAAGTGCTGCAAGCATATTTTCCGCTTTCCGAACGGATTGTGCTCGGACAGTGCGGTGGCTTCATGCCAGTCCCTCAAGAGCTGATAACACTGCCACACTGAGAGCACACACAACTCAAAACTCTAGCTATGATACAAAATAAGTGCCAGAAAATACATTGTCCATTAAAAGCAACATTTGTCCCCCTTGATATGTGGCGATTTTCAGAATTCTTAACTGAATAAACATTAATCCTGAGTAATTAGACTGAGAATTAACTCAACATTAATAAAAATAATTAAAATAAACTAAAATAATGTTAAATAATAATTGTATATAATATACAATTTTATTTAATATGCAAACAGTTTCACATTAATCTGTGAAAATTTTCTGGGTGAATAGGTTGTGGCAATGTAGGTCTTGTGGGTGGTCACTAAGGCATTGCTAAGGCAATCTGTGTAGTTGCAAAGGGCTTGTTACAATTTTGGCAAATATGCCCCCACAAAGTCTCACACATGCCTTCTGCAATCAACCCCATCCAAGGTTTTCCATTACCCGAACATCAGCTCCAATGGAGTAAGTTTCACTTTCGGATAAAACCACAGTTCTCCATTTCCGCCAATGTTCCAAAAGCCGTTTCGTGCTGCAAGGAAAATCCTACAACTCTGGTTCCGTTCATGAGAGAAAATATTAATATATGATCAAATTAAATGGCCATAATATGATGTTGATGCATTTTTATCATGATTATGAAGGGTTTTTAGTGCTGTCATATTTATTTAGAGGATGTATGTGCTGTACAGTAGTTAACATTCAAAAGAAATGTATCACTACAGAGCTGTACAATTCAGCTCCATGTCTGTGTTTGTGTCATAGAACTGCAACAGCAGAAAAGACACTTTTGTGCTCTATCTTGAGTCATTGTTATGGCATGCCAGTTCACATTTGCCAGTGACGTGATTTCTGTCGTGATGTGTCTCCCTGCGTTAGACCAATATAACCTGAAGGGCCACTATTAATTTGAATCATGTTTCTTATTGTGTCTTGCCGATGGCTCACTAGACAGAATCTATGCAGGTGCAGATCAGTGAAAATGCAAATTTATGCATGCATACAGTTTAGAGACTGTCTTGCATACTCATACACGATCTGAGTGTAATTGGTTTTGTTGCTCGACTTATGATTAAAAAATGGCTAAATGCACACGTGCAAGAAATGAGAAGCTAAGAGAATGTTTTTCAATTGGATTAATACACAATGACACTTCTGTGACCTCCAATACTATGCATGTGTCACATAAATAAATTTAATATTAAAGCTACCTAAATAGTTACATTTTAAAATATCATTAAAATTATTATTCTGCATTTCACTCTGTTATTCAGCCTTAATCTCAAGATGTGTCCTAATGCAGAAGCAAACACAAAATGTCTGAATGCAGTTTGCCGTGAACTTTACATCATGAGGCTTTTGTTGTTGAGATCAGCTTTCACCTCACATAGCTCCACAGCTGTGCTGTTAGACATGGAGGGGAGGCCCTAAGACAGAGTGAGCTCACCGTTGTATTATTCTGTCTGTATAAGAGGACTATTTATGCTTGCAGTTCCACATACATGCGTGCCTCTCATGCCTGACCTGGCTAACAAAATCTCTCCATGCACCGTAAAACAAATAAATAAATAAACAACAGCATGTTGTCACTTGCTCATGGGTAGTCACTAGTCAGTCGATGTACTGTAGTCATGTCATGGAACAGCTAGACTGTTCCGAACTCTTTCACCTCACTGACATGAGGTCAGAACCGGCATGTATGAGTTTGAGAAGTTTTCTAGTTTGAAAGATTTGGTAGAACTTGCATCTGGGTGGGTTTTGGTAGACATGTTTTGAATCTGTACATCAGCTGGGGATGCATCATGCTGTTTTTCCCTTTCTCACTCTCTTTGTTTGCTTTGGCTAAGCGCATCATATACTGTTTCCTATAATGTTATATGTAACTCACAGGCCCTTAAAAGGAAGGTCAGCTGAAATTAAGTTCAAATCACAAGTTCAAAAACATTGCCACTGTAATAGTAATATTACTTCCAAGCAGGGTCACTTTTTTATTTATTTTATTTTATTTTTTTCACAAATTGTGCCAGTAGCAAGTAAACTGGGAAAATGTAATAGGCCATGAATGAATTAGTTTTGCATAAAATATTTCATAATGTTTTTTTTAGTTTCAATAAATAAATTAAATCATTTCAATAAATCAAGTAAAAATTGTCTAAAAATGTCCATATATATAAATATTAAAATTATTGTCATGCTCCTAGCTTTTCTCTTCACAGTCCCCCTCTTTTTTGGGAGAAAAATGTGAGAACGGTGTTAATATGAATAATACTAATAAATGGTAAATTTTCCACTGAACTAAAACTCACTAAAAAACACATAATTTACATTAGCGAGCATCAGATTATCATTTAATAATTCGATGTAAACCATCCATTATATTCCAGTTTCAAATAAAGTTATGGGCATTCGGCAAGTAACATTTTGTCTTCTTGCCAAAGTCAGTTTTTACTTTCATTTAGCGTTTGGCGAGTGTTAAGTTGGACTGTTTCCAAGTATTGTAATAAGCAATAATTATGTAGCATAATTGATTTTTTCCAAATTATTCCTTCATCCAAAAAAAAAGACCCTTACCTTTTCGTTATTAAATCAGTTGTGTTTTTAATGACGTAGCATAATTTCACACAGTAGAACATTTCACACAGCAACAATCAAAATACACCATGATCCCTCTGCAACTGATGCCAAAACAGAAAAGCTTATTCATTAATGCAAATGGTGTCACCTTAACAGTCGTTAATCCATTAACCAGTAAGTTTTTCATCCAATAAAATAATGGTTTTAATGGAACTTTGCCTACCTAGAGATCCCTGAAGCAGCCAATCCTATGGACTCCCTTCCGTATTCCCTGTGGTGCTGTGAGAGACTGTCTAGGGAAAGGAGCGGTGGCTGATAACATGTCTAAATTTAACAGAAACAGGCATTGTTTCTGGCCTGGTGGGCCAAGTGAGTGCCTCTAAACATGGACAGCATAGTTGGGTTGTTGCTTATCGTTCTCTTCTCCTTCAGCCACTTCCATACAAGGCTGTACTCGGAGCCTGTCACTTGCTAACCTGCCTGTGAAGCTCTCCTATCTGCCAGCTTCTTGTCATTAACAGACAAGTGCAAGATAAAGGGGCTTCACTGGCAGGTAGCTTTCTTCTCCCCTTGTGCGTGTGGTCATACTGTATGTGTCTATGAGTGAGTGTTTGTGTTTGTGAGAAAGGCAGGAATGCGCAGAGGACGTAATTAGTGATTTTCCATAGTTCCCAGGACCCCAGTAAGAGGACGTGACATAATCTGGTCCCTTGGGACATACTGTAAGGTTTAGAGAAGTTGGCTTACATGTGGTTGGAATGAGACCAGATGAAGTTCCTAAAAAAGGTTCTTTTTTGGCATCTATGTTTTCAGGAAGAACCTAGTATATAATAACATCAATGGGACATTTCCATTGCACAAAGGAACTCATGAACCCGTAGATGGCACAGTCCGATAGGTCTAACTCAATCTGAGTTAAACTGATTGGTTCTCTCTTGTATCAGTAGTCAATGAACTCGCTGCTCAACACTCAAAGATATGATTAGTGCTTGCTATAGCAGTTGCAGCACACTTCAGAAACCCTTCACATTCTCCAGCTCCACCTGTATAGATCTTCTACGTGGTGGTTCATGTATGCTATATGGGGGTTATTCACGTTCAGTGTTGGGTAAGTTACTCTAAAAAAAATGTAATCAAATTACTGATTACTCCTTTTTGTGATTACACAATTTGTGTGTTATAATGAGAGGATTCATGAGCACGCAAATTTCTGCAACTGCTGGTGTTCCTGTGGCTCAGTGGTAGAGCATTGTGTTTGCAGTGCAAAAGGTTGTGGGTTCAATTCCCAGGGGACACACATACTGGAAAAAAAAAATGTATAGCCTGAATGCACTGTAAGTCACCTTGGATAAAAGTGTCTGCTAAATACATAAATGTGATGCAAACACGTTTAAACACTATTTAGGCTGCAAACACGCCTAAATAGAAACTCTGCATATGCTTGCACCTGCTACTCATATATATTAGTTCATGTTGCTTTTGTGCAATAGATGAATAACAATTTCTTTGTTTTAGATATTTTACACCTTAAATTTCTCTGTTACTAAAAAAGTAATCAAATTACAGTAATGCTTTACTAAGTGGGTTACTGCCCAACACTGTTCATGTTACAGTATATGTGCAGCAGCAGTATTTCTTACATGCTCACAGCAGCATGTTGTGGATGTATTGGCTGTAGCAAGCCTCGGTACTTGCTCGGCCACAGCAGCAGCAGCGTAGCAGATCTATGGGTTTATTTGAATGTGATATAATACTTTGGGCTGCTTTAGACATACTGCTTTGTGACATCTGTCTAACTGGGCTCTATGAGAAGGGCAAATAAAAGCACATGGACTTGCAAGCACGTAAATCATGACCGTGTTTGGCTAAAATGCAACCTCCTATAAACATCAAAGGAGCAATGGCTACATTTCAGTATGTGACAAATGTACAGAAATAGCATCATCTACTGTATTTGACATAATCTGTTCTCTGCTTGTGAATTTGTTAAGTGCTTTTGGCAGTATCTTAAATGCTGGGCCTGCCCTTTATCAAAATTAAGTGTTAAAATGCACTTAGGCAAGTACTTTGTTGCAAATTTGATCACACAATCAGTCTATACTGTATTGTGAAGGATCCAGCAAATTCCCAAATAATGTTGGTATTCTAACTTCATATTTATCTCATTTAGATATTATTAAAAGGCAATTGGACTTTTATTCATTTTATTCATTTATTTTTTATATTACAAATGAAGCTTTAACAGCCAAAAGCAGTGACAAATTATCATAAAAATAACACACATCACTTATCAAACTATTAAATCTATTACAGCATTCATTAGGTTTTCAGTTAAAGTCTTTCACATTAAAATTAAACAATACAATAGCAATGACTTGTACACTGTAAATAATCCAAATGAAACGTAAAGTATTTTAACACAGTTTAATTGTTCAAATCATTGTATGCAAATTTAAGCATTCTCCTCTTACTTTGGAAGAACTTTTGTATTTACCACATTGTGAACTTTCAAAATACAAGTGTGTAGCTTTAATAAAATAACAAAATTTAATAAAAATTCTAAATCAAAATCTATAATTGTGTTCATTTATATTAATATATTTGTTTTATCTATTTATTTTTTCTAAATTGCAAAACTTTAAACTAAGGCTTAACCATGGACAACAAACTATATAAATTAATGGTAAATAACTGTGAATATAATTGAACTGAAGGGGGTTTTAGGCACTTGCCAATGTATTTCAAACTATTTAATATAATTTTGAAATAAACTTTTACATGGGTATTCTTTTTCATGACTGAAAATCAAGAGACATATTTTAATAATGACCCCAAAACAGGCATTATGCCCATCAACAAAGAAAAGCATTACAAATGAACTCCATGTTCCAGTGATAAGGCTGAATTTATCGAAGCTCATGTTACGTACTACAAACAAAGAGAAGACAACTTGTAAGTATCATATCTCCTTGATCATATCTCCCTCGTATTGATGCCACATATCTGTTGCCAGCATATGGCACATTCGTCTTTGGTGTTTTTCTGTTTGACAAGTCATGATTTATCCATAGATCTAGTCATTTGAGATGTATGACTGTTTTCCAGAAACATCACCCAGTCTATGGTCCATTTCAAACAGCCTAAAGGTACCCAATGCTGATTCATGATGCCTTGCTATGCCATAACCTAAATAGATTCATGTATAAGAACATATGAAATGACTAACTTGCAAAGTGTCTAGAGACCATAGACCTTAATCTGTGATTAACTTAGCTGTCAGTGCCCTTAAAAATTTACATTATAAGAATTTTCTTCATATATGCTGAAAAAAGGTTAGGTTGAAACATCCTCTTATGAATCATTAAATAACTCTGAAGTTTGTTAGATTAATTATTGTTCCTGTGTGGCTGACGCAGTCATCGCCAGCATAGGATGGCAAGCACACAGCTGTTACAAACATGCACTCCATTTCTTTCTCTCTCATCTGAGTGTTTTTTGTTCCAGTTGAAATGTCCTTATATGATGTTTTTGTTACATAAGTGAACTTCCATCCTGAAACTCATAGTGACGCTTGGATAAGGGAAAAATACAACTGCAGTAGTTCTGATATTTTGTTACATATGAGTCAAATCTTATGCCTTTGACAACTGGTATAGGACTTTGATCTAATTTTGACAAATATGGGATAATTCTTTTTCTCTTTCGCCTCTGCGATGTGTTTTCTGCTCTCTTGTTGAATATGGGCCTAGATCTTTAAAAGGGGAAAAATGGTTAATAGCTTATAACAGGAAAATATAATGAGATTTTTCTTAAAAGCTTGTAATGTTAGAAAATGGGTCACTTAAATATGAAAATCTCTTTTATGTCACTCTTACTTCACACAAGATGATAGTAGAAGATTTCGGAACTTCACAGGCGGTCGAAAATGACAGAAACTGCAGCTGTACATTTGGCTTGTGGAATATTAATCATCTGAGATGGACTCTTACAGCAAGAGTTTCTGTGACTGAGAGGATTTGTAGGAAGACAACCACAGAGTTGATTCATAGAAACATTTTGTAAGTAGAGTATTTGCATAATTTAATGAACATAAAACAGTCTAAATTTCTGTTGATCACCACTGATCTCTCTTTGATCACACTTTATATTAGTTTGCCTTAACTATGTATTACTAAGAGAATTCTATTCTGCTCACCAAGCCTGCATTTATTTGATCCAAAATACAGCAAAAATAGTAATATTGTGAATTATTTTTACTATTAAAAATAACTGCTTTCTAGTTGAATATATTTTAAAATGTAATTTATGTGATCAAAGCTATAATTCCCATCTTCAGTGAAACATGATCCTTCAGAAATCATTCTAATATGCCAATGTGCTGTGCAAGAAACATTTTCATTTGTTTACCAATCAGAGAATCTTAACAGGTAAAAACTATACATTATTGTTCAAAAAATTTGAGTCAGTAAGCCTTTTATTCAGAGAAAATGCAAAGAATTTAATCTATTTAACCGTTTTTATTTTGAACTCCAGAAAAATATTAAGCCACACCACTGTTTTAAACATTGATAATAATAAGAAATGTTTCTTGAGCAGCAAAGCAGAATATTAGAATGATTTCTGAAGGATCATGTGGCACTGAAGACTTTCCTATCACAGGTATAAATTACATTTTTAAATATATTAAAATAGAAAACTATTTATTTGATATTCCTATCAAATAATACAGCAATTGTGAGCATTCAAGTGTACAATGGTTTGGTTTCAGAGCCTTTGTATCTTTGTATTTCTTTGTACCTTTATATATATACAGTATTTAAAAAATCCTAACCAAGCATTTTGTTTATATCTTCTGAGGGGAAAGTTTTCTTCCAAAAGATATAATTAAAAAGGCCTGCATTGCCACTGTAGATTATTGTGTTTTTATAATAAAACAGTAATGATTCTTGCAGAAAGGGCCCCTTTAGGCCGGAAAACACATGCGCTGCTTGTACTAATACTGAGGTGAGTCAGAGACAGTTTTCTACCTCTTGATTTCCTTTGTCTGAATACACTTCAACCCAAGAGAAGCGCTGCTCTAAGAAGACTCATAACTGAGTTCTCTTATAACATCTGATGCACATTACAGTTTTTCTCAGTCGCTTTGGTGCATTTCTCGAATCATCCTTAAAGGGGTCATATGACGTTGCTAAAAAGGAACATTATTTGTACAGATACATACGTACAGACTGTGAGTCAGAAATGCCAGACTGTCCTTGCAAAGTTGGAACTGCCCCACTATATAGAAACAGACACTGGCATTGTAGGCTACTCTTCCAGAAAACAGTCCTTGGACTTTGTAAAATGCGTTGCACACATCTTAATATTTGGGTTGAACTGTTCTGAAACAGCGTTTTTTGGAAGGCCAAAAACTTAGCTTCGCTTTCACAACCAAACACACAGCATCTCCACAACACGGCCTGGGCAGCAACAGTGATAACAAAAGTTACACCTTCTTTCTTTCCGTGAACATTTGGGAGGGATTATTGTTGGCATGCTAATGTTCCCACATCGTGATGTAGACATGTGGGGGCATGTTTAAACGAGGATCAGCCTTTGAGGTATCAGTGAGATTACAGGGAAACTCACAACTTCTCTAATAATCTACTTTCTCAGCCATATATGCTCTTGTGCAGAGTGGTGTAAACATCACTGAATGAGAGCTGAAAGTGATGAGAGAACATCAATTTAGTAAGTGAAGCTCTTCTTCATACTGTAAACACCATAGGAAGATCTATTGATGCAGTGGCTAAGAAGGTAAAGAGATGGAAGGAGAGAGAAAGTCTCACACAGAAAGGCTTACATTCTTGTAACAGGCAGTTATGCACAGCACACTCTAGTGGTTTAAAGCAGATTTTGTGTCTGTTGGCTATTGCTTTGTGAATAGTGAGCTGTGGTGTTATGTATTTTAGTAGAAGTAGTAGTAGTATTAAGACAAAAGAATAAAACACAAAATAGCGGTTTCATAAATTTAAGGACCAAAAGACCTTAAATTTCACCAGGACCCAAAATAATATAAATATTATTAAAATAATAATAAAATGTGGTTTACAATGCAAGAGCATGTTGCAAGGTCAACAAGAAACATATACTGTATTTATACATATTTTTCTTAACATGTTGTTATAAATTTTTCTTTTCTTTTTTCCCTTATTTCTTGCTTTCTTTTCATTCTAACTAACATTCCAGCATTTTCCTTCATGGACGAATGAAAGTCACATGGGTTTGGTTGGAACAACATGAGGGTATGAGGGTGAATTTTTTTCTTTTGTGTGTGTGTGTGTGTGTGTGTGTGAAATAGCACTATAAGCCACTTAAAATGTATAAAACATAAGCTTATAATTTAAAACATGCAGAAAAAAGCTTATTTGTACACTTGTGCTTTCATAAAGCAGATGGCACTTAACTTTTTATTATGTAATGCAATACCATTCTTACATTTTTAGGTTTGGCTTTAGGGGCCTCCATAAACATAGAAGTAAGCATCTTATAATGCATTTAGATGCTGGGAGTCATTCCCCACATGTCCAGCACTCATGAATTAAATATTTGATACAGTTCCCAGACATCACCTTACATCACCTAATTGTTCCCTGTCCAAAACATGTGTCCAACCCTAACGCATACTACAGTCTAGACATTTTTAGAACAGGTTAAACCAGATCTAGAAAAGCAAGAAAGTCAGTTAAAAGCCCGAAACAGAAACACTACATTACAAGCTTAAGATACAGAAAGACACACCAAAATAAACAAACTACAACGAACATGAAAACAAACTTAATTCTAATCCAAATGCATGAAATTAATATCATCATGATAAAGATTACTCTGAAAGCATCCAGCCACAACACCTCTATGGTAAGTTTATGTAGTTTTTAATAAAATGTAAAGATCTAGTTTTATGGTACATTTATGCAGGATGTTGTAAAAGCAGGTAAATCGTTCTAGAAGATCTTACCATCTTTATATTCAAACATAAAGGGTGATTTGCTGCTTCATAATAAAGCCTTTAAGACATTTATGTATCCAGTGTCACAGCAAGAAATCATACTCCACAGATTGTTTATTTTTCCTTTATTAAAGGTTGTTTAAAAAAATACAATTTAGGAGAACATAAAAAGACTAGAATGTTAATCAAACACAAATGATTACTGATGCACTAAATGTTAAATGTCATTTGTTTGAGTAAATGTCATAACATTGCTTAAAGATGCAATTCAACAATTACATGTGATGTCAGATGAGTAAAGCAGGCGTTTTAGAAGGATTTCCATCTGATGGCTGAGAAAACTGTGTGGACGACATACAGTAAAGTGGTGAAAAAGGAAAACACCTGAAATGAAAGAGACATAAATGGTTACTATACACTTCAAGTAAAATATGTGCACTACTTTAAAATGACCTTTGTTGGGCCTACCTATTGTAGTCATGTTATCTATTAATAAAACAATTATTTTATTTGTTGGCCCATAAATCACATTAAGGACTCTTCAAAGACATGTTTAATAATTTACATATTCAAGATTATTCAGAATCTCCAGTTTATTAAAAGTACAGCTGAATGCCTTTTTGTTTACAGACTTCACTGATATCTTATTTTATTTAAGTTTAACAGGTTAAACAGTGTTTTGTAAGCTTGGAATGATTTTTGATTTTTAGCTATAGGGGCTTACCACAGCAGCTACATCCAGCTTGTAAATAAGTGCATCTCTGCCAGATGATATTTCCAGTCTGAGGGTTATGATAGCCAGAAGCACGGAGGCACTGAGATAGAGGAGTGCTGCAAACGCATGGTATGCTACATCCTGCAGAGAGGAAATTAAGATATATAAGAAAATGTGTTTTGTGTCTTCATGGGGAGAGAAAGAAAAGCAGTTGAAGTACAAGAGAAATTGAAAAGGAAACTTACCGCACTTGCCCAAGAGCTTCTGTTATGATGAGACCCACAGGCAAAGATCAGCAACCAGAGGAATGTCATGACGAAACAGAAAATTGTCACAGAGATGACGTATGCCTGGGGGTTGTAAGGTAAGAGTAACGTAGATGCTACCAGGCTCAGTACGAGACCACCACAGACCTGAGAGATGAGCAAAGTGAAGGAAAGTAAATTTCACTTACAGAATTCCTCTTTATTCCTGGAGTTACAGAGTTTGCAGATAGTTGTACAGGAAAATGTATATTCACATGAATAATACAGTACTACAGAACTCTTGTTCCACTATAAACATCTTTACAAATGAAACTCTTCCAGGAATATCTCAAAACATTGGATATAAGAGAAAACAATGACATTAAAGTATAAAATACATAAAATAAAAAACTTCTGAAAATGTGTGTACTTATATATTTATTTATATACACAAACACACACAGTAAGGTATGTATTTACTTATGTTATAAACCAAATCACTTTAAGTAGGCTGGAATTACAACATAATCTGTGGATGACCACATTTTAACATTTTATGAGTCTTAATTGCATTTTTTTAAACTATTTTTTACAGATTAAATAGGTACATTTTGATGAACAAATACTGTGTGTTTGTATTTGAACTTAGAATAAATAAATTACATACAAGTTTTTTTTTGGTTTCATAATGTTTCAAACTGACTTTAATGAAAACATAACATCAAAAAAGTAATCAATTAGTTAAAATCAACTCACAAGCTCTGGAAGGTAGAGGATGTCGGGAATGGTGCAGAATATTGCCCCTCCACGGGGAAGGTAGCCCATTTGTCCTGTATTGGTCGCCATGTCTGCACACCTGAGTGTCCTCGCTGCACAGCTAGAACGAATGTGAAGAAGTGTGGAGGATGTGCTCTATTAAAGAGGCTGACAGAGTGCTGGAAAGACCTGTTCATCTTGATGCATTCCATGAAGACCCACCCTGTGTATTCACTCCATCTGAGGACTGCTCTTTTATTTACTTGCTAGATTTGTGTGACAAAGTCACCACTTGTTTACAAATCGTTATAGTGTCAGATGCTCATTAATTTTTGACAGTGTTGTTGGTTGTCGTCTTTAAAATGGCCATGACAACTTACTTTATTGTTTTATGATAGAACAACATAGTCTACTGTATACATCAACATCTTATATTCTAATCCTAAATGGATTTCTCTATTCAAGGTGAAATATGTGATAAATATACTGTATGTAAATGCAAAATATAGAGAAAAGAAACTGAGCAGAAGATGAGTTTAAAACATTAGGTAAAAAAAAAATCTTCTTCCTAATTTCCCATATTTATGTGATGTGACCATGCACCTTTTTTGTAAGACTATAGGCAAAATGAAACATGATGGAAAATTTGTTATTTTTCATTTTACCTCAACAGAATAGGTGATGAGCACTGGTTACACGGGTGGGTTACATATCATTGTTTTACCAGAACACAGGTGACGATGTTGTGTATCAGCGCGTGACTCAGGATTTAGTTTCATAGACTGTCAGTCATGGTGTGAAAGATATTAGGGAATGGTTTGATGTAATACTTCGCTTTACACAGTATGCGTGTAAACATAGACAAAAATGGGTTTTGCTATTATAATCAATGTATCTATTAGTCTCTAGTTTCCATATTAATCTGTTCTTTTGGAAACAGTATTGAGATATTCATAAACTACAAACAACTTGAAATTTAGTCTGGTTTACATGACAATGACAAAATATGAAGGAGGGGTCATGGTGAAACTTCCAAATATTTGGTATCTCTAAAGCTGATGACACGTGGGGAAACTTTCTAATCAATTTTGTTGAGCAATGTTGCTTGAGTACTTTCCCAATGAGAATGGGTGACACATTTGGATACTTTAGATTGGTTGAGGGCCCTGTGTCTCACCTGGTTGCCCATTGACAGACTGACAAAATGACTGGGACCCAGGAGGGTTTAGTATGTAAAAATACATTTTGCAATCTTAACATGCATCGCTACTTGAACGCACCTGAACCAGCTAATCAAGTACTTCAGGCTTATTTAGAAACTTCGTTTTGTGTGTTGGAGCAGGGTTGGAACCAAAACATTTACAAGACAACCAACCAAGCGAAACATGTTTGTTCCCCTTTACATACTGCACAGCATACAGCTTATGTTCCTCCAACATTCTGGTCTACCACCAATCTTACCAAAAATCTTTATTTTCTACTTTATATTCAGTGTTGGGGAGTAACTAGTTACATGTAACGGCGTTACGTAATTTAATTACAAAATAAATGTAACAGTAATCAGTTACAGTTACTAAGAAAAAATGAGTAATTAAATTACAGTTACTTATGAAAATTGTAACGATTACAAAGAGGATTACATTTGAATATCTACACACATCCACATACAGCTTATTTCTTTCCCAAATTGCACTAAGACATATGGCCCATAATCTCCGAGACGCGGAAAACACATTCGTAGAATCCAGTCATAAAAATGGAATTCAGCCTATAACGCGGACGCAATATGCCACATTTTGGACGAATAAATCAAAAGTAGGTCAGTACACTTGAATCAAAACCCGATATGGACTGATGTCTGTGAATATTAAGCCGCAAAAAGACTGAATATGAATCCTGCACGTTCTGCGTGTCTGTGGAAATCAGGCGCTGGACATCGGGAGAACCGGTGGCCTGGCAGACGATTTGGCCCTATCAGAGAAGAGCAGAGAAGCGACACTTCTGTTCAGGGTTTCAGGTGCAGGTCAGTTTCATCTGTAAATATGCTAATGTAGTTTTGTCTTTGTTTACTTAGTCAAGCAGCAGCAGCACATTGCTCGCAATCACTCAAAATACTGTATAAACGACGTCATTATTATCTTTTGTAATGTTACAGTAGTAATTTAGCAGACAAATCATCATATTTTATCATAGGTTTAGGGGGAGCTAGTGCATACAAAAACACAACCCTTAGGAAAATTAATGTAGCCTATGGTATGGCACTAACCGTGGTTTAATTATGGAATTTGTAGTAAAAATAAATACAAGTGGTAATTCATTTGCCAAAAAAACAAAATTGCACTTACAAAACATAGTAAAAGTCAAATAAAAATCTTCAGTATTAAAGTCATGAGAGAGATGGATGGATAATGGAAGTGAAGGTGCAGTTCAGGAGAGAACTCAAATCTTTTTTCAGGTCCAAAAAAAAAATAGGGTTGTCCATGTTTCAGAATGGGTTGTGGATGTATCAGTGTGAGATTTCCCAGCCTATTTTTTTTCCCAGTCCGCCCCTCATGGAAATTAATCTCTAGAAAAGTCACTTCATGAGCATTTTTTACTTATTTTGAGAAACTATCATCATATCATATACAAAGAGACAGCAGTGTTTCAGAAAGACACCAATGTTTCAGGAGTTTAGTACACAAAATAGGACACATGCTTATTAGATAACCGTATTTGAGTTGATGTATATGCTTTTATTTTTTTATTAACTATTTTTCCCCAAACCATTGTTAGATGCAGTTAGATGCCTGTAGTTATGCAAAGATTTGGTTTCAAAAACAGTATCTATAAACTATTTCTTTTGATTTTAAATCTGCTTTGAACTTCAGATCAATCTCTAAGTAAAAGGCAGTACTAAAGTCTGATTGTGTGGTGGATGTGTTCAAATGTGATCATCTTAATTCAGGTGATGAAGAATGGTGAAAATCTGACAGTATTGAGCACTACTTTAAGGTTAAACCTGCATGGTGTAAAATGGTTGAAGATGATTAACAGTTGCAAATTAACATTCATTAGAAATTTATAAAAGTAATCAAAATGTACTCAAAAGTAATTAGTTACATTACTTTATTAAAGTAATTAAAAAAGTTGCACTACTATTACATTTTAAATAGGGTAACTTGTAATCTGTAACCTATTACATTTCCAAAGTAACCTTCCCAACACTGTTTATATTTAACCTCGCGCATCGACGGCAGACAGTGTTTAACCCCACAATGCCATCTAGTGTCTGGTCTTGTAATTACATCACTTATATCGTTATCATGTGGTTTCTGTTACTTTACTTAACGCTGGCTACGATGCACCAATCACAGTCGTTTTTGAGCTCTCGATGATGATATTTTAATTTCTGTCTCCTGTAAGACAAAAACGTCCTAAAATTCGTTAAATGCGAGCTCAGTCACTAATGCAGCTTTATGAGTGCCTCTCCCCGGGTAAGGAACTGTTAACATTGCTTCCCCGTGAATTAAATGCGCATTTGGTCCGTGTGTTACGGTAACACGGAAACGTTTGACGCGCTGTTCAGTCTTAGCTGCTGTCTAATAGTAATTAGGTGCTCCGCATCCACATTCTGGTAGGAATACTGAAATATTTTTCAGAAAGCTGAAATAGATTTCATAAAACAATCATGCTTTGTTTAATTCATTATTATTTCACTTTATGCAATAAGCTCATTCATATCGTTGCTTTCTATGTGCTATTTGCTCAGAAAGAAGGGCATTCCACAAACATAAATAAATAAATAATAGGCTAATAATAATTAAAAAAATGTCTTTAGAGTGTGTCGTGTATATGAAAACTTTTTACAATGCTATACATTGTTTTATATATATATAAAATATGTATGTATGTATATATATATATATATGTGTGTGTGTGTGTGTGTGTGTGTCATATTTTTTCTTCATACATAAAGAAATGTATTAATGACCTAGAATGTTTTTAGTAATATTGAATGTTTTATTTACAATAAGAGTAGATTATGATTCTGTTTATCACTCTTGTCTACAGATACATATATGGAATTGTCCTGAGAAGGCTCTCTAAATTCATAAGCCAACATATCTATTACCTCAGCACTGTATTAACTGCCACAAAACTGAATTGTGATCAAAGTTCAAACAAACACAGATGCCTCGATGGAGAACTTGTACAAGCAAACACTTTGGTTGGTCAAGCCTAGTAGCTCAAGGGCTGCTTTTGTGTGTTTTAACCTTTGGTAAGGTTAAATTAAGGCCTCCATCCAAGCCGCTGAATACCTGGACCTGGCCATCTGCGCTCAGGGAAATGCAAAAGACATGGTGCTGTACAAGATAGCCAGATCGAGGCCTGGTGAGAAGGCACACAGCGCTGAACCTAATCTCATCAAGCATATGGGTGCTTACTCCTCCATCAGGACGAACCCTGTTCCACCGAGAGTAATTTGACTTCAGATTTTTCTTATACAACAACTCATAAAAGTGAAATATGAAACACATTTCAGATATGTTTGAAAGCATTCTCATGAGTTCAACACGGCACTTAGATTAGGGCCCAAAAAGTGTCTCTACTTCCATACACTTATTTATGGAAAGGAAAGAAATTAATTTAGATATACAATAAATAACAAAAAATATAACCTGGAGAAGTTTTATATATGTGACCCCTTGTGCTGCAGTTCCAGACAAATATGCTTTAAGAATGTGGTGTATTTTTAAACGCATTTCTTTCTTGACTAAAGAATGGGATTTTTTAATTTTGCCGTCTTTACAGTTTTATATATTTGAGATTGATATATTATTGTTGTTGTTGTTGTTATTTGCATCTGCTGGAAATGTAATCATCTTTCATTCGTGAAATTCCTGTTTTTTATTATATACCGCAATAAAATATTTTTACATTTTCCTAGGCTGAAATATAAAGAAATCATAGCTGGTTGTTTGCCAAAATAATTTTTTTTCTAATTATTTTCTGTTAACATTGACATGTTGACACCTACAGAAGAATCCTGCTTGTCTTTTAAAGCAGTTTTGTCATAAACATTTATCTACCGTGCATGAAAATAGTTTTTTATTTTTACATCAGAAGATAATTAATAGGGTTATGATAATTACAATATCAACCATAAAATAATGTCAAATTTGGTTGTCCAAATCACTTTAAGATTAAAAAATGTGCTTAGTTAACGTTCATTTAACAATCACATAACTGTATTTAATTTTTCTTTCTATTCATCATGAGCACTAAAAAGGTTTAACATTACTTTTTTTCTTTTCCTTTTTTTTTGTTGAAAAAAGAGATTGCATAAACTTGTATTGATCTTTCAAACTATGGCGTTTAAACAAACAACTTTTGGTAAAATAAATATTACGTTTTACATTCGTTGGTCTTTTTCCCCCTTATTTTTGTCTGCCTATCACTTTATTTTATAAAGGTAATTATATACTGAAAAACGTGATAATACATTACATTATGGTGTTCCTCTAGTTTTGAGATATCAGCGTATATTACAGTGTAAATATAAGGGAACAATGGGTCAATCATAAGACATCACTTTAAAACTCTCCGCCTGTTCCGCTGGATTCAGTCACACGAGTGATCAAAAAACATAGATGAACTTTTTCAAGACGGGATTTCCTCTGAACTGGATCTGTATCAGCTGCGTAAGGAAATGTCAGAGAAAGAAAAACCAAAGGACCATACTTTACCAAATGATGAAGGTTTAAACAGTGGAGAAAATAATGTTTCCATGAACGTTTCAGATGAGATGACAGAGGTATGTTGCGTGGATATGGTGTTCTTGGCAACCTGTACTTATCAATGCGCCGCAAAATGTAAACATCTAAACAAACATACGTCCAGGTTCATAGATGGTACTTTGATATTAAGGCCGGATTTAATGGTTTATTAATTGGGATGGAACTGCAACATATATAGAGGACCTTTTTATTTTTTGCATCATTTTATGAAATCAGAGAAACATGTGGTGTCTAGAAAAAAAAGATTATATAACCTTTTGCAAACATTTCAGAAGTTCTTTGCTTGTTAATTGTTTACCCTTAGTAGAGAAATGCATTGTTATGTTTGTCTGGCGCCGTGTAGGATTTAAATCAAACTTCGCTTATCAATACATACATAAAACACGTGCATAGGCCTATACGTACACCTATAAATTACTCACATATACATGAATACTACTGGATGTTCCAAAATACATATATAAAATACACGTGAACACTAATATGAAATCGATACCAATACATATAATGTTAGCAATGTATGCATACGCACTTGTGAATAACTTGCATATACATATAAACTTATAAACATATAAACATACAAAGACGCGTGCATATACACCTATTAAACACTCGCACGTACATATAAACTCGCTGCATACAAACAAACCTGCACATACTCGCATATACATATAAACTTTGGTCCATGCATATACACTTATAAACGGTCTCACATACATATAAACTCGATGCGCGCATACACATCCATAAGCGGGGTCAAGTTGGTTTTGTTTTCGATATTCGTAACACATTCAGCGGTAAACGCCAATAACTCCAAAACGAATTGCCCTAAAAAAATCTGAGCAGTGTGACCGCCAAAAGGGCAAAGTTGATCATGTTTCACATCCTTCTTTTACTATATTTTCCCTCGATATAATAAGCACGGCCCCGTACAAGCCGTCGCAATGTGCAGAAAGCCGGGAGAGAACGCTCTCAGCAGAGCCTTCAGTTAGGGACCGTGGGGAAAGTGCAAACTTTCTTCGTTTTTTGCTATAGCTCAGTATGTGTTTTTGTAATAGCTTTTTAGTTAAAGGGCATTTAGACATGAAACCAGTGTCAATCAATAGTGGGGGACAGTGGACATTTTTAACAACCTTTCTTTTTACCACTACTGGTAGAAAAGGGAATTGCATGTCCAAAATTAACCTTCTTTTTGTAATAACTTTTTTACAGCAGGAAGATAGTACGGTGGCCCAGTAATGCACAACACAACGACATTAAAAAAGAAAAAACATAAGCTCACAACACAACGACATTAAGCCACAACACAAATACATTAAGCCACAACACAAAGACATTAACCCACAACACAACGAAATGCTCACAACACAACGAAATTAAGCCACAACAGAACGAAATTTTCACAACACAACGAAATTAAGCCACAACACAACGAAATTCTCACAACACAACGAAATTCTCAAAACACAAATACATTAAGCCACAACACAACGGAAATGCTCCCGACCACTAGGGGGCAGTTGGTCTGCAGAAACGGGCAATAGACTACATATTTCCTGTGAAATCTCAGGGCGAATAAGAGAGTGCATTACCTGCTGATAACTTTTATCCATAAACGATGAATATTACATAATATTTATACATTTTGCTATAATACGACAAATTAAGTATACCACAGCAATATAATTATTTAATGAAGAGTTCCATAGACATCTGTGAGGGTGGTTTACACCGCTATTTCTGTGACCCGTTTTGTGAGGCTCCTCAAAGGTTTTTCACACTTCTCCACTGGATGTAGAAACTCGAAATAAGTGGATTCAAATTAGTAATGTAAGATTTAAGGATTTCAACATCACTTCTGATACTTCAGTCTGCAGGCGCCTCTTCAAGAATGACAACAGCATGCGAATCTACACTAGGTAAGATCTAAACCTTTATTACTATATTAACGAGCACAATGTAGGCCTATTGTGAATTTTTTAATTGTCATTATTTATTTTTTGTCGCTGTGGTTGCCTGTTTGTTTAAAAACCTCTTCCGTGGATCAAAGCAATACCTGTTAGTAGATGATTAACCCAAAAATAAAAAAATAAAGCTGTCATCATATACTCAACATTATGTCGCTGTAAACCCATATGGCTTGCTTTGTTCATTGGCATACAGAAATGTTGTAAATGTTACCGTCAGTCAGCTATCTAGATAACCCCACAGAATAAATTCAGAACAGTTTAGAATGACACGAGGGAGAATAAGCTAAAACCCCAGCTAAAATCTTTTTACAGACCTACCTTTTTTCCACTTGTATGTCAATAGATTATACATTTTTAAGTATCCTTCAGGTTCAGTGTAAGCAAACAAACTTTTTACATTGTTTGGTGTGTATTTTCTGAAAACATGTCTCATCCAATCTAGATTTGAGAAGTAGATCCATTTAATGGCCATTTGGAGAGTTATTGAACCTGCATTCCACATGGTTCGTGAGACCAGAGCAAGGACAGCTACAGCGAGGACAGAAGTTGGAATAACAAGCAATGCAATGGTAAATATTGATATTGTATTGTTTGTGACAGAGAAAAAAACTGTTATATTTATTTTCACTTTTTGATGCACACATTACATGCATGTATCATAATTATTTAACAATTATTTTGACAGTGTCAGTCTCTGCAGCCCTTCGATGAGTTCCCCCTCTTCATGGTCCACCTTTCAGTCGATCTTCCACAGAGAGATCTGGCCTTACACAAAAAACTTGGGATGGATTCATTTGGTTTTATTTGTACAGACTACAATATAAAATGTAAATTAAATATTATGTAAGTGCAAATATATGTAATTTTAATGTTTTCTTGCTCACCAGTGTAGTGTAAACATGTAAATATCCACAATTAAATTTTTTTAACTTTGATACAGTTTTAATAGTTATGTAAAATACAAATACTAATAACTATGACAGTGTAATGGTGTGTTACTATATTTTTATAACACTTCTGCCACTTGGAGGACTGCTAGGTCAGGCAGATCACTGGTGACATCACTGTAAACATTCTCCTGAGATGAAAAACAAAGGTATAGTGTAAATTGACCATTAAGAAAAATAAAAAATTTCCACCATCATTACAAGTTGCATGCATAATGAATAGAGCCATAATCATTATGATTGTGTTTTTGTCTTTTTTCTGTTAGGGCTAATCAAATAGGCATGTTATACATTATGAATAAAAGCAAGATATGAAAAGATGATGTATCAATATTAGACACTTTCCTCCTACCTTAATCACTCAGCGAGTTTCCTCTCTTGAAAACAGGACCACCATCCCACTGACAGGACCTGGCTTAATTCTCTAGGCATACCAATGGGGCGTGTTAATGTTATTAATCAAAGTTTATTAATTATGTCATACATTAAAGAATTTGATAATTCTCTTACTTACCATTGTTCTAGGTTTATGCCAGCTCTGCTCCCTTCAGTGCAGCTCTGTGCAGGAGGAACTGCACTGATTCTCAGTTCTGAATAGTGTGCTGTCTGCTACAGTGCTGCAACAGTATGGATGGGAGTCCGTTAAAATAATCTGTGAAGATAATAACATTGGTTTACATATTTAATTGATTTCAGATACATTTGGAATTACTTTCAGTTGTATTTTAAATTATTACATTGTAAATTACTCTTTATTTAAAATAAATTATGACAAATAATTAATATTTTATATAATGTTACAAATATGCCAATAGACTGTAAAGAGATCAGTAATATTTCAAAGGATGTCCCTATCTCTCTTAACCATTTCTGATCTTTTTTGCTTTTTACTGAATAGCTTTATCATGCTTGTGTTGGGGATCCCTGGAAAACTGCTATATAAATGTGAACAATTAATTCAAGCTTCAGGTTACAGATAATATAATTTGAAAATATAACAATAACTGTCAGACTAAAGCCCCGTTCACACAATGAATGATAACTATTAAGATAACGATAGAGTCCACAGCAGCGAACGATATAATCTGTTTATTCTAAGCGTGCACACGCTTGTCAGCTGCTTTACATTCTCGAGCTCGTTATAGCAGGATTCTGATTGGCTGTCAATGTTTTTAATCGTTCATCAGCTGGAAGAAAAATAGTTCTTAATTCCAATTATATTGTTTCTCTTCTTTATCATTATAGCTGTGGTGTGGACTCTTTTTTTAAATAGTGAGAACGATTTTTAAAACTAAATATCTTTATCGTTTTCTTTATAGTTTGGTGTGAACGGTCCTTTAAGATTTATTACGATACATGGCAATCTAAAAATGGCAACAGTATTTAAAATACTTTATATCAAGTGAAGAAGTTTATATCACAGCAAACACCTATCAGAACCACCGATGCAAATCAACGTGGATTACCGGGAGTCCTGCTGTTATTTCTACTATCTCTTACGAGTTATAAAAAGATGAGGTGGACGGAGTTTAAAACTAAACTCTAACTTAGCCCTGCTATTTTCTGAGCTGATCAAGTCAGTGCAGCAGCGTTATCCAGCCTCATTAGCTAGATTTGCTAGAAGACGATAGAACAATATATTGTTGTCACTGAACCGGACTTTTTGTGATTTCGCCTATGTTTACCTGGACATATACGTTTAGTGCTTTTGTAACTTGATCCGGGCCGCTGTTATTACGTTAGCTCGGAGCCTCTGTTCATGGTTGACTTGCCTTACATTTCTCAGAGCTGGTGGGTCTAAACCAATCCGAGATAGCCCCTTACGACGTCCAATACTACAGCTAACTTGTAGGAATGAATGAAAACTAGCGAGCAATTTCGAAAAACCGCTGAGTGTAAATCTTACTTGTTATTGCGGTGCAAAATACGAGTGCACTTGATTGCGTCCACTTAGTTTTTGGACCAGCACAAATGGGTGTCCCTTGAAAAGTATACTATTTGAGGGTACAGAGTGATGGATTTTAGATTCAGCGCAAGTGCTATGTATAGCAATATTTTAAATTTCTACGTTATATTCCTCAGTACCGATAGGCCTTAGCCAATCAGTACTGAGTAGAGCAGCGCTTCAGATTTTCCCGCCCACCGGTGATTTGGATTCGCACAGAATGGCGTTGAAGTGAATTTGATGACGTACATCAGCTGTTTTCGCGAGGGGAAAAAGCGCCCTTAACATTTCTGTATTTAGTTTTAGTTTGTTTGTATTTAAGTGTATGTGTTTCCATGTATAATGATTCTTATCTCGAATATAATTAAACGTAAAGATATCAAAAGGCTGATTGATCCATATAAATGTTACTTACCAACCACTTGATGAACTAACGACAAACTACAAACAAACTTAAAGACGACTAATTAACTTTTAAAACAACAGTAGTAGAAAGACATGTAATGAATGAACAGGAACTTAATATATACAACTGGTTCTATTTACAGGTTATTAATGTGAGGCAAATGATCAAAAAATGTTGAGGGTACAGTAGGCTGAGGAAATCACAACGGTCATCTGATACAAATAACAACGGTCATCGCATATATGTAGCCTATGGTCACGTGACATTCATTCATATATTTTTTTAATTAATTTATTATTTTTTCCTGAGCTTAATACAGGAAACCCAATGTGTTCATGTTTAGAGTTGTTATAAATATTGCTACAGTTTAATGGTTTAATATTGCTTAGATCAGGTGTTTTTTTGTTGTTGTTTTTTTAGGGTGAGAGTGAGGGTTACCTCAAGGACATAATGTCAAAGGTTACTTGTTTGCTACCTCTGTTTATTTGTAAATGTAATGGGTGTTTTTTTTCACCATATGTTGAAGATATTTTAAAATATATTGTTTATTTTATTAGTTATTATATTTATTAGGCATTTTAAATTTAATTTGACAATCAATACTAAAAGAATATGAAAATATTGAAATGTGTACATGTATCGTTTTCTCTCTGTGTGTCACATTACACTTGCCCTGAATATTTCAGTGCCACACAATTTGCCACAGTGGCAATGGTAATTTTTATTAATTTTTTCTCTCTTTATGAAAATGGATATTGGGCAGTAAAGCGCTCAAGTTAATTTGGGTGAAATATAAATTTGTTTAAACAACATCTGTGTTAAGTGTAAAAAAAAAAAAACAAATATATTTATTCTATTATTTCTGTAACAGTTAATACAGGCTTGAGTCCTGTCTTACTGTGGATGTCTGATGGAAAGTTGGATGGAGTGATTTTTACAATGGCAACCCACAGACTCAATGTGGACACCTTGTTGTAAAACACTTTTTTATTATTATTATTATTATTATTATTAACTATTATATTTATTCCTTTTGATATATGAGTGATGTGTGTGGCACACATTTTCTTGTTCTCTAGTTTCCTTGTTTCTTCTGCCTTGGCTGCACAGCTGTGGAAACCTGACCTGGTGAGGACCCTCTCCTCCATCCTTAACTATTGAACCTCTTATATCACTCGGATGAGGTACTAAATTAAAGATTGTGTTGTTGGTCAGTGAATAGTTTGTTTTAAGCTGCAAATAATTTTAATTTTTCTGATCAATTTGATAACCGCTATATATACCCGGTATATTCAGGGTGTCTGCAGGTCCTCAAAAAGTCTTAAAATGTCTTAAATAGTGTTTTCCTAATATAAGGCCTTAAAAAGTCTTTAAATGTCTTAAATTCAGATTAGATAGGTCTTAAATATATTTGGTCACTTCAGTCTTACCTAATGACTTAATGACCTAATTACTGTTTATAATCATTGGACAGACCGAAGATTTTTTTTTTTCTTCCCCTGCGTCATCAGAGAGAATTGAAGAATACAAGTATGCGCTGAGGCTAACTCTTTGTGAGAGACTTCAGATAGAACAAATAAAATGGCACACATAAACATGATATAATAAAGTAATACCTTGACAAGTGAGCTATCTTGAACAATATTCTAACAACGCAAAAAAAAAAAAAAAACATTGAAAACACCTACAGAGTGCATGCATTACGTGTCTGCATTTAGAAAGTGCTCTTTCACTGCATGATTCAGTCTATTAAAATACATTCAGAATGATCACAAATTAAAAGACATGGGGGCAGAACATGTCTATATTAATACCATTTAAATATAGTTAATCAATTTTGGTAAATTTCACATGGCAGAGTGCCTTTTTTCCCTCAAAAAATTACCATATACAAATGTAATAGGTTTTTTTTTTTTTTTAACAACCGTTTCATAAACTACGTTCTATTAAGAGACTTACGTTTTTTGTACTATTTCGCCAACAAAAATAATTCCAAACAAAGCCACAGTGCTGTTTTGCATCTCTAAGCAACATGAGGCTTTTTGTTCCTGAATGAATCAACTGTTTTAATTACTCACTTATTAACATTTACCTGCTGTCACCTACTGGTGGTTTTTAATGTCACATTTAAAGTATCTTTTTAATTCAATTAAATTCAAGTTTATTTGTATAGCGCTTTTTACGATACAAATCATTACAAAGCAACTTTACAGAAAATTAAGTTTCTACAATATTTAGTAGTAGCTTATCAGTGGTGACTGTCAGTTTATGTGCATATGACAGGATTTTTCAGAAAAAAAACAAAAACAAATCAAAGACGTAGTCAGCCAGACGATGAACATTATTAACAGTAATTATTATACGATGCAGTCACACTTGTAGCAATATTTGTTAGTTCTGTTGTTGATTCAAGGTTAGCATCATCTGGGGTCTTCTGAGGGTCAGCATCATCTCTTCTCAGGTGTTCTGGATCCGGCTGGAGCTTGTGTAAATCCTAGTTACCACGGGATGAAGATCCCAGCAGAAACAGAGAAACAAATAGAGACATCATGTTCCAACACAGTAAAATTAATTAGTTTAACCCAAGCTAAAAAATAAAAATGTTTTATATGATGTGATGCTCTTTTTGTGAACATTGTTACATAAAATGCTCTTACTGTTTCTTTTCTTCACCCAATAGCTTAGGACAGACCAGCCTGTGATCTCCTAAGACACCCAGATTCAGCCCTGGTCACGATCTGTCCCACACCTGTGTCTCATCACAGTCCATCACCAGTGTCTGCACCCTGCCTACTGCCAATATTATGGATTTCTGTTCTGGAGAGAGATGCCATTCACAACATAATCTCTACACGATATCAAACTCAAATAATTTAATCTTGCCTAACAGTTTCCCTGATTTGTTACAGTTCACAATGTAGCATGGTCTTGCCTACCTTTGTCCATTCAGTTGTTTAAATGTTTTTAATATTTGAAATGGAATAGATCTCAAGTTTATTATTTAAAAGCAACTTCACTTCATCTTTCCCTAGAAGAGATAATAGGTGTGTTAGACTTGAAGCAGTGCTGTGCAGACCGATGGAAGTATGACATCACGGTACCATGAGCGCAATAAGACAGCTTCATATACTTTTGAATCGCTCTCACGCTACTTTGTCATACTTTAAGCGCTGCTGCGCAGACCAATTGAAGTTGAACATATCTGAAGTGTAAACTCTCACGGTCAGTTCTGGGTCTTGTGCAGTAATATGATGAGCAGGTGTTTAGTGTCATCACCTTACATTATTGAAATGCTATATTGACCTGTATTCAGTTTTAAAACTGGGAAAGAAGAAATTATGTGTCATTAATGTTGTGAAGCTGCATAACATCTGTTCAGATGAACATTTGTGTAGTCTGTTTCCTCCTGAGGTTTCTACCTTGTAGAGTTAAATATCTAAAAATGAGTGTCTTTGTAACCATTCTCAATAGATACTGAAAGCATTTTAATGGTGCTTCTAATTAAAATATAAAATGTAATATGTGAGTTAAGCCATGGCCGGGTGTACATTCCACATTTTTAATATATGCTAAAACCTACAAGTAGTCAATTATCTTACACAAGCTCTACAAAATAACTTCCACACGCGTTTATCTCCATTAACAGGGATAGTTGGACAAACCGATTTACAAGTGCATGATGGATTACGTGGTTAAAACAATTTGTGCTTTTGTTCTCGTTTGTTTCCAGTAAAGTATGTCACCTTTTGTCTGATTATTTAGAGCAATATTAATGTTAACGTAAAGCACACAGTGTCTGTGCACGTAAAGAAAAATAGTTTGTGTCTCCTTGAAAACATCAATGGAAATACATTTAATAAATAAATTTATGTCTACATAATAATTTGATGTTTGTTTTTAAACATGTTATATACGTTCTTGTACTAAGAGCAAATCACAGAATATGGATTTTAAATAATCGTTATTTCTTCAAATATTTCCCTTTAAATTAATCAAGTATAGCAGCTTCCCGTTAACGACGGACATGCCGGCATATTTCGGGTAATAAAGATACGTCGTATAGATGTCATTTAGAGGTAGGGAAGACGTTTCATTTAACAGCTCAACCAGACGATCTACAGACGATCAAAATACGACTATAAAAAAGGAATCCGATGTTTATCAGATGATGCGCTCTTCAGCAGACGTCTCCGCGACGTACGTGTGCTATCTGGGTACTCACCCTAAAGTTGTTGATGTGACGTTTAATGCCCTTCTCTGCGCGATGAAATTCATTTACAGTCATCAGGGGAAGTTCTTGTAAGATGAAAAATCTTCTCCTCTTGTCAATTTGAAAGCTCTACGGAAAGAGCAATGGTTTCCCCGCACAGCACCGGATTTACATAAGCCCCCCTGAGGAAAAACATTGTGTACAAGAGCAGAGCTAAACGGTCCAAATATTATCAATTTATTTTTTGCTCGATTCATGAATCGATAAATTAAGATTATCAGGATATCAAAACATTAAAAAAACACGTTTTTCATTTAAAAATCGATTACACATATTAAGTTACACATACGTCTCGATGAAATATCGGTGTTTAACTTTCAACACTGCCCCCTAGTGGTCGGGAGCACTTCCGTTGTGTTGTGGCTTAATTTCGTTGTGTTGTGAGAATTTCGTTGTGTTGTGGCTTAATGTATTTGTGTTGTGGCTTAATGTCGTTGTGTTGTGAGAATTTCGTTGTGTTGTGGCTTAATGTATTTGTGCTGTGGCTTAATGTATTTGTGTTGTGGCTTAATTTCGTTGTGTTGTGAGAATTTCGTTGTGTTGTGGCTTAATGTATTTGTGCTGTGGCTTAATGTATTTGTGTTGTGGCTTAATTTCGTTGTGTTGTGAGAATTTCGTTGTGTTGTGGCTTAATGTATTTGTGTTGTGGCTTAATGTCGTTGTGTTGTGAGAATTTCGTTGTGTTGTGGCTTAATGTATTTGTGTTGTGAGAATTTCGTTGTGTTGTGGCTAAATGTATTTGTGTTGTGGCTTAATGTCGTTGTGTTGTGAGAATTTCGTTGTGTTGTGGCTTAATGTATTTGTGTTGTGAGAATTTCGTTGTGTTGTGGCTTAATGTATTTGTGTTGTGGCTTAATGTCGTTGTGTTGTGAGAATTTCGTTGTGTTTTGGCTTAATGTATTTGTGTTGTGGCTTAATGTATTTGTGTTGTGAGAATTTCGTTGTGTTGTGGCTTAATGTATTTGTGTTGTGGCTTAATGTCGTTGTGTTGTGAACTTATGTTTGCTTTTTTAATGTCGTTGTGTTGTGCACCACTAGGCCACCGTAAGATAGAGACATGAAACCAGTGTCAATCAATAGAGGGAGAGAGTGCATATTTTTCACATACTTTCATTTTACCCCAAGTGGCTGATTAGGGAATTGCATGTCCAAAATTAACCTTCTCTTTGTAATAACTTTCTACAGCAGGGACACAGAAACATGAAACCAGTGTCAATCAATAGAGGGAGAGAGTGGACATTTTTCACAATTTTCTTTCTTTACCCCAAGTGGCTGAATAGGGAATTGCATGTCCAAAAATAACATTATTTTTGTAATAACTTTCTTCGGCAGGAAGATATAGAGATGAAACCAGTATCACTCAATAGAGGGAGAGAGTGGACATTTTTCACATCCTTTCATTTTACCCCAAGTGGCTGATTAGTGAATTGCATGTCCAAAATTAACCTTCTTTTTGTAATAACATTCTTAAGCAGGGAGACAGAGACATGAAACCAGTGTCAATCAATAGTGGGGGACAGTGGACATTTTTCACAACCTTTCTTTTTACCCCTACTGGTACAAAAGGGAATTGTATGTCCAAAATTAACCTTCTCTTTGTAATAACTTTCTACAGCAGGGACACAGAGACATGAAACCACTGTCAATCTATAGAGAGAGAGAGTGGATATTTTTCACATCCTTTTATTTTACCCCAAGTGGCTGATTAGGGAATTGCATGTCCAAAATTAACCTTTTTTGTAATAACTTTCTACGGCAGTGAGACAGATACATGAAACCAGCGTCAATCAATAGTGGGGGACAGTGGACATTTTTCACAACCTTTTTTTTACCCCTATTGGTAGAAAAGGGAATTGCATGTCCAAAATGAAGCTTCTTTTTGTAATTACTTTCTACAGCAGTGACACAAAGACATGAAACCAGTTCAAATCAATAGAGGGAGAGAGTGGACATTTTTCAAAACCTTCTTTTTGTAGTAACTTTCTTCAGCAGGAAGATAGAGACATGAGACCCGTGGCAATCAATAAAGGGGACAGTGGACATTTTTCACAACCTTTCTTTTTACTCCTACTGGTAGAAAAGGGAATTGCATGTCCAAAATTAACATTCTTTTTGTAATAAATTTCTACAGCAGGAAGATAGAGACATGAAACCAGTGTGAATCAATAGAAGGAGAGAGTGGACATTTTTCACTCCCTTTCATTTTACCCCAAGTGGCTGATTAGGGAACTGCATTTCCAAAATTAACCTTCATTTTGTAATTACTTTCTACAGCAAAGAGACAGATACATGAAACCAGTGTCAATCAATAGAGTGGGACAGTGGACGTTTTTCACAACCTTTATTTTTACCCCTACTGGTAGAAAAGGGAATTGCATGTCCAAAATTAACCTCCTTTTTGTAATAACTTTCTACAGCAGGGAGACAGAGTGTCAATCAATAGAGGGGGACAGTGGACATTTTTCACAATCTTTTTTTTTAATAATATAAAAATAATACGGGGGAAAGACGATCAGTTAGTTACTGGACTCACAAGACAATGATCAAATATTTTACTTTAAGTCTATTTTATATTATGCACTTTATATAACATTTATTCATGATAAACTTAATTTGAATGCTGACGATCGCATACAGCCGGTAGACAAGGCCTATGGTCATTATAATAATTTAATAATTTTAAAAAATTATATAATAATATAATAATGTCTTAATTCAAAATAAAACATTAATGAATCCAACTCTGACAATACCTTGTTGTTATGCTCTCGCAGGTTTGTTTACGCATGAAACTCGTGGCCATGACATAATATCATTACATGGTGCAACAGAGGTAACGTTAGATAGCAGCTAAAATTAACAACAACTGACATCATGTAGGCTAAACTGTACCACACCACTGATCTATAATAGAGATTGTATCAGACACATTTCTTTAATGAAGCAACATACAATTAAAATGTGTCGTTTAAACAACATAACATCCCTCATTATGACTGAGTGGAAAATATATATATATATATATGTATGCGGCAGCCATGCCTCAGGCTACCGTAATAGGCCATATATAGCGGACAAAGCATTACAGACTCCTGCCCTATGAAGTGAGCACACGCTTCCGACGTGCCATTTTGAAAACACTATGAGAGCGCACGTTTCTTTCGCCTGTTTGGATACTTCAAAAGACGTTTGCACCGCCAGTTTGGTTGACCTGTTTACACGTTCAAAACGCGTGTTTTGTCCGACTCAAAACGCACGTCTTGGACGCCCGTTTCTATTATGATAAACGCACGTCAAAAACGCGCGTCTTTGGTGACTCCAAAGCGCACGCTAAGAACGTGCGTTTTTACAGTAAATCACACGTCAAGGACGCGCGTTTGGATACACCAAAACGCTCGTTTCTGACGCGCGTTGTCCACAACCCCTAAGCGCACACTCAATTATTATTTAACTCAAAAGGTTGAACATTTTATTTTTAACCATGAATACAAAAATGAAACAGAGGGGGCACAAGTCAGATCTGAGGGGGCATTGCCCCCTTTTGCCCCCTTGTGGCGCCGGGCCTGCTGGCAGGGTCAAGACAGGTTTTATGGATGGTTTTTGTGAAGCAGTTTGGTTTTTAACTACATCTCCTGCTTCTGTGCTTTTCTGAATTTACTCAGTCAACCTCTTGGCTGATAGCAGGCTGTTTATACAGTTCTGGGTAACAGACAAGACTTGCTGTTCATGGGTTTTAGGTATTAGACAATTTTGCTGACTAGTTGTTCTGTTACCAGACAAAACATATATGTTCTGACAGGTTCTGGTGTCCAGGGCTGAACCTGATATTTCTGGCGTGGAGGCATGATCTAACAACCCAAGCCCGTGCCACGCCCGGGTCACAGCCTCTGCAGCGTCCCAATTACCACAGATTCCAACGTTTGTGACTATTTTTGGTTGTCCTGTGCAGTGGCGTCTGCAGGTGTATATGAGCGTACGATGAGCATGATGTGCGATGAGCAATGAGCACTGTCTGCCGCTGGCCGCTTGGTCGTTACTTAAGAGTAAAAACAACTTACATTTAATGAACAAAAAATGTTCCAAACGTTTTTCTAAATTAACTTTATAAAAAAAGAAACGAAATACAATCGATTTACCATTTCATACAAACTGAACTATTTTTATATCTGAAACAGTAGTATAAGCTTTTTATGGGAAGAGGGGGAAAAAGACTGGCTTGGGCCTATATTTGAGGCCTGTACAGGGCTCTAATCCACTTCATACAATGCTGTTTGTTCTCTCTGTTCATCTGTGAGCATGCTCTTGATATATGTAGTTTAAAACATGTGACATATTAGTTCTGCTCTTACTGATCATTTGTTCCCCCATAAAAAAATTATAATAAATAAATAAAAAATCTGGTCCTGTGAAGAGCCTGCCAGCAGAGAGCGCAATACCGTCTGCAGAGCATAAGCATCGCAGTGGTGGAGGTCAGAGAGGAAGAGTGATGTGTGGTGCTGATGCTGGTATCCAGACGGGCGGGGAGCAAAGCAGGGAGCTGCAGCATCCGTAGCAATGGTGCATGGAGAGAGGTCTAAAGAGTATCCTGGCGCGGGAAAAGAGGTTATGAGCCTCCACACATAAGAAAATGAGCAGGTAATAAGCGCTTTATATTCCGTTTGATTTCGCTATGAGTTAGTATGGCTATTCCTGAGATGCCAGGCCATAGCAGTCCTGGAGCAGACCCACTATCATTCTAAAACATCCTCCTCCGTGGAAATGTGAATTAAACCAACTGCACCCGAAATGTCTGCTAATTTATTTTTTTAATAATTGAAAAACATATAATACGCGTTTATTGAAATAACACTTGTCTCTTGTACCCCTGGTGATGTTTGTTGGCTTCAATTTTGAGATTTGTAGTTTTGTTTGGATGCGCTTTTGTTAGAATCGGTATGTTTACTTTGGCCTAATGAACATTTTTGTATGGTTTTGTAATCTTAGAGAATTTTATCTCAGTCTAATGTGTTGACTAGTTTATGTAACTAAACAAAATGCACAGTGACAACGGGTGTAGCCAGGAGGGAACCAATCCTACTACGGCCAAGGCATAGCTTATGAATAATAATTAGGACAGCCTGACGTTGCTTTCTAACCTTCCTGATTTGTAATTAATATTCATAAGCTACACGTTCGATTCGTTAGTTGACTAGCGCAGCTCTTGTCTATCAGCCAATCACGTAGTTACACAAGACGAACGTCACTCTACTTAATGAATATTCAATATAGAAAGCGTCCTCTACAGATTGTAAAGAGTCACTACATGGGTGTTTGACGCGCTGCAGTGCGGACCAACGCTAATAAGGTTGCGCGACCGAACAGTTGTGTTCAGTGAGAGCCGTGTCGTCTATTTATCATAATATATCGGATGTATGGAATATCTGGGTAGAATTATATTGATGTATATACTCTTATAATTCTCTGTGGTTTAGGCTGTTTTGCACTATGATGCCAATAGAGCTCGTTTATACGGCGAATTAGAGCACGTCACGTGTCATATTTGTGTTTTTGCTTTAACCTTGGACCTTTGTGACATTAATAAATGCATGATATTTATATTATAGGAATGATGTTTATGATTAGATAACAAAGTGCGCTTGTTCAGTGGGTATTTTTGTGGTAGTCCATTGGCTGGCAGTGTATTAGCAGCGTGCTTGAGATTCATATTGTTTTAAGTTGAAAAATAAATCATAGTAAGCTAATATTTTATTCGCGGTATTTTTTTTTTTTTAAGAATTCTTTTAGCATCGGTGAACACAATTTTAGCTAAGTAGACCATCAGTAACAAAATGCAAAATTGGGTTTATAGTATTAAAAACGGTCCCAGTTGATCGTTTGTGTCACTGTGAGGTCCCAAATGAAGATTTCAAAACGACGGAAAAGACTGACTTTGTGTAGTCTGTGTGCCAGGTATGGTGAGAGCATCCACACTCACTTTTTTTTAAAATAGGGAATTGCATTTTATCTGTTTTACTAAAGCATGTGAAATAATCTGGAGTAAGGGTTGCAATGAAATGTTAGTTTTATGTAAGCCATAAATTGTTATACAGTGCTCTTTGTAAGACATTGTGTACATTTCCTACAAACTTTACTCCAACTCTGTGGCATAAGAGAGAATGGGTTAAGATGGGTCATCCTCACAATTTTTGCATCCAAATATTTTGAAAAAGTCTTTCTGTGATTGAGAGAAAAGTCAATTTTAAGGTTTTCAAAAGTGAGTTTTTGCATGTGAAAGTAAATTTTCTACATGATGGGTAAAATACATTTTATATCAAACCAAATTTACAGAGTAATAAATTATAAATTGTTAGGCAATTAAGTACTTAAGTATCTAAAAATATGTTAGTATATTAATAATAATAATAATAATATAAAATTGGAAATTATTTCACTGCACTAAAATATTCAGAATAGTAAATGCTCATATTAAACCTTTAAGAAAACAAATAATATGCCAGAAAGTGTTTTTTGAATAGATATTGCTTTATCAATTATTTATTTTAAATATATGTCAATACAAGACTTAGACCTTTTTGTGGCCCTGCTCCACAGCCTATTCCGAAAACTCAAGGAAAATTGGCACAGCTTACCCCCACTTTCCCTTATGCTTTTGAACACAACACTTATGCACTTATGAAAGCATTATATGTATTTACTGTCTGTCTTTTTCACTGGCCCATATGTGTCCAAGTGTGCTGTAATGTGTGTATGTATCTGTGTCCATTTCACGGTGGTGCACATCAGTATGTTTTCTGTTTTCTTCAGTTCACAGGGCTTACGTAACGGCAAAGTCTTTTCAAGTCAAGTCAAAGACAAATTTTTTCCTTTTGCGCATTAGTTTATGATTCAATAATGCATGTATCACCTTTCTCTGAGACATTGAGTGCAAACTGACCTTTGTGACATTCATCCTTAAGGATTTAATTTCTGTCTGACCCATGCTTGCCTTAAGATGGATGGTGAGTGTCATAATAGTCAAAAGAGGAACTGCTGAAGGTTTGAGATTGTGTCATCGGCCACGACTGACCGATGTGCCGAATCCTTGTCAACTAGTGCAGAGAAGGAAAACAAAACAGCCGTAACATCATATCAAGCGTTGCATCAGCTCAGAGTGCTCAAAACCAATTGCTTGTTAAGTATAATCCATCTCTTCTCTTGTTTTTCTGGCTTGTAGGCTGGCAAAGGAGGGTTTTGGTGTCGACTAAATTGGTCAGTTGCCAGAAATTTGTCAGAAACGTAAGGTTATTGAAGAGATTTGTGAAAATGGTGAGAGAGTTACACTGTCCTTCATAGTTCTCCCCCTCTCCCTTCCTGGAAATGTGGCTGCACTTCACTTTTCAGAGTTTGATCACAAAATGGCTGTTGACGCTTCCCTTCCCTGGGATTCAGAGGAATTTCAATTATTATTCTTTGTTAATTAAGGTGACCCTGAATGGAAACCCTCTCTGCTTTTCGCTCACCATAACCTCACATCCCATGGGTCCCCTGGAACGAAACTGAGAAAAAAAAAGCTCCCATGCAGTTTAGTGGGAATATAGGCCGTGCGATTGGATGCTTTAACTGTTTCGCCAGCATTAAGGCCTGTCTCGGACAACACCTGTAAGACTGTTCGGAACCTGCTTGTTAGTCAGTCGCTCATAAGTGAGAGGGTAGATCGCAGCTAATGTAGAAACTATCAGGGATATTCAACTGTCCTTTGGCCTAAAGTGGATTCCATTTATTATTGTAATGAAGCAATATCATTTCCACACTTTGATAGACCTTTTATACGTTTGGTTACAAAGTTGTTTCTCATTCTCAAATTTCCAAATATGGTCACAATAGCATGCAGAAGTCTAGTTGCGGAAGTAAAAATCCCAATCTTTTTCTCCATATGGGGAAAGATAGCTTGAAAACTTTTTGATAGACCTACTGTGAGCTACGAGATTGATAATCAATGGAATGCCTTTGCTAAAGCCATCAGCCCTCATTATTTTAACTTCGTGTTTAAATAATTGTGCATAACAGATAAAATCCTGGTTTAAAGTTACATTACCCCCTGATTCTGCATAGAAATATCCACCGACTGGAGATTAAAAATCACTCAGATCATTCCAAATGAGGTCTCTCTATGTTTCAAACCATTTACATTTGTAGTTTTGGAAGTCAAATTGAATTTAAATTTTAAAACATAAAAATGTTGCTACCATATTTTTCACAGTAAAGTTTTGCCACAATGGCAACCACAGATGTGAAGAGAATTAAACTTTTTACAGTACATATTTTGCAATAAGTGTAAAATATGTTGTCTCTTTAAAGGATTGGTTCTGTATTTCTCCAACAATGCTTCATTGGATTGTAGTTCTTTCCCCCATTGAAGCCATTACGCACAGTCAGTTTTATCCAATGTTGTAATTCACCTCGTTGCTGGTTGGTATGTCTCAACGACTTTTTAAAATCCCTATGGGAAAAATGAAAGGAAAAAATACTTCCGGAACCAAGGTTGTAGAAACTCGTTGAACTCTGTTGACGATTGGCTGTAAATGAAAAGATGGGAAAGTGAGGCATGAGGTATAATGAACAAAGACAAGCTAAATAGCTTCATTCTTCAATGATGGTTGTTATATTCAAAACAGTAAACTGCAGCTACAATAAAGAGCCCATTGATAATGGGCCACTGCAGGGTGTGGAAATGCTGGCTTAATGAACAGTTGTATCTCAGTGTTCAGAAACCAACACATAGTGATTAAACTCTTCACTGCTCACATTCTTTTGCCAACTCATGTGAATTCAGACCAAACAAGCTTTCAGTCTTTTAAATATATATTTGTAAACTGCATCATTCATCCCTGCCACTGCCTGTATAACATTAAGATTTTCATCTTCCAGTTGTTTTCCACAAATCTCCTTGTTTGCCTGTATCAAGGGTACATCAGTGCAGGTGTCAGGAATTTGGAACATGAGTTGGCAATACTCTGCTCTGTCACTTTTCTTGGCTGAACTTTGTCTACCTTATGTCATAGTGCAGTTTTTTCCTAGATTGTCCATAGAGCACTTCTCTAAGATGCTGCACTAGAGACTGCAGTTCTTGATGGATGCTGGGCTGGGCATGTGTTTTAGCGACTGAGCTACTGAATCTGAGCTGAGCTGGGCCCTGCATGTTTAACCAACAAAACAATGGTGCTGCATGCCAAATAGCATGTTATTGGGTTCTAATATGCATCTTTTATAACCTTAGTTTAATAGAAGGTGACTCCAAAACTGAACCTTGGAGTAATGTTTTTGTAATAAGCATTTAGAGAATTGTAATGCTGAACTTCATTTGTAATGAAGGCTGATGTTTAATTTAGAAGTGGCACAATTTCACTTTTAAGAAGGTGTAAGTCTATATAATTTTAATGACAAATATAGTATATTGTCAAACTTTATTTTAGAATTAGAATTAGAATAATTTTTTAATGACCAATACTGATTAATTTTTTTAACAGGTTTTGTATTATGTGTTCTATTTGTACTAAATTATGTTTATAATAATAGTAAACTATCATATAATTTATACAACTAACACATATAAACACAAGTGAATAATAATGAAACAAACTGAGTTCTATTTACAGTACATTGGCAGTTATGAGCTGTTATTAGCTGATATTGGATATTTATAGTAATTGTATATATGTATATATATTGTTTGACTCTATTTTAACAGTAAAATTAACTTTACTGTCCTCTTACACTCAGAACCTTGACCTTTGAAAACACTAATAATTTATTAACACTGTTAAAATGAGATTTAGACAATCTCAAAATAAATATCTGTTTTTTTATTCTGTACATTATCATTTTGTGATGCCCAAATTCACTTGTTAAAACTGGCTTTTAGTTAGTGTTTTGTTTTTAATTTATTTAGACAAAATAATACAGAATTTGAATCAACCATTTACCATTGACTTTAACGGCTTATCTATATCAGACAGAATTTTAATATCAGTGTGTCACTTTTTGGTCTAGCATGGGATTTGAATACCATTGTAGGGAAATAAGCTAAATGTGTTCATTTCAATATATTCTAATGGAAAGGTTGTTAATAAATATTTTAGGTGCTTTGATAATGGCTTCTCTTTAACTCCTATCAGAAATGCCATGCAGCACACTTAATGGAACTGTTTTAGTATCCCCTGTTCGAACAATTCATAAACTACAGTACTTGGCATCTATACAGTAGCATGTGGTATTAGATATATCCTCACAGTTTGCTTATGCAGTCTATTGTGGTGTCATGTTTTTTTTTTTTAGTCACGTGTTTTCTAGACTTTTCTCCTTTGTTTGTGGCTATTTTATTTGCACAGGTATTTAGGTCAAAAAGTATGTGGGTCAATGGTTGTGCCTAGTAGACTTTTTTCTTTGTCTAAAAGCATAGTAACATTATAATGCTCAGAGTATACTTTAATGTCAGCATTTCGCTTCTTGAATATGTATCAGTAAATAAATGCAGTAATAAATTGGCTTTCTTATATCATATCCTTTTTTTTTTTAAATCAGACTTTCCAAAGATAACTGCCTTCTTTGGAATGTTAGCGTTTGTTGAAGTTTGACTGGCCACTGCATGTAGAAGCCAGCTCAACTGACCAATAGCATGATAGCGGAACTGAAGAATCGGTAATTGAACACATGTTGGTGGCTTTTCACAGATAAATGGATCATTTAAGTTGGGGGCTGCCAGAGTGCTCTCAGGGTTGCAGTTCCTAGCGCCAGCTCTGCAGGACAACAGCAACATGAACGGCACTGCAGAGCAGCAGGACATTCTGCCCTCTAACTGCATGGTCAAAGAACGATGGAAAGTGGTAGGTATTCAAAGATCTGTACATAACAAATGTAACACTACAAAATATCCTATGTGCTTTTGCTTGATTAGTGACCTGAAAGTAGAATCCTTAATAGTGCTTATTCATTGTCTTTTGTAATGTTACTTTGTATTAGTATTTATTTATTTAAAAAAATGTTTCTGACAATTTTGAGTTCAATATTTTAGGATTTTGTTTTTCCTGAGGTTTGGAGTATAAAAAAAAACATAATGAAATAATTAATTATTCTTTAATTAATTAATTAGTATTAATACAATACCCTTCAAAAGCTTGGGGTTAGAAACCATTTTCTTTAACGAAATTAAAACATTCATTCATCAAGGATGTATTAAACTGATCAAAAGTGACATTAAAGACATAATTACAAAACATACTGTTCCAAATAAATGCTGTTCTTATGAACTATTTATCAAAGAATTCTGGGGAAAACTGCATCATGGTTTCCACAAACATATTAAGCATAATTGTTTTCAACATTCATGATACTAAATTGTATCATGTGACACCAAAGGCTGCTAAATTCAGCTTTGACATCACAGAAATAGATTACCTTTTAAAATCTATTAAAATTTACTTTAAATTATAATCATAATATTACTGTATTTCTGTGTTTCCTTATGTATTAATATGCATTATTGCAGATTTTCAGTAAAATTATGGGAATGTGGGTACATACTATAAAGATGGAAATATATATGTTATGTGGGTGTCAGCCTCATATCTTTTCTCCTGTTCTGAGTAGATCATGTAACCGTAAAACTAATCGGTCTTTTGACCCCATTCACTGGGGCTGTCTTGTCGAAACACATTACAACAAGATAAAATTCCAACAGAAATTCCCAGTACAAAGGAGAAGAGAATCTTCTTACATGACTGCTTAGTTCCAGTCAGAGTAAATGGCTCTTGACTTCGAAAGAACTAGACAAGAGATTGACATTACTGATCATCAAGGATTATTTAGTTATTTGAAATCAGAAGACTTCAGCTTTGCTATGTTGTCCATTAGAAATGTATTAGTCTATATTGTGAAATTTGTGACACATTTATGCAAAGCTGACTAATGTTTGTCTGCAGTGGGACTGCTGCACTATTGCATATCCCTGATCAATACATGTGCCCTCTAGATTTGTAATCAATATAACAAGGATTATTCACATATACAAGATCATGCACATGTAGATGGGTTATGTTACAGTATTATTTGTTGAGTTTGTGGATTGAAATTAATATCTCAGGAGAGTGAAATAAAGGTATTATATAGGCACTTGAAATGCAGATATTATGAAGTGCTTTTTGATGTTTCATCATTTGATCCCAGATGCTTTGTCTGAAGAATGCTTTGAAAAGCGGTATGCATTTTTATGAGATCATCAAACATTGACAGCTCTTACATTGACAGGAATACAACTGTTTCTCTCACTTCACGTTTCGTACTAGAAAAAAAAGAAAATGAAACACAAATAAAAAGAAAAATCCGATAATATCCTGTTGTGTTTCCTTTTAACGTGTCCAGTTGAAGAAGATAGGAGGAGGGGGGTTTGGGGAAATCTACGAGGCATTGGACCTGCTGACTCGGGAGAATGTAGCGTTAAAAGTGGAGTCAGCTCAACAGCCCAAACAAGTCCTGAAGATGGAGGTGGCAGTTCTGAAGAAACTGCAGGGTAAGGCATGGTCATCATTAGGTTCTGGTATTTTTGTACAGTATCAATGTCACTTTGACATTGACAAGACAACATGTTGACTGAAAACGATTTCCCCATGGAAATACACAGGGTCATTTGTGTTCTAAGTACTTATTGGATTCTTAAAAACTGTTTTTGTTGTAAATTAAAGAAGCGATTCTAAAAAATTGTATAAAAGGCTTTTTTATACTGACCCAAAACATTTGAATGGCAGTCTGTATTTTTAATCATCTATTAACATTTTTATATTACTATACTGATTTTCTGCAAATTTATCTTATCCATTTCTATTATGTATTGATTTTTGGACTGTTGTTTTCCCATTACAAATAATATAACTTCCTGGAGGATGAATTTGTTAGTTATCACAGAGGGCTTCAAAAGTGATATTGAGGACACAGTAAAAAAAAATTATGAATTGATTTCCGATCAAGATAATACATGTATTGTTTGAATCATTTCAGTTATAGAAAGTAAGACTCAAAGAAACAGGAGCCCTGCTGCACTTCAAAAGCTTAATGGTAGATGATTTATGTTAGTGTCGTTTCATAACTTTATAAAGTATTTAGTTGACTTCATCATCACCATCCTATGGACCATAGCGTGTTGTATATTTAGCACTGTGAATGAAGCGGCAGTAACACAGCCAACGTGACTACGAACATGTGAAGCGGCCTAAGATCATACAGCCGAGCATACACACACATATTCTGATGATTCAGTTCAACCATTAGTCATCAGAAAAAAGAACAAAAAAGGACAGCCAAGTCTATAATTCATCATACTATAGTGCAGATTCTTGCGTAACAAAATAAAATGAAATATTATTTTTTTTAAACATACAAAATAATATGAAATATATAGAAATTGCTGAAATTAAATGATTTTATTTAGCATTTAGTATTTATTTAAAACTCACAAAAATACATTAATGTTTAACATTTTTGACACCAGTGTTATTGTAGCATTATTTATATACTATTATACAACACTGATTTTTGTTTGTTTGTGTTTTTTGGAATGAGTGAATATATTTTTCTTTGGACTTGCATTTTTTAATCACCCTGACCAATAATGCAATTTTCAAAATATTAGCATAAATGACCTGCCCGTGTTATTTTCTTTTTTTAGGTAAAAACCATGTTTGTAAATTCATAGGCTGTGGGCGAAATGATAAATTCAACTATGTCGTCATGCAGCTGCAGGTAAACAATTTCTATCTTGTAACGAGTCGCATATGCAGTAACCTCAAATCTAAATACCAATGCAAATAAGTAACTAGACTGGGGATTATATTTCAATCCAAGTCAAAGTAAGATTTTATGGAACATCACCATCACATGCTGTTTTCTCTGAAATACTGTGACTACTGCTGTTATGTAGGTGTGAGGGCTTCAATTACACTTTGTTATCACTCTCAGGGTAGAAACCTGGCAGATCTCAGGCGAAGTCAGCCGCGTGGCACCTTTACCATGAGCACAACCCTCCGCCTGGGAAAACAGATTCTAGAATCCATAGAAGCCATTCACTCGGTTGGCTTTCTCCACCGAGACATCAAACCGGTAATATTTAATAGCTTTCCTGCAATTGTTTTCTAAATGTGTGTAGAATAATAATATACTGTAATGCAACACTGTCATTAGGTTTCCAGAAGTGGTTTTATTTACTAAGGATCTATGGATTTTTTTTCCAGTCAAATTTTGCCATGGGAAGACTGCCTTCAACATACAGGAAATGTTATATGCTAGATTTTGGGCTTGCACGACAGTATACAAACACCAATGGAGAAGTCAGACCGGTATGTCACAGTTTATATCAGTATTTTTAAATACTTTTCAGTTTTAGTCATTGTAGATTTAATTATTTAATAGTTATTTATGCTCATTTTTTGTATGTGTTGAATAAGGTTACATGATTTCTACACTGCAGTCAAGTGATCAAACATTTCTGTCTTTCTCTGTCATTGATTACAATACTACCATGATATGAAGTTGTCTTTTGATTCACCCTGAAGGTCTGGTTTTATTAAGAAGTGCCTGAGATTTATTTGAACAATAAAAAGGCTTTATACACTGTAAGAGTGCAGGCTGGCAGAGAGACGAGCTGAACGCTCATGAGAGGTTTACAGAGCTCTCTGCACAAAGAGCTCTTCATTCGCACATGTTCCTCTCTCCTACATCCTTCACACTATCTCTCTATTTCTCTGGACGTGCAGGTTTTAGTGTAGCGGTATGAATATTTAATAAGACTGCATGCATCAGTGAGCATTGCCCCCAGGTTCAGCCTGAGAGGGTGTAATATTTTCAGCTCTCTCTCTCTCTGTCTCTCTCTCTTGCTCAGTCTTTTTCTCTATTTCCCCCTTATTCTCTTTGGCCTTTCCTTTCTGCACAGCTGAGTCAGCTGTACTCATCGACTCAGGCAGGAAACAGTGTCTTTTATCTATCTATCTATCTATCTATCTATCTATCTATCTATCTATCTATCTATCTATCTATCTATCTATCTATCTATCTATCTATCTATCTATCTATCTATCTATCTATCTATCTATCTATCTATCTAGTTAAGTGCAGCACTAAAGTTTGTTTTTCTCCTGCAATCTTCAAGAGCTGTTGTTTTTTTCTGCAGCAAATTGAATTTTTAGTTTGAGCTGATTCAGATTCTATGGTGCATCACATTTATGAGATATGAATAAATCATTTCAGGGTTATAAATAGTTGTGGTGTCTTCAGAACTGTAGATGTCGCTTCTGTTGAATGCATACAGTTTGAATAGTACATTTAAGGTCCTGAGTCATGCTGCCATGTTTGTTTATTTCTTTTTTTGTCTTGATGTTATATATTGTTTATTGTTCTCTGGTACTTTTTCATTGTACTTATGTTTTCTTATGGACAGCATTTGAAGTGGATTGCATGAGGTCATTTGTATAATTATGCCTGGTGCATTATTTCTGCTTTTTCTTTTGTTTGACCATCTTGTCTTATTTTTGCAGTTTTCGTTTGGGGTTTTAAGTTATGACGTGCATGTCTGACGTATTTCTCCATCTGTTCCCTTCTCCCCCATACTCTCACCAATGGAAAGACTTTCATTGTGAGTGACTTCATGGAACTTTCATCTTCTTTTATAGCTGATCTTTCCACAATATAAAAAAATAATGCACATATTTACATCAAAATTTACATACTGTGCAAGTACTTATCCTATTTCCATTCCTTTCATATATATATATGTTTATTTGAATAAAATCGATTGAAAAAAAATTAACTGAAAGTTTCGCACATAATGTTCATTTCACTTTTAATTTCAAGTTTGATTCTTAACCATGTTCTAATCCAAAGAGAAGTTGATTTAATAGAATATTTAATACATTTAATGAGCCATTTGTAATTCTTCTCGAATAATGCTTGTGAGATTTCTTTTCAAGAGTTTGACCTTTATGTTCAGCAAAAGAGCAGTCTCTATAATTGGCAATAAAACAGTGAACACGACAATAGAACATTAAATGCATCCAAATGAAATGTCATTTTTCTGAAACAGATTCTACTAGTCATGTTATTTAGTTAATCCAATAAAAAATTAGAGCAGGTTTGGGAGAGAGAGAGCCACTGGGACTTTTACACACTCATGCACATACAGACACACAGGTACATTTACATGATGGAAGGTGTTTACCTTTTGTGTTGCGTGTTCACTGTTCTGGAAGAATGGAACACCATGTTCAGACTCAGAGTGTTTTGTGCCCTGTTTGTCCCTTTCCTGTTGCTACTGTAATGAAAGTTATAATACATACATTTATACAGTAATGCATAGTATTTTTTTTCTAGTTTGCTTTGATTTACCTCACATAGTACCAATTCTAAGTATTACAAATAAAAAAAAATGCAATTATCAATGACAGATTTTTCTAATACATTTCTGCTTGCAGCCCAGAACCGTTGCAGGATTTCGAGGGACTGTTAGATATGCATCTGTGAATGCACATAAAAACAAAGTGAGTGCAATTTATATCAAACAGTGTGGTTTACAGAAGATACAATAATCTAATTCTATTTACCTGTTAATTTAATAGAATTAATAGAAATCTTGTGTTGTTTTTACAGGAAATGGGTCGCCATGATGACTTGTGGTCATTGTTTTACATGCTGGTTGAATTTGCTGCTGGGCAGCTCCCGTGGAGGAAAATCAAAGACAAGGTACTCTGACTTCCCCTACCTGATTTGAAATCAGTATTTGTTGTCTTTTTTTAAGTTAAATTTCATGACATTTGTATTTTGTGTCACACCACCGTTGTTAAAATCTACTTTTGTAATCTGCATTATTTAGGAGCAGGTGGGTCAGATTAAGGAGCGCTTTGATCATAGGATGCTGCTTAAACACATGCCATCAGAGTTTAATGTCTTCCTGGAGCATGTTTTAGGCCTTGACTACTGCACCAAACCTGACTATCAGGTACCTGCACCAAAAAACTCTCTCTCTATAAATCTATGCTACATATAACATATGTATATATATATATATATATATATATATATATATATATATATATATATATATGTATATATATATATATATATATATATATATATATATATATATATATATATATATGTACAGCTATGGGTGGTCTTTTCTGTGGTGTATTTTCTGTGTCAGCTCCTGATGTCAGTGTTTGAGAACAGCATGAAAGAACGCATCATCACAGAGAACGAGCCATATGATTGGGAGAAAAGTGGGACGGACTCCACGATGTCTGCCACCACACCGACAGCAGTGCAGCAGAACACACGGCCCACAGCAGCTATTGTTGGGTAAGCACCTCATGCATCGGCCCACAGCAGCTATTGTTGGGTAAGCACCTCATGCATCTATCTATCTATCTATCTATCTATCTATCTATCTATCTATCTATCTATCTATCCATCCATCCATCCATCCATCCATCCATCCATCTATCTATCTATCTATCTATCTATCTATCTATCTATCTATCTATCTATCTATCTATCTATCTATCTATCTATCTATCTATCCATCTATCCATCTATCCATCTATCCATACATCTATCCATCTATCCATCTATCTATCTATCTATCTATCTATCTATCTATCTATCTATCTATCTATCTATCTATCTATCTATCTATCTATCTTAGTTCAATGCTGTAGCAATAAAGTGGTTTGTTTTTGTGCTGTTGTTTTCTTTCTGCAGCAATTTGAAATTTGAATCTCCAAATCAAATAATAACTTATAATAACAAAACAGGTTTAAAACCTGACTGTAATTTTACTGTGAAGAAATTTCTATCGATCATGCTCCCTTTATTGTTAAAGATCCTCGTGTACGCTAACACACGTGCATGGAACTTAACAAATCCCGTTCTAATTCACCATTGTGTCTCGGGGGCTTTGATACTTGTCGTACATTGCCACTTAAAAGCCATACAGATGGATAAAAGGCTTGTTTACAGTCTGAAATACACAAGCAATGACAAAAAAGAGACCAGCTTGAATCTGTCCTCTTCTTTGTTTTGCTTAATTACTGTTATTTGCATACTGATACATTTACTGCATTTTGCAAACTGATTGATTTGTCACAAACATCCAGTGCTTTTTGAAACATTGTAGGTTGTTTTCAGTGGGTTTGTATGTTTAGAGAGAAGAAAACTCACTTCTGATGGCAAGATCACTGACTTATTTTAGTCCATTTTAGTTCTAAAAAAGCCAAGTTGTTGTATTGCTCCAGGAAGAATATTTTACCATGAAAAGAAAAATGTCTGATGACTTTTAAAGGAGTTCCACCTCTGATCTTCTGTTTCGAAACTCTGGTGAAGCGTGTCATTTCTGCACCACTACTGAAACTAAATAGATTTTTTTAAATAAATTGAAAAAGTTTCCAAGTACAGTAGGTTGCCCAAAAACATGTTTATATCTAATTTTGCATAGAATTTAGGTCATTGGGGGTTACCCTTTTTTTATAAAAAATTTATTGTGATCTTTTCTGGGACCTTTAGGGTCATAAATATGATCACAATGCCTGGTGACCTTCAGAGGGAAAACACAGATGATGTTGTGCAGGACGAGCACCTAAGCGACCAGGAAAACGCCCCTCCGATTCCTTCTGGCCGGCCAGCTGATGGGAGCCAGTTACCTACGGACGCAGATGGATGGGAGGAGACAGACTTTAATCGCAACAAACTCAGGATTAACCTTGGAAAGGTGTAGAGCAGTATAATGAATATAATCCAATCAAATACAGTCAAACTAATTTATTTTTTTAAAACAATTAAACATAATAATCCATTTTATAAATCAATTTCCCTTAAATCTTTTTGATTTTAATGTTGCAGGGAGGTCAAGAGGAAGATGGTAGCCGGGGTGTGTGTCCTGTGTCGCCTCAAAGAGGTTTGGACTCTCCGGGTGTGCAGGTGCACTCACTCAGGTACCGACGGCTCAACAGCCCTGAATCTGATCGCATGTCGGCCGCTGATGGACGGGACGGTTATGGGCAGCGGTGAGACATACATTTACTTTGTTTTGATATTCATAATAGTTTTAATTAACTGCGTTATTTAAATAAAGGCATTGCAACATGTGAAAAAGTTTTTTTGTTGAAAAAAATAAATAATACATTTATTCAGGAAGGATGGATTAAATTATTTAAAAGTGACAGTAAAGGCATTTATAATGTTACAGAATACTTCAAACAAGAGCTGTCATTTTGTACTTTTTATTAAAAAAAAAAAATGTACCATAGTTTCCACAAAAATAAAAGGCATGACAACGATTTTCATCCTTAATAATAATAATAATTATAATAACAAACCCCAGTCCTCAGGTCCTTACACTGGCTTCCGGTTACATTTAGGATTGATTTTAAAGTACTTTTTCAATGACCTAGGACCGAAATATATTGCAGATTTGTTAACTGAATATAAACCTAACAGAGCACTCAGATCATTAGGATCGATTCAGTTAGAAATACCAAGGGTTCACACAAAACAAGGGGAGTCTGATTTTAGTTACTATGCCTACTATACTAGATCAGATGTGCTAAAACACTAGTCACATTTAAATCTAGACTCAAAACCCATCTGTTTAGCTGTGCATTTATTGAATGAGCACTGTGCGATGTCCGAACTGATTGCACTGTATTTTATGTAAAATCACTTTTTATGTTTAACTGTTTTAAATTCATTTTAAATAAGTCCATTTTTAAATCATTTCCAAAGTTTTAAAATTGCTTGTTTTTATTTTTGTATTATTTTTCTTCATGACTATTTTACTTTCCTTTATGTTAAGCACTTTGAATTACCATTGTGAACGAAATGTGCTATATACATAAACTTGCCTTGCCTTGCCTAAGAAGAAATGATTCTTAAGCAATAATTCTGCATATAATTATGATTTCTGAGGGATGGTATGACAGTGAAGACTGGTTTAATAAAAATTCTGCTTCAAATCTCAGAAATAAATTACATTTCAAAATAATTATATAATGCAATTAATTTAATATATGAATCTATACTATATCACAATAGAAAACAGTTATTTAAAATTATAACAATATTTCTTATATTATTACTGTTTTACTTCTTTTTTTTTCTTTTTTTTTGTGATCAAATAAATGCATCTTATTTAAAAAATTTACTCACCCCAGACTTTTAAACAGTAGTGTATGTAATCCAATGAAATTACATAAATATATACAATGTTGACCTATGAAGTAATGTAATTTATTATTATATAATATTTTGGTCACAGTGTCCATTCATACTCTTGTACTGTACATGTTCTTTGTATGATTTAGCATTAAAAAATGTGGAATTCATTCCTTTCTCAGCTCTCGAATGGACATCCTGGGTTCTCCTTCTCGGCACGTTTACTCCTCCCAGCCTGCTCAGATGCTGTCTGTCGATGGCTGCCGCGGAGACCGCGGTCGTAATGAAGCATCTGCATCAGTGGACCAGGAAGCCCACAGCAATGCCTTCATCCGCTCTGTCCCACTTGCAGAAGAAGAGGACTTTGACAGCAAAGAGTGGGTTATCATAGATAAAGAAATGGAGCTCAGAGACTTCCACCATCTTCCAGGGGCCGAGCCCACCACTTCTGGCACCACGGATGAGGAGCCGGAGGAATTACGCCCTCTGGAGGAAGGAGAAGAGCGGCGGAGACATAGAGGGACAGATCCGTCAGTCAGACCCAAGATGTCACACGGCGACCACACTACACGAGGCATGCTGCCTCTTACAGAGGAGGAAGCGTCCAGGAGGAGCGGGAAAGGCCAGTCAACATCTGTGGAGAGCCCTGTGCAGTCGCCCTGTCACTCACTACCCTCCGGACGGCTGCGGTGGAGAGAGTCAGATCCTAATGGACCTCAGAGACAGGTAAGACTGTCCTCACTAAGCTGCACTGACATTCTTATGCTAAAGATGGAGTGTGTTGGCTGGTTTGAGGTGAATGAGGTTGAAAATATTTGATGGTGGTAAAGAAATCATAAGGTCCAGTTAGAAGAGCTTTTAATTTGTTTGTTTACAGACACTTTTAACATGGTTTATACTTTGCATGCAATGTTTTTGAGCACTTGACATGTTGAAGAATAATAGTCTAAACCATATATTTAAAATTAGATCCGGAAAGGGATGTTTATTGTGCACAAACCAGCACTTATCAGCAGAGAACTGGATCTTATCGGCTAATGAAATTAATTAAAATAAAAGATGGCAGGAACACTATAATGTAATTTCTTTATTTTCCATTGCATCTTGATTAATTGTTAATTCTCTGCTTGCATATCAGTGACATATATCTCCAAAATGCTATTAATATATTATTTAAAAAAATATTAAAATATTTTACACAATTTAATAAAACTTTAATACAAAAAATTAAATATACATTAACTTTCAAATGTTTTTGAAAGTAATTAATGCTTTTATTTAGCAAGGATACGTTAAATTGGCAAAAAGTGACAATAAACATTTATAATAATACAAAAAAAAAAAAAACATTTCAAATAAATGCTGTTCTTTTGTGCTTTCTGTTAATCAAAAAACCCTGAAAAAATGTGTCATGGTTTTCACCAAAATATTAAGCAGAATAAATGTTTTCAACATGATTTTAGAGCAGCACATCACATATTAAAATGATTTCTGAAGGATTGTGTGATATTGAAGACTGGATATTGAATATTTATAATATTAAGCTGAATTTATTTTCCTTCACAGTTTAAAATCTAATAACACAGGAAACATTTACTTTAAATTTAAACAATAATTTATATTATGACTTTTTTTACTGTATTTTTGACTAAATAAATGCAGCCTTGGTGAGCATACAGTAAGATACTTTTTTAAGAAGCACACACACACACACACACACACACACACACACACACACACACACACACACACACACACACACACACACACACACACACACACACACACAAGATTTAAATACTGTATGTGTTTGTATTACATTTTGTAAAATATATAACAAAGCATTAAAATCCTCTTTGCAGTACTTTCCATTTTCCTTTAATTGTGGTGCCTGACTTTTTTAGCTAAAGTAGCGTATATAGAATAACCTACGTAAGGGATTTTGTTTACCTTACAAAGAAATTTGTTCACTTCCCCTTTTGAACATGAAATACTTGTTCTGAAGACACGTTAAGAGCAGTTTTCTTTTCTAATTTTAAAATAGCTTATCTGTCTTAAAACCAGCTTTTAATCATTACAAAGCCAGTGCTGTTGGGGCGGTGCTGTTGTCTCACTTCACTATTTACAGGGTGTGTTCCTATCTCTTCTTCCCTTTCTTTTCTCTCCGTCTGTCACTCGCTCTATAATTCACTATGTCTGACACAGACTCATGCCTCATCTCTTCTTTTCTGACCATCAAACATTTGATTTTCACATGATTTGGTACAATATAATAATTCTTCTTTGTTCATGGTTGGTATTTTGAATATTTGTTGAATGCAGAAGTTTAGCTGTAACTAAACTGCTCTGAGGTCATGTACACACTGCAAAGATGTTCGAGGTACAAGTGAATTTCAATAAACTATCATTATCATATGTAAAGAATAATCATAATCATTCTTACTACAGCCTGAAATATGGATATTATCCTAAGGATATTTTTACATCTTGCAACTGTAGACATGAAGCATGGTTATCAAACAAATCGTATGCCATTTGTTTATGAAACCATTGTCCAGTGAGGCCATTGTTCGTGTTATTTTCTTTGCATTATCTAGCTGTTCAGTTTAGTTCTGCACACACTACATGAATGTAATAACATTTCAGTTGCTCACACCTTAAAAAAGATAGTTTGATGATGATAATGATAAGATAACAATTATGTTATCATTTACTCACGCTCATGTCATTCCCAACCTTTCTTTGTGAAACATGAATGCAAGTAACCAAACAGTTTAGGTTGACAATTTAGAAAGACGGGAGGATGAGTAAATAATTTGTATTTGTGGGTGAACTCTCCAAGTGAAAAAAAACCTTAAGATGTATTTAAAATACATTTATTTTGTGCCAAGTATGCTAAAAATACATTTACTCTATGTATGCACTTAATACAAATACCATGCAATTGTACTTGGTATACTTAAAGTCTGCTAAATTGGATCAACTCATTTTGAACGTAATGTATTTAAATTCTGCAGAAGTAGTGCTGGAGTCCAACTAAAAATATAATGAAGTATATTTGATTGTGCTAAAGTGGAACTATCGCAAGTATACATACTTCAGGTACACTTTAAATATCTTGAATTTAAACACTGATATTAATACAGAGATCATACAGTCCTTATTTCCAGAAACACTATAACACATTTTAGGCATGATATTAAGAAATGTGCATTGAGCAATAAAAAATATTTAAAATAAAGTTTAAGTAAGTCTTAAGGGATATGTCAATAAATATGTTAATGGTTTGAAGTATACTTAGTATGGTTTTTTTTTTTTACTATTGTGTCCCTTTAACATTTGATCATTTTAATTCAGTTGTCACTCCTGTATATAACCAAACCCAGTATGAACAGAACAGGTTAAACACTTAATTAAATAGTATCTGCAGTGTTTACATAGCTCACATTTCGTTTCTTTTTTCCAGATAAATAACTGGATAAAATATCTATTTGGTTTTCACAGGAAACACAACTGTCACTCTTAGGCAAAACCAGAGGGGGAAATGTAATTTTTTATTTATTAAAAAAATTTTTTTTACCTCGGTACTGTCTTTGTGTTATTGACTGCATTGTTAAAAATCAGGGGTCTACTGCTGAATGCTTTTCTAAATTTCTTATATTCTGACTGTGATCTGTGTTTTTTTGGGGGGAGGGGGGGAGGGTTGCTCAGCACTAAACCGCTCAGTAAAAATTTGCTCTGATTCATATTAAAATTATTCATTTTCATATTTTAATGTTTGTCATCCCTCATAGTCCAGAACAGAATGTGTGAAAAGATTTCAGATGCTCTTTACCACTAGGGTGAGCCAGATGACAGTTTTGCTCATCATAGTTAGCTCAAGTTAGCCAGTTTTAATTCTTCTCATTTAGCCAATAGGAAATACAGCAGAACGCAAAGCTGTGTAGTATAGTTTTCAGGGGCATTTTTCTGAATTATATTTGGAAAAACTTGCCCCTCATATTGTTTCGCTGTAAACACAGTCAAAGCCTTTTTAAGCTGAACTGGGATTGCTGGATTGTCTCATTTGAATGATAGCCGAAACCTCAAAATCAAAACAGATGAGGATGCTCATTTTCCCAGCAGTCTTCACCTTTTAAATGCCCACGGTCTTTTGCTCGGCCTTTCGCTCAAAATCACGTATGACGCGTTGATTTCACCCACGGAGAAAATACCAAGGCTGTCGCTGGAGCCACAAAAGAAGAGTGAAAGAGGTGTTTGCGGTAAGCACAGTTTAGGCTAGTCCCTTTTGTACCTGTTTGATGAACTTGCTCATTGTTTTTTCTGATTTGATTTCTGTTTTGTCATCATTTTATCCATTTTTACCCATGTGTGTCTGTGTTTGTATGCCTGACGTGTCATTTTTCTAAAGTTGTCTGCATCTACAACGATGGTTTTCCGATCAGCAAAATGGTTAAAGTAGCCTACTTTTGTCTCGAATCTCTCGGCTCATTGTCTTGTACATGGACACATATGGCACATTTTTGAGAGGTGGATCTGCATCAAACGAACAGCCTCTGTGGAATAAAGAGGCTCTCAATGTTGGCCGCTCAACCAAAAAGAAAAAAAACATAGCTATCCCTTTAGCTTTGTCTCTTGTGAAGACTTGTTTCCAGGCAACCCATTGTAGGTCTGTGTAAAGAGAGACCGTTCCTCTCTTTCCTCTGAGTGTCTGGCGTTCTCCGCACTGCATGCGACTGGGGAGATGCCTTAAATGTTACAAATACACATCCTCCACTCAGCTCGTGAATTTCAACACATGTTTTTTCTTGTTTTATTTCAGCTGGATGACGACAGGCCACACTCGGGCCCGCGTTCCAACCAGCTACGCCGTCTCGCCTCCTATGTTTTCTCGTCTTCTACGTTGGAGACCGAACAGTACCCTCACGCCGGAGGATCCTTCATCCAGCGCAGCCGCTCAGCTGAAAGCAGCCCGGCTCACGGTAACATCCGATCGGGCTCGAGACGTCACGCTCCTCTCCAGCCGCCCGGAAGTCCACGCAGCAGGCACTCCATGCTCAGCGTGTCCCGACTGCAGATCCAGCAGATGCTGGCCAAACTAATGAACAAGAACAGCTGAGGAAAGCTGATGTAGTCTCTTCTCATACGCCCATATGAAAGACTTTTTTTTCTTAACAGGATGATGAATTATTTTTGGGAACTTTTCTGATGCAATAAACTATAGAGGGCTGTAAGAACGGAATGACGTGTTAAAGAGAATGCAGTGCTTTTTCACCTGCTTTTTATATAGTGGTGGTCAAGATTATGAAACACTAGTATTTTCACCAGCTAAAATGGTTTTAAATCAGTTATTTCTACTTTTGCTGTAGTGTGTCAGTAGAAAATATGAGTTTACACTTCCAAACATTCATTTTGCCATTAATTGTAATAATCCAGTGAGGTTTTTATTTGACAACAGCCAGTTCTGCACACAGAGACCTGATCTCATGATTTCTTGAAGCATCTTGGAGACATTGTCACAGATCTTCTGGATTGAGATCTCACTGGATTATTACAATCAATGACAAAACGAATGTTTGGAAATGTAAACTGATATTTTCTACTGACACACTACAGCAAAATATAGAAATAACTGACATAAACCATTTTTAGCTGGTGAAAATATTAATGTTCTAATAAGTTTGGCCAGCACTGTATCTTGCACTTTCATCTTGTTATGAACAGATGTTTTCGTTATTTCAACCACTCTTAGATTAAAAATCACAATGGATATTGCAAAGGTATTCACAGACTAATTTTGTTTTCGTTATCTGCAGTTGTGTTTGTGTACCTCAGTTGCATGTGTGTCGCATTTCTGCAGTTGTGGCCACCCTGAAATATATCTGATCACATTATTTTAGCCTGACGATATTTAACTGTCTTCCACGCAAAAAAAAACAAAAACAAAACATGTAAAGGTTTTTGTTAGTTTTTTTACTTTTTTGATGGTGTTTGTCATTGGATAGTGATTTTTACATTTTGTATTTAATCGTTTAGTTTAATCATAAATTAGGCTGTCAAACACTTTATGAGCCATCGTTCATAGTACATAATGTTCCTTACATACTGTGAACAGGCTTTCAATTTTAGAAAGATATTTCAATTTTTTCTGTGCTCTAAAGGTGCTTTGCCTCACAAAGGAGATGTTATGCAAGTTAAATGAAAGTGTTTTAAATGTATAATGGAAACATATGAGCAAAGGGGAATATTATGTCTACACTTTTATAACCAATGGAGTGGCATGCTGGAGTCTGGTTATCTCCTAACAACTAAATTTGAGATAATTGAGTCAGCTGTTTAGATGCAGTCATAAATGAATGTTCAGCACGCTGGATTTTGGTTTCTCTGCCACTGATTAAAATGATCATAGCCAGATAGTACGCACAAGCAACAAAAACAACAAAATGCATTTTCCATTCCTTTGTGTTTAGGAAGGTGTGTAGATAAAAGCTTCCATACCTTATTTAATCATACATTTATGTGCATAGAGGTTTGAATGAACCGTGTAAGCATTATATCTCATTAAATACCTCTTAGTTAGTCTTGGGTTGGTTTCAGATATTTGTGTAACACAGTACTGTGCTAAAGTCTTAATTTTAAGTCAGTTATTTCTATGTTTTGCTGTAGTGTGTCAATAGTAAATATCAGTTTACATTGCCAAACATTTGCCATTAATTGTAATAATCCAGTGAGATTTTTGTTTGCATCAGGAGTCTGACAGCAGCCAGTGCTCCACACAGAGATCTGATCTCACCATCATCCAGTCTGTCTGGAATAACATGAAGAAACAGAGCAAACTGAGACAGACTCAATCCAGAAGACCTGTGGCAATGTCTCCAAAACACAAGAAACCTGCAAAGCTACAGTATGCAAAGTTTTAGGCACTTGTGTAAAAATGCTGTAAAGTGAAGATGCTGTCAAAAATAATGCCTTAAATAGATTTTATTAATTAACTTCTAATTATAACTAAATTAAATCAACATTTGGTGTGACCACACTATGAGTTAAAAAAATAAAAAAGCTTTTGTCATATAGGTGCATTTGCGCATTGTTTTTCAGGTAGCTTTGCAGTTAGGTTTCTTGAAGGATCTTGGCGACGTTTCCACAGGTCTTCTGGATTGAGTCTGTCTCAGTTTGTTCTGTTTCTTCATGTTATTCCAGACAGACTGATGATGATGAGATCAGATCTAAAACTTTAGCACAGTACTGTATGTTACTGAGTAGCAAAAGTGTGTGTGCAGGACTGCTGTAGGGTCTTTTGAGTACTGTTTCTCACTAATGCACTTTAAAAAGACACAGAATTGGAGCCATATCAGTTTTCTTGGCGATTAAAAACAAATGCCATTGATTGCAATAAGATGTGAACAGTGATTTTGAATTGAGAGGTATGAGAGGTGGTATGCTTTTGTCTTCTTTAAAATAAGGGCATATTCTAGAAATATTATGTACATTAGTAGGACATAGACATTTAGTAATTAAATTCACCTTTGTTGAATATTATTCACGTTATAGATATTGGTGAATGAAGGTTTTTTTTTTTAGCTTAACCTATGCTTGAAAGGAGAATAACTCTTGCTTCATGACACAAGAAGCATGACTGAGTTGTGAAGGTGGAAGGATTATTTTTTCTCCCCTCTTTTCAGGAAAAGCAGATTAAATGGTCATGGTTTGTTTTAAAAGACATTTACTTTAACTAGTATTTTTTTCATGGCTCTAATTTCTAAAACTGCATCTTTTTTTCTTTTTCTGTTTTTGCTAATTAGAAAGGGGAAAAAAGTGTATGCCAAAATCTTTTTTTTTTAACACGGGCATAAAATGATACATTTCAAAAATGACTTGCTTCTGATACTGTCACAGTCATGGCTTCTCACATGAATGTACTGTTTATATACCCAAACAGGCTGCTAACTCTTGCACTTCTTTTGCACATCTGCTTTTGCCTGGTTTACATCAGTGTTTTTAGCAGTAATTGAACAGAAATGACACCGAAATTAAAGGTGCAAGAAAAATCTATATTGTTGAGACTGTCCAGGTCTGTTGACCAGGAAGTACTGGAAAGACTGCGATGTTAAAAATCTTGTTTTTTGCATGACTAACAAATTAAGTTGGTTCATGCAACTGAAAATGTAAGAAAATATAGTATGGCTTATGTTATGCCTTTATGTTCCATGAATTGTATGTTGATCATTGATTTACATAATAAGTGATTAACAGAGCAACTTGAAGTCTTTTTTAAACCAATATATTTCATTGAAAGTATCCAGAATATTTAATTGACAAATAAATTTGCATTGAAGCATAAAAACAGGGGCAGCACAGGTCTCTCTTCTATCTTTGTGCTGTCAAGATCTACAAAATACAATTATAAAATGTTAGCATGGCCCATGTTTTTTTTTAGTTTATGTACACTGTTTACACAATTTTCTAAGGCCTTTTAGTTTATCTCTACCTGAACATCTGCATGTGATACTCTGAAATACCAAAAAGAAAGTAATTTATTCTGTCACACCCAACTGAACTGCTCTTATGTCTAATGAGTTTTACTTTATGCCTATACACAATGCCTTTGTCACAATAACACATTTTATATGAAGTAAAATGCTGTATCATAGCTGTAATTTGCATGTTGTATGATATTTGTTGACATGTTGACTGCAGGGTCATTCAATGTATGTAGAACGTATGGAGATGTGATGGATCTATGACGTTTGGAGCATAATCTTGCCCACAGGGATTGATAAACTATGAGAAGCTTCACGTGAACTACAATGAACTCTATAATGTTGGTACCTGTTGAAAAGCAACAATGTACACAAAACAACAGATAAGCTCTAAAAGAGCTGATACAAGCACCGACTGTTGTCGATATTTAATGTATTCAATATATTTGCAATTAAAAACAACTATGTGTCAACGGTAAGAGTGGTAATACTGTGTGCTGTTAAATAACAAAGTGTAAAAATAAGTTGCTGAAGGTTTTATTTGACTTTTTATGTAACCAGGCAAGTCACTTAAGATCAAGATTCTCATTTACAATGACAGACTGGTATTGTTATGTAATATAAATGGGCTATGATCTGTTAGATTGATGTACAATAAGCATATGATCTTTTCTATCACAATATCACTGTACAATATGCTTGTAATATTTCCACGTAAAGCATGTATTTTAAACTTTTTTTTTTAATTACAGGATTTGTGTATATCAAGAAAGAGAATCCTGAATACATAAAAGCATGTTATCTGGCTGGTTTTAGTCTATGTATGTTGGGATACACTTGAAAAAGAAAAAGCTAAATATGACTGGCTGCTGTAAAAGGGAAAATTCTTTAACACATTTTTGTGCCTTTTTATGTATGTAATCTAGACAATCTTGAAAAGCTTGTGTATAATTTAAACAAAATTAAAGTCTTTGAGAGAAAAAAAATCAGTTGTGTTGTGTGGTTGACATGTATAGGAATGATTCTATAGGAAATGGATAGAAACTCCATTCTGAAGTACATCATATATAAGATATGATCCCACTGAATAAAAATGTATCATAGTTTTTCTTATATTGCCTTACAATTACATTACATGGCAGCATTGTAACTTGTGCATGTGTATGTTCTCTTTTAGGTCCCAACCTTGAATGAACCTTTATTATCACCCACTGACTACAGGACTAAATCCCCATCCTCAGAGAAGGAAATGTTCCATATCCTTCCTAAACTGCATGCAAAGAGAGCCGACTTCCTTACCGTCATGCTTACAGGAAGCCTACACCAGCGACGGGCCTTCACGGCCACACCACCTGAGACACAAGATGAAGGACCCAAAGATGATGACGTCACGAAGAGTGAATCTAGTAGTGGTGCAAGCGAAAAGAGCACTGAACGCAGTCAAGATGGGGCTCCATCTACCTTAGTGGCCGATGATCCACACAAGGAGCCAAAAGAACCTGGTTCAGTTGCTGATGTAGATCCTGACCAAGAGGACGTCTCAAATACCCTTGTTTTGTTTTCACCAGGAGACATGAAGAAGTCTCCCCATGCTATAAATGGAACTGAAATGGATCAGGGTGTGGAAGGATCTGATGCCCCTCAAAATGAGCAGTTGGATGAAGTTGGTCGACTACAGGCACAGATCCAGGAGGACATAAAACAGGCAGAGAAGCCTACAGATGGAAGGCAACCTGATGCAACTGCTGTTGACCCATCCATACAGACATCTAAACCAGTGGTAACCATCTCAACATCTCAAGTGGCCTCAGCATCAACTGCATCACCCCCTTTCTCCAAAGTGGAGCGAACTTTTGTACACATTGCAGAGACAACCCATCTGAATGTCATGTCTTCCAGTGGTTCACAGGTTCCTGAACTTTTAGAGGAGGTTGAAGGAAAATCACAGGCTAAAGGGATAGATAAGTCTCCCCTTTCTCAAGGGCCAGGAGATGTAGCATGTGTCCAGTATGAAGTCACCTCTCAGACTCTTACAGAGGGACCTCAGGTAACTAATGTTCTGGACAGGTCTTTGCCAAACGAGATTACTAAAAAACAGTACGATCTTGTGGTTCCTCTACCCTTAGAGTCTAGGGAATCTATCCATCAATATTCACCAACTGACCTCAAACAGGACAAGGAACCAAAAGAGGAACATCAAGAGGAGAACACAGTACTTGAGAGTGTTTCTAAACATCCACAGCCAAGGAGCAAAAGTCGAATTCCTATCCTAGTCCCGGAAGAAGAGCCAGGATCCGAACAATCCCTGTCCACCAAAGAACGACTGCGTAGAAGAGCCATGCAACAAGACCTGGCCCGTCAAGTTGTGGAAAGACAGCGACAGGGTCGCTGGATGAGATTAAATTCCAGGACTTCATCCTCGTTATCTTCTGGAGATGAGCCTAAGAGACCTTCAGAGACTCTTTCAACTACTGGCTCAGAGGAAGATATTCCTGAATCGGATGATCCCATCAACAAGCTCAAGAAGGAGGCTGAGGAAAAGTACCGAGCTGAGTGGCACAGCAGGATCCCACGTCCAGTCACACCAATAAGGAAGCCTTCAACTAAACTAGTAGTTGCAGTTCCTGTTGTCCAGCCTGAAGCAGAGCCTCCAAAATCAGAACAAAAGGCAAGCAATGGGTAAGTCTAGTTTAATATAAGTTAATTTTATTACTTGTACATTTTATTACTTGTACAGCTTACCCTAAGGTAAGGAAGAGGATTAGGGCCAAGCAAAAAAAACAAAAAACAAAACATGAAACCATCTAAAGATTAAAGTCATTATATGCAGTTTTTAGAGGAAAAAAGTTTAAAGGGGTCATATTATGTTCTTTTACAAAGTCTTGATTTTGTTTTGGGGGTGTACTAGAACAGGCTTCGAAAAACACATTATTATCGTTGCCTTTTATAGTGCAACTCAAACAGGTCTTATCCCATTCGTCGATATTTGTGATATTTGTGGAAATATGCATTGTAGTTCAAACGAGTTGTAGTTTTTAAAAGTGATTTCTGTTAAATAAAATATCTCCTTTTGAAGTGGACTTTGAGCTTTGTAACTTTGCAGATCTTTTTTTATGCTCAAACATCCACATTAGAGACTAACTAAAGTGGAAAAAGTAAAAAAGCATACTAGGACCCCTTTAAATAAAATGTTGAGAATAAACTCTATCAATTTCGAGAATAAAGTATTGTGTTAACCCCCCCCCCCTCACAAAAAAAACATGAAATTTAAAGTAAAAAAAATGTTAATAAAATATTGAGGATAAACTGATACTTTGAGAAAAAACTAATTGTGTGAGTTTATTCTCAACTTTTTATTTTGACTTTTTTATCTTGAAACACATTGACTTTATTCTCTAAATTTAATGATTGTATTCTCAACATTTTAATTTTTTCTTGAAATTTAATGAGTTTAATCTTGCATTATAATTAATTTTATTATTTTATTATTGCTTGTCCTTAATCCTCTTCCGTGATAAGGTTATACATTAAATAGACTAATTTTATTTTACAAATTTTTCACCTTAGCCCGAAAGTACTGTCACAATCAGGACCAAGTGCTCCAGCATTTCACACAAGATCGAAATCAACACTGTCCCGCTCAACCATTTCAAGTGGAAGCAATCGCATCCCACTTTCCTGTGTTCCGCCATCATCCCGTCGCAGCTTGAGCACCGCAAACTGCACTTTCTCTTCAGCCCGTATAGCTAGTCCTTCACCCCATAGGCTACACCTGCAAACTGCAGTTAGCGAATCCCACAAGCAACCATTTGCCCTCCGAGCCACTGTGGAGCTCCCAGTGAAGTCTAGGACTACTGCTTGCAGTGGTCCCACAAAGGACGTCAAATCATCACCAAACCAACCCACCACATCTGTCAGGAATCGAACCAAAGCTTCTGCTCACTCGGAGAACACAGTTTCCTTGAAAAGGGAGAAAGGCACAAGCAACAACACACCTGCAGCCAGATAAGACACTGTGACTGCTGTTTACTGGGATTGTTTCTTCTCAATTACTTGAACATCTTGCCTCAAAATGTAATCTGCCCCATTGACTTAAATTAACCTTTTTATTTAATTTAATGTTCTTCCTAATCAATGAATGGCTAGTTTCAATTTTGGATTTTGCACCAAATAATTTTATGCTGTACTATAAGATGTAGAGCTTTCACTTGGATGGAAGTTTCTTGGAACATAATAGAGGAAATGTTGCATTTAGCTTACACGGTGCTATACTGTATATGTGTTGTTCTGTTGTGCATATTTCATTTAATATATGTTTTTTGAAGGTGTACTTTATTATTAATTAGATGCCAAGTTGGCTTTGGCCCTTGACACAGAATAATGCTGAAATGAGATGAGAAAATGTCAAATTATTTATAACATCCGAAACAATTATACAGTATATTACATGTATTTAGCCAGCACAAATTATTATACACCACCAGACACACAGAACGTTGTAAAATCTGCCACATATCTATGGACAAATTCACAAATTTCCTCTGGTCTGCAGCTCAGCCCTCTTTGTAAACCTTGTGATGATGGGCATGCCTTGTCTTTAGCTTGTTACGTGTTTGACGATACTGCTGTATGCTTGTACTGTACATATTCTTTTCAGTATTTCTTGCAGAGACCTCTTTATTTTTATCAGGCAAAGGAAATGGTAAAGTATTTGGGTTTTAATTTTGTTAAAGGAATATATTGTGGGTTCTACACCGAGTTGTCTCATTTTCTAAGCATGGCAGAAATCACACAATTATTGATAATTGTCAATGCAGATAATTTCTAAATGAACAATTCCCACCTCTTTTGCTCTTACTACAATGGTGAGATGTTAATCAAGATTTTTGTTGAAATAAGGAGCATAAAATGATTAAGTCTTAATTGTGGTCTGTTGTTGTTTTTCAACACAAGACACATTTCACATTCTTCCCATTCTTTGAAAACATTTACACATTAAACTGCTTATTTCAAGCTGATTCTTTTTAATCGATTATCTAAAAAGATTCAAACACGCTCATGTTATTTACCAGATTGAATCAGAAAGTGACTGAGATCACATCTGAATCCCCCACAGAGCTTTGTTTTATAAATTAATAACATAATTAAAAAAAAATATTTACATTTTTATATCTGCTGGTATTTTTCATAAATATCTGAAATTCAAGAGTTAAATTAAAATGACCAAATCTTGCAACAGAATTTTTTTTCTCCTTTAATACAGACATCTCACTTGCTATTTTCAATCCAAAAAAGGTCATTGTGGAACCAGTGTATTTTCTATATCCTCTCCAGCTAGTCAGGTGAGCGATAGTGAACTTTTAAGGCCTGGGACTCTTCTTTTTCTTGAGCTTACCAAAACAAAGACCTTCTTGTGTCTCATAGAGACCCTGAAAAGCATGACTGGGAAGAGCGTAATGATAACATATAGCAATTCAGCATTTCACATCTGCTCAGACTATTCTCTGCTCACCATAAATAACAGACCAACCCAAGTGTTTCTCCAGAACTGAGCAAATTTCATCAAGGAGATCTAGATTCTGATGGGTGAGTAGAACATACATTAGGAACAAAGAAGAATATCAAATCTATCTGGTAGCTCATCTCACTTTCAGCTATGAGGTTTGAGGACGTCCTTCATGAAATTGGTGGCTTCAACAAGTTCCAGTTTCTGGTTCTATACATCCTATGGCTCCCACGCGTCATCCTACCTCTGCACTTCCTGCTCCACAACTTCATCTCAGGTGTGCCACCCCACCACTGCTCCCTGCCTCACTTGGACGACCGGTACGCAGCTGGCACAGAGAAGGACAGTGATGAGGTTCTGGCACTTGGCATCCCACGTAATGCAGATGGGTCCTACAGCTCCTGCAAGATGTACCCCCTTCCCCTGGACTTTGACCCTAATGCTGACCTCTCCCTAGTGTATGGAAACCGATCAAATGTGTCAGTGCCATGCCAGCACGGATGGGTATATGACCGTTCACAGTTCACATCAACAACCGCAACCGAGGTAAAAATAAACAAAATGCTTTCCTGTACTTTATATGTTGATGATATTTCGAGTTACTTATTATATCTACTTCAAAAGCTAGAAGGATTTTGTCTTTTCCCCCCTTTTGTAAGGGTACCATAAAAATTTACTTTAGTTCACCAGTGTATTCTCTAACAAATATGTTACTCTTGGTTTAGTTAACCTTTATAAGCATATAAGCTTGAATATTGAGGTATGATTTCTCTGTTGTTCCAGTGGGATTTGGTATGTGACAACAAAAAGCTGAACCAAGCCCTTGCCACGTTTTTCTTCATTGGAGTGACAATAGGCGCTGTCATGTTTGGCCAGTTGGCAGATAAGTACGTTAATGTTTTCTATTAATATTATGTTCTAAAACCATTTGTTACATGCTTTTTTCATAGGACTGTTTATTTTCTAGCATTTCTTCCATCAGTGGCCTTATATGAGATTCCTTAGGCTAAAAGCCAGTCATATTACTTTTCAACAATCAAGTGTCTCTACTCACATGACTGAGGTTGAAAAACGATTCATTCCCCTTAATTTGTTCTGCATAGCTGACTTGTACACATTTATAATCATTCTTTGCTTACACAACAGCGTTCAAATATTCATTTTCTCATTATTTGTCACGGAACGTCACACATCAAAAATGCTTACCTCAGGCTATCTCTATAACAAGCATGACAGAATGTATCCACAGTTTCCCATGTGATTTTTAATGTGCGAATATCCAGTGTGGTTATATAAATCTTTTTTTATATCACTCCACAGGTTTGGCCGTAAGCCGATGATTCAGGTTTCCTTTGTGGCCAGTTCTATTTTTGGAATAGTTGAAGCTTTTTCCACATCTTACGTGATGTTCGCCATAGCAAGAACCTTGTGTGGACTGGCCCTGACCGGGATGTCTATCACCACAGTTGCCCTGTGTATCTATCACTTTCTTATTTCTTTTCAATCTCTCTAGTCAACATTAAGCCCAAGATGATCCTGTTTATATTCTTGTGAATGATTCACTGTGATTTTAATGCTTTTGAAAATGCTTAAAAAGAAGCTCACTAAGTATTTGAAAAATATATATATATATATATATAATCCCAAAAGATTTACATCAGATTCTGGAAGAAAAACAGGTTGAGCACACATATCATACAGGTTTAGAATAAAAGACATGATAACTATTGTTTTTCAAAGTCTCAGTCATGTCATTTTGCTGTTTATGTTCATGCTGATAATACCTATATAAATTCTGCTCATTCTACAGGTGTTGAGTGGACAGACGTTAAACATCGCACATTCACAGGTACCATCATCAGTCTTGGCTGGAGTGTAGGGAACATGCTTTTGGCTCTTCTGGCATATCTCATCAGGGACTGGAGGCACCTCATCCTGGTAGTGACTTCACCTTGCCTTGTGGGTATAATTGCCTGGTGGTAAGTGGTGGAACTGCACCGTAAAAAACAAACAAACAACAAAAACACTGGATTTTTAGGCCTCTAAATGTGCTTCATAGATAGGTCTACATTAATATTTTCCTCCTGTGTGTTTTATCTCAAAAGGTGGATTCCTGAGTCTGCAAGATGGCTGCTAGCCAATGGCAGGGTGGAAGAGGCGCAGAAGTATCTCATTCAGTGTGCTAAGATGAATGGAAAGCACAGTTACACTCATAAACTAGACACTGAGGTAAACATATCCAGCTATCCTTTAAGTTATTATTATGATAATCAGTTTTGATCTCATCCTTTACCTCTTGATTAAAAAGAGCTTAAAGAAAATCACCGTTAGTGAGGTCACCAACAAGAATCATTCCTACCTTGATCTAGTGAGGACACCGAAACTGAGGAAGATTGTGTTTTTCTCAGGGATTTTCTGGTATGTGAGGAATTATTATTATTATTATTATTATTTTGTTTTCATTGTGAAACAATAGTCAAAAGCTGTGAATTGACAGTATTTATTGAAATCTTCAGGTTTGCAGTTGCTTTTACCTACTATGGCATCAGCTTCAACATCACTGGGTTTGGCCTGAACATCTATCTCACACAGTTTGTCTATGGAGTTATTGAAGTCCCAGCTAAGGTCGGGACCTACTTCACTCTGGATTGGATTGGACGCAGAAATGGCCAGGCGTGGTCTCTCATTATAACTGGAGCTCTGATTGGACTAAACAGTGTAATCCCAACAGGTTCTCCTTCATTCTTTATCACCTCTTTATACCAAATTTTATAGTGGATGTTAATTATTTAAGAAATAATGTATTGATTTTGTTGTGCTGTTTAATCCACAGAGTTTTCTGCGGTGCGGACAGGGATCGCAATTATTGGGAAGGGATTCTCTGAGGCAGCGTTTACCATTGCCTTCTTGTACACATCTGAGCTTTACCCTACTGTACTCCGGTAACTTTTACATGTTTTATGTAAAATTATTCTAAGACCAAAACACTTACATTTTCCATTTTGTTTTTTGAAATGAAAGAACTTACTCTCCTTCTCTGTATCTTTCCTAGGCAGTGTGGCTTGGGCTACACCTCTTTTATAGCACGTATTGGAGGTTCGCTGGCTCCCATGGTCATATTATTGGAGGACATGTGGCACTTTGCACCCTCCCTAGTGTTTGCTGCCACTGCAGTTCTCAGTGGATGTGTGGTCTTCCTTCTGCCTGAGACCACGAATGTTCAGCTTCCAGAGAATATTCTGGATATAGAGGAGGGCAGGTATAGTATATAAGCATACCAAAATAGCTTTCTGCTGAATCACACTTAATGTGAAGTACTATTCCACCTATGAGACTTTAAACAACCATCCCAAATAAAGTTTTTAAGCGACTTACACTACATTCAAGGTATACATTTTACCAGTTCACCGTAACACTGAATCTAATTGTGAAATGCTATGCAGTATATCTTCTCATAGTTATTTTTTTAATTATTAAAGGCACACGATGACCATGGAATCGGAGAGGGATGTTGAACTAAATGAGATGAATCCAGCAACTCCAAATTTACAAGAGAAGGATTCATGAAGACAAATGCTGTCAGAAAACAATGATTCCTTACAGTTCAACGCCCTTATGGACAGATGTGAATAAATAACATCAATTGCAAGACATTTATGGTGCACAAGATATATATATATATATATATATATATATATATATATATATATTTGATGCTCCTGGGGATGAGCTTGCACAAGACTAAAAACACCAGTAAAGTCATATCTCACTGAATAATAATAAAAGCTGTCTATATGATTGTTGTTGGATTTTTTTTTCTTCTGTAGCTTTAAAGAAATAAAATATAATGGTGCAAATGTTTTATGTTCTTGTTCATTATGCATTTATTCTTGCTATGAAAAAATGCTATGGAATGCTATACAAACAGTATGTATTACACCCTTTTATAGTTTAGAATTAGAGTTTTGATATTAGCACATTGTCAGTATGTGACTATAGTGATGTTTTAAAATTATGATTTAATTGTAACAGTTAACACAGTTTTGATTAACAGTATTTGCATTTTAATAATAACTTGCCTGTAAATTATTTTATCTCAAATAAATACTTATATTACACCGTCACCACAGTTATGCATTCGAGGTCTCTTGTCTGTCAATCATCTTTCAATAACACTCCACAGCGGCAGGGGGTGCAAGTGCATCACATACAGCTTTGAGTTTGAATACAACAGACTGAGGCGTGGTAGAGTCTCAGAGGTCAGCTGTCCGCTGACGTGCTGCTGCTAACTCACAATTAAGTTTGAATTTTATGAGGATTTTATTAGAATATGACCGTGAACAACATGGCAGATCCAAGACGACCGAGTAAGATTTTTCGGTGAGTAGTTTGTCCGTATTTGAGACTATTTAAGAGATGACTGAGATGAGAGTTTTTATCGGCTTTCGTTAGCATCACCGTTAGCAACAGTTCGGCTAATGATTAAACGAGATTAAATCAGATTTACATGGAAGATGGTTAAATAGACTAAATATTTTTTGCGTAATAATGTGTTTTAAATCATAACATCGATGGAATTAAAGATACGTGTTAAATTTATAAATATTAATTACTATAGTAATTTATTAAATGTTATCTTAAAAATGCCAGCCAGCTATCTACAACTGTATGTATTGGATCACAGTTTTTGCACATTTAACGTATGTCATTTACTCTTCAACTAGGTATACGTGTATGGCTTTCTCTGACGAAATTGTGTGATGTTTGTATTGACAGCATTAATATTCAAGGCACACTGTGTTTTTGCATTACAGCTACAAGCCTCCCAACACAGAGACTAACCCCACGCTGGAAGATCCTACACCGGATTACATGAACCTGCTCGGCATGATCTTCAGCATGTGTGGCCTGATGCTCAAGGTGACTCGACCCTCATCTTTACTGCAAACATTGATGTTTACTTTATGATTGTCATTGTTAATGAATAAAACACGAGCAGATTGATGCTCAACTATGATTTAATGTTCAAATTGTTGTGTATTTGTGTTTTTGGCAGCTTAAATGGTGCGCATGGATTGCTGTGTATTGCTCGTTCATCAGTTTTGCCAATTCACGAAGCTCAGAGGACACCAAACAAATGATGAGCAGCTTCATGTGAGTTGCTTATGCTCGTTTGTTATTCTCCGAATGAATACAAATATTGGATGATTCCATTATTATTGGAATATTTTATAGAAGACTTTAATCTACCTAAAGAAATCATTCAAATGTAATGCTTCCCGACTGCCAAAAATAAACATACGTTAATTCCTTCAGGCTGTCCATATCGGCAGTCGTGATGTCTTATCTGCAGAACCCACAGCCCATGTCGCCACCGTGGTAACAAATAATCCAAACCCAGTAAGCCATCTCAGCAGGGATGGCATGAGAACCAGCTGATCCACCCACAGTCCTTCTGGACCACAGGGATGTACACTCATCAGCCCAGCTGGCCAATCAGAGGCTGACAAATTGACTGATGTAGCTCCTGTACGATCGTTTCAAGTTTTCTCTGTGCTCACCGGTTGTTTTTATGTATGTTACCATGCTATGCTAAAATATTCATATGCTGTGAATGATTTTGAGAAATAAATGAGCGATTTTGTGCGCTGCTTCAAACATTTCTTTGTGGCTGTATTTTTCATATATACACAAGTAATTAGTGCTAATTAGGACACTTTGAAGTGCAAAACTAGAGATTGATGTTAATGTATTCATCCTGATGCTGCTGCTGCTTCTGACTAAATGTTCAGATGGAAGTTTAAAAAAGCCTTTTATTCTAAAAGATTTTTCTGAGGAGATACTGCTGCAAATTGATAAACAGTACTGGACAGACATGCCAGACTTGTTCCTCTCACTGTGTCCAAGATGGAATCATGCACAGGCCTGGAGGATTTAAGAAACAACTGGCAACTCTAGAGCAAATTTTTCAAAAACTATTCAATTTCTTATTAATAGGAGCAATGTGTGCATATAAATAATTTTTTTAAACTGTTGGTTTTATAAAACTAAGGTGGTTTCTTCAAAATAACTGTAAACTATATTTGACGGTAAATGAATATTTTTATTTGTCTATAACAACCTACTACACCGCTAGGTGGTAACATTTTCTCTGATGACATTGCATACAATATAATCTAGATTTATTATATGATTCTTCTCATCTAGTCATGTGTTTTCTGATTGGCAAACATAATCCTCTTATTTGATGCCCTATTTTTATCCACAATAAATAGTAAATAAACCCATTACATAAAAATAACTATAAGAAATATTAATTTATTATTGTGCATCCAATTTCATTTATTATGACGAATGTTTCATGTCATGTAATAAATAATGTGCATACTCTCATAACAAACTTGTGTAATGAAGAGAAGATACAAATAACAATACAGTCTCTCTCAGTCACCGTGCAGAAGCGGTCAAAGCGCGCAGTTTTAATCTGCGCGACACTAGTGCAGTCACGTATCCGTTCGCGCGCAGAGCGCAAGACTCCTCGTACACAAGTGGAAGCGGGTCTCGAGAGCCTTGGTTGTCATATCTGACGAGAATCAAAAGATTGCACTGAGAAAACATACAGAATTATCTGTTTCGCTCAACAAAAATACTTGGGACAGAATGTTCCGAGCTTGAAGATGGATATGACCTGCTGCTCTGAGAAAACGGACCTCGGACCATTCAGTTTGTGGAGTTTTATTGGTAGTTTTCTCAGTTATAAACTACAGGTGATCTGGACGCGTTCAGATTCCAGGATCTTCTCAGAAAAAACACAAACATCTCTGGTGAGTGTCGTGGAAGATGATTGTCTTTTTACTATCTTCACAATTGCTTAGTATTTCTTTATTTCTTTCCCTTTCTTAAATTTCCCCCCTTAACTATATGATGTCTATATAATGTTATGCTCTAAATACAAAATCAATCAATCAATCTATCTATCTATCTATCTATCTATCTATCTATCTATCTATCTATCTATCTATCTATCTATCTATCTATCTATCTATCTATCTATCTATCTATTTTTGGTACATGAAAAGATATCTACTTGGAATATCTCTGACATCTGAGAAGAATTCTAATTGTAATCTTTCTTTGGTTGAAAAGTACTATAAAATACCATAAATAAATGTAACATGGTCATACTATGGTATTCTTTGAATTACCTTGAAGTACCATGTAAATATGTGATTTTACCACCTGTTATATTAACTATAAAATGGTATTGGTTGTGTTTAACACAGACTTTTGCATTTGTTAGATGATCTTCTGCCCATCTTTTGCTGTTCTCCGTGCATGGCTTACAGCCAGAGCTATTTATCATAATGTGTTCACTCAGCAGATAGCATATTATTTATGCTCTGAATGGTACTAAATTCAGCAAATCATTTTATAGTGTGTTCAGAGAATTTCCTTTGCCCTCCTATATAACAATACACGTCAGCAGCAGAATTGGCTGAGACTGAATTTCGTTTCTGAGTACAGTTCACTATCAAATTAATTTTAATATGCAGCCATGTGAAATGCCTAACACCGGAGAGAAGTATAAACATCGAGTTCAGAAAACTGAGTTTGATACTTGACATCTTTGAGTAGGGATTGTGATGGCCATTATTTCCATGGGTAAGTTTTTGTGGTTTTGGAGAACTTTGTAAATGTCTCCCTAATTGCATGTATTCATCCACACCCACACAATGGTGAGGCTGTCTGTGGGCTGGTGCAATGGAGATCCAACCCACACAAATGGCCACTTGCTGTAACACACAATGATGCAAATGAAATCATCCAAAATTGGTTCTTACTACCTTTTGTGGCTAGCTTATGCTTTACCTTGCTATTACAGCAAGATTTATGGTGTTGTCACTTTAGCAAACAAAGAAAAGCTGTTTTTTTTGTCTTGTCCAGGAAGCAGACAAACCCTTTAAACAAGGATGAGATGTGTTCCTGACTAAAAATACAAAAACATGAATGTCACAATGCTGCCAGGCTCCAGGAAGAGACTTAAAAGTATGTGAAGGCATTTCAGAATGTCTTGTGATTCTCCTTCACCTCACTGAATATATTCACTGTAGGAACTGGCATGCGTATTGTAATGGCTTTGCTCTCCATTGGCCAAAAATAAAGAGGAAGATTTGGTAAGTTCCATCTTTAGTGTCTGATCATTGAGACAAGATGTGTCTCTCCTAATCACAGCCTGACCACAAAACCCGCCAGTCAACAATGAGCACAGCCACAGTAACTATAGACTGTAGCGTGAATGTATTCCATTCACATTTTGGCCACTGTGCTTAATCTTTTCCTGTGCTTTACTCCATCTGTGTCTTTCCTTTTGTCTACTCTTTGTACTTTGGGGAAGATTCCCATAGCATTTGCCACATCTTCAATGCTTTGCTTTCAGAAACAGAACAGTAGAAGTGCTATGAGCTCTTCTGGCTCATCTCAAAGAAAAGCATTAACTAAAATAAAAAAGCACTGCATTTTGTCTGTGCATGTGTGAGTTTATTTTTGAAATTGTTGAGTGTGTATGTGTCACTTTAAATTACTTTATTCCTCTGCCTGTGTCACAGCGGACAAATTCTTCAAACACCGTCAGCATAAATTGTAGTACCAGAGTGCATCATTTATTTTCACCTGACGTTGGCCTATTGTAATTTTCTCGAAACAATTATGCAGCCTTTGTTAATTAAACCTCCCTTGGTGTTTTTCTTCTCTTTGCTTCCCTTTCCCACTTGATTACACGTCACATATTTTCCCCTTCACTTCCTTTTGCTTATTTATTTATTTTTTGTTGTTGTCAGTTTTTATTATTATGATTATGATGATGATTTAAAGTATTATGAACAACTTAACTATAAATATTTTAGAATAAAGACAATTTATTTAATTATATCACTTTTCTTTCTTTATTGGAAAATATTGTTCTAATGGTGTTCATAGTTTTGCAAACAAACAAACAAACAAACAAATAAATAAAATATTTACTCTTGATATGTTTGTAGCATTATCATATATATATATATTTCGAAACCCCGCACATGACATGCATGACATGTAGGAAAAAATATTAGGCTTAATCATGTGCACGATTTACTAATTCGTTACCTCAATGTACTAAAACGTGAGCACGATTACTATTGCATATACTGTATGTGTGTGTAGAATTACAATAAAAGTGTTCCAATAAAGAAATAACGTTATTATAATATATAAATAATAATTCAACATCACTCATCACAAAAATATAGAAGACCCATTTTCTTTATTTTTTTAATTTTTATATAAATATATTCACTTCTGTCATTTCTTCCCCCACAGAGTCACGCTGTCTCCCATGTATGCAGACAGCTCAGTCATAATGGAGAGAGCGCCGCCCTTGCGGAAAGGAGGGAGAGTGCAACCTCAGGGCCACAGACTGCGCTCTCATCCTCCCACCAGCGGAAGCAGTGTTTGTGCCAACCCCACCTACTTTCATACTGTGTATGACATGAATGATGAAGCATGCCCAGTTGACTATAGCAAAACCAATGGAGGGGAAACCGTAGTGATGGATGGGACGCTTTACTCTTTGATGCCCAGGGACTCTCTGGTTCCTCCTATCAGACGGAGAGGAGGCCTAGTTGACCACCGTGATGTCATCAAAGCGCACCAATCCCATAAACTGCAGAGCACTCCACAGGCACAACGAAAACAATGGGAGTGAGTATTAAATAATTGGTTACTTTTTTAAATGTTTGTTAGTTTAAAATGTACTATAAAAAAGTTCCATCATAAAGCACCAATCACATAGGTTTTGTGATGTTTAGTCGTTTGATGACATTTACTTTCAATGTTATTTTGCCCAAGTTGTTTAATGTCAGTGCTAGTCCTAAGAATTCAAATAAGAAACAGCATAACCTTGTTTCCTATGAAATGTCAACAAAGCTCCACATTTTGATAAAGGTGGTTGTGAAATACACCCACCTCATTCATTATATTTTTTATCTTGTAGTGTTTTTTTTGGAATGTGGTTGAAAGCTTGTACAAAATCTGGATTCTGAATCTATTCCTCTGAGACCTAGTTTGTTTCCGTGCCTTCTGTACAGCCTTCAGGGAGCAGACTGTCACTCAAAATATTCATCTCATATTATATCTCTGAGAATAAAGGGCAGGTCATGTTGGTGTGTTTGTGGAGAGTGTGTGTATGGTATGGGCACATTGAAGGACACAGTGATGACCCCTGCTTCACTTGTGGACCCTGTGTGTGCAGTTGTGTCTGAAAGCAGTTAGTGAATGTGAACACCTTGAGCTCTAGTGAAATATATTGCTTGAAATCAGGAATGGAAAGGGAACAAATTCAGACCAAGATGGAAACGTAATAAGCCTAAAAGGACAGTGGTGGTGATGGTGTGTTTGCCAAAGATGTTTTTGTTGTAGTGACGTAAAAAGCCTGTTTATATTCTTGTTTTGCAATTAGAGGGTACATGCACCTCACGAATTTGTCAGCCTCAGTCAAATCCTCTGCTGACTTTAGCTTATAATTGGAGCCCGTCAAGATGATGTGTGTATTTCTGTGCAGCTAGCAGCACCAAACAGAATAGCAAAAATCATGCTTTACCATTCTGTAGTGTGCATGTGATTTTAATCATATATATATATATATATATATATATATATATATATATATATAGCTTGGCTGGTCCTGCGACTTATAGTCAGATGCGACTTATCAAAATTAATTTGACATGAACCGAGAGAAATTAACCAAGAGAAAACATTACCGTCTACAGCCGTGAGAGGGCGCTCTATGCTGCCAGAGATGCTGCTCAGTGCTCCTGTAGTCTACACTGAGCAGCATAGAGCGCCCTCTCGTGGCTGTAGACGGTAATGTTTTCTCTTGGTGCTTGGTTCTAAATGCGACTTATAGTCCAGTGCGATATATGTTTTTTACCTCGTCATGAGTATTTTTGGACTGATGCGACTTATACTCAGGTGCGACTTATAGTCCGAAAAAAAAATATATATATATATATATATATATATCATGTCAAGATATAAAAAAATATATACAATATATTATGTAATTTACACGTTATGTAACTAGAAAAATATTTGCTGTTTATTACTTTATATTTACTTTATACTTTATATTATATTTCATTTTATATTTTAGCTATAGTGAATACACTATTTATATCTGTTTGTGTCAGGATATAAACATAATTTTATATTTAAAAATATATATACAGTATAAAAATTTAATGGCTTATTTTAGTCGTTTCTGGGATAGGAGGAAACAAATTTACCTAAATAGTTCCTAAATAGTTTTCCACCTTAACATTGTAAGCACAAATACTTATACGCTCTGTTATGAGCCCAGGGAGTCTGTCACACAGCAGAGAGGCAGATAAATGCACAAACAACACACACACACACACACACACACACACACACACACACACACACACACACACACACACACACACACACACACACACACACACACACAACTCTGTATAGCTATCTTTGTGAGGACATACATTGATACAATGCAATCTCTAGCTCCTTATCTTAAACCTACCCATCAGAACTATGTGCCTGACCCAAACTCTTACCCTAAATCGAACCTTTACCCAACTGTAACCTGACCCCTAAAACCAGGTCTTGACCCTCAAACAGGCTTTTAAAGTGAGAACCGGCCAAAATGTCCTCACTTTACAAGATTGTCCTCACTCCGATGGTCTAAAACCCATAACGTTTTTGCCCTCAGAAAGATAGTTGTACAAGTGCACACACACACACACACACACACACACACACACACACACACACACACACACAGACAGACAGTGAATAAGACACGCATCTAAAAAGCCATTCAAGTTATTCAACACATGAGATGTTGCAGTCTATATACATGCAATAGGGTTCAGTAGTCTATTGCCCATGCAGACTCTTTTGTGGAGAAAGTCAGATGCTTGATGCTCAAATCATGCTGAAAAACATTGTTAGCCTGGAAACCATTTTATGGATTTAAAATATACTTTAATTTAAAATATATATATTTTTAAATGTATATAAATGTGAAAGTTGTATATTAAAATTATGATGTAATAATTGTTTTTATGTATTTGTATTAAAGAGTAATTAAAATATTTGAAACTTCTTATGTAGATTTCTTTATGTAGATTTTTATTTTTTTTATTTTAATCCCCTGAAAATGTAAGTCCAATAAAGCAAGAGATAGTTTCATGAATTGGTCTGAAAGTCTCTCATAGCAGCCTCAGCTTTATTGTTGAACCCGAAAATTAGAAGCAGTTTAATTAGTGGTCTCAGATTCTTCCAATACATATACAAAAACATACATTGGAGAGTATACTCTCTTTATTTTTCTCTTTCACACATTCTCCTGCCACTGCCTTGTGCTCTGTGTCTTCCATAAACACGGGGTACGTCTCTCACACGCTCTCAATTAGAGCAGTGCTATATTAAAACAGCCTCTTAAATAGACAAGAAAACCTTGTGTCTCTTAGCTGTGTATTGTATCTCTTTTTCATCCCTTCATCTATGTCCCACATCCTTCCACCTTGTCTGTACTGTAGATTACTTCAAATCCTATTTCAGTGTATCCTATTTACTGTAGATTTAGAACGAGAGGCTGTAAAATCAAAACTTTACATATAGACTGTACAGACACATGCAAACACTCATAATCATACACACACAGACTTATATAGAGACACTTGGCAGCAAGTGCGAATGGATCAGTGGGCAACGTGACAAGGGGTCAGTTTTCAAGCGGACGCTTCCACAGTTTCCGCTTAGAGAACTAAGCCACATAAATAGGGTAGTCATGCTATTTTTAGCACCCATAAAAATGGCTTTTTAGTATTACCAAGGCCGTAGTGAACTAAAGTGCTGATTCAAGGCAGAGAGACTGAGATGATTTGGGGAATGTGACGTTACAGGTGCGAGGGTGCATGATGGGTCAGAGTCATCTCGAAATCATTCTGATATGCTGATTTGCTGCTGTTTTATTTTTCCAAAGATTTGGGATGAATAACAATTTAAATAAATACATTAAATAAAAACAGCATTTATATTAAATATATATTTGTAATTTAAAAAATATCTTTCTCACCTAATTTATTGTGTCCTTGCTGAATAAAAGTATTGAATTTTATGTGGTTATAATTTTGATGTGGTGAGACCTTTAAAAATATCTGAATGTCACTGCATTCAGCAATACATTTCAAACTAAGTTGCATCTGCAAATATATTTTTAGATTTAACAAACTTGTTCCATAGTGATTTCAGTGGATGCATAGCTGCACTTCCCTTATACTAAGTAGATTTAATGCACTGGAGTAAAATTTGAGTTCAAGAGAGAGAAAAAAGAAGAGATTTACAGTGGGATACCAATGATAAGATGAAACATTTTTTGTGCTTTGTTCAGGGGAAAACCACTTTTGTGCTTGGGTGGGCAACAATTGTGTGGTAGTAAATTCGTATTTGAAGAGCTTTATACTATATATATATCACAAAAGTGTTTTCCAAGCTTTTTCAATTCACAGAGGCAGCATAAACCTGTGCATGAATCACAGCTGTGGGAAACAATACATCACATGCTCAACAGTTAAATGTTGTTGATTTTCATGCACAGTTGACAGAAAAGATGATATGAAGAATTGCAGAGCAAGATTTATGGTAGGATGTGGCGGTGTGTTTTATGTTAGCAGTCAGATATTATTTCATTCTTTTTATTCACAAGTTTAAACGATGCAGTGGTTTTAAGACAGGCCACAGCAGAACAAATGTCTGTATAAGGATAGTAATCAGCTGTTGTGTATCATGCAACGCTCTCCAAGAGAAAAAGGCTTAATAAACATACTGAATAATGTCTTAATGAAAACATGAAGATGCAAACTGTTTCTGGAAGAGTTAGAAAATATCATTACATTTGTGTTTTTAAACACAAAACAACAGAAGTCAAAAGACGTTTTATTAACAAGGTTCAGGAAGAGCATGATCAACCAATATGGCACAGGTGTAAATCGTTTAGCTAATCATCCTTAGCTAAACGACAATAAGTATATTTATGCAGCCTACTTACCTCTATCCTTTGACAGTTTTTCGGCATCCCTCCTCCACCCCAACTCCTCACACTTAGGCCATGTCCACATGTACATGGGTATTTTAACTTCTGTTTTTTTTTTTTTTTTAAATCTCTGCTCACATTAAAATGCAAATGCATGCAAATAAGCACTGTCAAGAGAATGCCAAACCAACAGGTGGTGATATAATCTTAACCGTAAAGCAATGTTGGCCAATTAGAAGTCTTTCCAGTGAGCAGAGATAATAGCGCAGGCTCCGACGTCAAAAGCCACAGGTTTTGCTGTCTACACGATAACACTGAATCCGGAGTTTTTGAAAATCCTCACCCTGGCAGGCGTTTTCAAAAATGTTTGTTTTCAGTGACCTGATGCTGCATTTGCATGTGGGCGAACGGCCAAATCACATAGAAAAAGCTGCATTTTGTTTTTGATTATCAAATAATTGTAATTTATTGTTTTGCCGGTGAACGAGAGGGTCACTTCCCTGTGCCTTCGGGTCGGGGATAGGTCTCTCACTGTCGTTTGTGCCTACGGGCCAAACGGCAGTGCAGAGTACCCAGCCTTCTTGGAGTCTCTGGGAGGGGTGCTGGAAAGTGCTCCGACTGGGGACTCCGTCGTTTTACTGGGGGACTTCAACGCCCACGTGGGCAACGACAGTGACACCTGGAGGGGCGTGATTGGGAGGAACGGCCCCCCTGATCTGAACCAGAGCGGTGTTCAGTTATTGGACTCCTGTGCTAGTTACAGTTTGTCCATAACGAACACCATGTTCAAGCATAAGGGTGTCCATCAGTACACGTGGCACCAGGACACCCTAGGCCGTAGGTCGATGATCGACTTTGTGGACACTATGTCTTGGACACTCGGGTGAAGAGAGGGGCGGAGCCTGGTGGTGAGTTGGATCCGATGGCGGGGTAGGAAGCTGGACAGACTCGGCAGACCCAAACGTACTGTGAGGGTCTGCTGGGAACGTTTGGCCGAGTCTCCTGTCAGAGAGATCTTCAACTCCCACCTCCGGCAGAGCTTCGACCGGATCCCGAGGGAGGCTGGAGATATTGAGTCCGAGTGGACCATGTTCTCCACCTCCATTGTCGAAGCGGCCGCTCGGAGCTGTGGCCGTAAGGTTTCTGGTGCCTGTCGAGGCGGCAATCCCCGAACCCGGTGGTGGACACCGGAAGTAAGGGGTGCCGTCAAGCTGAAGAAGGAGTCCTACCGGGCCTGGTTGGCTTGTGGGACTCCTGAGGCAGCTGACAGGTACCGGCAGGCCAAGCGGACTGCAGCCCGGGTGGTTGTGGAGGCAAAAACTCGGGCCTGGGAGGAGTTCGGTGAGGCCATGGAGAAGAACTATCGGTCGGCCTCGAAGAGATTCTGGCAAACCGTCCGGCGCCTCAGGAGAGGGAAGCAGTGCCCTACCAACGCTGTTTACAGTAGAGGTGGGGAGCTGTTGACCTCAACTGGGGATGTCGTTGGACGGTGGAAGGAATACTTCGAGGATCTCCTCAATCCCGCTGTCACGTCTTCCATTGAGGAAGCAGAGGCTGAGGGCTCAGATGTGGACTCGCCCATCACCCAAGCTGAAGTCACCGAGGTAGTCAAGAAACTCCTCGGTGGCAAGGCACCGGGGGTGGATGCCTCTCATAGCAGCCTCAGCTTTATTGTTGAACCCGAAAATTAGAAGCAGTTTAATTAGTGGTCTCAGATTCTTCCAATACTCTATACCCTCTACAGGGTGCAGGGGGTCAGGTTTGGTGACAACACGAATTCGTCTCTGCTCTTTGCGGATGATTTTGTCGTGTTGGCCTCATCAAGCCAGGACCTTCAGCATGCACTGGGACGGTTTGCAGCCGAGTGTGAAGCGGCTGGGATGAGAATCAGCACCTCCAAATCCGAGGCCATGGTCCTCAGTCGGAAAAGGGTGGCTTGCCCACTTCAGGTTGGTGGAGAGTTCCTGCCTCAAGTGGAGGAGTTTAAGTATCTTGGGGTCTTGTTCACGAGTGAGGGAAGGATGAAACGGGAGATTGACAGACGGATCGGTGCAGCTTCTGCAGTAATGCGGTCGATGTTCTGGTCTGTTGTGGTGAAGAAAGAGCTGAGCCGCAAGGCGAAGCTCTCGATTTACCGGTCAATCTACGTTCCTACTCTCACCTATGGTCATGAGCTTTGGGTCATGACCGAAAGGACAAGATCCCGGATACAGGCGGCCGAAATGAGCTTTCTCCGCAGGGTGGCTGGGCGATCCCTTAGAGATAGGGTGAGAAGCTCAGTCACCCGGGAGGAGCTCAGAGTAGAGCCGCTGCTCCTCCACATCGAGAGGGGTCAGCTGAGGTGGCTCGGGCATCTGTTCCGGATGCCTCCTGGACGCCTTCCCGGGAAGGTGTTCCGGGCGCATCCCACTGGGAGGAGACCCCGGGGAAGACCTAGGACACGCTGGAGAGACTATGTCTCCCGGCTGGCCTGAGAACGCCTCGGTGTCCCCCCAGAAGAGCTGGAGGAAGTGTCTAGGGAGAGGGAAGTCTGGGGTTCTCTGCTTAGACTGCTGCCCCCGCGACCCGGCCCCGGATAAGCGGAAGAAGATGGATGGATGGATGGATGTTTTGCCACAATTTCATTTTTTAGAAATCAAGGAATCGTGATTTTGAATATAAATATTACCAAATTTTAGAATTAGACGCTTTGACAATATGCTGGTGATAACCGTAAAGAAAAAAGAATGATCAAACCGCACGTGTGACGCGCTCTGTGTAGGACCATAAATTTAGTGCTAGGTCTCATTCACACAGTGCTTTTGTTTTGACAAAGATGTAACACGGGCAGTGGAATAGGTAAAACGTGCAAGAAGATGGGAGTGAAATTCTCTTAACTTGAGCTCCGTGTTTTAAGAATAACGTTTCATGCATGATTTCGGATCACCAGTAGTGATTGGAAGTTCAGTTATTTTCCACAAACCGGTTCTTTCGGACAGTTCGATTCAATAAACTGGTTGAAAAAACGGTTCACCGGTTCTTTTTCACTAAATGTAATGACGTCATTGGCGATGATTGCCCTTGATTCAAGCCTTCGGTTTACCTGTGCTCATAACATTAGCACAGAATCAGTTCAGAATCAATCACCAAAAGAACCAGTTCGGTTCAGATGCGCTGTTAGTCATCCTGCTTCACACTGAATCACGCATGCGCAGTTATCATCAGCTCCTCGGTTATCTAATCAGACGCGTCCGACAGAAACGGTTCTCGGTTCAGTGATGTTCTGAAAACCGATGCAACTGGTTCTTGACTCGAGAACGAGTCAATCTTTTGTTCGTTATCTGGCTCGGCTTGGTTTTTCATCTTCAGTTCTCTCTTCACAGCAGTTCAGTCAGTGTACTGTTTGAGTAAATGAATTACTCCGGGATATTGGTTTGTTTGAACTCAGAGGGAGTGTCAGCCACGTTAAAAAAGTTAACAGCTTAAGTAATTTGTGGATTAATGCTTATTGGAGACGCGAACCATTTCAAACGATTCAGTTTGATTTAGTGAACCGGTTCAAGAAGAACCGGTTAAATCGAATGATTCGTTCACAAACCGGATATCACTACACTGCAGTGAATGTGCTCACAACAGACCCGGAAGAGAAGACAATGCTGAATAAAGTCGTAGTTTTTGTTCTTTTTGGACCAAAATTATTTTTTCGATGCTTCAACAAATTCTAACTGACCCTACTTTATGTTTTTATTACCTTTCTGGACATGGACAGTATACCGTACATACATTTTCAATGGAGGGACAGAAAGCTCTCGGACTAAATCTAAAATATCTTAAACTGTGTTCCGAAGATGAACGGAGGTCTTAAAGGTTTGGAACGACATGAGGGTGAGTCATTAATGACACAATTTTCATTTTTGGGTGAACTAACCCTTAAAAAAAATTGGAAATTGTGAAATGGAAAGTGGAAGGAGTGAAACAGTTTCAGTCTTTTTTAGCATTAAGACCAATGAGAACAGATGTCAAGACAGCTTAGTATCGTTTTTAACACTGAACCACTTGGTTTTTCTTTGGTTCTTTCTGATTTCCCTTTTCGCCTTGCATTCTACTTAGCCTTCATCTTGCCCTCCATCCCCTCCTTTCTTTTTTCCTTTGGTCCCCCTTTTCCAACTCTCTTCTCTAATCTCCTTTTTTATCTTGAATCAATCTGGCTGATTGCCATGCATTGGAGACCTGTTCCAGACAGAGGCATCCCTTAGGACCTAGTTTCTCCAATGCCTGCGTGCGTTTGTATTGATTGCTTTCTTGTGTGGTTGGGAAATCGTAATTTCTGACGTTTTAAACCCTGTTGTTACTGAATTTCCAAATACACCTCAGCAGTTTTCATGCAACTATGTCTCTGCATTAGATTCATTACTCTACTTAATTACTTGGCTGGATCCGAATAGTGTGCAAATTCACTATTGCAATTTATGGGTCTTGTTTTTGAGCATAATTTATTATACCTGGGAACCCTGTCAAACCACAGTGTTCTCCGAGCCTGAGACTGCACCTCCTGCATCTCAATTATGCATTTGTGCCATACTGTCTTCCTCTAAGAGATCTCAGAGGTCAGTTTGTGATGTGCGTGTCTGTAAAAGAGAAAGCAGAACTGGTTTGACAGTCTGATCCTAGGGCTGATTTGAATGTTCATTTGGTTTGTTTCTAGAGTCTGTTTAAGTGTCTACTTAGAGAAATAGTTTACTCAAAATTTTTTATTTACTCCCCTACAGGCCATCCAAGATGTAAATAAGATTGTTGCTTCATCAGAACTGATTTGGAGAAATTTAACATTACAACACTTGCTCACCAATGTATCCTCTGCAGTGAATGTGTGCCATCAGATGAGTCCAAACAGCTGATAAAAACATATAACAAATAATCCACATAACTCTGTCCATCAGTTAAAGTCTTGTGAAGTGAAAAGCCATATGTTTGTGAGAAACAAATCCATCATTAAGATGTTTTTAACTTTAAAGAAGTCCTCTATCTATAATGTTGCTTTCTCCAGTAAAAGTCATCTAATTTGAATTAGGAGAGAAATACAGATCAGGCACTGTTTACAAGATAAATATCAGTGGATTTTGATGTGAGAGGACAACAGACCATGGGATTTATTTTTTCACTGGAGGAAGCATTATTATGGATTATGATATTTTGGCCAGAAGTGATGGTTTAAAATCAAAAAGCCTTGATGATTTATAACAATATCAGGTGAATACATGATGACAAAATAACATTTTTGGCTGAACTATTCCTTTAAAAACATTCCTAAAAATACATTCTTTTGTAGTTCTTCTTTTGTAGTTTGTGAAAACTAATACGACTCAATTTCGAAAAAACAAAAAAAAGTTCTATCTATGTTTGCGTGTCTTTGTGTATCTCCTGTTATTCATGTGTGTAGCGCACAACTCACCTTATTTTATCTCTGTCATTTCTCTGAGCTATTTAGATGCTAATGAAGCCAGCGAGCCCATTCCATCTGCTTTCAGACCAAAGGTCACAGCAGGGCCAGCAAAAATCTGCTCTGGGGGTCTGGACAGTCTGACCCTTACTCACACCCATTCAGACTTCCTTTTCCTCTTCACTAAATCATGGATAAAAAAAATTTATACAATACACACATGTTTTTTTTTTATTTTTATGGGGTACATAAAACAGTCTGCTGAAGGTAAATATTAGTGTTATTTATGGTGAATGTAGAAGTTTATTTTCACATAAAACAAATACTCGATATACTTTTTATTTCAAATTCTTTATGATCAATTGTTACGGCCAGCTCGTAACCGCAACAAAGATGGGACAGCCACACCACTGAATTAATATAATTAATATTTATTACAAGATCTAGGGGTTTACAGAATACAAAATGCAGACAACGATCGATCCCAAAGCGAGGCAACCCGAGGCCAACCGGAGATGTCAACTCTCCGTGCCTTCCTCATTGCATGAAACCACGATATTTATCTCCACCTCCTAATGGGAGTCAGGTGTCCTGTATCTCTGCGGCCGCCTGCAACACAAGGAAAAAACAAAACCAAATACCAAGAAAGGAACACACCCATACCCATAACACCTCCCCCCTTAAGAGAGAGGATCCTTACAAGAGGACCTCTAAAATGTGAAAATTAGGTATTCATTAAGTTACAAAAGGTCTAAACATAACCACTAAACCTAAATAGGTCACAGTCGCCTTGGCCAACTCACACTTAGCCAAGTTGACTGTAAGCCTAGCCTCTACCAAACGCTCAAACAGTGTTCGAATGCGTAAAAGATGCTGCTACCACGTGTCATTATATACCACGACATCATCCAAGTTATTAAGAGTCTCAGAATTTTTAAGCCGGGGCTGCAGCATACAATCCTCAGGTACTTTAACATCCTCAACCACTTCCACAGACGAAGCTACAGCCACCGCTACATGAGCCTTCTCGGACACCAACGAACGGGAATAAAAGGATTTTAACAAGTTAACATGGCACAACTGTGTGCGTCTTTTGCGCCCAGGTGTTGAGATCAAGTAATTTTGGTCACCAACTTGACGTACCATAGTATATGGAACTGAAAACTTGGCACAGAAAGGAGAAGCAGGAAGAGGCAACAAAGCCAACACCTGATCCCCTGGACAAAACACACGAGTCTCTGTATGTCGATCAAACAACCGCTTCATCTTCTTTTGTTTGTTAAACAAGTGGTCTTTTGCCATTTGACCAGCTAGGAGTAAACGTCGTCTAAAGCTGTCAACATATTGTAACAAACTCTGAGGTGGGTCAGGGCCTTTTTTCAGTCCATCATGAAGAACAGCCAATGGTCCACGCACTTTATGACCAAAGACCAACGCATTTGGACTAAAACCTAGACTATCCTGAACCACCTCCCGAGCTGCCAACAACAACCAGGGCAAACCATCCTCCCAATCACGCTTCAATTCCACACAATAGGCCCGAATCAAAGACTTCAATGTCTGGTGGAAGCGTTCCAGAGCCCCCTGGCTCTGTGGATGGTAAGCACTAGAATGATTGCACTTCACACCAAGCTGCCGCAAAACTTCCTGAAACATATGAGAAGTAAAATTTGATCCTTGGTCGCTTTGAACAACCCTAGGAATCCCAAACACAGAAATAAACTGTGTCAACGCCTTAACAATTGAACGAGTAGTGATTGAGCGAAGAGCATAGGCAGCAGGGTATCTAGTACTCTGGCACATGACTGTAAGCAAATAAGCATTACCTGATTTAGAAGGGGGTAATGGACCCACACAATCAACAATCAAATGCTGAAATGGTGGTTCAATCGCTGGTATTGGATACAGCGGTGCTGGTTTTAGACCCTGGTTCGGCTTCCCTGTAAGCTGACAGGTTTCACAAGTTTTAATATACTTCCGAACATCTCTTTTCATACGAGGCCAATAAAAGTAGCGCAACAGATGATTATAAGTTTTGTTAACTCCAAAATGACCCGCAGCGTCGCCATGTGCAGTATGTAAAACGGTGTCTTGAAGAGATATTGGCACAACCACCTGAATACAGGCCTCACCCAAGGGTACTTCACTACCAGATAGCCATTTCCTTAACAGGATCTCATCCTCAATGAAAAAACCACTTGCTGCACTCGCTACCTCTTCAGTGGACAATGTGGCAGAAAACATTTCCTTCAAGGTGGCATCCTCCTGTTGCGCCACCACCAAATCCTGCTGAGAAACAGAAGGTAAAAGATACGAAAAACCAGGAATCATTCTCTTTTCACAATCAGATTTGAACTCTAAATCCTGATTTTCACACACATTCTTACTCATTGCCCGCGTAACAGCACAAGTCACAAACACTTCAGAAAACTGTTGATCAACATCAGCTTGTGCTGGCAAGGAAGGAGAATCTGTTACAATAGGAGGAGGTGGTACATCCCTCCAGACACGCCCCCCAGCCAAATTATTACCCAGAATAACCGAGATGCCCTCCACTGGCAGAGAAGGTCTCACGCCTACAGTAACCTGACCATTGACCAAGTCTGACTCAAGTACAATTGAGTGCAATGGAACAGGCAGAACTTGTAACCCAATTCCTTTTATTAACACCTCATTGCCAGTACTGGAACTCTCAGAAAAAGACAAAACAGACTCTAAAATAAAAGTCTCAGAAGCTCCAGTGTCTCTAAGATTTTTAACGGGAACTTTTTCATCACTTCCAACCAGAGACACAACGCCGTCACTAATGAAAGGAGCATAACTCAACTTTTCTTCATTACCTGACACCAAACTTTCTCGAATACCGGCTACATCAACATCAGGAACAGCCAATTCAATAACTGAAGACACAGCAAGAGCAGATTTTGGGTCAGATTTAGAACGGTTCACTTTTGCTTTAAGAGCTGGGCAATCTTTTTTCCAGTGTCCTTTATTCAAACAATAAGCACACTGATCACTTCTATCAACCAAACTTCCCTGCTTTTTCTCAAGTTTCACATTAACAGGCAAAAAAGAATGAGTCTCCATATGAGCACTTTCCACAGAGCCATGTAAACGACGCCAATGATTTTTTTTAACATCTCTATGAATCAACACATATTCATCAGCAAGGACAGCTGCTGCCTCTACATTCTGAGTACTACGCTCGGTTATGAAAATAGCCACATTTTCAGGTAAAGTGTTTTTAAACTGTTCCAACAATAATAATTCATAGAGTGAATCAAAATCATCTGCCTGTGAAACAGAGCACCAACGATCAAACTGAATCCTTAACTCTCTTGCAAACTCCGTGAAAGACTGCTGCGTACCTTTTCGTAAAGTCCGAAACCGTTGCCTGTAAGCTTCCGGAACTAACTCATATGCCTTCAGCACCACGTCCTTTACCCTACTATAAACTTGACTGTCGCGAACACTAAGTGTCGAGTAGGCTTTTTGAGCTTTACCACAAAACACACACTGTAAAAGTAGCGTTCGCTCACAATCTTCCCATCCCATTAGATCAGCCAACCATTCAAAAAGAGTAAAGAAAGTATCCAAGTCGTCCTCATCAAATTTCGGCATGAGGTTAAGAGAACGAGAAGCATCAAAACCTTTTGGAGCTGGACTAACTGAGGCCTGCAGATTCCCTGAATGACATCCCAACTTACCTTCTCTAATCAGAGCAAACCTTTGAGATTCAATATCCAGCTTACGCAGCTCAACTTCTTGACTTATTCTATTCTTCTCCATTTCCAAGATCAACAACGCCTTCTGCTCTTCAAACGACAGAGATGAAAGTGTACACACAGAAACATCCTTTTCTCCTTGATCTCCAGTCACCCCTGATTCAGATACAACAAGAATGCCCAAATCAATAAGGGCAGTTTTAACAACAAATACCACTCCCTCTTTTAAACTCTTTTCTTTAGTGGTAAGGCTGATTTCATACTTTTCTGCTACTTCCAATAACTGTTTCTTAGAAAGCTTATAAAAGTTCTCCTCAGTAGGAAGCTAAAAAAACTCATCTAATAACGTAGTCATCTTAAAAAGCACAATCAACCTCTAGAACATAATTTTAAACGTCAGCTCTTTTCAAACTTCTCACATTTAATGACTTTCCCCTCTACCTACATAAAACACTACCTCAACCCTAAGCTTCGTGCTTCCACCAAGAGCTAAGTGACTTTAAGCACTCGAATACCATCAGTACAGACTACTCTCGGATAAACCAGAGAGAGACTGGTACAGCGGCAGTGCCCTCAGCCCAGCGTCAGCACAAAAACAACAAACTAAAATAATAAAGTGTCAACGCAAGCGTTGCTTCAGCCTAACAAGGGAAAAGCCACCAATATGAGAAGACAATCAATCAATTTAATCCTCGCTATAAATCTCTCGCAACTTTAACGGAGAATACCAAACAACGTACATACACCACCCAAAGTTATCATAAACAACTTTCAACTGCCTTCATCAGTCAAACAAACAAATGCCAAACAAGAGTAAAACATATGTCTACCTCCGCAGCATTTCAATATCGCATTACAAACGTAGGTTAGGTGAAAATCCAACTCACCTACTTCACTTTCCTCTCATGTAAATGAGTGGCAAACAATTGCGATGAACAATCGACAAAGAGCAGTGACTAACCAACTTACACATCGATCTGTCCGCACACTCTCCTGCAAACAGCTGAACTGCTGAAAATACCAACAGGTGCTTCTAATTACCAAACACGTATCCCGGACGAGCCCCCAATTTGTTACGGCCAGCTCGTAACCGCAACAAAGATGGGACAGCCACACCACTGAATTAATATAAATAATATTTATTACAAGATCTAGGGGTTTACAGAATACAAAATGCAGACAACGATCGATCCCAAAACGAGGCAACCCGAGGCCAACCGGAGATGATGTCAACTCTCCGTGCCTCCCTCATTGCATGAAACCACGATATTTATCTCCACCTCCTAATGGGAGTCAGGTGTCCTGTATCTCTGCGGCCGCCTGCAACACAAGGAAAAAACAAAACCAAATACCAAGAAAGGAACACACCCATACCCATAACACCAATGCATTGCTTATTTTCAGGTGTCAATTAAACTGTGGATAGCCATGTCATATTTATGTTAGCATTAACTATACATGTGTAGTAGAGAATGTTAAAGGCAAAATTCAAAAAGGCTTTTTTTCTATAAAAAGTGTTCTATCATTAAGCAAGTCTAAGACTAGGGAAAAAGGTGCTGAGAGGCTAACACGCTCACAGCAATCTTCTCGATGGATATTATGTCATATTCAGAGACTGATCTATTAATTTCCAATGTTCTTAATACATATCCTCATCACGATTTGTCTAGATGGTCATGACTTGACATAATACTACAGTTGCTGCCCTCTCCTGGGCAAAATATTCCACCGCACTGAATCTGAGCATGAACTGGATTCAAATTTGTATTTTTTTTTCTTTAAGCTTCTAACAGGGTAGTTGTGTATCTGAATATATATTTTTATAGACATCGTTTTTTGTGGTCATTTTGACATTATTAAAGTTACAGACAGACATTAAATAAGTAACCATTTTTTCATTAAATTAATAAAAAGTAATAGTAAAGACAGTAGAAGTCAGTAAATAAAAAAAAGAGACAATGCTTTTAACATACTTTTTTGTGTAAGAAACATACTTTTGTGTGGAAGTATTGTTTTCTGCCACAGATTCAAATCTCAGTTTGAAAGTTAAACGGATGAGCCCAAACATAAGTTACTAATTAAAAAATGTCACTTTTATAACTAGTAACAAAGGAACGTTGTGTTACTTTATTGAAAGCTTATTATATCACTGTACAATTGTTGTGTGTGTTTATGTGTGTGTGTGTGTGTGTGTGTGTGTGTGTGCTATTGTTTTTGTGACATATCAGGACACAACTTTGTATAATGACATGGGTATGAAACAGGTATTACAAGGAGAGGGTGACTTATGAGGACATAACCCATGTCCCCATTTTTCAAAACGCTTATAAATCATACAGAATTAGTTTGTTTGAGAAAGTAAAAATGCATAAAGTTTCCTGTGAGGGTTAGGTTTAGGGGTAGGGTTGGTGAAGGGCCATAGAATATACAGTTTATACAGTATAAAAACCATTACGCCTATGGGATGTCCCCACTTTTCACAAAAAATGTGTGTGTGTGTGTGTGTGTGTGTGCATTATGTAGAGTAAAAAAAGAACTATTATTATATTGAATTTGTTTCATTTCAAAATATACCTGCCATGACCAGTACAGTAGGTGGAGCTGTTCAACCTACAGTAGATACGTCTTTTGCCTGGTCTTTCAATGCCAGACGCATGGCGGCACTGCAGGACAGTGCTGTTAGGTTTCTGCAGCCCCACCTACTGTTTTCTCACCCTGTAATCACCCACAGCTGAGGGGATCTCCCATATTGATACACATACTCATGCACTTGCTCCTCTCTGTCTCTCGCACTCTCTTGCTCTAAGCCTCAACACATAACATTGTGATGATTATTACAGCAGCAGTGTCAGAACTTGTGTTGACAGGCTCTGTCTATCAGTTTGATTGAATGGGTTTAATCAGTATGGTTGCCATATGGTGTTGCTGAATTCTCTATGATCCCTGTGCAGTTGAAAGCTGTAAAAGGCGAGGACTTCACTAACATCTTATGTCACTCATGCTGTGTATAGGGTGTTCACCCTCATGTCATTCCAAACCTGTGTTTACTTCTATGGAATGCAAAACTAGAGATTTAGTGTGATATCTTACCTACTGTTTTCCACTGAATGACAGTGGGTGTTGACTTTGTGCTAATCCAAAAGAAAAGCATCCTAAAGGTATTTTTTATTTCTATAGTACTTCATAAATGTGACCCTGGACCACAAAATTAAGTTGCTGGAGTATATTTGTAGCAATAGCCAAAAATACATTGTTTGGGTCAAGATTATAGATTTGTATTTTATGCCAAAAATATTATATAATTAAAATATATTAAAACTTAATTTGTGATTAGTATTATGCATTGCTAATAACTTCATTTGGACAACTGTAAAGGCGATTTAAAGGAAATAAAAAAAAATATATATATTTCAAATAGTTATATATCGGCCAAATATTGTCATATCCTAACCAACCATACATCAATGGAAAGCTTGTTTATTTAGCTTTCAGATGAGGTAAATCTCATTAAATTGAAAAATGTACCCTTATGACTGGTTTTGTGGTCCAGGGTCACAAATATATTCCAAGTCCTCTTAACCTATATCATAATTTTTACTTCTAATGAATGATTATATTTACAGATAAACCTGTGGTCGCCATTTACCAGTGATGTGTTAATTTAATGTAAAAAAAATTTCATTTACATTTTAATAATAGTTAAAAAATTTTAGTCATCTTATTTGTTTTTGATTTGTTTTCCGTTATTTCAGTTTTTGTTAAATTAACTACATAGCATTTATACATTTTCAGTTGTTAGTTTTAGTTTAGTTATTTCAGTACTTCAGCTTAATCAAAAATGAGAAAGAAACCATTTTTTAATACTAAGTTTTATTTCAGTTAATGTTATTTAACTAAATTAAGTTTTTATTTATCTGTTTTAAGATGACTTTCATTGCATTGGGCACATATACACATTTAAGCCCCCTTAGTGAATTTAAGAAAAGAAGGCTCTGAAAATTTGAATTGTTTAACCTTTTGATTCTTCATTTAAAAATTCACAAAAATTTAACCTTCACTGAAGTAAAACAAAATATTTTTTTCTTCAGTACACTGGGGCCACAATAACTGGCCCCCTTTTATTCAGTACTTTTTGCAACCTCTGTTTGCCAACAGATAACAGAGTCTCCCTTTGCCAGATGAGGTTGGAGATCACCTGGCAATAGATCAGAGATCATTCTTCCAACAGAACCTCTCCAGATCTTACAGATTCCCTGTTTTATGTTGGAACATAAGTTCACCTCGCTAATTTTTTATAGAGCTTAGGTCAGAGAAATAGGACGGCCATGACAGAACCTTAATTTCAAGTTTCAAGTTTATTTCCATAGTGCTTTTCACGATACCAATTATTACAACACAGCTTTACAGAAAATTTTACTGTACAGTTAGAACCATGCATTTACTTACAAATCACACGGAATCGAACAGACAGAGATTAAATGTTGCAAAAAAAAGCACAATTTGTTAGTTTTATATGTTGTTCCAGGGTTAGCATCATCTGAGATCTTCTGGGGGGTTGGCATCATCTCTTCTCAGGTGTTCGGTCATCTTAGATCTTCGTAAGGTTTGGATCCAGACTGAAGCTTGTGTAATTCCTAGTTGCCTCGGGATGCAAGTCCCGTGGCAGAAACAGAGAAGCAAATAGAGATGAAATTAGCATAGCTGCTGTTGCTGCAAAGATGATGTGTTCAGTCCAAGCAAAAGAATGAAAATGTGCATTTGATCAAATATAGCTGAAGTACAGAGTTATGAGAAACATTATGTGAAATCTTGGCTAAAATGATGTCTTATTTTATGCTCAGTAACCCATTTTTGTGTTGATTTTGATGTTTGTTTTGGATCATTGTCCCAATGGAAGATCCAAAAAAGGCACATTTTAAGATTTCTAGCAGAGACAGTCATGTTTTGGAGAAAATAATTTACTTCAAAATTAGATTTTTTTCCCCCTGTTGAAAAAAGCAGCATATGCTGGTTAGGTATGTTTTGAAGCATGACTGCTGGTTTGAGCTGGTCATGAGTTGAATTAAGCTGGTCATGTGCTGGGCACGTGACAAACCAGCAGTCATGCTTCAAAACATAGCTAACCAGCATATGCTGCTTTTTTCAATAGGGTCTCTCTTTCAACTGGTTTAACTGTTCTTTCACAATGTTTTTTTTTTGTGTGTGTGTGTGAACTAAAACTGTAAGGCTTCTTCTGTGCATACCACAGTTATTTATAGCTCTATCACAAGCACCATTTGGTTATTTTTTTACTTTTTTTTCTTTTTAGTTCCAGTCCATTATCTCATAATCTGAATCAAGTTATCAGAAACTGCAGCTTTCAGGTTTGTATTTGATGAAAAGCACTAGTGATTATATACAGTACAGTATTCCCAGCAGCCACCATGTCACCAGTGTTTTGTTCTGACTAGCATCACCATTAAGTGCTCCAGCCTGTCTGAGTAGCCATGCGTCCCATCGCTCACATGTCTTCTCAGGGTCACTCTCCCTGATTGGCTTGCTGCCAGATTGAGCTCAGCTCTTTTCTCAATGAAACGCTCAGAGAGTGTGATTTACGCTGTCCTAACAGCACCAGTGGAAATGAGATGCAGCAGAGTGCGGATGGCAAATGCAAACAAAAGAGGATATCAACGCAATAGAAACAAAGCAAATGTCAAAGGGATTGTTCACCAAAAATCAATAATCTGTCATCATTTGCTCCCTTGTGTTGTTCCAAAGCCATATGATTTCCTCTCTTAAATGTGACGCATAGAATAGGTGAGTCAGTAGTAGGGCAATTTTACTATGAAAAGCATAAAAGCTGATTTGTGTGTGTGTGTGTGTGTGACAAAGACATTTAACTAGTTGTTTCATCATAAGCCTTAAGTCATAAGCCAAGAAAACGGCATGCTCGTGAGCACAAACCCTTTGAGAACAAAACATAAACATGTACCTTTTCAGTTTCTCTTACCCTCAAATAAAATGGTATGCCAACAAAAGTCTGTACCTAATACAGTGTCTTGCTAAACACATCCATCTCTGCTACACGCTTACACAAGCTCTCAGTTTGCGGTGTATTTGCTGCAGCCTGTAGTAAAATAAGGGTTTTTATCCCCACCTGCTTCATATTCTTGCTTTCTCTGAACAAGGACACTGAAAATAGGCCTTATTATGAATCTTTTCTCTCTGTCCCACTCATTTTATTTTTTGCCTTGCCTTACCTTGCCTTGTCTTTCTCTATCTGTCTGTCTGTATGTCGTTCTATAATTCTATCTATTGTTCTATCTATCCTTATCCATCCATCTATCTATCCATCTATCATTCTATCTTTCTGTTTAGCCACTGATCATTCTATTTGTCATTAAGGCCTATAAACCTTCAAAGCTTTTCTAGTAAAAATGTACATTTGTTTGAATTTCAGTTTTATTTGAGTTCCTTAAGTTCAAATTCCTATTTAAGTTGTATGCCCTTTTGGGTACTCATATTTTGCATTTTTAATTCACAAAGAATTCAGTTTTCATTTTATTTCATGTAATTCAAGTCCCTTTTATTAATTGTTCACAGTAAATAATTTTTAGGAAGCAAAATGAGTCCATTTTGATTTTATCTTAATTTAAGCACTCAGAATAATTTAGACCGGGGGGACACTGATGCATTGTGCACACACACACACACACACACAAATATACTTCATTCCCTCTCCTTTCCCCTCCCTTTTCATTTCCATCTTTCTCTAACTCAGTTCTCCTGACTCCTCCTCCTCCTCTCTCGCCAAGTGTTTTCACTTTAATTGAAAGTCCCTCAGTGATGAATCAGGGCTGATTTGCCATTTGCAGGAGCAGGAAAAAACAAACGCTCAGCACATTGGCTAGATGCATGGATGGATGGAAAAAAGGAAGGATGGAGGGAAGAGCGATGGAGAAATGGATGGAGGGATCGATGGGCTGACGTGGACGCAGTGCTCTCGGCCAGACTCATTCACCATCTCTCCTGCTTACTCATAACTTCCCATCCACCTCTGATCACACCTCCTGCTTTTAAAATCATTTCCTGCCAGTAATATGCTCTTTTCATTTTCTCTCTGTTAGTCTGCAGTGCTGTCTATTCTTTTGAACCACATGAATCGTCAGCATTTATGTCATTTACTTTGAATGTGATACATTTATTCTGGTTAAAAATCTACTAGTCCATAACGAAATAATAGCTATATTTTTCTTGAAATACAAAAAAACTGAAATGATGCAAATTTTAAACCTATAAATATATAAAAAAAATGCTTTTTAGCTCCAGATGGTGTAGTTACAACATCTGGCAGCAGTGCCTGGTTACCTTACCATATCTTGACCTCCTAGTTTTTGCTTAAATCTTTCACCCTCTTCTGTCAAAGAGTTGTCACACTCAGATTAGGAATTAAAAGAGTATGACGGATTGAACGACTCTGCATTCATGTTCACACCACCCCGTTCCCTGTCGTGGATTGCAGTGGCCCATTTTGGCAGCATATCAGTGCCAGTCTCAGCCCAAATGCCACATAAACATTATTGTTAAAGTGATAGATAACCCAAAAATGAAAATCATTTACTCATCCTCATGTCATTGCAAACCCCTTTGTGTTTCTTTCTTCTATGGAACACAAGGAAGATATTTTGAAGAATGTTGGTAACCAACTGGGTCCTCCATAGTATTTTTTGTATTTACATAATACTAAGTAATTCAGTGGATACTCTATAAATGAAGGCAGGGTGATGCGGAGGAGATAAATTGCTGAATAAAGTAATAAATAATTTTGTTTTCTTTGCGTACAAAAAGTATTCTCATAGCTTCATAATAGTATGGTTGAACCTCTGATGTCACAAGGATTATTTTACTGATCTCCTTGCTACATTTCTGGAATTTGGTTGTGTTAATTACATTGCTATCTATGGGAGGGTCAGAGAGCTCTCAGAATGCATCAAAAATATCTTAATTTGAGATGAACGGAGGTCTTATGGGTTTAGAACGACATGAGGGTATGTCCATGAGGAGTAATTAATGACAGAATTTTCATTTATGGGTGAACTATCCCTTTAAAGACTGAACAAAAGATACAATTTATGGTGTATAACTTTACTTTGTTAGTGAATATAGGTTGCATTCATTCTTTCTGGGCTTACTAAAGAAAGTACAGTTGCCGTGAAATGAAAATTAACCCTAGCTATTTTTTTAATTCATACTGTATGATAAAAATTCATCCTTGCATATGTGTGAGATAAGAGAAGAAGGTCATCGGTCACTGCTGACTCCGTCCCGTTGACTACATGATCATCAAACATCCTGGATGTTGTCGGAGGGTCAGAAGGGCCTTTATCTCATCAGGGAGTTGAGTCATGGGGCTGTTAGGCTGCACTGACTTCATCTGGACTATGCCAATTTAGTTTAAATGCATGTGTATTTTTATTATAGATGTCTTTGTGTGTTATTCATATAGTGTGTTCAGACTCTCAGTGTGTGTGTGTGTGTGTGTGTGTGTGTGTGTGTGTGTGTGTGTGAATGTCTGCTTGCGCATGTGTGTAAGTGCTGATTCTTTTCAGTAGACTGCTTACTCTACAACAGTCTTAAGTCTTAGGCCATTAGCTGAGGCCAGCAGTGCAGTCTCACCCCTCCATTCGCTTTCTCCACCTCTTGCTTTCTCTCTCCATACCCACTCATCAATCAGTTCATCAATTAATACACACTCAGTCCCTCTGCAAACACACAGAACAGCCAAAAAAGACCAATCTCCTAATTACTGTGGCTCTTCTCCCATCCTCTCCCATTCCTCTCTCTGTCACTTTTTATCCCTCCCTCCCTATCATCCTCCCTCCCCACTCATGAATTCTCTCTCTGAAGACTCCATCCATTTAACATTATTGGTCTGAGAACTGAAACAGATACAGACAAGATCCTTTATATAATGTAATATCTGTAGTATACAGTAATGTATATGTATATAATTTTTACAATAAGTTCATATTATAGATGAGAAATATATATATGGAATATATCAGTGTTGCAGTATTCATCAACCTTTGTTAATGTTAGCTGGTAAAAATGTTCATTGCTAGTTTGTTAAATATTAATTTTCATAATTTTTATTGTATTATGTATTAGTAAATGTCAAAGTTGTATGTATATAAGTGATCATTCACCCACAAGTTCTATCATCATTTATTCAACACCCTTTTGTTATTTCAAACCTGTATGACTTTCTTCTTTCATTTTAAATATCATCTTTTGTATTCCACAGAAATAGAAAGGCATACCGGTTTGGTTTTATTTTTGTTTCATCTTTATTAGGAAAACACATCCACTTGATCATACTTACACTTGGAGATGCTGCAGAGAGTTAAACAGATCAAAGTTTAATAATGAAAGCTGGGCTAATATGCATGGCTGCTATGAATTATTTAGGTTTATGAATCATTAAGTATTGAATCATTTTCTGGACAGAACTCAAGACTTGCTCAGCTTTAAAACTCAAGCGCAGATTACCGGACACAGGTATATGCAGTAGACACACGAACATATATATATATTTATATAAACACACATACACACACACAGTTCAAAATGTATATAAAATGTAGGCTAATATGCAGGCCATATATTTGACAGAGCATGAACATACTGAAAAAGTTAATCAAATTAGTTATTTTATTTTGTTAAATATTTGAAAAGTGTGTGTATATAATAATTAATAGTTTAAATTAAAAGTGTTAATAATTATAATAAATGTATATAATATATAATAATTTAATATACTGTATTATAATATATGCACATTCTATTAATTCATATAACAAATTCGTATTTGCTATATTAATATTTGCTACATTTTTAAAACAACAGGTGTAATGCTTATGTTAATTAAGAAAAATTACATTTGAACACTGTATGTTTGACAAAAAATTTTGGACGTTTCATGACTTTATATAGTCACTATAAAAGTAGATGATTATGTTAAAAGTATTTGCAAATATAGCTAAAAAATAGAAACATTTATTTGCAGGTGATACTCTGATATTTTATTTTCTAATGTAATGCATTTTTGTAGGTGTCCTAAATGTCTAAATACTTATTTGTGCAACTGTATTTGCCTTAAACACAGATCTTTTTGTCAGTGCATCAGAGCGAAGTTTGGGTAAAACTATTGCACTTGATAAGAGCAACTTGTTCCTGGGATAATAATGACAGCATCCATTGCCTCAAGTGTAGTCTTGTCAAATCTGATTCCTTTGATTGGCACCTCCAAGCTGGGGCATTTGTTCTTGCTGTGGGTGAATGAGGTACTTTCTAATGTTTTGCAGTCACAGAGCAGTAGTGAACATATTCTAACCTCTTGAGACAGCCTGTAAAGGGGTTACACACACCTCCTGCTGCCATACACCGAGATAAGATGAGGATGAATCTATTGCACTAGCCTGGTTTAAATATAGTAGCCCCACCCTCTGTCTCTGCATATGTACTCTTTATTGCTCAGAGACTCATGTGTTCTTGGCAGGTGGTGGTTTTTTATGCATTTTCATGTGCCTACATGCTGTTTGACTTATTTCATTCATGTCATTTTTTAATCCCATAGGTATGAAAATGCTTGTAAAAAGTGATATAAATAACAGTGTCATCATGACTAGTGGCTCAGCATTCCAACTGTTTCTATCTGATAATTGGAGTACGTTTTACAAGACAATACTGTTGCATATTTAATTCAGTGTGTTACTTTGTGTTTTTTTTTGTATGTTTGTGAAAATTTGCCAGAAATTTCTGTAACACTTTATTTTCATATCGTCTGTTACACATTTTACATGTACTTACTGTAGTAGTAACACTAAATTATGCACAATTACATGGAGTCAACCATAAACCAAACCCTATTCTTTACCCTAACCGTTTTTTAAAGGAATTGTTCACACTAAAATGAACATTTGCTGTCTAAGATGTAGATGAGTTTGATTCTTCATTGGAGCAGATTTGGAGAAATTTAGCATTACATCTCTTGTTCTGCAGTAAATGGGTGTGTTATGAGGGTGGTGGAGGATGAACCCAAATGCAGACAGTAGTCACAGCAACACAGTTTATTGTTTAAAAATAGGAAAACAAAACCCACAAGGGGGCAAAACAAGACAAAAAGGCAAAAGCCTCGACTAGGACTTGACTAAGACTTGACGAAGACTAAACTAACAACAAAACAATTAACATTATACGTAGAGCAGAACTCTAGACAAAATACTCACAGCAAGATATCATTAAAGATAGACAGAGACAAAGCTTCACAACATTTGGCAAGACTTGACAATATATGACAACGTTTGGCAATGAACCGACAAAGGGACAGAGAAACACACGAGGTTATAAAGGGAGGCTACTAATGAACACAACAGGTGGAACAGGTGAAACAATGATGACAAAACTAGGGTAACAAGGGGGGCGGGGCAAGGAAACGAGACAACACAAGCACATGGCCCAAAGACAAGGCCATGTGCTTGTACACAAAACACGGGCCTGTCATGATCCTGCCACAAGACTAGAGAAAAACCAGGACATGAAGGCAGAACCATGACAGGGTGCTGTCAGAATGAAAGTTCAAACAGCTGATAAAAGCACTGCAATAATTCACAAGTAATCCATGCAACTCCAGTCCATCAATTACCATCTTGTGAAGTGAAGAGTAATCATATAATGTTTCCTTCAGTGAAAACGTCCATCCCCTGTTGTCCTCTCACTGAACTGAAACTGGATTCTTTTCATTTGTAAATGGTTCATGATCTATGCATATTTCTCTCCTGATTCAGACAAGATGTCTTTTTTACTGGAGAAAGCACTGTTATGGATAGATGACTTGCATTTTGCTGAAAGCAACACTTTGAAGTTACAAATGTCTTAATGACAACTGGAGTCATGTGTATATTGTGATGACCCATTAACTACAGAGGATCCATTGATGAACAAGTTATGTAATGCTAAATTTCTCCAAATCGATCAACAAACAAACTCAACATTCTGGATTGCCTGAAGATCAGTACATTTTCAGTAAATATTTATTTTTTAGTGAACTAGTCCCATAAGAACATGTTGTTAATTAATATTACACACAAACTAACACTTTGTTTTATAACAGTAGAGGGTTGACTTTCCTATTGGATCCGATGCTTATCGCTTGCTTGTGGTAGATGTAAGGGTTATCATGCTTTACTCTATGCGCAGTCAAAACACCATCTGGTAACTGAATATTCCTGAAGGGCCAGAGCTTGGCGAGCAGGTGGTTAGAGAGTTATATGTCTTTCTATTCTAAACAAATGCACACATATTTACATTCCCATCTTCCTTTTCACATACATTCTGATCCATTCCCTCTGTTTCTTGCTGTACTTGAGGCTAGATGGGTGTCGAGAGAGAGGAAGTGGAAGGAAGAAACAAATAAGGAGAGGAGCAGGCAGGGGAGAGAGAGCAAAAATGAAGCCAGAGGGAGAGAGAGAGAATGCGGGGGAGCACTGGGTGCTTCCTGCAGGGTTGCCGTGTGAACGCGGTCTGAATGACAATGGTGCACATCAGGGCCCCAGCACGACTCAGTCTCACGGCTCAGCCAGAAACACAGGAACACATAGCATGCTGTTACATATACACACACACATGCTGAACAGAATGCACACAAGATATATAAACACTGATTTTTTTTTAATGTCGTATTTGTCACATCTGAACTGGTTATGATGCAAATATCAAAAACTGAACCGTACAAGAACAAAGAGCTCAGAAAGGAATTCTAAAATGGTTTTGCTGAAGACTAGCAGTGAATAGTCACCTACTGTATGTGCGTGCTGCAATGGTGATTTATCTCTCTCTCTCTCTCTCTCTCTCTCTCTCTCTGTGCTGTGCGTTACAAAACCTTTTGTCAAATTGTCTCCCCAAGTGAATGCATTAGGCCTTAATTAACCATGTCTCTCAACGCGGAGGCTCATCATCTTTGTTGCATTACACAAGGCACTCCGGCAGATATGGTACGGACTGCGCATCCACGCCCCTTACCAACATTCACGCTCGCCCACTACTAGGACAACCACTCCACCTCCTCAGCGGGAATCCTCCCCTTTTATTGCATTATTATGGGCGGCTTGACACAAAAGCTCCCAGAACAAGTGCGCTGACTAATCGTGCTGTACCTGCACTGCTTTATTTCTGATACTGAGTTTGTCTTTTGATTTCAGGACCACGGATAGCGCATTTTCAGTGCAGGGGGAAATTGCTGTTTCAGCACCATGGACAACGGCCGTTGATTTTCACAGCAAATAAAGTATAGCGATTGCTTCCAAACAGAACATTCCCAAATTCAGTTCACAGCCCTTTAGTATGCCACCAGCTGTCTTTAGATGGAATTCAGACACGTTTTCTCAGCAAGTTTAGCTGGAGAGTAAACCCAGGGAATTAGCAACCAAAGGCATTTCAGAGGCTGGTGCCAGGTGGACAGATGAGCATGATATGAGCAGAGTGTTTTTAGGACACACTCTCTCTCCTGAGTGTCTTTTCAGGCTGACAAACTGTCTGCTCAGAGAGAGAAGATCACATTGCACTGTTATGTAAAAAAATTATTTGGTTAATTGTACTGTAAGTTATCTTATCATATATGATATAAATCATATTGAATTTTAAAATACAAAATTTTACTTCTAAACATTGTAAATAAATAAAGAAATAATTTACCCACGAAAATGTGAAAATTATGTGTTTATTAAATGTATAATATGTAAAAACTAAATTAAAGCTACATACACTGTAAAACATCATGTTTGTTTAAGTTTTATTTAAAAGCTGTTTAACTCTTTTATTAGTAATATACACTACAGTTTAAAAGTTTAGGGTTGGTATTTTTTAATGCCTTTGAAGATGTAAGGCCACATTTATTTCATGAATAAAGCAGTAAAAACAGTAATTTTGTCAAACTTATTCATGTTATGGCAAAGCTAAAATTTCAGCACCCATTACTAAGTTTTCAGTGTCACATGATCCTTCAGGAATCACTCTAATGCTCTGATTTGCTGCTCATGCTGCACAGTTCTGCTGCATATTTTTGTAAAACCATGATCAGGATTAAATATTAAATGTTTCTATAATTAAAGTTTACAGTTAGCAATTTGTATATGTGTGTGTGTGTGTGTGTGTGTGTGTGTGTGTGTGTGTGTGTGTGTGTGTGTGTGTGTGTGTGTGTGTGTGTGTGTGTGTGTGTGTGTGTGTGACAATGCAAAGATAAATAAATAAATAAAAGAAAAAAATTCTCACTGATTCCAAACCTTTGAAAGTGGCGTACAATGGAGTGTTTTATGTTGCATTCATAATACTTTTTATATAATATGTTTATAGCATTAATTTAGTGGGTTTTTTTTAATGGGTTTTGTTACAGGTGCTGGGAAGTGGATCATATGGATTCCATTATACCACTTTTTTATCTATGCATTTATATATTTTAACCACTCCAAAAGATTTGAATATTAGTATTATATTACTTATTGACCTACATAAAAATATAGTTACAAGGATTCTATGCCTTAATGTTTTAATGTATGTTCTAGTAACCACAATTAATTTTTTTTTACCTTAAATGTAACACGATTTTTACTGTAGGGGTTAATTATAGTAACATTTTATATTTGTAACAAGAACACTGTAAAGTCCCCACAAATCCATACTTGGAAAACTAGTACACATTCCCTTTTCCGGCAAGGTTTATGACACAATATGTATTTAGAGATATGAATCAATCTATTGTCTTTGGAAAAAATCTCGTCTCACACAGTTTGAGAGAAAAAGCAAAATGGCACGCAGTGCTCGTTTGAGTCTTGTCTTGGCCATAAGGAGGAGTGAGCTGGAGGATAAGCGAATCGCTACGGGGACGCGCGTCATGTGCTGCAAGGCTTGAGCACGAGCGTTAAATTGATCAGATGCTCAAAACCCGCCAGATGATCTGAGGAGGATCGCGCTCGAGACCTCGCATCGACAAAAATTTAACTTTTAAAGCCGAGATAACCGCTCGTTGTCCATTGAGGCGACAGAAAAAAACGAAGAGGAGCATTTTGGGGTACTTCAGGCAATGGGTGCCTCTCGGTTCCTCTCGGTTACCACAGAAGATGCGAGTTCGAGCTTCAATCCACGCGCTCCAGCGCCTCTCCAAAACTGATTATGCTCCTTACAACGACTACCGTCGACTTCTCGCGTCTAGGATCTCTCTACGAGTTCTGGAGTATAGATGATAATTGTTTTTAGTGAGGAATTGAGGGAGAAACCGCGAGAGATCACCATTATATCTTGACATGGTGCTTTTTGTTTTCCCAGCGCGCGCTCACGCCCACCCTATTGGACCGATATGGCTGCAAAAAAGCTAATAAACTTAAATGACTAAAATCAACAAATGTCATCGAGGTGTGGATTTTTTTGGGAAGCCCCGTCGTCTGCATTAACGAGAGTAATTCGAGAGTTTGGCGGAGGGGAGGCTGAATATTACCACAGTAGCTAGCCTATACCAAACATTGCGGATACCACAGAAATAAATTAATTATTTAAAGGGTTTCAACATTTTTCTTTTCTATATATACGTCTTGTGGATGTGAGAAAAAAAACGATAATGCAACTCCTGAGAAAGACACATTAACCTGATGCAGTTGATGCCAATTTACATGTAATGTATTAATGCAGTTATGCTAAAAGGATTTGTATGTACACCTTGCAAAGGGCAAGTCGACCCACACCGAGCTGTTGAGAAGGGAAATACTTCTTAAAATGTGGATCCCACCCTCCTGGGGAAGATAATCCGTCGACATTTTATCTGTTTATGTTTCACTATTTGTTTGACTATTTGTTGAGCTGACTGCACCACTAAAAAGGACATACTTCATCTATCCATCTATCAATCTCGTTATCTGAGTACCTTTTTGGCTCTAACACACTCTCACACACATTCCCCCATCCACTGATCTTGTTTGGTGCGTTATGATGGACATTTCTTAGCCATGAAGATCAGATCTGAATGTCTGTGTGCTCTGTGCTGAGGCGGATGGGGTGGAATGTGGTGTTGTCACCCTGAGACATCACCCCCTTCTCGGCTGCTTCGTAACGATTGGCGTTTGGTGTCTACAGAATGGCTCGGTTCGGAGACGAAGTGCCGGCCAGGTATGGCGGCGGGGGCTCCGGTCAGGGGGGACCCGGCCGCGGCGGCAGCAGGCAGGGCGGCCCGCCAGGGGCCCAAAGGATGTACAAGCAATCGATGGCCCAGAGAGCCCGGACCATGGCCATATACAACCCGATCCCGGTCCGACAGAACTGCCTGACGGTCAACCGCTCTCTGTTTCTCTTCAGTGAAGACAACATCGTGAGAAAATACGCCAAAAAGATCACTGAATGGCCATATCCTTTTAATAAACCCAAACGCGAGGGACCATGGGAACAGGTACAGATCTGTTATACTGTATGTTATATGCTGGTGGTGGGATCTTTTAATGGCTCCTGCTTCCTCATTCCTTCTGTAAAGTAAGTTGTTAATTATGCATTTAAATTATTATGAATAATCACAAGGCATGTTATTGTTATTCAAAAGCTATGTGGTTGTTTATGATTAGTTTCAGTTAATTTTACGATGCTGAGCAACAGTCACGGCACCAGCTTTCTCTATAGGACTGGCCATACAAAAAAATAAAATAAAATAAAATTATTACAAAAAGTAGCCTACTATACGCTCTTAAAAATAAAGCATTATAGTTCAGTAAAGAATATCCATGAAACCTTTCAAATTTACAAAATGTTCTTTATATTGTAAGAAGTGCTTTAGATCATTCTTTACATACTTGTTCATTTAAGAACTGTTCACTGAAATGTTCTTTGTGGAAACGGAAATAGTTCTTCTATAGGACCGCTGTGAAAACCCTCTTTTGGAACCTTTATTTTTTAATAATATTACCCTTTGATTTAGATATACAGGCAAATACCATTCCCATACCATGATATTCTTTAAAATACCTTAAAGTTGCATGTAAATACCAAGATAAATGAAACATTCAGTATCATGGTACATATAAAAGTGCAATGGTGCTATCATTTAAGATAATCATGAGTCAGGGTGCTAGTGTCGGATTAACTTTTTGGATGAGCCAGACCTGTTCAGAAAAAGCTAATGAAGACATTTTGAGCATGCTTTTCCATTGCTGCTGATCTATAGATGCTCTTCTAAAAGTATTTAGGGAATTAATATTATTATAAAATGATTGTACCCCACCCTTTTTAAATTTTCTATAAATCTTACTACCCCAATACTGTACCCAGTAGAGAGGGGTGGCTGTCAGGATGGGCTAGGTTGATTCCCCACCCCTGTGGATCTAGGCCTGATGTGCATGTGTTTTCTCATATCCATGTGTAAGTATGTGTTCTGTGTATAGGTTTGTGTTCAGAGGCCTGAGGCTGCGTGGGTGTGCGTGGTTTCCCGCTGGTCGGGATTGGTGGAGTGCATGAGAGACTGTTTTGAGTGCTGGTGTGAGTGTAGGGGGGCTGCTGATGTCAGCATATGAGCTTTAGCGGAGCCTTGCAGTGTGGAGCAAAAGCAAAGCAGGAGGAACAGACAGAGAGATGATTGATGGTGGCCTGGAGAAAGTGAAAACCCAAAACTCAGTGCTTTTTAATACTGTATGTACATTGTTGAGTGAACTGCATTTATTAGTGATTCAGTCAGATTTGAGATGATGGTCCAGAACACATGAAAATGCATAGTAGTGAATTGTGAAAGATGGTAGTGCACATAAAAACAAAAACAAAAAAACATATAGTTTGAAGACAGTAAGAAACTAAAGTACACTTTGAAGTGACAGAAAAATGTGAATTATGCAGAACACAGATGTTTGGACTCCACTGACTTTCATTGTATGGAACTGAGACATGCTTCAAAATATGCTTTTATGTTTCCCAGAGAAAACTGAATATTTTTTTGGGTGAACTATCCATTTCAGATTTTCTTATATTTTGTATTCTTTATTGCTTATTGTCATTTACAAAATTACATGGATTTAATGAATTATATCTATATAATGTAATATACACACACACACACACACACACACATATATATATATATATATATATATATATATATACAGTACTATTCCTCTTCCCTGTACATACACTTATGCAGAAAGATCACAGTAATGCAATAGTAACTTTTATAGACTTTAAATCAGTTCTTCTGTTGTGACTGGTAGACTGCCATGTGTTAAGTTCTCTGTAATATTAACTGTACTGTTACAGAGGCAGAGTACTATTAGTAATACATACTCCATTTCTTGGAGAGTTGTCATATGTAACTTTCTGTTGAGTTTTAAAAGCCCTATAAAGGTTATTCAAGAACTGGGGTCGCAGTCCTGCCATATCATCTTTTGGTCTTCTTTAGCAGCAGAACTTTCCTGTTGGATAGTCTCCTTAGCTCAGTTTGTTGGCTTGCTGTTTATGAGTCATTTTTCCATCGGAGTGCTAATGGTTTGGTAAAGCAGTGATGTGGTAGTGGTGTTAGATGGTTTAAAAATACTCTGTCGGAATGATGAGTTTATAAGGTCTTTGCTTGTATGAGTTCCAAAAAAAAAATCCTTCATACTCATGCTCCTACGCCTCCCCTTTCCTTTTGCCATCTTTCTGTCTCTCTCTCTGATTCTCTCAGACCATCTGCTCGTTCTCTCTGTTGTCTGTATGGTGGTGGTGCTTCCTGTGGTTCTGTTGGACTCACTGGACATGAGCATGTGAGAGGAAACTGTAAAAGAACGGAAAAAGAGGGTTTTGGAGAGGTACATGCAATTTTGTCCCTTTGGATGCGTATGTTTGAATGAGTGCATGCATGTGTGATGCAAGTGAAACAGATTTGTAGCTATTCGGCCAAAGATAGTATTGTAGAGGCCAAGCTCATGGTCTTATTTTAAGAACAGGGATTTATTATTGTCTTTAAGTAGCATTCAGTTTTAAAATGTTTGAGGCTTATAAGGCCACATTAAATTTCAGTAAAGACATTTTTTATGTTATGAAACAGTTCCATTTCAAATAAATGCTGTTCTTTGAACATTCTATTCATCAAAAAAGCCTGAAAAACAAATGTATTACTGTTTCCCCAAAATATTAAACAACACAACTGTTTTCAGCATTGATTATTTTTTTGAGTAATGCGGCTCAAAATTTGGCTTTGCATTCACAGAAATAGGTTTTAAAATATATTAATATTCAACAGATATTTGAAATTGAAATAATATTTTACAATATTACTATTTTGTGGCAGTGTTTTTTGGACATAAGAGACTTCTTAAAAAAAAAAAACAATTCCAGACCACAATTTTTTTTTTTTTTACAAAAATGTGTTCATATGGTAGTGTCTGTTGTACTACTTTTAATATAATATTATTAATGAAAAATTACTGTACATTTGGGGACAGTTAGGAACTTTGTCCAGGGCCTGGTAATGTGCACCCACTAAGGGACTTTATAGTAAAATCTATTCATTGGACTCAAAGGAGAAATGTTACAATTTCGGAGGAAAATTTGGTTATATATAATGAACATGTACAAATACAGCATATCTTATTGGAATGAAAAATAGATTTAAATTTCTTCATGCAAATTAATGTTTCACATTTATTTTTTGCAAAATATATTTTATTTTCTAATGATTGTCGTTTCGTTTTTTTTTCTTTTGATTTTTGGGTAAAATGTATCCTAGACATGTTTCCCTTTGACCTTTTAAGTCCTGCTTTCATTACCGTAAGTTAATCTAACTAACTTGTTTCACGTAAGTTAGTGATCACGTGTTTTAAAGTGCCCCTATTTTGCCATTTTTAAGGTTGCTAATATTGTATTATGAGTCTCCTAAAACAGGTTTACATGGATGCAAGGTCAAAAAACATGTTAGTTTTCTCAGAAAATAGATTTAATTTTACCTAATTTCTAAATGATTCATAAATAACTCATGCGAAGCAGTTTCAAAGAATCAGTCTCTCTAAACCCCTCCTTTCCGTGAGCCCTCACTGTTGTGATTGGTCAGAAGGCGCAATCCTTTGTGATTGGTTCAGAGCTGCTCTGGATTGGTCTACTGCTTACAGCGAGTGTCGGAAACAAAATGTCCATGACAGAATGACAGCCCTGGGGACTTGTCAATAAATAAAATAGATGGTATGGATTGTAGCATACCTACTCAAGCCGGAGTCTGATGATAAAATGGTTAAACTGGCTGATCGACATGAGACTGATTCACAAGTACGTCTGGAGCAGGACATTTCTCAGTGGTAAGTGTCAAGTGTTGACAAGTTTGTGGTAATTATGAGATGTGATCAAACAAATGTACTCTCACAGCGTAGGACACAGCATCTTCTGGAAATGATGTTAACCACACAGAAATGTTACTGTGTTTGTGGGCAGGCAACTTGGCGACCTAAAATGTTGGCGGACATTATGCAAATGTGTAACTTTGTGACGTAGAGCTGTAACAGAATAAGATTCAAATTCCTGACAACTCATTTAGGCAATTGCGAGCCGACTCTGTTTTTTGACATACAAACTTTATCTATCGTGCACTGTCAGCTTCACAACTTTGCAGATAGTTTATGTTCACATAGAGCTAAACGACACACTGCATGAAAGGTAATAGTCGAAAAGGTATAATAGGGGCACTTTAACAGAAGAACAGGAGTTTGTAAATATCTAGGCTGGTTTCATACTGTGGCCTCCTGTACAAGTTGAATGGACATTGTGCATCAGCAGTAACATACAGTGGATGGATCATTGCTGGGTGAGTGGAGACTTGGTAGGGCGACACAGCCTGTGGCATCAAACACACAAACACACACATGGACTGTGGCAGCTAAAAGTGACACCTGTTCTGTAGGATCAGTCTCCTCGGGAGACCAAAGGAAAAAGGAACCGGGCCAGAACTCAGCACCAGCCTATGGCAGCACACGCACGCACCATGTGGGACATTCACGCTCCAGTGTGCAATCATGCAGACACACAAGAAACGGATACACACACACTTACACATCCACCCATGCCAGATACCAGACACTAAATCCATTGCTTTTCTTTGGCTAGAGAACACAATCTGGCACTCTGCTGCAGTGCAGACTTGAAGGGATACAAGATAGTTTGAGCAGAAGAAGCATCTAATGGTCTGTGTGTGTATGAGTGCATCAAAGTGTTACTCAAAAGAGTAAGGAATACGTCACAATGCACTTCACAGTGACAGTGTTTATTGTGTAACCCTCATGGACACAAAAACATACACACTTCCTCTCTTTCTCGCTTCTTAGTGCTATCACACACTCCCACACATATTCATATTGAAATGCTCTTTTTTTGCTTCCCAGTTGGACATTTCCTTCCTTATTGCCATAACCTTTAGGTACCCTCGGCTGTTTAAAGGTCTTTTTTTTATGAATACAAAATGATGATTTATTTTTATTTTTATTATTAATTTTGTTGTCCTGCTGATGCTGTTGCCCCTCTGTTAAAGGTAGCAAGTTCAAGAAAGCTTTGGGATCATAACCTTTTTGCAGTTGTTGTATTGTGAGAGCTCCCACAATGCTTTGCTAAACCACATTGAGACTCCTGGTTGGCCTCTGTTAACGGCTGATTGGATCTCAGTAGATTTAAGACTGTGATTTGAAATAAGAGTTTAACTGTGCTATTAGCGCCCATTGTCAAGATCTCTAGTGATACTTGATATTTAAGTAGCATATTGGACAATATTCAAAATTTGGGGGTATTTAAAGGGATAGTTCACCCATAAATTTTTCACCTGAGTCAACATTTACTCACTCTCAGGTTATTCCAAACCTGTATGAATTTCTTTTTTTCCCCTGTTGAACACAAAAGAAGGTATTTTGAAGAGTATGGGTAACCAGTTAATGGTCCACATTGACTTCCTTAATATGGGCAAAAATACTGTGAAAGTCAATGGGGACCATCAACTTTATTGTTTATGTCTTCTTTTGTGTTCAACAGAAGAAATAAACTTATACAGGGTTGAAACAACTTGAGGGTGAGTACTGAGTACTGGTGAGAACTACCCCTTTAATAATGCATAACAAAAGTTCATCCACCTGCAAATGGGAATTTTAAATAACACCAGTGCCTTGTCACATAGACTTCTAACTTTTTTTTGTTTGTATTTGCATAATAATGGACAGAGTTAAAATTCTCATCTGTGGTAATTAACAGCATTTCACAGATGCTGTTGATAGAGCTTAAATTGCTTTGAACATGAAACATTCTTTTATTGTGTGTTTGTATGTGTTTCACTGGGCAAAGATTAGCCTCATCATTCAGAGATATAGACAGAGATATTCTAGAGTTCTTTCCATTGTCTAACTTGATGTGTTGGACGCGAGCCATTGGCTGCTGTCCAAAGTGGGTTTATGGCCTTAGTGTCACTGCTGTCACTGTATGAAAGTCTCACCTTATGAGCTCCCATGGTTCCCATTTTAGTTTACTGTGTTTATGGTTAAAGACACATTTTGGCTTTGTCATAACCGGCTTTAAAGGGATTGTTGACAAAAAAGGAAAATGCTGTCATTATTTATTCATGGTCAGAGCTGTACAGTATGTCTTTCTTTCTTGTGTGGAAAACAATAATATTTTTTTTATAACAGAAACTGATGCTATCACGTTTTAAAAATGACAAAAAAATACCATGCAAGTAATCAAGTAAACAAGTATATTGCTTCCTGTAATATCGATTATTTTCTCATCCAATTTTTTGAGGAGAAACTGCCTCTTTATGTACATGTGTATATATATATATATATATATATATATATATATATATATATATATATATATATATATATATATACTTTTGATCAATTGAATGCATCCCTGCTGAATAAATCATATTTAAATACAATTTGGCATGGATAGTGTGCAAATTGAGATGCAAGAAGGGTAACACATGGTAAGGCTTCACAGACATGTGCCAAAATTGATAAATAGCAAATTCATGTACTTGAGGTTTAAAGAAATGTTAACATTTTGCTTAACAACTTTCCATTCGCTCATACTGCCGAGTGATCTACATGACATTTATTGGCCTTTCAAACAGGCACCATGGTTGTAGCAATTTGTTCATGTAACTTTCTTGTGTATGTTTTGTGCCCAAGGTGGTTAACACCAGACCTTTCCATGTGACTGAAAGTGCCTTAGCCTCAGGTACCCCACAATCTCTTTGGACCGTTTTTATATCAGTGGAGTTTCTCGGCCCACTGGGTATGAGTAGTCCTGTTAAATATCACAGTGTGTGCTGTGAAGCATTTCCTGATTCTTTGTCATGTACGCTTTTGGCTCTTCTCCTCTCCTAAATGTATCTCTCATTATAAAACAATGCGACTATAAGAACATCTTAGTACGTGGCAGAAAACAAACCCTTCGCCACTTCGGATGACTGAACGAGGCTGGAGGCACTGTAATATTGTCCTTGTTCAGGAGCCATGTTTTCATCTGTGGCCTGAATCGATCAAATAGATATCTGGCCTAATTGTTATTTTGTGATTAAAACACTGCATTAATGAGAGGATACTAATAGGAGTGCTTATGTAAGGGAGGGTAATGATAATAATTATTCTGATGACAGTGTGATTTGGCATTATAAGGGATGCTTCTGGAGGAACTAGAAGAGCAGAGAAGAGGAGGAAAGAAAAATGAGTAGAGGTGGAGAAAGAGGAAGAGACTGGGCTAGACTGTATGTGTATATTTAAATCAGTTTGCATTCAATTATTCTATCTTATCATTTTATTCTCTCTATCATTGTATCTTTCTATATTGTTCCCTTTTATCATTCTGTTGCTCGTTCTTCCTACTTTTCTATCCATTTGATTGTTCTATTTTTGTATTGTTCATTCTCAGTGTCTTGTATTGTTCATTTGTTCATTGTCTAGCGATCTATTGTTCATTCTATCTGTTGTTCTGTTTATCATTTAATCTTTCTTTCTATTATTTTATCTATCATTTTAGAATTCAATCAGCTGTTCTATCATTTGTTCTGTCTGTTGATCTATCATTCACATCTTCTCTCATTCTCAAAGGAATTTATCTGTTTCCCAAAAATACAAATGCCATGTACTGTATGTGCCGAACTCTGGCAAGAATTCAGTTTGAAACTTAATCAGAACGAATTAATAAAGTGGCCCCACTCCTTTCTGTGTTTTAACTTTGAGATGTTTTTCTTATAGTTCCATAAGAGAAACACACAAGGCTTTTGTAAAAAATTATAATGTTATAAAATTAACGTGATTTACATATCTCAGAAAACTTGATCTTTCAAGTATTTGGTATGGAATGTTTAGGTTCATAATAAAATCAGACTTTTAATTGTGGACCAATTTGAAACATTGTTGATCTGAAAAGACTTTGGCCTCCATTTGATCCCACTGATGTCTAGGAGAGTATTTGAGATAATAAAGAGATCACGGTTTTCTTTTTCTGCAGATGCTATAGTCATCTTGCCAGAGCTTGTCTATCTATTTATGCGTCTAGTGTTCGTATGTGTGTGCAGGTTTGATGTGGCTGGTGTGTTCTGACAGCATTAACCTGATTTGGTGCGACGGCATGGTCTTATAGATTAAAAAAAAAAAAACAGTGAAATAAAAGTATAACAGTGAGAAGCCTTCTAAAAAATAAAGAAAAAAAACATGCAATATAAGCATTTGATTTTCAATCATTTATGTCTACAGTTTTCACCCTTATTTTTTTCCAATAAAAATTTGTAATGATAAACAATGAATAAGAAATGTGTGTCTATTTTCAATATTACTTGTGTATTAAATGTGTATATATATATATATATATATATATTATAGTATGTATAAATATTTAATGTAAATATTTATATAATTAATTTACTTTTAATAATAATAATAATTTTTATTTAAATATATAATTTTATATGTGTAGTTTAACTTTTATATAATACATTTCTTTCTCACTAACAGATGTGTCAGGTTCAAAATGAAAGCCTTTCAATGAGTAAATTATGATACTTTCAGTTTTGTGTAAACTATTCCTTTAAATACAGCTGCAGGCCATCACAAAATTCTGGAGATTTTATATCCAAATAAAATCAAATAGGTCATCCAGAGAATATAAATGCATTAGCACACATGCTAGTTTGCTATAGTCAGATACACACACACCACAGGTCTGGTGTAAAGATCGCCATGGTCTGATGATTGCTATTGATTCTGTCTTTATATAGCTGTTGTTGGTTACCACGGTAACTCGGTGGGTCTGCACATACATGCACAGATGAAGATGGAAGGAACTATCTAGGGGATGCAAACACACTCAATGCACTATACAATACCTTCCAAAGATGAAAGTGAACAAGGGAAGTGTGTGTTAAAGACATAGAGAGAGGCATCATGTATCCTACAGGGAGCAATGTATATGATACATGCGAGTTGATTGCATGTGCATGTGGTTGTTGACTCTGGGTCAGTGTGGGCAGAGATTACAGGTCCTGGGGCTACTGTCATCTCATCAATAAAGAAGTTTAAGGGTGATAGCCAGTGGTTATATAGGGTAACAGAAAGATGACAGGTTCACTTTTCATATTTATGCCACATAAATATGTAAATGTATTCATAGTATACTTAACATGAAATAAATGTATGTTAAATCTATTTTAGTATATTTATTTTTTCACTAGGGTTGTTCTCCATTCCTAACATCTAAATTTTTTAAAGGCATAATTTACCACAAACTTTTAATTATGTTATCTTTTACTCGCTCGCCTTTAGAAGACTCGAAAAATTCTAATGAAACCTGATAGGTTTCTGTCCCTCCGTTGAATGTCTGGATAATTAAAACTTGGAAGATAAAAAAAAAGGCTTGATTGTGTTTATGGGGTGTGGTTAATCATGTGTTAATGCTTCGTTTAAAATAATTTTCCCTCTCTAATCCACAGCACTATATCCCTTCTCTGAGAAACACACTGATCATTTCCTGCTTTTATGAAGCCCCTTCCTCAGAAATAGGTGATGGGCTCTGATTGGTTAGCCCAGTGTGTTGTGATTGGCTAAACAGCTTCTAGTGTGCATCTAAACGTCCCGCCCCTCACCTCAGCGGCATGTGCTCTGATTGTATTGTAAACAACAGTGTTGTTAATATCGCTTATTAATTTGAGACCGATTGAGAAGCAAAGGATAGTATTGAAGAGGATCGTGCAGAACCTGTGCAAGCATGGCTTTTATTGGTAGGCCTATGTTTTTTGTTTGTTGTTGTCTCATACTTTTAAATACAGTACACTGTTATTTGTAAATGCTACTACTTACGTTAGCTCTTAATATGCTGTTTTATCCTGATTAAAGCTTTAATACAGTATGGCATCTGAATGCACGTCCATGTTTAATGCTTCTCATAGCTATGTGAAAATAAGTGTATAATTGTAACAGGTCATTGCTGGAGCTGAGCTGAATGAGAGAGAGAGAGGTGCAGAGCAGGGCGACGCAAGGAACAGTATTAAGAACTGCTGCTTTAGAACATTGATTTTGAATCTTGTGAATCCATTAGAATCATTAAAAGACAGAATCGTGATTCATATATAGTGTTATAGTGTCATGTAGTGTTCCTGTAGCTCAATTGGTAAAGCACTGCGCAGTCAAGCGCAAGATTGGGGGTTCGAATCCCCGGGAACACATGATAGGTAAAAATTGATAGCCTGAATGCACTGGTAAGTCGCTTTGGATAAAAGTGTCTGCTAAATGCATAAATTTAATATATGACTAGATTTTTACGTGCACATCTAGTTTTCTCTTCCTATTCTCTAAAGCAGCGCAATCTCCGTTTGCATTGAACTTTCAGCTTCGTAACTTTGCAAATATTGTTTATGCTCAAACAGCAACATTACACACTTACTAAATCTGAAATCACAATCAACCACACCTTTAACAGTGCTTTTTGGATCAGTTTTGATCACCTAGACTTTCAGTGAAGTGACAGAAAGCTATCAGTTTTCACTATAATTATCTTCTTTTGTGTTTTGAAGATTAACCAAGATTAACCAATCTTATGGGTTAACCAAATCTTCTGAGTAAATAATGACAGGATTTATAAATTTTCAGTTGACTTAAGCCTACTTGGAAAAGGAAAACTGGAACATAAACTTGAGAATCTTGGGAACATTTAGTACCATAAATCTCACTAAGATTTATTCAATTTATTCAATTCAACAAAATTTGCTCTTAATGGTGAAATATTGACCATTGAAAATAATTCACTGTAGTTTAGTTACTAGTCATTTAGCATGTGTTTTTACAATTGATTAATGACTACAACCGTCTTCCTTCAGTAACCTGGGATTAAGTCTTATGCTTCAGGGCACAGTGGTAATGAGGACAGTGCTTTCCGTAAGTCTGCAGTTCATGGGTCACAGCAAGCTGGGATCAGGCTTTTTTAACTATTCAGATACTTAATATTTTGAATGCCAAAGGTGCAAACTGCTTTATGAGTGAAATATTCATTTGAAACCCCTAAGTATTATATTTCTCATCATAACTCATCCCACACTGTTTGTGCTTTTGAAAATGTGTGGCTTATAAGAGATGTGCTGTTACCTTTCCAAGTGATCAGACTTCGAAAGACACACAAAAATCAGACACAAAATATAGTACCTTTTATTCGTATACTCGCCAAGAGTGCATTTGTTTGATCAAAAAAACAATAAAAAGTAATATTGAAAATAATAAAATATAACTACAATTTAAAATAAATGCTTTTTATTTGAATGTATTTTAAAATGCAATTTTTTCCTGTGAATTTTCAGCAGCCATCAGTGTCACATGATTCTTCAGAAATCATTCTAATGTGCTGATCTGGTTCTCAAGAAACATTTCTTAGTAGTATCGATGTTGAAAAAAGTTGAGCTGCTTAATATTTGTGTAGAAACCATGATACTTTTTTTTCAGGAATCTTGTCGATTAGGAAGTTCAAAACCACAGCATTCATTTGATATAGAAATATTTTGTAACATTATGTTTTTGGTTTTTTTTACTGGTCAGTTTAATGCGTCCTTGCTGAATAAAAATATGAATTTCTTAAAAAAAGAAACAAAAAAAGAAAAAACTGAGCCGAAACTTTTGAATGGTAGAAAAAGTACACTGTGGGAGGCAACCGAGTGATTATTACAGTACATATGTTTTTACATTGAAGGTTTGTTTAAGATTATTAGCAAATCTTTGAAATTCATTCTTCTCAAATATATTGGTTGCAGATGTTTGTAGACTGCAGTGGATAGGAACTGTCATAGTCATTAATATGCGTCAATAAGTGTTCAATGAGAGATCCCAGAAGTCAAACCTTTAGTCCATGAATGCCTCTTTGTATATGATGACATTTAATAGGCTAAAATTACAGTCATACTAAACAAAATCTCAGCTGTAATTAGCAGTTGTATGGCGTTTTGCCATAAAATGTAGTTTAAATGGATTTCAACTACCTACAGACACTCTTCTCTCTCTGTCAGTCGGTGTTTTTTTATTTTTTTATTTTTCAGTCAGGCTCTATTTCTAGTAACTGGGACAAGTTTGTGGTCACTGTGCTCCAGCCATCCAGCGAATTATGATAATAAAAATATTCTGCAAAGTTGTAAAATGGATTCCGCTTAATTACTGCTATGCTCCTGCATGAAGAAACAAGCCCTGATTTAATTAACCATCATTTGACAGCTGGGAAATCTCTTAGTACTTTAACTACACTCATATCCTGAAGTATTACCAAACTAACGATTTCATAATTTTTCCAATTCTGGTCACTTGAATTTTATCCAGCGTTAGATTTTGACAAAGGTCTTAGCGTCGTTTCATCTTACACTCTGTGTCAAACTATCTGCAAAGGAGCTGCCAACTCTTGTAGCTGAACAAATGTTGCTCATAATTGCAAAGCTCCTTCAATTTTTTTTTGTGATGTCTTTTTTTTCAAGATGACATATATATAGAGATGTTGAATTTCTTTGCTTTTTCCTGAGATGCAAATGGGCCACTTTGAGAGAAACAGGGTTTCACAGAGGCAGGATCAAGTCCCCAAGATGGTGATCTGGTTCCATAAATAGTACGCAGAGTGTAAACATAGATATTGCTAATGTGGCTAATTCTGTGTCCATCATGGTTCAAGGGTGACTCACTACCTGGTCTACACCTGTGTGTGGTGGTTTTAAGCACTGTTGATTATTTTTAGGAGATCTGCGTTGCCTGGTGTTGCATTGTTAGCTGTTTTTATTTCTGTATGATTAATGTATGGACATTTCAACGTGTTATGTGTAGAGCTTTAAAAGCAGAACATCAAAGAAAATGAAAAAAGATTACAGATTTTTGCCGTATTATTTTTTTTCTCTCTAAAATATATAATTTACAGCATATACAAACAAAAATCTACTTTTCTTAAACACAAAGTTTCATAAAAAAAAGTAAAAAAAAAAAAAGTTAGTAATTAAACAAGAACAAATAGAAAAATTACAAAGAAAAGTAAGTTTGCAATTAGTAAGTAAGTTTTTATTCAGGTTAAATTAACGTAATCAAACGTACATTTTTATCAAAGGTAATTTCTGTAGTCTTCATTGTAAAAAATAAATACAAATTAATGCTTACCATTAAACGTATTCAGTCAAGAGCAGAACATTTTTTGTTCTTTGATTAACATGACAGACAGCCGCAGGAATATTGGACTGCAGTCCCTTTGAGAGTTTATCCACGGACCCAATAAATTGTTACACAAAACACGTTTTCTTTCTATTTAGAAACTATTTAACGTTCCAAAACAAACTGTGTTTAACTGGCTGCTCACCAAGACAAGCATTTTGACGTAATTTTGTATGTATTTGAACGTTTTAGCGCAGTTAGCTACTGTGACTCCCAAGCTGTTTGAGACTGAGCGTGGCTTGTGTGCTCCACTAATATAGATCAGTGGTGGTGCGCGTGCTTTTGGTGTAAGCGCGAAGCTTCCGGGACGACTAAAATAATGCGCAATACATGCACCATTTTACCCGAGCGATTGAGATGTGTGTGTGTGAGAGAGAAGGGGTCGTCGGAGAGAAGAGAGTGAGAACGCGTGGCTCATGTGACGTTATTGTCTGTGCCACTGGTAACAAAATGGATCGGCTCGAAATCGGAAAGAAGTGAGACTGATCGGCTGGTCACCGATTCGGGTCGATCATGAGGAAAATCGTCCGATTCCGATTCCTTAGCTATTGATATAGAGTGATTTTCTGATACATTCTGTATGTGCACATAAACAAGAATCAGTGATAATTTGTATTAGCATAAAAAATTAACCAGTTTTATCTTAGTCTTGAATTTGAATGAGTGTCACACCCAATTTTGTCATGATTTTAATGATACTCTGGTTATTAAAATATGGTAAAAAATAATTCATAGCAAATGTAAAAAAAATAATATTTAAAAGGGTTTTTATCCTTTTTAAACTTTTTTTTTTTACTGAAATTAGAACAAAATCGTTAATTGTTAATAGTTAAATATATAATGATTGCTGTTGGCAGACACAAATAATGCTTATTTATTTATTTATTTATTTATTTTTGTTGCTTCATAACCAGGTTATTGGGGGTCACAGTGGATTGTTCAGATCACGTATACACCTTATCAAGAACCGCGCTGTAGTCTTAAGTTATCAATACCCCTCATTGATCCGTGAGTCCTTTTTGCTCTTACGCAAGCATTTTTCTCACTCCTCTAAATGAGAAGTGGATTGGGGAGAGGGTTTTTTTGTTGTTGGGAGGGTGGATTGTGCAAACTCTGACTTTCCCCCAGGGTCCTAAATCTCCCATGGGACAATTTAGAACTTGCAGTGCTGAGACTGCAAGCTTTTAGCCTCTCTTATCAGGGCCTGGCCTTGCTGACGTGCACGCCATACACACATACACATGCAGGTGTGCCCCACGGGTTCGTTGTAGATCTCCCAGATTGCATTAGGCCATTGACATTCCATCATGTCCCATCAGCACTTGCTTCACTTGGCTGAAGCTCAGCTCAGCCTGGGAGCCCAAATGTTACAGTTTTCTGCAGATCGCACAGTGCATCTTTGTGGAAACAGTGGTATTGACATGGAGAAATATGTCTTACTGTAAGAAATACTGACTTGGAAAATTATTATTACTGTAAGACATACTGGACACTTGCAGTTCTTAATGGCTGATATCCAAGTATTGCTATAGCTCTGAAGTACAATAAACGTACAATGAATGCACAAAAAACAACAAGAAGTGTTGATATGTTTAAGTCAAGGAATGCTGATGTAGCCTCACTGTGGCATATTGTGCATTTGCTGTTGCATCGATCAATACAAAAGCTCTATAAAACAGAAAGAACTCTCTGTGCTTGGCCACAGTAATGTAATGCATGTAGTCCAATGTAGACAGTATTCATGGACATATACAGTTTGACATATATATATATATATATATATATATATATATATATATATATATATATATGTGTGTGTGTGTGTGTGTGTGTGTGTGTGTGTGTGTGTGTGTGTGTGTGTGTGTGTGTGTGTGTGCGTGCGTGTGTGTATACAGTGTCGTGAAAAGGTTTTTGCTCCCTTCCTGTTTTTAATTTAATTTGTCACACTTGAAAGATTCAGCTCATCAAACAAATTTTAATAACTAATACTAGCACTTACCTTTTCTTGTCTATTCTATTCTTGAAAAAAAAAAACCTTAGCTACGGGTTCTGTGCTTGACTAACTGAGACTTGTCATGGCGCTTGTATACTGTTGTTGTTCTTTCTTTGGTCTGATTGCTTCTATTGTTCTCATTTGTACATCGATTTAGATAAAAGTGTCTGCTAAATGATTAAATGTAAATGTAATATTACACAAAGATAATGCAAGTAAATTCAAAATGCATTTTTTAAATGATGATTTCATTTATTAATGGAAAAAAGCCGTCCAAACCTACCTGGCCCTACGTGAAAAATTTATTGATTAACTGTTAAATCATGAAAGAACTGGGATTAACCTCATTATTTTAGAAAGCCAAGTTAAGTTTTTATTTTTAGAAAGATGTTTTTAGGCAAATATTCTGTGGACTGAGGTGTCTGTCTCCTTACATCTGGCGTAAAACCAACACAGCATTTCATCAAAAGAACATCATACCAACAGTCAAACATGGTGGTGGTAGTGTGATGGTCTGGGGCTGCTTTGCAGGTTCAGGACCTTAATGACTTTCCATAATTGATGGAACCATAAATTCTGCACTCCTGCACTCATAAATCCTGAAGGAGAATGTCCGACCATCAGTTTGTAACCTTCAGCTGATATGGGGTGGTGTTGGCGCAGTGGATAAGACACATGCCTTTGGTGTGAGAGACCCGGGTTTGAATCCACTGTGAGACACCAATGTGTCCCTGAGCAAGACACTTAACCCCTAGTTGCTCCAGAGGCGTGCGACCTCTGACATATATAGCAATTGTAAGTTGCTTTGGATAAAAGCATCAGCTAAATGTATATGCTTAAGCTCAAGCACACTTGGGTTATGCAACAGGACAGTGATCCCAAACAACAAGCAAGTCCACCTCCTGAATGACACAAAAAAAACAAAATTAAGGTTTTGGAGTGGCCAAATGAAAGTCCGGACTTAAATCCAATTGAGATGCTGTGGCTTGACTTTAAACAGTCCATGCATGCTGGAAAACCCTCCAATGTGGCTGAATTAAAACAATTCTGCAAAGAAGAGTGGGGCAAAATTCCTCCACAGCGATGAGAAAGATCCACTGCCAGTTATTGCAAATGCTTGATTGCAGTTGTTGCTGCAAAGGGTGGTTTGGATTTTTTTCCTTAATGAATAAAATCTTTATATATATATATATATATATATATATAGAGAGAGAGAGAGAGAGAGAGAGAGAGCTGCAACTAACGATTATTTTTTCTGTCGACTAATCTAACGATTATTTTTTCGATTAGTCGACGACTATAACGATTATTTTTATTACAATAAATAATTAATCTAATGTTCTTTTTTGATTAGCTAATGAATCCTTTGGATAACTTTATAAAAAAATATAAGTACAACTTTTAATATAATATTTAAACCTTTATTCATTTTCAACCAATGTGGTTGAAGTTTTTACAAAATTATTTTACTATGGTAAATATGAGTTTACGATAGCGTTTATAATTAAACCACAGTAGCCAAAAATTTACAGTTGTCTGAGACGTCATGAAATTTTCTTTAGCATCACAAACCATAAAATGTAGTCAGGGTTCTGCTATGGTTTAGCATGGTTTCCAGAGATCTGGAGCTGATTCGGGGTAGCTCGGTGGTTTGTGACTGTTGTCTCGCGGCGCGCTGTCGTTAGTTGCAGCTCTAATACACATATACATTCATGCACAGACTTACTTTATTTTTTAGTTTATCCTTACTTCAGCCGCTACAGATGATCATACCAATAACTTGTTATCTTTACAAGAATATCAGAATCATGCAATGAGCAAGTCTGTGTTTATTAGACACTTAATATCACATCAGTTTGTGCTTTTAGAATCGCGGATTCTGCTGCGGTCGTTCCATCACATCTGCAGCAGAGACCTGAATCAGGAAGTTGGTCCCCAGATCACACGGTAACCAGTTAAACCATAACACCGGAGAGCGTCAGGATGTTTTCCTCTGAGGTGCTCGTGCATCGCAGTAGTGCTGCCGTGGTACACCATATCGGTTTTGCAAAGGGAGCAAAGGGCCATTTTATTTGGCCTCTGTTTAAAGTATTCCCATACTTTTGATAACAGTGGTCTCTGTTTTTGTGATAGAATGCAACTTTCTCCATTGTAAACAGTGATGTAAACAGTGTGACGCGTCGACACATTTCACGCACGTTGTTGCACTAATGTGGTATAATATCGCCGTTAATCTATTCTCAAAGTTGGGTTGGGAGCTGGGTCTATACTACCTGAGCTATACTTACTTTCACCTTGATATTTTAGCGCGGATGTATACCTAGCTGAATCTGTAGGGGGCGAGAACGAGTCTTTAAACCTGTGTGTATGCCTACTGTGAAATTACCACATCAAACGTGACGTGCTAACATGGATGCAGATGAAGCCGCCGGGTTTGCTTCAGGGAAATTGTTTATTTTTTTTAAGAAGCTTCCCAATGGAAACCTCGACAAGACTCACACCTGTTTCACACATAATCTGTCTGCAGTGCATATGCAGTCCGTGTGTGTTTCGTATGTGGTGCAGAAGCAGCACGGACTCATACTCATTGTGCTTTCACACAGGACGCGTTTGCAGCCCACTACTTGGTACGTAAATGATCACTGCACTGCTCCAGACACAACGCTCCTGGAATGAACTGACGGACTGCAACCGCGTGAATGCTGGAATCCGTTAACATGGGTGCGTAAATAAAATACACAAAGCATACACAATGCAGACGGATTAGGTGTGAAACAGGCGTAAGGTTGTTTGCACCTTGTGCAATGTGGAATTACTTTACAGCTTTCTCAAGCACTTTGTGATGCATTTTGGAAACAGGAGATGAGCCCCTGGTCTAATGCACCACCTGGCTTGAGAAACCCGTTTTAAAAAACTTAACGTTACTTTTAGTTATTGTATTTTTTGGAAGCACACATATTCTGAATGCCTTTGGCAGAATTCAAATGAGCCATTTTAATCTAGATTAATTCCAAGATTATAGTGAGATTAATCTAGATTAAAAAAATTAATCTATGCCCACCACTAATATATATATATATATATATATATATATAAAATTTTTTTTAAACTGCATATCTTTTTCCCCTCCACCCTCAGTTCCAACACCTCAGCAGCGCTCTGACTGAATTAAGATTGTATGATTGATGTGCAGCACTCTCAAACAAGAGCGAGAGAATGTGAAAGAAGCTGAAATGCAGGAGGTAAAGGAAGGAAGGCTGAAAGGGAAGAATAAAAGATAAGACGAGGAGGAGTGGAGAGAAAACAGGGTGGAATAAGCAACTAATAGCTTTTTAATATACAACAGAAAGACAGAGAGAAACATACCAATGTCAAGGTGTGAAAGGTGCCAGAATTGACATTTAAAGACCGGATAAAAAAAGGTATATGTGGAAAGACTTAAGGAGAAATGGAGGAATGAAAGAGAGACTGAAGTGGAGAGAGTGAGTGAAAAGGAGGCATGTCAAAATGACCGACAGACTGTAAATATAAAAATTGAGTGAAGGTGTTGTGACAGAAATGATGAGTGAATGTCTGTGGAAAGAACCTGTAATACTCTATCTGAAACATACTGTATAAATACACACACCCTTGAGGTTCCTATCCTCATATACACTCACACATTTTCACGCATTGATTGAAAGCTAATTGGGAGACCGAAGGCTAGTTGTTAAAAAAAAAGAATACTTGTATTCAGCAGAAAATACATTTATAGTGTTATGAAATTTATCAAAGAATCCTAAAAAAAAATAGTATATCATTGTTTCCACAAAAGTATCAAGCAGCAAACCTGTGAACATTGATGATAATAATAATAGTAATAATAATAATAATAATAAATGTTTCTTGAGCACCAAATTATCATATCGATTTCTGATGACTTGTGTAATGGCGGCTAAAAATTCAGTTTACCATCATAAATTACATTTTAAAATATATTAAAATATAAAATAGTAATGTTATATTAATGATATTAATTTTTCACTATATATATATATATATATATATATATATATATATATATATATATATATATATATATATATACAGATTTTTAATTTGGTGAAGATATTTTGCAAACTGTTTTTGTTCATACAATACAACTCAGTGGGATCCAAAGCAACATTGCTTATTGGATCATTTCAGCAATATATTTTGGATTTCATAGAAGAAAATCATACAGGTTAGGGATGACATGAGGGTGAATTAGTGGTGGCAGAATTTTTATTTTTAGTTAAGGTATCTCTTTAGCATGTTTTAGATTAATTAGAGCCAGCTGTTTATATGAGTGTGTTGGTATTGAGTGTAATGTTACTCGGGTTGCAGAATCAGGATCTTTCTGCTTATTGCATCAGTGAAACAGCCCTCATGTGTGTGCAGTTAGCATCCAGTCGCCAGCTCGGTGGCTAACACAGGCTTACTGCAATGAAAACCATTAAAGGGATCCATGATGGAGGAAAAATGCTATAGAGAGGGCGTTAGAGAGTGAGGGGAAATGAGAGAAGAGGGCATTAAGACAGTGGAGTAACGAACACATCTCTGAGAATCAAGAGTCACTTAAGACCCAAACGCAACAGCATGCTGAAGAATTTAATGTCAGAAATAATAATAATAATAAAAAACTGAAAAAGTGAGCAACAGAGTAAAAGAAATTGGTTTCAAGGAGGAGAGGAGCAGACTCTTTAATCTGTCATGTATCTATTTTTAGTGTAGCGTATATGGAACAGGAGGTGGAATTCATAACTGAAGGCTTTTTAGCATGATGGATCACACACACGCTCGCTTCAGGTCCCTCTGCAGGAAAAACAGAGCAATCGAGGAGAATCAGAATGAGATTTATTTTCAAGTATGCTTACACATACAAGGAATTTGTCTTGGTGACAGAAGCTTCCAGTGCATAGACAAAATCACAGTGACATGACACAGATAATGAAATAAAAACAGTGAACAAAAATAAATATACATAAAATTACACAATAGACAATACCTGTATGTATGTACAGCTACTAAGTATAAATAGTGTTGTTTATTGCATGTTTGTTAAACTGTTTAAGAGGTAGATGGCCAGAGGAAGCAAACTTTTCTTATCCCTTCTTATATATGTTCTGAGGTTTATTGCTCTGTAGTGCCATCCAGACACAACAGTTCAAAGAGAAAGTGTCCTGGATGTGAGGTATCCAGAGTGATTTTTCAAGCTCCTTTCCTCACATGAGTACAGTTCTTGGAATGTGGGAAAGGGAGTGCTGATGGCTATCTGCAGTCCGAACAGTTTCGCTGTAGTTTTCTGAGGTGTTTCTTCTAAAATCCACCATCATCTCCACTGTTTTAAGCTTGTTTGACTCCATTACAGCCAACTCTTCAGCCTCCCTCGTCACTGTCATCATCGATTAGGCTGATGACTCTGGTGTCATCTTCAAACTTCAGGAGCTCAACAGAGGGGTTTGTAGAGTTCTGCATGCATTCTTTCATATTCAGGTAGAAGAACAAACTAATGGCGGTCCAACAAGGGTTCTTCATGTGGGCCAACACCCGTTTTTCAAATGACTTCATGACCACTGGTGTGAGAGCAACAGGTCTGTAGTCATAAAGTCCTATGATTTGGGGTTTCTTTGGGATGGGGATGGTGGAGCATTTGATGCAGCAGTGATCAGCAGAATTTGAAAGTCCTTATTTGTCTGGGAGAGGAGAAGTTGTTCATCCATTTTGTTGGGGAGAGAGCATAGATTCACCAGATGGATACTAGGCAGCGCTGTTTTTAAGCTGCACTGTCTGAGCCTAACCAACACGCCGGCTCGCTTCCCACGCTTGCTCATCTTGGAGTGCATGAGGAGGAAAGAAAAATGCAAAAATGGAGGCAGGAAGACCATGGTCTGCCAAAGAAGAAAGAAATAATGGGAAAGCGAGGCAAGTAAGTCCTCTGTTGGCGAGACCCTGTGCCGAGTCTTGTGGATTATTTCATTTAATTTGTAGGGTTGTTTGTTTTATTTCAGTTGAAATGCGTTCGTCTCATCAGCTCCATTTCCCCCAAAGCACACTGTCAGCTCAAATCTAGAGCACAGAAACCACAAAAAAAAAACTACTGCACGTTTTTGTGTATTAAATGCATGCACTTACCTGCATCAAAAAGTCCTGTCAACTCAAAGGTCAAATTTACAATGAGATTCTTACTGTAATTTCTTGCAGGGAGTGAAGGAAGTGTTTATTTGAGCTTGATTTTTCAGATTAAACACTTGCACACACAACCAAGGCGAAAGATGATGGTCAGTCATTTTCTGTTTCAGTTGGCGGTGTGACACAGTAATGCGACAAAGTTGGAACCAACTTATACATATGCACAACAACGTAATGCTTAAGTCCAGATAATGCTTAAGAGGTCACATGACTAGCTGCCTGTTAAGCGCTGCCAGTGCAAAGTTTCTAAAGCCTGGAGGGCTAAATGACCGTATTAAACGTCTCTCCTCTCCTCTCGAGTGCTTTCTGATAATATAATATTGAGTTTTTAGTTGTGAGCAGTCAAGCATCAATATGCTGATGCTTGATAATGCATTGTGTGTATAGGAAGGGAGTGTACAGTACTAGTGTGTGTGTGTGAGGTGATGGAAAAAGTGCATGTAGGGACAAGAAAAGGTGGTCATGGGAAGGTTGTAATGACACTAATGAGGCCAAAAAGAAAATTACAGTTGGGGTGCTTACAACGCATATACTGTATGCATGTGTTTTCTCAGCTATACTTTTGGGACAAAATTGTCCTCAAACGTTAGCCAAATCTGACAAAACCTTCCATAGGGGACATCCTTTTTTTTAATACAGATAACTTGTCTTTTAGGAATAAGTCTAGGGTTTTGTTTAAGGCTATGACATTATCAGCAATGTGGACTGGAGTTAGTTTTACTAGAAGTTCTTCCTCATCTAATCAGATTCAGATCATTTTTTACAAAATGAGAAAGTGCTTATAGTAAATGTTGAAATGAATATTGACTAAAATTAAGTAATGTTTTAGGGAGTGTTTTTCATTCTTAATTTGTTAATTTAGGAAGTAGACTAATGAAAATTATAAAGTCTGACTATAAAGTATTACAAATAATGATAATAAAAGGGAGAATATTATGTATATAAAATGAATAAAATGTATATAAATAGAGCCATTTCTTTACTTGCAGGGATTGGCAGTCTTAAATGATCTTTTCTCCCACAAAAGTGGAGATGAAATGGTACAGACTTGGACGCTTTGACAACTAGAAAAATATTTGTACCTTATTTACCCCTGAATGGTACATATACATTGCTGTTCAAAAGTTTATGTAAGATTTTTAATGTTTTTTTAAAGACATTTCTTCTCCTCATCAAGGATGCATTTTTTTAAAATCAAAAATACAGAAAAACTGTAAAATTGCGACATATAATTACAATATAAAATAACGGTTTTCTATTTTAATATAACTTCAGGATTCTTTCATGAATAAAAAGTTCAAAAGAACAGCATTTATTCAAAATAGAAATAGAAAAGTCATTACCATCACTTTTTAAAAATGTATTTAACACATCCTTGGTGAAAAATAAATAAATAAATGATTTATTTAATAAAATGTTTTATTTATATAAAAACAAAAAACAGACCCCAAACATTTGAGTGGTAGTGTATTAGTACAAAATATTTATTTAAAAGAAAAATGCTGTTCTTTTTACTTTTTATTTATCAAAGAACTCTGAAAAAATTATAACAGTTTCCATATAAATATTAAGCAGCAAATACTGTATTCAATATTGATAATACATTTCTGAAGGATCATGGGACACTCAAGATTGTAGTAATAATTCTGACAATTTTGCTTTGCATGAAAAGTGTAAATTATGTTTTAAATTTCAGTATATTAAAATAGTAAACCATTATTTTAAATTGCAATAATATTTCATAATAGTAGATTTTTCTGTATTTTTATCAAATAAATGCAACTTTGATGAGCATAAGAGACTTCTTTAAAAAAACATACAAAATCTTTCTGATCCCCAACTTTTGAACAATAGTTGTAAATATGACCACAGCAGTTGCACCCTAAGTGTTCACAAATGTACCACAATGTACCCATTTTTCTGACCGTTTATAAGAAGTGGAAATATATATAGGAGGAAAACACTGTATATATTTGGCTCTGTTGGATCTTTGCACAGACTTTTTAATTAAAGCAAAAGAGATTGAAAGTGGGACCTGGCACCGTCACTACCTCTTATTAGTCTAATACACGTTTAAACTGCTGATGGAGAGAGAGATGCAGTATACTCTCTCAAACGCTAGCCAACTCTCCATTTCACAGCTCTTCTGCCTTTCTCTCTCTTTCTCTGTTGCCAGCTCTCTCTTCCTTTCCTTTTCTTTTCCTCCTCATTTAAATACATCTACATTCTCACTGTTTTCCTTCTCGCTCTTATTTTTCTCTCCTTCTCTCTGTTGTCTCACTCACTCTTCATCCCTCTATCCGAGTCTTAAAATTGAGATGTGAATTATTAAGGGCACATTATGAGCTTAAGACAGCTTTACCACTCCAGCCGAATATTATTTTTCAGGAACATATCATCAGCGTCATGCGACTACATGATTAGTAGGTAGATAAAGACACAGAGCTAGAGAGAAGACTGTTGAAATGAGAAGAGGGACGATTTGCTTTCACGCCAAAGGAAACATTTGAGTTGTTTAATAGTTCATTGTTCAGCACTCTGCAGTATCTCTATTCATGGTTTCTGCCATGAAGGTTTACGGAAATGCTCCATATTTCGTTTCTCAGAACAGCCACTCTGCACATGCTTAGTGTAGCGCTTGAGTGGTTGCTATGGATACCACTTTAAGTCTCCCAGCATGCACTGTACTGTTAGCCATGTTAGCCCTGAGCTAACTGTGTGTTGGAGATTTCAATGAGCTCTGAATAAATAAGCGTGCGTGTGTGCGTGTGTGCGTGTGTGTGTGTGAGAGAAAGGAATAAGTTAGTCATGATGTGAGTGCTGAGAGGTCTGTTTGCTCTTTTTGCTTCACAAGACAACTGATGTAATATAAACATAAGTGCATGTTACACTATATGCAGACAGACTGAGGTGAATTCAGGAGCCATGATTGTTCACATGCTTGCATAATGCATATAGAATAAGACAGATGTGGTCTGCAATATAGTCTCATACTTAAAAGGCTGAGGCTCACAGACTTTAAAAGTGCTTTTTCAATGTTGCAAATAAAACCAATTTTATTAGAGTATAAAAAGAAAATACTGTTTTAAACTCTGTCTAGCAAATTATGATGTTAAAGGAAAACACCACATTTTTTCCATATTCCACTATGTTCTTCCCTCAACTTAGACGAGTTGATATGTACCTCTCCCGTCTCAATGAGTGCACTCAATCACTGTAGTGCGGGGTGCCATTATGTTAGCGTTTAGCTTAGCACCATTCATTCCTCAGGATCCAAACAGGGATTAATTTAGTAGCTACCAAACACTTCCTTGTTTTCCCTATTTAAAGACGGGTACATGATTAGTTACATGAGAAAATATGGTGACACAAAATAAACAGTGGCGAATACCTAAGTGGATAAAAATGATGACTATAATGTATGGCGGAAGTGCACTTCGAAGCAATTCTACCTCTGCGCAGTAATATCATCACTCCTGAAAACTCCCCCTCCCCCTCTCCCTCTAACTTCCATCAATACAACCAACGTGGGGAGTTTTTAGGAGTGAGGATATTACTGCGCCAAGGTCGAACTGCTGTGAAAATCACCACATTTTATTTTGTCACCAATTTTGTTACTTGTGTAACTACTCATGTAACCGTCTTTAAATAGGGAAAGCATGGAAGTGTTGGGTGGCTTCTAAATTCATCCCTATTTAGATGCTAAGGAAGTGAGTGACGTGACAATCAGCCAAGTATGGTGACCCATACTCAGAATTTGTGCTCTGCATCTAACCCATCCAAAGTGCACACACACACAGCAGTGGACACACACACACACACACACAAACCATGAACACACACCCGGAGCAGTGGGCGGCCATTTATGCTGCGGCGCCCGGGGAGCAGTTGGGGGTTCGGTGCCTTGCTCAAGGGCACTTCAGTCGTGGTATCGCCAGCCCAAGTCTCAATCCACAACCCTAGGGTTAGTAGTCAAACTCTCTAACCACTAGGCCAAGACTTCCCCATGAATGGGAGAATGAATGGTGCTAAGCTAAACGCTAGCATAGTGGCGCCGCGCGCTACAGCGATTGAGTGCACGCACTGAGATGGGAGAGGTACATATGAACTCATCTAAGATGAGGGAAGAACATAGTAGTGGAATATGGAAAAACGGTGGCGTTTTCCTTTATTACTATTAGCATTCATATGTATATATACATATAAATTTTTTTTTAGCATGATACGAATACATATACTCCTAGTATCAATGATTCATGACATTTTTTATAGATTGGATGTAGATGAACAAATGATCTGAGTGAGTGTAATGTAAATATTTAATTGAGTTATTACAAAATGTTACTGGAGTGTGTAGCAGTCATCACAGAGACTGCATGTATTTGTGTGTGTGCTTATGTGTCACATGCATGACATAAGCGGTTATGACAAGTGCTGAGTGTGTGTATCATGCCAGTGGCAGCTGGTAAAGAGGCACACAGTAACTGGATAATGAGTGCCTTTGTTACAGCCAGGCTGAATCTGTCCACACTCATCTGTTTAACCCTTTTACCCTCAAGTGTACCACCAGCAGGACATCGACCACCTCCACCCTCCCCCTCCAGAAAATTCATAATAAGATTACTAAGGAACCACTGAATGGATTAACACAAAATAGGTATCATTTTAAAGATTAGAAACTGAGCTTTGTAATGCATGGATCTTAAAGGGGTCATGATATGATGCAATTTCTATTTTTCCTTTCTCTTTGGCGTGTTACAAGCTCTTGGTGCATAAAGAAGATCTGTAAAGTTGCAAAGACTAAAGTCTCAAATCCAAAGAGATATTCTTTTTTTAAAAGTTAAGAGTCAACAACTCCTACCTAAAATGATTCATTCTAACACAACCCCACATGTATACATCATGATGTGGTAAGATTTTCGTAACACCACCCAAATGTTCATGCAAAGAAAGAAGGCGGAACTTTTATTCTCACTGTTGCTGCCTGGGCCGTGTTGTGGAGATGCTGTGTTTCATATGAAAGGGAAGATACTATGTTTGGCCTTCTAAAAGAGGACACAGCTAGAAATCAGTGGTTCAGTTGTATTTACAGCACTGTTCCAGAACAGTTCAACCCAAATATTCAGATGTGTGCAACGCATTTTTTGAAGTACGAGGACTGTTTTCTGGAAGAGTAGCCTACAATGCTGGTATCTGTTTCTATAAAGTGGGACAATTCCAACTTTGCAAGGACAGTCTGGCATTTCTGACTCACAGTCTGTGCGTATGTTTACATATTTAAAGAATTTGTCACTGATGTTTCAAACGCGAGTTTTGAGCAGTGTAGAGTAGCGCTTGTTTTTTATCTTTTGTCTAGACATGGTTCTATGTTTTCGCAGCACGATACGCAATAAAATGCATAAAAAGACAGTATAAGTCATTTTCTCTTCCTCTACTCTAAAGCAGCACAACATCGGCCTTGCCCCCTTTGTTACGTGTTCCCGGAGGCCGGGCTTATCTGGGTTTGTGACGTAACGGACCTGGGAAGAAGCTCGTTGTAGTTCCTTAACAGCCGTTTTTGTTGGCATTAAACTGCCAGAACTTTAAAAGATATCTCCATTTCCATTGAACTTTCAGTGCTGCAACTTTGCAGATATTGTCTATGCTAAAACAGTAACATTACACACTAACTTATGTTAAAAAAGTGAAATCGCAATCCACCACTCCTTTAAAAGGTCTCATTAAGTATAATACAACAAACATAATAGTTATAATCCATCGCTCAGATCTAAAGACATTCTTCATGGAGTTATAACACATAAAACCGCACAGACACATTTGTAGCCAAGTATATACCAATGTTGCAATGAACAGATCATAGAAAATAGAATATCATTACTTATAGTGAATGCTCCTTATTGACATGAAACTGAATTTCTCTCCTACGTTATTTAGTTCCTGAGTTATTGCATGTCAAATCAGAAAGATAAGTGAAATTTCCCTTCTGCACACTTTCAATGTTTTTTTTTTTTTTTATCGGTGGTTTCTCAGCATTAGAATGTCCAAATGTAATGAAAATGTAGTTTCTAAAATGTTTTGCAAGTTTTCAATTAAATGATACCTACCATTTGACTCTCCTTGATACAGCAGACTGTTTTAAAAATTCCTTCCAGTTGTCAAAAAGGCTACCTTGGTTCCAAGTGCTGTCACTTTTGAATACTTCATGTTAAATATCCAAATGTAATAAAAAATATTCGCTAAAAATTTAGAATAGAAATTTCTATCAAACGATACCTACCTTATGACTCTACTCACTATAGTTTTGGAGTTAAGAGTCTTTTGTGTATGTCACTCAAAAAAAAAAAAAACCTATAAAAATGATGGTGTTAATACAGCCCTACAGCCCTGTGCATGTGTGTGTGTGTGTTTATTTTTGTATGTATATGTGTGAGCCCAGGCTTACAGCTCTATATCACTCTCTCTGGAATGCACATGGTTTATCCAAACTCTTCAAGAAGACAACATTATGTGCATGATTTGTTGTTGTTATAATATTATTATATTACTCTTTACATTATAGTATGATAAAAAATATTTTTTCAACATTTTACTGTGGTTCATGCAGTTTTATGATTGCATAGTCATTATAAATATCTTTGATATGATGAATCCAGCTTGTTTTTAGCCTTAACTTTGCCTTTTACTCCGTTTGAGTGGATGATTTTGACCACCATCATTGCCAACTGCATCGTACTGGCTCTTGAACAACACTTACCAGATGGAGACAAAACTCCACTGTCAGAACGACTGGTAAAGTTGAACACACACACACACACACACACACACACACTTACTTAGCTAAATTTTAATGGAGACATTGCATAGACTACTGTTTTTATTTACAGCTACTACTATAACCTACCCAAAAATGAAAATCTGCTAAGAATTACATTTTCATTTTTGTGTGAACTGCTCCTTTGCATAGATGCAAACACACACACACACACACACACACAGTAAAATATTAGTTAAAAACTGACAAGCACTGAGAATGTTTTAAGTGAAAATGCTTTTTATAATAATCCCATCTGTGGTTCTTTTTCTTTCATAGGAAGAAACAGAGCCCTATTTCATTGCAATTTTCTGTTTTGAGTCGGGCATTAAGATTCTTGCACTGGGATTTGCCTTCCACAAGGGCTCCTACCTGAGAAACGGATGGAATGTGATGGACTTTGTAGTGGTGCTCACTGGGTGAGTTAAACAAACACACACACTCTGGCGTCTGGTGTCATGGTGTAATAAAATAAAACAGAATTTGAGCTGCTTGATTTATGAGTCAATATAAACAATTATTAGATGGCTCTATGAAACACTTGATTATGATAGGTCAATGGTGGCATTCTGATGTCAAATATTTTGTGTTGTCAGTGGAGTTTGTGACTCTTTTGGATCAATTCATTAAGAGTCATTTGTTCATGATTCAGATTACAGTAGTCATTATTTTTCTTTTGCATGCAGCCAGAAATGACAAAGCAATACAAACACTTTTATCTGTGTTTAACCTAGCATTTCAGATTTTTTTAAAGCTCATAACTCAAGTATAAAATAGATTATAGATTGCCTTATTACCCGACTGACTGCACATTATCTGACACATACTAAAAGATGTACTTTTCACATGGCCTAAATTAGCCCAGAGAAAGTCACGCCCCTTTTGGAACTCTGTGTGTGAAGCAATGCTATGTACACAGCAGAGGTCTGGTTGGACACTGGCTCCGTCATGCCTTAATGAGCACTCTTTCTCTCACACACATACAGGCACACACACGCACACGTGGATTCTCAAACACAGGCAGATCACAGCAGCACTGTAGGGAGCAACCATCGGGGCACATCTGAAATGTCACCTCACTGGGAAGCAGAGAGAGAGAGAGAGAGAGAGAGAGAGAGAGACAACAGACGGGTGTGTAGGGGGGATGTGTTGTAGTATTGCAGTGCTAAAGAAGGCAGGGTCATGTGACTGCATTACTCCATTCCCCTGAGCTTTGGAATATTGGAAAATTAGAGAGCGAGAGAGAAGGTGTTGGTTGATGTGAAAAGACATATAGCCGGAGGAGGAGGAGGAGATCAGAGGCTAATGGAAGAATCCAAGATAGAGTGAAAACCCTGAAAACCTTTTCATTTCCATGTTGGTCCCTGTTGATTTATGCTGCTTAGTGCTGGTCTTGCTGGTGGAGCTGGAAAATGATGGTCAACTATCATGATAATTATGATATAAGGGAGGCTTGCTGAGCTAGTTAAATAAGTAGTGCACCCATATTTGTCATTATTTACTTCCATGCCTGTATAGCTTTTTATTTTTTATAAATGGAACGAAAAAGTGTTTTGTGTTTTGACTTCTCCTTTTAATAAAATGAAATAGTGAAAATGAAACATTTTACCATATTGTCATTGACTTTGTATCATGTAACAATAAAGACTGGAGTAATAGCTCCAGAAAAAAAACATTTAATTAAAGTTATAGTTTGGTTTGCAGAGATCAAAGCTTGATCTAGCTCTGGACTGTTTTGATTATCATAACCCTATACAGTATTTTAAGAGAGATTATGTTGTGAAAATTAGTTTATCCAAAAAATAAATCTTCTTATCTCTTAACCTTATTGTTTCTTATCCATATGATTTACAAAAATATATTTTAGGTAATTAAATAATTAAATTGTGAATAAGAGAGTTTCTCTGCCATATATTGTGCCATATATATTTATTTGTATAAATTAATTAATTGTATAACTGTAATTACATAATATGACTTTCAAAAGCTGAAGTGATTACCTTAATTTATTTGTTAGAATATGTTAAACTCAATATTTTAACTAATTGCAAAATCTGAATAATCAATAAATGTCTACTGATTAATCAGCGAAATAATCAATGTTTAGTCGATTAATCGTTCTAATAATCGTTAGATTCATCGATTATCAAAATAATTATTTGTTGCAGCCCTACTCCAGAGCTGCTGTGAGAGTCATTTGAGAAGACTAGCATCATCATACAGTATACTCACAGGAACTTGAGCAACCTGTCAAAATAAAAGTATGGTTTAACATGTAACTGAAATATATTACTCTTGTATTACCTTTGTACAGCATAATGTACATCTTTAAATATTAATTTTTTCCCCAATTTAAATAAAACAATTAAATGAAAAAATAAATAAATATTACAACCAGTTTAATCACTTAATTGTATAAAAGAAATAAAATTATTAGCCTATTAAAAGGAATATTCACATAATTTTTCTTCCATGTATCAATTTCATCAGTTTGTTTGCCAAAAAATGAAAGGGTTTAACTTTCATTTGATTTAAAATTTGATTTTCAGAAAAATGAAAACAGTAAGTTTGTAGGGCCCTTGTTTAAAATGTTGAAACTGAGACTTTTTATTTTATTCACTGAAATAAATGTTTTTGTAATTACACGGAGAGTGAAGTACCAAAAAAAAAAGTTACCGCTGGGTACCGGTAGCGAATTACAGGTATCAGTACCAGTACCAGTACCAGTATCGGTTAAAAAGTGGACTTACCCAACCCTAGTCCAAATACAGTACATAGTATATGAAAAACAATAGGAGAAAAGTACTCTGATGACCTGCTACTTCTGCCTGGATTCTGAAGTGTGCAGTCGATGGAAATTTTATTGTACTATGAGGCAATGGGAGAAAAGATTTATGAATGATATTGAAGCAATGCAACTGATGCTATTAGGTCATATGACAGTAACCACATGGCAGACAAGTATGTGCAGATATCAAAGGTACCACCCATATTCATACAATAAAGAACAAATTTTTTTAATGATCACAAAGTATGTTCAAATTCAAATTTAGTACCTACTCAGTATGGATTTTGGGAAACACTGCACGATGATAAAAAATTATTTTTGAGTTAGCTGTACTTTTAAGAAGACTTGCAGGCGTCACACTAAAGGCGGCCGTACACGGTGAGATTCTGAAGGTCAGAACTTCTTGATCCCTTGCACATGTCACAATTAAGTTTATCCGAAAATCATACAGAGGTAGTCACACGCGACACGAATTTACTACCATTTTACAGACTCTAACGTAGGCATTATGTTTTGCATCGGGGGTGTTAAATAAGTATGAAGTTTTGTTTAAATTCTGAATAAAACATTGTATACAGAATGCAAAGACTGCTCCATTTAAATTTATTTAAAACTGTCACTCATTCCTAATGATCTACCATCTACCAAGTTCAAAAATAAATAAATAAATAAAAATACAATGAACGTGACTACACGATGACACTTTTGAAAGTCTATGTTAGAAAAAAAGTTACGAGCATGACAAAACCCAGCACTGCACAAAAAATGGTGACTGGAGCAGTGAGTGCGTGGATTCCAACCTTAACACCTCTGATTGGCCATTGCATTTTAGAAGTCAACAAACATGTCTGTGATTGTCTACATTGCTCAGCTCTGCGAAAATGCCTTGTAAAATTATTTGATGCTTTCCAAAGAAGAAGATACACTGGATTGTTTGCCAAATCTATTTCGTTATGCTACTATTACGAAGAAAAAAGGTTCTGAGCAGCATTTCCATCTAAAAGCAAGCAGATTCAACAGCAGTTGTATGAGTAAGACTATAATACTCAAAATTATCAATTTCAACTCAAAGTGAGAAGGCTATTTCTGAATTTCTAGTTGTTTAACCGGAAATACAACTGGTATATTAATTCATAAAGATGAACGGCAAATGTGGCACAATTCAGAATGCATTGCAATGCAGAATGCAAATTCCATGCAAGCATCTGCGATTTTCTCCCGAGAGAAAAAAACGTCTGCGAGCTCGTACGACAGCAAAAATCGCATCGTGTACGCCCGCCTTAATACACCAGCATTCAAAACACACCTTGCAACCAGCAGTTCTTGTCTGTTCAACAGGGAACTAGTGAAAGTAGAAATGAAGAGAATGTGAGGAGCAAAACTAGAACATGGAGGATAGAGGTAGAAGGGGAGAGAAAGAGAACGAGAATGAGGGAAATGTAAAGGAGCAGGGCAAGCGTGTGTGTGTTTGTGTGTTTTTGTTAGCTGCTGCAGTAACCTGCTTTTCAGTACTGCAGATGATCAATCAACTAGCCCTGCTTTTAGACATGGGCAGATCTTAACACACACAAACAGCTGCGAAACTAAACATGGCTACTAATCATTAACTACATCCTCAATACACATTTTTATTCAACGTTGACTGCTGTGTGCGCACATTGGACACATTTGTAAGCATCAGCTGGCTTTCACAGCACTATCACTGAGTGTGTATGTGTGTGTTAGAGAGAAAGAGCTGTACTTTGATGATAAAATGCATCCTCCTCCATGCTCCTTCCTGCAGCTTTGATTTCTATTTACAGTCAGACTCATACACACCTTTCAATACCTTGGGAAAAAACACACTACACATTCATGTTCTGTTCTTGACGAAAGTGAAGTTGTCCTGTGATTTTTCTCTTTCTGTACAGTAGAACTTTTATTTTATTTTAATTAAATTTTTTTTTAACACATTAGTTTGGGGACCAATTCTTACTATTAACTAGTTTCTTATTAGCATGGCTATTATTAGCATTTTGGCAGTTTATTAGTACTTATAAAACATTTATTCTACATATTCACCATATTCTGCATCCCTAATCCTAATAGCGAGAATTGTACCTTAAAATAAAGTGTGTACATTTTATTTTTATTTTAGCTTAGTTTATGTTGTTCCTGTTACATGTTACATGTACTTATAGTAATAAAAATTAATTATGCATAATTATGTGCAACTAACCCTAAACCAAACCCTCATTCTAACACTAACCATATACAGCACCATAAGTACATGTAGTTAATTAATATTATTCAGTATTTAAATATATTTTTACACTGTAACAAGGACATGAAGTAACTATTTTTTTATTTTATTTTTTATAGAAGCCTGTTTTTAACACAAGTAAAATCGTTTATAAAAACATTTTAAAAGTTAATTGCAAAACTATCTTACGGTTTAAACCTTTTTCTCGCAATTCTGAGAAAAAAAAGTCTGAATGGAGGAATATAACAGAAATGCAAGGTATAGACTTGCAATTTGAAGAAGTAAAGCATGAAATTTGAGATAAAAATTCACAATGAGAACTGAGAAAAATTAGGAAAATGTCACAATGATAAAAAATAATTCGCTTTTTTTATGTATTTTAAGTCACAGATGCCTAATTACTAATGTTTTACTGACACAGGCTCATACTTTTAGACCATTGACATATGAACAATTACAAAAATACATAACAGCTTTGTTTAATATAAATTTTGTCATGTGATATTTACTCAGTAGTCCTGATTTAATAACAGGCAGTTATTGGGGGCTAGCCATAGTAGGATTACTGCTTACTGCTTGCACAGTTGTTCAGTCCACTGCCAACATTTCCAGCTGGCAGAAGCTTTTTCTTGGTCTTAAAGTTGGTTCACAGAGCCAATTCTTTCCTCATACTGCAGCCACGCAAAACAGAGTCTTTAAATATGATTGTCTATTTCTAAAAGTGTGGGTACATGTCAGTCATAATGCTCTGAAGAGACCAGTATAATAACTATAACTGTGACATAATCAAAACTGGCTGCTATGCTAGGGTTAGATTGTTTCAGCCTTTCGAATTCTGAGAAATCAGAGTTTCTTTGTTTTTAAACAGAACATAGAACTGCTATTAGAATTAGTAGGAGCATAATTAACAGGATATTGGACACTGATTTGATTTCATTGTTTCTTCTCACATGCTTAAAAGTTTAGCCTTGGTCATCTGTTTTTTTTCAGTGTCTGAAATTCTCTTTAGTGTCAGTTGAACACGGATGCAGTTCTCCCCTGAGTGCCTTTCCATCAACTCCAAAACTCTAGTTCTTCTTTTTAGTTTCACCTCGCAGATTTTACATCAAGACATCTATGAAGCTTGACAGCAGAGTGATAGACTCTCATGACCTCTGAGCAGAGTTTACTGCTGGTCACCGAGCGGTCAGTGGTCACAGCGGATAGTCTGAAAGAGCTCATGTTGAATCTGCATTTGAGTAGTTGACAAATAATGATATGAGCTTGCCTTTTTTCCCCCAGCATCAAGATTTATTTTTTATCTGTGAATGTGAGTCTGTACTGTACCTAATGCAAATACATCTATATTAATATATGCATATTTTAGAGTCTGTACTTTATGCAAAGAGATGTATATTAATGAATGCATAATTTATTTGATAAATACATAATATTTTGTATTAATATAAAGTTTTTAATTTTAATTCATTTAGCCATTTTTATTTTTTGTTTTTAATTCTGCATCATCTAGTAGTACTTACTGTATTTAGTACTTTTATAGTGTTAATTTCATAATATTAATATCACTGTGTGTGTCAATATATATACAGGTAAAAAGCAGTTTTCATTATATCATGGAGCATGGTTACAAATCATATTATAATAATACTAATAATACTGTGTGCGTGCGTGCGTGCGTGTGTGTGTGTGTGTGTGTGTGTGTGTGAAATCATTATTATAATATGATACATGATTTGTTCTGCATACAATATATAAAAATATGAGTAATACATTACTACTAGTAAACTACTGTACCAGTTACATTTTTTACAAAAAAAAATTTTGTCTACACCATGACTACTTGTGTGTGTGTGTGTGTGTGTGTATACAGTATATAAACACACAAATATACATACATACATATATAGTGTAAATATCATCTCCTTGTCTCTCGGTTTCCCTCTCTTGCTTGCTAGCATTGTAATATTCATGTATATATTATATAAAAATATGAGTAATACTTTTTTTTTTCAATAGTTTTACTATTACTTAATTTTGATATATTTGATAATTTTTGGTTTTGAATTAATTTTGCACTATTTAGCACTACCATTTTGAACCAGTACTGTTATTAGCTCTCTATCACACCACTGCCACTGCTTGTGCACGTGTTGCCAATGTATAGCTCTTACTTGGCAGATTCCTGAGTCGTGACTGCGCTGGCTATTGGCTGCCTGCTCCATGCCAATCAGTGACTTCACTACTGGCACACACAGTGAAGAGAGACAGAGAGGAAAAGAGTGAGAGAGTGAGCGAGACCAAGAGAATAGCACCATGATTTATTCTGTACATTTCTCAGTTTCTGGACACACCTTTGCACTGCCATGCGCAGCTGTTTCCATAGCAATCTTATGTAATAAAAGAGAACCGTGGAAGGCCAGAGAAGACACCTCGCTCTCTGCCTTTCTTTCTGCTTATCTTTTACTTTCCCTGGTTCGCCGTCTCCCTTTGTCCAAACACTCACATACAGACGCTTATTTTAATGCTATGGAGGAAAATAACTTTTAAATATAAATATGGACCAATATGAGTGGTTACATTGAGCTGAAACGACATGGAACAGCATTATGACATATTTAAAGGGTTACTCCACCCCAAAATGAAAATTTTGTCATTTACCACTTATCCCCATGTCGTTCTAAAACCATAAAAACTTTGTTTGTCTTCGGAACACAATTTAAGATATTATGGATGAAAATAGGGAGGATTGTGACAGTCCCAAAGACTGAGAAGTAAGTTACACTGTCAAGTGACATAAGTGACAAAAAAATATAAAAATAAAGAAAAAAATAATTACAAGCGAAGCATCGAAACGCGAGATTGATTCTTCTAATTTTATTAGCATACATTCAGTGTAAATGGCGACTGATAATTGATGTGAAGTGTATTTCTGGTATCAAGGTCGCGCTGTTGAGGCTCACTGTTTGTCTCTTTGTGAGAGACTTAAAAACAAATGAGTGTAACACACATAAAGAAAGTCTAAATGTTTAGTTTACATGAAGATTTTACATGAAGAGTCTGGTTTTTTTTCCTCAAAAATGACCATGATTACAAATGTTTTTTTTTTTATTAAATTAATTTTTTTTACAACAGTTCAATAAATTAGAAGTTAGAGACACACTACCTGTGTTTGCACTATTTCGACAACATAATTCCAAACAAAGCCACGGCCACTGATCTTTAATAGAGATCAGTGGCCACAGGGCTATTTTGCGTCTCTGAGCTACATGATGGTGTTTTGTTCCTGAATGAATCAAACATTTAATGACAAAAAAATTTCTTTTGGGGTGAAGTATCCCTTTAATAAAAAAATAAAATAAATAAAAGACTTTTTTTTTTTAGCAAACTTAACTATTTTTAGGTATCTTGGCAGATCTTTTTTGTGTTTTTTCTTTCATATGGCATGAGTTAGAATCTGGCTTGCCTCTTACACTCATCTTCCGCTTCTCTGCATCATTTCCTGTCCTCTCTCTAACATGGCTTAGAGTTCCAAAAAGACTTAAAATAGCAGTGTAATCTTGTGTTCTTGTATCTACATGGGTATAAAATCTTTTTTGAGAATGTGTCCAGGAAGTGATGTCTGTGTTAAAGGAACCATTACGTCGACCGGACACCAGGTTAAAAGCGCGTTTCAGGAATAGATGCACTTTAAGTGAAGTGTGTTTATGGAGTGTGTGTTGTTGTTAGAGTAAGTGTGTGTGTGTGTGTGTGTGTGTGTGTGTGTGTGTGTGTGTGTGTGTGTGTGTGTGTGTGTGTGTGTGTGTGTGTGTGTGTGGTTAATGTCTGTATGGAGGTAAAGGGAAGGATGTCTTTCTCTAAATGACTGCAGAGCAATAATGATAATGGAAGTGATGGCAGTGGTACAATATTCACACAGGTAGAAACCTCTAGCTATCTTTCTTTTTCTCACCAAACACATATCATGTTACATACGTTAACTTGCACCTTCTGCATGTGTGTGTTGGTGAAGCAGCTCTTTCTCTTGTCCTTTAGAAGGCCGCACACATGCTGGTTGCCACATAAGGACATGTGGGAAGAATGACAACATAAAGTGAGAGAGAGAAAGAGGCGGATTAGGCCAGGCCCGCAGATATGGAAAGATATAGCGAATATATGTGTGTGATATAGCAAAAGACTGTATCAGAGTGTTATGCAGTAGTAAAGGGTGGAAGATGTTTTTCATGTTTCCTTCACTCTCATTCTTTCATAACAAATGTGGGGACTAACAGGAAAAAAAGCATTTGTGGAAAAAAAGGGAGCCAAGGGAGAGTTGATGAAATGTAAGGATGAAGGGGAAATGCATGTGCTTGGTAACAAGCAACAGAGAGGAAAAATTATATTGTAGAATATTTTTACAGTTTCAAATAACGATTTTCTATTTTAAAATGGTTTAAAATCTTTTTATTTCTGTTATGACAAAGCTGAATTTACAGCAGCCATTACTTTGTTCTTCAGTGTCACATGATCCTTCAGAAATCATTCTAATATGATGATTTGGGGCTCAAGAAACAGCTACATCAGCGGTTCCCAGTTCCAGTCCATGTTCCAAAGTGAAGTAAACCCCTGCTCGGACCGAGTGTTTTGATTGGACGTACACTTCTTGCTATCAGGATGTGAAGAGACTTTCAACCAGGATAACAAAAAAATAATAATAATAATTCTAAAGACAATCACCTATTGCACCTTTAATTATACCTATTTACTATAGTAAAAGTAAAATTGCAGGGTATTTTTATTAAGTACATAAATATGTAAATGTATTTGTTGTATAGTAATTCATGAAATAATTTTCATTTTTTGCTAGGGTAAGACTAGGAAAGAAAGCTAAGTCAAGGAGGAAGAGAATGATACCATTAAGGAATGTATTATATTAACAAATGATGTAATATCTTCTTCCCAGAGTTGACAATGAGCCCTTTCAGCAGTCTGTAGCCATGCTGATCAAATCAAACCCTCACGCAGAAGCCCAATATGAGAAGTTAACAAAGAAGAAACATATTCCAGCACTTTGATGCAAACAAGAAGCCTGCTTTACAAATTCTGGTTCAAGAAACAAGATTTATGATACCAGATCCCTGTCACACTCCCCGAACAAACACCCTCATGTACCCCACACATGCACTGTATTCCCAGACGCACGGGCCTGAGTGTACAGCATTGAATAATGTAGAGTTCGGCTGCATATCAGGATGACCTAGATTCAGCTGCAATGAAAAGCTGGAGGATTCCCGCGCTGTTTTATTGCAGAAACAGGTTGATTGAGCAACATGTAGAGGATACGCTAATGAACATAAAGTGCATGTAGGTGTGAAACTGTGGTCAAGCAGAGAATCCTTGCCGTAAGAAAGGGAATGGAGATCAATCGAAAGGGGACCCTTTATCTCTCGCTCCTGGTCCGGTTGCAGCAGCAATAACGAGATTCCATCAATGACAGAGGGCCTGTTGCCATGGTAACGGTTATGAATGAGAGGAGGCTGGTAAAAGAGGAATCGCTGGTTGCTATGGTGATGCTGTGAATGGGGAGAGACCTGGTGGCATGATATTGGAGAGAGGCTTCCACGATCGTCATCCTTATTTATTTTTTTAAGCAAATGAGCGAGACATAATCTATTCTTAGAAACATTCTTCAAGCGTGTAAACGTATGAACATAATATGTATCTAACATTATAATCATACACATACATATATACTCATAAACTGCAGCCAATATTAGCTATTTCGCTAACTTGTACCAGTCGTAGCCACAGCCTTTCTCCCAATACCTCATTTTACATATTTAGGTTATGACATGTATTTTTAAGGATTATTTTGTGTGATGTTACAAACACCAGACCTAATAATGCAATAAAGGAGAAAAGGAACGATAAACTGGTGAAGAGAAAAAAGGTAAAAAAAGAGAAAGCCCTTCTGAGAGTGTGTGCTCTGATTGATTGTCAGGTTTTCCCCAGCAGACGGAGGCAGTGTCGCTCCTGTGAATCCTTCTATCTCACCCTGACATCGTTCTCTCCCTAGAGCCTAGGGGCTTTCTCTTTCCCTTTACCGTTCTGCATTCTCAGGGCTAACTGTGTGTCTTTCAGTCTGTCCTCTCCAGAGTTTCCCAAATCACACTTTATTCCCTTCACAGGACTCTCCCGCTGGTGCTGAGAGCGAGGGCAGTGACTACCTCACCAAAAACTGTGAGAAATACAGAGACTTATTTAGCAGTTGAGAGAATGAGGGTGTCTGAATCACAAATGGCACTGAAATCACAGTTTTTTTTCTTACTAATTTGAAAAACATTTTATAATAACTCTGGGTAAGAAGCAAGTTATTTTTTGCCTTTTCTTTTAATTTGATTGTTGATTTTAATGTGCACATTTTTAACAATTTTATTGGCATTTCTCAATGATGAGTACATTTTAAATGATTAGTTCACTTCCAGAATAAAACATATCTGATAATTCACTCACCTTGGCCTTAACTACTATGTACTTACATCAAAAAATAAGTACAATGTACTTATTGTGTTCATATTGTATTGAAAAGCACTTTTATTGCTAATGAGGTGGGATACGTGTAAGGTTTGGGACAGGTTTGGTGGTATGGGTAGGTGTAAGGGTGGGCTAAGGTGTAAGGGATGGGTCAATAGTGTAAACACGTGACTCATGACTTTTGACCAGTAAGCATTTACCTATAAATGAATTGCAGTGTGCTAAAAAAAAACTGTCCAGCTGCATCTAGAGGGCCATGGGCATAGTTTCTTATGGGCAAGCACCACTCTCACTCACGTATGTTCTTAAGAAAAAAACTATTTTCAAGTTAATTTATCAATCATAAATTTCACCTCTTTCAATATTGGCTAGTTAATGCTGTGTTCAAAATAACATCCTGTTTCCTACAAAAGGTGCTTTATTTGACAGTTCACAACACAGAGTTCTTATGAGCCAAACAGATGTGGACAGGCTTCTTTCTTTTCAAACCTGGGCACTGGGTCTGCAGCTTGTCTTCAAACATTTGCAAATATATACACACTCTCACTGTCTCTTAACATTTCCATCTGTCTTAAACTTGCATACACTCCCTCCCTACCTCTCTCACACACACACACACACACACACACACACACACACACACACACACACACGTCAGTCCACTCTTCCATCAAATTTACCGCAGGCCTTTTAGTGTGTAGTAGGATATCAGCGCAGTCAGCGGTGCTCTGTTATCCTCACTGCACTTACTGTACATAAAGTGTTCCTCACTGCCTGACCTGGAGGCAGTGTATTCCTTCCCGCATCTAAGTTTCCACTGTTCCACGAAATAAAGTGTAAACCGAAATTGTATCAGCAGCCAAAGTACAAAGTACTAGTCTTGATCTCAAATCAGTTCTTTAAGTGTCGAATGTATATTTGCATCAGTCTTGGGCTTATTGATCATACAAGATGGGTCATAAATAGGTATTATTTGTTATGTGAGACTTGATATATGTAAATGAATTACTGAGAGTTTCATCCAAATACTCTATCTAAGCTGGGTTTGGTCAAAGAGGGATCGGCCTGCTGTTCTGTGATCAAGCTTTCTGTTTAGGTTGGTTGTGAATATTGGAGACAGATCCTATAGGCTTATTATAGAGGGTCGGTGCCATCTCATCCACATTCTCAAAACATTATTGCACCATGTTCTTGCCAATTGAACGGCTTAAGAGGAAGAGCTGAAAAAGCAGATGACAGTAATGAATGAGTCAGGAGACGAGTTTGCTGCATTCTGTCCAGTCTCCATTCTTTCTTTTTTCTTTTAGCTTACGTAGGTGTTTGCTGCATGTGATGGCAGAGCAGTTAAAGGCCTATCGACTGAGCCATTGGCTGGCACTCTATATCATAACCACTAATGAATGAGCTCTTAGCAACTTTGGCATCGCTGCATATTCAGGCAACAGTGGAAGGGAGTGAAAAAGTGATGGAAAAAGAGTGAGATAAAAGGCTTGATACTGAATTTAGTGTCATTAAAAAAAACACACAATTAACTACAGACGGACCTCATTTTCTCTCAATATTGAGTTTATATACATAAAATAGGATATATGTTTTTATATAGATTATATATATTATAAGCTAATTATAAAGAAATTTAATTTTGCTTAAAAAACTATATAACAGAGTTTATGTATGTTTTTTAAGTGTGTATTTGTTTTCCGTTTTAATAAAAGATTTAAATACATTTTAATAAATAAGAAGAGCAGTACCCTGACCAAATATAGCATGCGCGCACACACACACACACACACACACGCATGCATGCAAACTCACATTTAAAGATCAGGGGATCAGACCAGTGTGTGTGATGTAAGAACAGAGTAGTGTCTGATCAATTATTTACCTGCGATTGACCTCTTCTCAGAATAATGTGTCTGCTTGTTACTGTACTTTGCTGTAGATAAATGACAAAATTTACCTTTCCCATGACACATGGAGATGTCTTAATTTGGGAAAAAATTGCTGATACACAAATGCCTCTATTACAAATGGAAGCACAGAGTGTAGATTAAATCTGCTGTTGTATAATTGGCTTTAATGGCACACAATAAAATTCCCTCCTTTCTTTCTGTTTTTTTCTCCAGTATCCTGTCCTCTGTGGGGTCAGAATTAGACCTGCGGACATTGCGAGCAGTCAGAGTGTTGCGACCGCTAAAATTGGTGTCAGGAATTCCAAGTAAGTGCTCTCTCTGTCTGAGTTCATCAATGTCTGTCAGAGTTCTTTGCACAGTATGCAATAGTGCCATTACTCTGCAGGCCTGCAGGTGGTGCTAAAGTCTATTATGAAGGCTATGATTCCACTGCTGCAAATTGGCGTGCTCTTATTTGTCGCCATCCTCATGTTTGCCATCATTGGCCTGGAGTTCTACATGGGTAAATTCCACCTCACCTGTTTCGACAATGTCACAGGTGAGCTTGACTCAAAGACGAACGGAAAACAGTTGACCTTTAAAATTGCTTTTTTTTTTTTTAAATATGCCTTTTACTAAATCCTGTGCATTTACATAACCCAGGCGAGATGTTTGATGAACAGCCCTGTGGTGAAGAATATCCCGCTCGAGTGTGTGAGAAAGGGTCGGTGTGTGCTGGATACTGGCTTGGGCCAAACTATGGCATCACACAGTTTGACAACGTCCTTTTTGCCGTGCTCACTGTTTTCCAGTGCATCACCATGGAGGGTTGGACTGACATGCTTTATTATGTAAGAGTTAAAGGCAATAATTAAACTATGATTCTTTTTTTTAAATGGACTTTGATTTTAGATGATAATGTTGGATAAATGTGGGTGTATTACAGAGCAATGATGCCTTAGGGAGTGCCTGGAACTGGATGTACTATGTTCCCCTTATCATCATCGGATCCTTCTTCATGCTAAATCTGGTGTTGGGTGTCCTCTCAGGGTAAGATCAATCTATATTTCTGTCTGTTGGTCTCTATCTATCTATCGATCTATCTATCTGGCTGTCTGTCTGGCTAGCTGCCTCGATTCATCCATCCATCATCATCTGTCACTATCATTTGTTCCGCCATTTTTTGTTTCCTGTTCTTTCTGTGTATTGCCTGTTATTCTATCCATCTCTCTACCTATTTATTGTTGCATAATTATACCTTTCTCCCTATTTATTGCTTTGTTGCTTCATTTGTTCTCTCCATTGTTTCATCCATCTTTCATTTGTATAAAACAATGTATGTAAATATGTTTTTGATTAGTAAGTTGCTGACTATACAGGTGTCTTTCTGTCTGCCTATCTTACCCCACAACCCAAGTGAGTTTGCCAAAGAAAGAGAGCGTGTGGAGAACAGGAGCGAGTTCCTCAAGCTCAAACGTCAGCAGCAGATTGAGAGAGAGCTCAACGGATATCTGGAGTGGATCTGCAAAGCAGGTATGTGTTTAAAACACAAGTATAGATATTAATTTCCTGCAGGATGTAATAACTAGTTGGGACCTGTTGGTGTTAAAATCTAGTTCATCAACCTCTCTCTTGTCACTTTTTACAGAGGAAGTCATACTCGCTGAGGATGATGATGGCACCGGTAACAGTAAAAATGTTCCTGTTTGGTGCTGTTGCTATTTAATGCCTAAAATGCAGTAAGTATTCACAGTGAATATGTTTTTGTGCAGGAACTCGTCGTAGGCCCACCATAAAGAAAAACAAATCTGACCTGTTAAATCCAGAAGAGGGGGAGGACCACATGGGAGACGCAGTTGGTAAGAATCCTTCAGATCGTAAGGAAGACAATTCTCAATGTCTTTTGAAACACATAGTGGCTGTAGTAAGATCCTGTAGTATTCATGCCAGGTGTTGTGCTGCTATGTGTGTATATTCTTAGGCTCACCTTTTGCTCGTGGGAGCATAAAGAGCGGAATGGGCGATGGGACTGGATTTAGCAAGAAAGAGCGACGTCTGCGCTTCTTCATTCGAAAGATTGTAAAGACTCAGGCATTCTACTGGACTGTCCTCAGCCTGGTGGGACTCAACACACTGTGTGTGGCTGTAGTTCACTATGATCAGCCCGAGCTACTCTCGGACTTCCTCTGTGAGTTAACCTAAGCTGTTCGTTTCTACATTTGTTGTTGTGGGAGACATAATTTCAAATCTTTTCTGCATTCTGTCCCGCTCTCTATTTGTGAATAGTTTTTGGGATTTTTTTTTTACTACATAAAACACTGCCTCGCTGCCTCGCTTCTGTTTTCTTTTCTTCCACTTTATATGTCTTGTCTCTCTTTCTCTTTTTCTCCAGATTATGCTGAGTTTATTTTCCTAGGCCTCTTTATGTCAGAGATGCTGATTAAGATGTACGGACTGGGGACGCGCCCTTATTTCCACTCCTCATTCAACTGTTTCGACTGTGCAGTGAGTGTCCTTCTCTCTTTTGGCCCATTTAAAGTCTCACTTCCTTGCCCTTTTTATCTTTTTTAACTCTGCCTCTGTTTTAAACCTCTGCAAGCCGCTGACCTACATTAGATGCAGACTTAAGTCCTTGTTAGCCAGTCCTCAGAGTGTTCCTTATTTGTTTTGGGATTTGGCTGTGTGCGTGTTTCAGGTCATCGTTGGCAGCATATTTGAGGTGCTCTGGGCCATGGTGAAGCCAGGGGCGTCCTTTGGAATCAGTGTGTTGCGAGCTCTTCGGCTACTTAGGATCTTCAAAGTCACCAAGTGCGTTTTAATTTGTCCATCACAAAGTTTTTGTGTTGTGGGATCAATGAGATTACAATGCTGATTTTTTTTAGTGGGGCTGCACTTTTCTAAAGTGAAAGTCAGTGGAGACTGGGGCTGTCAAGCTCTAAAAATAACAAAAAACATAATGAAGCACTAGTCCAAAACCTATATTTCATGTCTTCTAAAGCCATACGATAGGTTTGTGTGAAGAATAGACTGAAACTGCAACTGCAAATCTAAGCAATGTGCTTTCATTTTTCATTTTCATTTTTGTGTGTACTATTTATATAAAAATGTCACGATTTTAGTGTTTTTAATACTAGATTATTTTCTGTCTTTTTCAGATACTGGGCATCTTTGCGTAATCTAGTAGTGTCTCTTCTAAACTCCATGAAGTCCATCATCAGTTTACTTTTCCTTCTCTTCCTCTTCATCGTGGTCTTTGCTCTTCTCGGGATGCAGCTGTTCGGTGGACAGTCAGTATAGATCTACACCTGGCTGCCAAAACTTTCTTAGTTTCTCAGTTAGATACAGATGACCAATAACTATGCATAGCATTGATGTTTTTTTTTTTCAGGTTTAACTTTGAGCTAGGCACTCCTCCAACAAACTTCGATACTTTCCCTGGTGCCATAATGACAGTGTTTCAGGTAGGCTGGTTATGTTGGTTTAGCAGTAGATTTGTTCTAAAACCAAGTGAGCTGCCTGCATACATAGTATTTTTTAGGGTATATAAAGATAAAGAAATCAGCTTATTCTACTTAAATGAGCTTGTGTGTGCAGATCAAATATGCATGCATTTCTGTTCTGTGTGTTAAAATAGACTGTGTATTTCTCAGATTCTAACCGGAGAGGACTGGAACGTAGTGATGTATGACGGCATTAAATCTCAGGGAGGGGTGGACAAAGGAATGGTCTTCTCCATATTCTTCATTGTCCTTACACTCTTTGGCAACTGTATCCTTCATTTCCACACAGAAACACACATGTATTTTCATTGCTGCATATGCAACTGCATTTATTTGATCATTTGATGTCATTTTTAAGGAGTATAACAATTTAAAATAACAGTTTTCTATTTTAAAATATTTTTAAATTCTGATATGGCAAAGCTAGCCATTACTCCAGTTTTCAGTGTGACATGATCCTTCAGAAATTATTTTAATATGCTAATTTGGGACTCAAATTTCTATATATACTTGCACTTTACTTTACCTACATGAAGTTGTGTAATGATGAATTTTTCACTGCATGTTAATAACAAGCAGACTTTGTACTATTTATTTACAGCTACCTTTGAATGTGATTTGAGAGATCCAGTCATGTTTATTTAGCTCTGTCAAGTCATGAAACACAAGCATTGTCTTTCTAAACTTTTTCTAAACTCTAACCTCTCAGACACTCTACTGAATGTATTCTTGGCTATCGCTGTGGACAACCTGGCCAATGCTCAGGAACTAACTAAGGTTAAACAGTTTCTCTGTCTCATGTAGATTTTCTTTTGATGCCCTACAATGGTTAGCGGCTGTCACTGCTGTATGTTTATTGGTTTTTAGGATGAACAGGAGGAAGAGGAGGCCACAACACAAAAGATTGCTCTACAGAAAGCAAAAGAAGTGGCAGAAGTGAGCCCACTGTCTGCTGCCAACCTATCTATTGCTGCGTGAGTTACTCTACATGCTAACAATTAGCACCTTTACCACCTTTGTGCCACTAGAGCGCCAGTTTTTTTGCCCAAAAGTAATAGAAACACACATACCATAGCAATAAAGCCATACCCAGTTTTTCATACATATTCATGATCATAAGGTGAAATTCACAAGACACCTCTGATACTCAGGGACATGTAAAACCCATGAATATTCATATATATGCAAATGAGCCCTAATACACATTCACACTAATGTCTGAAGCACACATAATATAATTCACACTTTAACTTTTTTTTATTGTATTATATTTTATTGTTGTTCCAGATCCATATGATTTTATTTTCTTGCAAAGAATGCAAAAATAGGTATTTTGCAGGACTAAGCAGCTCTATTCCTTACAGTTGTAAAGCACACAGCAAACAGGTGCTGTCAAACCCCAAAAAAGTACCATAAAATACCATGAAAATGTCTATGACTATGTGAGTGTTTGAAGGCATGCCTTAAAACACATGATGAGGTAAATATGAAGTTGGTTGAATGTGTGGTATCTGTATGCCATTTAATTCATCATTCTGTTACAAGAAGTGGTCAGTAATGTTTTTATTTTGTTGTGTATGTATGTATAGTACAATCAGTTAATACTTACACTGTGACCTAACCAGGCATAATGCAACGATTTTCCAGCAATACATTTCATCTTTCAATTCTGAAAGCAAAAATGTTGCATAATGTACCACAATCAAGCAGAATATATTTGATGTCAAACACACCTGCCCCCTCAGTATATATATATATATAAAGTATCACAGTTGTCAAGATTTTAGTTAAGGAGAGTCTGTTTCAGAAAGTCACATTTTATGAGGAACATTTGACACATTAAGCTATGTTACGTTGAACTTCCCATGCCATGAATATTGTTGCTGCACTAAGTTTTTAATACATGTTTAGAGGTCTAGATAATTGGTTGTAATTTGTAAAACTTGAATTATTTCACTGAATTGTTATTGTTTATCGACGGTTCAGGCTGTTATAACTTAAAATGATGCATCTGTTAAATGGGCCAAATCTATGCATATAAGCCATATTTGGTCTAAAAATGTGTTTATTTCATGGATATCCAGTCTAATTTTCAAATACATTGGCCTGGGCAATTTTTGTTTTATGTAGTAGTAACATTATTCAGAGCTCTACTGTCTGTAAGTTGCTCAGTAGCTTTAGTTTTTAGTTTAGTTTTATAGTTGTAGAAATGGTAGGTTTGTTTACCTCACAAATGGTGAATGAGCCACTTCACGTATAGCTGGGATACTGTACTTTCCACTCATCATTGCCCCCTTTTGTTACTTCTGACCTAAGATTTTACTGGTGTCACTTTATTGTGTCTGGTTAGGACATGGTGTTACACGTTTATAGTAAAGGTGTTTAGTGAATAAACAAAATCTGGTACTTACATGGTTAGTCAGGTTTTGGTATAACTTGGCACAAACCCAGAATTCGGTTAGTCTGTCAGCAAGTAGGTTTAAGAAGTGAAATATTTCACCCTGGAAGCTTGTTTTGAAAAGCAAAGTTATCCGGTTAATGCCAAGTCATCCATAAACTTATCTGACTGACCAAGCGAGTCGCTATCAGTGGACGGGACACCCGTTCACTTTGTCAGTTGTTTTCTGTGATAGTTGTGGCAGCGTTGTTTTTATGTTCCTTGTTTCACCCCCCTCTCCTCAGAGTTACAGTAAAATCTGAACATATCGATGCCACAGACAGTTTACTGGACTGGTATTTATTCATTTACTTACTCATTTTTTTCATTTCTGTTTCCTTTTTCTTTTGCTTTCTGCCTTCCTCATGTTTCTGTATGAGTGTTTTTATGTTTCCAGCTGCTGTAGCTGCAGTTTTATGTTGTAACACTGAGGCTGAGGTATCATTGGCTGTAATGACACACACTGTCTCTTCCACAGCAGCACTGCAAGCACAGCGCTGCTTGTTTCTCTGTTTGGTCTCAAACCATCTCTGTCTGTCTGAACATTTCTCAGTGCTGTTGTTCAGTATGTCATCATCCCTTCACAGAATTCATGAGCCACATCCATGTTCTCTTGCTGGGGACTAAGGGACACTATCATTTCCTTTTACTTTGGCTTATCGCTCATAGATGCTTTAGGGGAGGAAAAGCACAAATTTTCTTCCTCCCTGTTAAAACTGTTCTCTTTTTCTGTCTCTTTGTATTTCTTTATTTTGTAGTAAAGAGCAGCAGAAGAACTCGAAGGTTTCTAAGTCAGTGTGGGAGCAGCGCACAAGTGAGATCCGCAGACAGAACCTGATGACCAGCAGAGAGGCGCTTTACAATGAACTTGATGCAGAAGATCACTGGAAGGTCAGAGACATATGATAGATCACAATCAAGCGAAGAGTGACAATGTTGTATTTCCTGTGTGGAACACTATTTTACTAAGAACTATACAACTAAATATTATGACATTAAAAATCAACCAACAAAAGACCTTTACCCACATTGAAAGTACAAAATGATTATTTAATTGTAACATTTTCATGTACTGAAGTCATGTATTTTCATGACTTCTACATCACTGCAAATCAGCACTGCTCTTCTGACCTTTATGTTCATCAAAGAATCCTGAGGGGAAAAAAATGATCCAGGTTTACACAAAACTATTAAGCAGCAAACATATTTTTACCATTAGGCTATAGGAAATAATACTGAATAATAAGAAAAAATATTGTATATTCGAATAATAAAGGATCATGTGACACTGTAGTTATGGAGAAATGGGTGCTGAAATTCCAGATTTGCTATCACAGGAATAAATTTCATTTTAAAATGTAATTTTAAAATAAAATACTTTTTTTTAATTTGTAATGAAATTTCATAATTTTACAGTTTTACAGTCATAAATGCAGCCTTGGTGAGCATACTTCTTTTCGAAAAAATTAAAAAAAAAAAAACTGAATTTGAAAAAAAAAAATTGCATTCGGACAAAATAATATATCATTTTAATAGCTTTATGTAAATAATTTTCATTATCAACCATAATTTTTAATCTCAGTGCTTTCCCAGTTTACAAAAAGCAGGTTTTGTAACATATTAAGAAAGTAAATGGAGTCAACTCTTATTTCCAGTGCACTTTTTAACATCAAAGTATGTTTTATTTACTGTTAAGCCTAGGTGTATCGACCAAACCTGTTTTTTTCGGTTTTTAGATGAACTACCACAACCGTCCTGACATGAAGACCCACTTGGACCGGCCACTAGTAGTTAATCCTCAGGAGAACCGCAACAACAACACCAACAAGCCCCGACCAGGTGAACCAAACCCCCAGGAGCTAAACCAGCAGCGGGGCGAAGAGTACCTGCAGCACCAGTCCCTATACCACCACCATCACAGTCATCATCATCACCACCACCACTCCAGCCGCCAGTCCCTACACCACCCAGAGGTGGGGGAGGCAGGCTGCGATTGTGCTCAAAGAGGAGGCGAGGATGTGGGGGGCGCAGGGGAGCACAGACGACCCCGACACCACCAGCACAGAAGAAAGGATGAGGATGGAGGGAGTAGACACAGAGAGCACCACAGCAGAGGGGAGACTGGAGGAGAAGGGGAGGAAGGCCAAGAGAAGAGGCAGAGGAGGCATCGCCATGGAAACCATGGGGATGGAGATGGAAGGAGGGATAGAGAACGGAGTCGACAGCATCGAGCTAGAAAGTGAGTGTTCTGTGTTTCTTTAAAACAGTCAGGGACTTAAAGAACTGAGGTGAATGGGTGAATCGTTTATTCGATCAGTGAATCATTTATATGAATCATCTAAATTAATCGATCCACCATTTTTTTTATTTTATTAATAGTGTTGCTACATTCAGAAGAAGCCGAAACTAAAACCATAAAAAAATAATAACACAAAACAATTTTATTTCAGTTATTAGTTTTCATTGATGTTCTAATATATAATAGTAAACTAAAAAACTAAAATAGAACAGACATTTAAAAAAATAAATAAATAACAATATTACTGAACATTTAACTAAAATTCAAATAAAAACAAAAATGTAAAACATAAATACTAATTCACAATGTTAATAAATACTATAAAAGTATTTTACAAAAGTGTTTCCATAACTGTTGTTTCAGCTGTTAACCTCTTACCTTTTCTTTTTTTTTAGAGAGGGTAGTTTATCAACAGCTCGTCCAATTCAGCCAGGTCTTCCTCATGCAGAGAGCCAGTACAGCGAGGATCTGGACAATCTGCGAAATAGCAGCAAGATGGCCAGCCACGACGCTGACCCTGACTTTTATGACCCCTACTATGACCCAGAGCAGGCCAATAACCTGCTGAACCTGCGTGGACCAGATTTCCATGACAGCAGTCTCATTCTGACGGACTGCACCAAAACCCCCCGCAGACTTGAACATACTGCCATAGATATGCCCCCGATTTACCCCTCATTCAACGCCAAACTGCAAGGTGAGGGACAAATATGTATATGTGTGATTATTGATATTTTTAGGAGCTTTTAAATGCATCAAGTATACTTTGGGCTTTACTCATAGACAATAGAAATGTATTTATTTTCATGTTGTCATAAATCTGTATTGCCTTTTTTTCTGCAGAACATACAACATACATTACATTTGCGTCACACACACTGTATGCACACCGTGTAATAACTGAAGTATACTTTGGCCTGTAAAAGCAAATGCTGTACTGTTTGTTATTTGATTATGTTTGTGGACGTCTGTGCACTTCCTTCTTCCCACGTTCCTTTCATTGTGAAGTGAACAAGAATGCCAACACAGAGCCAGCTAAAGAAGGAGAGAAGAAAGAGGAGGAGGAAGACAATGGTGGTGATGAAGATGGCCCCAAACCCATTCCTCCGTTCAGTTCCTGTTTCATCCTATCCACAACCAACCCGTAAGTGTGTGTTCATCTGCATAAGTGCATGTGTGCAAGTAAATGTATTTATCTTAACCGGTGTGAGTTTTCAGGTTTCGAAGATGTTGTCATTACATCCTGACGCTACGTTATTTCGAGATGTGTATTCTGTCAGTCATCGCTATGAGCAGCATTGCTTTAGCTGCTGAAGATCCTGTGTGGCCGGAATCACCTCGAAACAACGTAAGACTACTGTTCTCAATATTTTTTAAGTGGTCTAAATGGATCTGCAAAACGTGAAAGTAAAAAAAAATCTGACTCTGGACTTCCTGGTGCACTTTCTTCCTTTTCTCCAGGTATTGCGTTACTTTGACTATGTCTTCACTGGTGTGTTCACCTTTGAGATGCTCATCAAGGTATATATTGTAGGTAATGACTTGTGTGGTTGTGTTTTAGTGTATCTTTTTCTTTATTTGCATTAATCCTCTGCTCTGTGTTCCAGATGGTGGTGTTAGGCTTGGTTTTGCATGAAGGCTCATATTTCCGTGACTTGTGGAACTTTCTGGACTTTGTAGTGGTTAGTGGTGCCCTGGTAGCCTTTGCCTTCACGTAAGTGCCCTTTATCCCACCATTTCCTGCCTAGAAGTGCTGCCTGCTGCCCCTTATCGTCTTTTCTGCCACCTTGTTACCCCTCTGTCACCCTGGAGCCTCGTCAGTACTCTCTACCCCTTTCTCACTTGGTCTCTTCCTCTTTTCTTCTCCTGTCAGCACTGTGTGCCCTTCTTCTAAGCTCTCTATCTCTATTTTTGTCACTTTGCATTCTGTCTCACTCAATCAGCCACAAAGATGAAGGCCTTTCTTACTTTGCACACACTCACACAAACACACACATCAACTTTCTGTCAGGAACAGCCTGTCTGTTTCTATTCTCTCTCTGACCAATCAGCATCCCCAGCTTTCTTCTTGATAACGCCTCTATTCTTTTCCCATCCTACTCCTGCCATTAGTTATGTTTCCATCCAAAGATTCAAATTAATCTTATGTGCAAAACCGGAATATCACATAAACATATGCCAATAAAGCACCGTTTCCATCAATGATTCAAAGAGAACAAAATCGTCACTTCCTGGTAAACTGTGGCACTAAATATCACTAAGAAAGAATAACACTTTTATCATTAGATAAAAAGTTTATCCTATTTAAGTTTTTATTTTTAAACTCTACGGTTGCACAAAATCTGAAACAAAAAAACGTTTACTAATACATTTTAGTATAATGTTAGTTCTAGTAGAATTATTATTTTTTTTTTTTGTGATCAAAATTTTTTTTTTTTTTTTTTACATATAACAAATTACATAACAACATCCATTCAGGATAAAAATCAAAAACAACTACAACATACATATAATTAATTTTCATATACCAATAAGAGAATAAAAAATATATATATTCTTGAATATAATGTTTTAGTAGAATTTTTAAATAATAATCTCTAAAAGTGGTTAAACAAGCTAAATATTTGATTTGTTGGAGTGTCAGGGCTCTTTTCCATCTGTCATTACTCCACCAACCAAATGTTCACCATAAACATGTCCCCTCACACTTTCCCTCTGGTGAAAAGGGTAGTTTTGAGCCCTTTGGGGCCCTGTGGGGGTGAGGGGTCTCCAGGCACCTGTAGCCCTTTAGTGCCCAGGCGGTTTCCATGTCTGGATCAGCGTGAGCCCGTCCTGCTACAGGTACTCTGGTTTCTTTCATTTGCACGGCCTGAGGGAGCAGCAGCTTGGGAATATAAAGAGGATGGTTCTTGAATAAAGCTGAACCCTAGAGCGGGACCATCAGCTAGTCATTAAGAAAGGAGAACAAGTAAACACAGCGGATGGGGCTCTGAGCGTGGAATGATTTTTACTCTTGTTTAGCCCTGCATGTATGATCTACACATCCTCCTATGTCCTGTAGGACAGATTACATATATGTGTAAACAAGGCACATTTTTCATACTGTATGTGGGGATTGCAGAGTGTCTTAAATGACATACTGTAACACTAGTGGTATTAAAAGTGACTGCACACTTCTTAATAAGGGATAAGAATGCATGTAGGCTGATATTATTATTTAGTGGGATTATTTTAGAATAAAATATTTATTTAGTTAAATATCTCATGAACAGTTTCAGAACTGTTGTGATTTTTTGATCAACTTGCTCAACCTTAAAGGCACTCCACTTGCAAGTTACTGAATGTAATATATTATTATTACTATGATTATTATTATTATTATTATTATATTATACATTTGAACTTTTTGCATTTCTGTCTAACCAGTAACCTTTTCTTAAGCTGTCATTTGCTTCACTGTTTGTCAAAATGTTTTGTCTTTAAAACTTTGCTATGCAAACTCCTTTAAAAGCAATATGGTCATTGGGGACTGAGGATCAGTCAAACTGTCATCATGCATAGAGGGGCCTAAAATTTAATATATTAATATATACATTACTGTTCAAAAGTTTGGGATCGTTTTTTTTACGGATTCGGCTAGTCAACAATGCAAAAGACAACCAGCAATCATTAGCTCCAGTGGCGTAGATGGTAAAATGTGTGACATGATCGACCTGGGTTCAAATCCACCTTTTGGCGAACTTTTTTCTCCCTTTTCAAATTTCAAATCACATCAGAAAAGCATTTATTTTCAATGTAAATTAAGAATATAATAAAAAAAAGTTGAAAATAAAGTAACGGTTAGGGTTAGGATAGGTGTATAAATTATTTAATAATTTGAACTAAAATTACAATTTACACTCTATAAGTTAATATTGTATACTGTTTTACAATGTACTACAATACCGAGGTGCAGATAATTGTCACTATTTGCAATAAGTAGAAAATCTTTACATATTTAACATGCAATAAATAAATATTTAACAAATTATAGTTAAGACATTTATTATGTTACACAATATTTATTTTTTAAATGAATGCTGTTCTTTAGAACTTTTATTCATCAAATAATGCTGAAAAATATGGTTTATTGTATTTTAATCAAGTCAATGCAGGCTTGCTGAGCTTAATGTATTTGTAATCTAGATTTCAAATTTTACATTCTCCAACTTTTTGAACAATATTGTATTTAAAAATAATATTATTTTATTTAATCTGCATTTTATCTCATTAATTCATTAATATTTATTGATATAAAACACTAATGATTTGATAAGTTTTAGTCAGACTTTTTTCTGTACTTATTGAAATATTATCAAAAATAAGCCACATAGAATGCTGATATGAATGACTGCTTTAGCTGAATGCCTGTAGTGAAACCTATTAGCTTGTATCTTCACATACAACACATGGCCCGATAGGTTTAAACCCTGCTTTGAGTTCAAATCACTCCACACGCAGCGCCCAGTTTTCATCCCCATCCCCTGACCTGAAACTAAATGAAGCCTCTCCACCATATCAACCCTATTTCTGTCCTGTGACACTTCCTGTTCTCATTCCTAAAAACAGTTCTTCCCTATCCAATCCCCTTCACCTTCCTTTTCCTCATCTCCTCTCCTCTCCTCTCCTCTCCTCTCCTCTCCTCTCCTCTCCTCTCCTCTCCTCTCCTCTCCTCTCCTCTCCTCTCCTCTCCCTTCATCAGCACCAAGCTTCATTGGACAGACTCCAGCTGTCAAGCTGTTTATCATTTGGGCCTCCATTTGTTGAGTCTGACAAAGTGAGTGAAAAAGAGAGACCACAAGGGATGTGTAGAGATAGAGAGAACAAGATATATAGAAGGATATGTTCAGGAAAATGGAATACAAGAAAAGAGGACTCCAGGTTGGCAGTTGCTCCTTATTAACTGGTGTTTCTGACATTGGTTCATCTGTTGTCCTTCATCTGTTGTTGTTTATCTCATTCTCTCTCTTCCACTCACACACATATGAAATGAAAGGTTATGCCCTTTTATTATTAACTGTATTTACTGTATTAACTGTATTTTTTTATTTACTCACTGCCATATTGTTTCAAACCTGTACATTCTTAAAGTCTTTATTTTGTTGCATGTTAAAACTAACAATACGCAGGTTTGATACAACATGAGGGTGAATTTATTTTTGGGTTAACCATTTTTAATCTTTCCACTGCCTTGTGCTCTCTAAATAGATGCATTCTGGGTATAGACATGGTCACATGACTCACAAGCATCTCAGATTACCCAGAATACCTTGGTTAGGTGGAGAAAAGGCTTGCTCATGTATTACAGTTTCACAATAAGAACAATATGACTCAACAAATGATTATGCTTTTGCCACCATCATTATTAGAAAGAAGTCAATTCAAAAACCTGAAAAGCATGTAACCCAATAACCGCTGCAGATTTGAGTTGAGGACTGTATGTGCTGCTTGATAGTTACTGAAACAAGTACCATCCCACACTGCCATCTTGAGGCGACTGCAGTGTGTCGGCCATTTTGGCTCCACTGCAGTCAGTCATGGATTCCACCTCCATTCCTGCTCGAGTGTCTGAGACAGTGTGCTAAGGTGTCAAGAATCTCCCCCTGCTTTCAGAGTTGGCAAGGCAGAGGGAGGACTATCCTCTACTGCAGTGGGTTGTCCTAATCTATAAGTGTGACAAGTTTGAATCCTCAGTTATTGATTGGGTACAGGCCCAGAGTAAAGACCTGCCAAATACCTGGCAGACATTAGTGTATGAGAATGATTCTGTCAGAGTCAATACGAAAAAGAGCAGCAGACTCAGGTGTGTGTGTAGCAATTGGGAGCATGAGTTAATCACTAATAAAGCAGCTAAATTTGATAAACAGATCAGCACATTTAGATTTGATTTTTCTTAACTATATAAATGTAACAGGGTATTTAATATTGTGTATATAATCATTTGTATGAATGTCACAACATATATGATATTATGTGTAATATAATTTATGAAGTATATAAACACTACTGTTCAGGGCCCGGTTCCCCAAAACGTTCTTATCGCTAAGTAGTTCTTAACCTATTCCTTAACCTCTCTCTTAACCTTATGGCAGGGTTCCCGACACGTTCGTACGCTAAGTATATCTTCTGTAAGTCACACTTTCGTAAGGTTGGTCTGGACCATTCGTAGCTCTCTCTTAGCGTTATTTGAGCTCATGACGCTACTGTACAGCAGTCTTTAGAAACCAGCGCAGCGAAGTACAAGTCAAACTATGGTATGTTGACAATTTTGTGGCTCAACAATGATTTTCTGTTATTTTTTAAGACTCATAATAAATTATGTTCGCAATGGATACAGGCCTATTTATGAAGTTGACTTTATGTGGTTACAGAACTAATAAGGTGGTAATTAGCCTAGGCTTTTCGTAATGTAATTAAAGCGAATTGGCAATCATTTTTTTGATAATTAAAATCTGGCAAACAATTTGGCTCTAAATGGCTAAAATCTTTAAATGGGTAAGCATGGTGGTGTCCAGTAAGCGACCAACTATGGCAGCGATCCAACGTGTTCTTGTATTGAATCAAAGACGAAGCCGGACTTGGAGCCGTTTAGTCCATGTCAGTTTTTTTATTCGGCAAAACTTAAGCCCTTTTGACATTTTGCCTGACGTGGCTATATTAAAAAAATCCCCTCCCAAGACAACTCATTGTGGAGCAGCTGGACCTTCCCAGACCTGCGCTGGCCAGGCTAACGCGGCGGAATTCTGCTTTAAGCCCTGAAACCCAGCGCTACTTTTTTTTTTTTCTTTTTTTTTTTTTTGCTACAGAGAGATTCATCGAGGTCGTGGGACAGGGCTACAGCTCAATCAAGACCTCTGTGTGGAAGTGCGTCCACACTGTCACCAACGCCCTTCTGCGCCATGCCGGGGATTGCATCCTGGTGGATGGCACTCATCCCTATCGCCAATCCATCAGTGAATGATCAGGCGTAGGCTACTTATCGCGAAAGGAAGACGCGGCCATAAATGTGCAGTTTATAGTGGACCATAGGGGTGTGATATCTGACCTGGTGGCAAGGTCCAGCAACACTTCAAGTTCCTCTGACGAGAGGCTTGGTGCCCTTTTTTACGTTGCTTCCCCAGCATATTTTGTATCTAACTCTCTCTCTCTCTCTCTCTCTCTCTCTCTCTCTCTGTTCATTGTAGATAGGTTGCTTTTTATTAAAAACATAAACCAATTGCAATCAATACAGCATTAAACAGAAGTAACTGCTGCTTGCCAATCAATTCTAATTGTAAAGTACCTTGCCATTAATATAAAAGTGTATTATATAATTTTTTATAAGTCGTTAAACCCATGTCAAGAAGCGGCACAAGTGGCACAACGGGATGGATGATTAGCGAGGGATACCCGGTTTATCTTACCATTACAACATATCGTGTGAACATTACTGACCCTTTGATAATTTAATTTATAGTCTATATTTTACTGATAACTTAAACTATGTCAAAATAAATGTTATTGTAATAATTTGAGGAATGTTTCATTTGCATAGAACGTGTTGTTTTTCTTAACGCTGTATTGCACCTTCGCGTAAAGTGGAAAATCGATTCATGAGCAATCGATGCCAACTAATTCAGCACCTTCACTCGGGACAGCGCTCTTGTAACGTCGGACGTAAGAGGCAGCATGCTAAGAAGCTTCCTAAGGGACACTTCGGGGAACACACTTAGAAACATCAACAACTTTGGTAAGATATATCTTTCGATGTCTTCTTAGCGCGCTAAGAGTGAACGTTATCGGGGAACCGGGCCCAGATTTTTTTTTAATTTTTTTTTAGAAATAATACTTTTATTCAGAAAGGATGCATTACATTGTTTAAAAGAGACAGTTAACACCTTTATGTTGTTACAAAAAAAGTTGTATTTAAGTTAATAAATAATTACATTTTAAAATATATTCAAATAGAAAACAGTAATATTAAATGTTGATGTTTAACAGTGTTACAGTTTTAATTGTATTTTTGACCAAAAAACATGGTGAACATATAACATTAAAACATGTTTTTGAAAGTCATTTATGTTGGTATACCAATCCAAACACGCGTGTGTGTGTGTGTGTGTGTGTGTGTGTGTGTGTGTGTGTGTGTGTGTGTGTGTGTGTGTTCATATACACAAAATCAGGACGTCAGGGCATATTAGTAGCCATGTACAGTACAATGTTGCATCCAGATTAAAAATAAGTATGCAGAGGCAACTAATAGACTTTCAGGAAAGATCAGAAGCTCCAGTGCTCACTATATAACACTACAGTGGTAAGTATTGATCTTCGATAGATATGATCTCATGTCAGATCTGTATACCACTTATTCTTATCAGACCTCTCAACAGCTTTCAAATGTTTTAAGGATTCTGTCTGGATTTAAAACTAATTGACCCTTTGCTAAGCCCCTCCCTAGCATTACTGGACAGTCTGCCTTAGCAACTGTTGCACAACAACAGATTACAGACAATTTTAAACAAATATACAAAGATGCATATATGGACGGATTATATAATTTCAGGTTTTACTGCACAGTTCAGTAAAAATGCTTCTCATGAAAATCTTTTTCATTTTGTAAAGCTTATGTGAGTGGATAAGAGCAATCAATTAGGTGGTGCTCAGCAATGGTGTATTATATTATATATGTATGTCTATATGGTTTTTTAAATAGATGATTTAAAGACGCATTAAGAAAAGTTTCAATATTGACACCTATCGGATCACTTTACAAAAATCACCCAAAAGCAGTTATTTTTGAAGATCAGTTCAAGTATTTTTGTCAACTGTGATCAATTCTGCTATAATTTGAATTTGACATTAGTCAGAGGTGTAAAACACTGCTTAGTGCATCTTTATGATTATGATTTGGTTTGTTCTTCTAAATATCTGAACATGGGAGCTTTCAACTCTTCAAATCACTGAGTTTTTTTTTTGCTTGGTCCTTTTTCTCTGTCTGTCTCTCATATTGCTGTTGTTCCTCTGCCAAGCCACTCCCAGTATCTTGTTTCTTTTTCTGTCTCTCTTTCTGTTTTTCTGTGTGTGTATTCCTCTCTTTTCTGTCTCTTTCTCTCTTCCGCTGTCTGTCTCTGACCCTCTCTTATGTCTACGCCTTGGTGACCAACAGGAGCCTCTCTCGGTAAAGTCTCCCCTCCTTATTGTCGCACGGCTACCGTCCAGCTCACGTGATGGCTTCTCTCTCTTTCTTTCTTTTTCCCTCCTGACCATCCTCCCTTCCTCTTTGCTCATCTGCTCTGGTTCTCTCCATTCCACTGCTTGTTTTATTCTGCTGTGACTTACATTGGTTCTAACGGGTCCGTCTGTGGACCTAAACAACTGAACACAATGTTACAGAAGAGATCACACTTTTGCACTCTGCTTACGGTACTGCACAACTCTCTCTGAGCACAGTCAGTAGCGACTAATTGATTATTGGTAACCTGGAACTTTTCCAATGTTCCGACACAATCAATCTGGCATTAGCTGGCCGGTCTTCAGCTGGGACTTGCCTGGAAGTTCATAGTTAAAGACAGCTGTCTTGGCCGCTTGATTGAAGAGTTCTCTGTTTGTGTTTGGGACCTGAGTAAATACTTGAGTAAATTGTCTTGAGCTTACACTCCATTGGTCCATGTTAGTAAATATTTTGGAATAAGCAGCTTGATGCATCCAGTGTAGACAGACTTTGGCCAGTGTGATGCTAAAGATTAAGTTCTTCAAAATGACCAGATCAAAATCCTTCAAAATGGCCAGCATTTCTTAAATATCTTGTAAAAATCCAAATGTGCTTTGGAGAAAGGGGTTTTATCAACAGTTCTTTTCTTGAATGCAATGAAATGCCCTTGTAACTTGTCTTTGTCTCCTGGTTTGAGCTTCCTCAAGTTCTTCTAGGGACAAGATACAGTTGGACTCAAGTCCGCTAGCCTTCTGCATCTCAGTGAACCCTCAGTCTTGTCATGTTACCTACGATTAACACAAACAGCCTCCATATCCCAGACCTCCATTTCCCTGTCTGCTCTAACACAGCTAAAAAAACAAAAAAGAAAGAAAGAGTTTTGGCTGGGCATTGCACTATAAAATGCCTGACAGTTTTGATGCTTACATGAATGTGTTATGCTTTTGGTATGCCCACAGAAGCTAACGAGGGACCGAAACCCTACAATGGTTGAATCTGAAGACTTGCTTGAAGAAAAAAAGATTTTTGATGATAAACATTCCACAAAAATAAGTCTAATACATGATAGATACTGTGGTATTAACTGTTGCATGGTTATATTGAAACTATCTTCTACAATAAGAGCCAGTGGAAGCCCAAGGAATGGTCTAGAAGTTTAATGTGTTGAAGAAGGTCTTTCAAGAAGTCCTTATCTCACTTTATGTCTCACCATGCAGCATGTTGATGTCCTGTTGTCTGCTTCCAATCCACAGAGGGAGCAGTAAGGGAAAAGACATCAGTGTCATCAAGTCTCTGAGGGTCCTAAGGGTGCTACGTCCACTCAAGACCATCAAACGTCTTCCCAAACTAAAAGTACTGGCAAAGTCACACACACAGCTATTTTCCGTTATCACACCATTTTGTTTTGTTAGTGCAATACTCATGTGTCTTTCTCCCAGGCGGTGTTTGACTGTGTAGTGAACTCTCTGAAGAACGTGTTGAACATCCTCATTGTCTACATGCTGTTCATGTTCATCTTCGCTGTGGTGGCCGTGCAGCTTTTTAAGGGACGATTCTTCTACTGCACCGACGAATCCAAAGAGTTTGCCCGTGACTGCAGGTAAGTGGAGATGACTTGCAATGAAAGATTTGTGATTTCTTTTAGTTTACACTGGCAGTTAAATGTCAAAAATTGAAATTTTGCATGTAAAAGTTTTCCAAAATTGACATGAATGTGGCAACAAGGTCCACAATAATACATGTATTCTCACCCATTTTTAAGAAAAAAGCCTGATTGCTGAATTGCGTTTTTGTTTCAGGGGTGAATATTTGGTGTACGAGCGCGATAACGAGGTGAAATCGCAGAAGCGGGAGTGGAAGAAGTACGATTTCCACTACGACAACGTGCTTTGGGCCCTGCTTACTCTCTTTACTGTGTCCACTGGAGAGGGATGGCCACAGTGAGTTGACATGCTCACAAATCTCTAATGGCTTATTATCTTTCCTTCTGTGTCATCACCTCTTTTTGTCACTTCTCTTCAAGGGTGTTGAAGCACTCGGTGGACTCCACTAATGAGGACCAGGGCCCGAGCCCGGGGTACAGGATGGAAATGTCCATATTTTACGTGGTGTACTTCGTTGTCTTCCCCTTCTTCTTCGTAAACATCTTTGTAGCTCTCATCATCATCACTTTCCAGGAGCAAGGAGACAAGATGATGGAGGACTACAGCCTCGAAAAGAATGAGGTATTTGCAAATTGATTCACTTGAGTAAACCAGCAAACATGCCTAATTTAGGCCAAAATTTAAGGTAACATCTTATAAACCCCATACTGCATCCCAAGAGCTTCGTTTTATTAATTGCTAAAAAAAGTAGTTAAATAAGAAATACTTTCATGTAATTAAATGGATAGTTCACTCAAAATGAAACTTCTGTCATTAATTACTCATGTTGTTCCAAACCCTTAAGACCTTTGTTCATCTTTAAAACACAAATTTAAATATTTTTGATGAAATCCGAGAGCTTTCTGACCCTGCATAGACAGCAGCTCAACTACTACGTTTAAGACCCAGAAAAGTAGCAAGGACATCAATATAATAGTCCATGTGACATCAGTGATTCAACCATAATTTTATGAAGTTATGAGAAGACTGTGGCAAAGACTGACATGGAAGAGAAGAAATTGTTGAAGAAAGGGGTTTTAGTTTTCTTCGCATGTAAAAAGTATTCTTGTAGCTTCATAACATTACAGTTGAACCACTGATGACACATTGACTATTTTAACAATGTTCTTACAACCTTTCTGGGCCATTAAACATTTCAGTTGTGTTGCTGTCTATGCATGGTCAGAAAGCTTTTGGATTTCATCAAAAATATCTTCCAAAGATGAATGAAGGTCTTATGAGTTTGGAACAAAGTGTTCTTTTTTGAGTGAACTATTTCTTTAAGAAAGTGATATTTCAACCAATATTTTGTAATCATACTATTATTATTGCTATTGCTTACTATTATTGAAGAATATATTTAGATTTTTAGTAATCTGCTCCTTTTTAGAGTTTATATCTCTGAAAAAGATAGATATCTCAACAATGTGTTGAAGAAGAATCAATAATTATTTCATAAGAAACATCTTATGATGTTTCTTATAAATAAACTTTTCAAATAAATGTGTTTCTGGGTCAAAAGCAGCTGTGATTCAGCCGGTCACATTACTTATATTTTATATTTATATAGCCACATTCTAGACAGAAAGTGCACAGTTTTACTATTCACTTCTCTCTCCACAGCAACAAACGCAATGTGATACATCAGATGCTTCTTTCATTGTTTTCTGTTATTCTGTGTCTTCTAGAGAGCCTGTATTGATTTTGCTATAAATGCCAAACCTCTAACACGCCACATGCCTCAGAACAAGCAAAGCTTTCAGTACCGAATGTGGCAATTTGTAGTGTCACCTCCGTTTGAGTACAGTATCATGGCTCTCATTGCGCTCAACACCATCGTCCTTATGATGAAGGTACAAGCTTCTTCTTCCTCCTTTAGCATCAGTAATGCCCTTGTATATCTGTTAGGGTCTGAATTTTCTCTGTGCGTTTCCAGTATCATGGGGCACCTTTGATGTATGATGTAGTCCTGAAGAACCTGAATATAGTGTTCACCACACTCTTCTTCATGGAGTGCGTTCTGAAAATTATTGCCTTTGGTCCCCGAGTAAGTCTCTTTAATCGCATTCGTTTCATCCAGCTCTTCCTAGCATTACTCATTGCACCTAAAGATATCACCCATTATTATTTAATATTATGTTCTGTTACTTATTCAGACCTAAGATTTTTTTAAATGTTTCCTTCTTTTTTTTAACGCGTTTAGAAAAATGTTAAGGAAAAAAACGGCTTTCTAATGGACTTGTCTGTCTGTCTCTGTCTGTTTGCAGAATTATGTCAGAGATGCTTGGAATATTTTTGATTTTGTGTCTGTTATCGGCAGCATCACTGATATTTTGGTGACAGAGCTATGGGTAAGTGCACTTTTAGACAAGTTTCAAAAGCAAATGCAGATTGGGCCTTGATTTATGTTGAAACTGAATGGCCAGATGTGAATAAAACAGCTTAATGTAAATAAATACTCATTTTAATACCGATAAAGGCATCTCTTGTGATCACTTCCTTTTTTGGATGGACAGTAAAAGTATCATTCTCATGCACATAAATATTTAAGTACTTAATGTATGTGTTTAAAATATCATCCTATTGCAGAACTCTTCATATTGTTTTTAATAAGCAAGATTTAATAACTACAATTCCAAAATTATGTGGTAAAGATGACTTGGCCGAAAAATGTTAACATTTTTGTCTATTTGAATATTTACCTGTTCAGTCCTCCACATCATGTGTTCATTCTATTGCCATTCTAAGTGTTGTGTGTATTTGTACTGTTTTTTGTGTATAAATTTCAGTGTTTTAGTGTGTATTTGTGCTGGTGTTGTGTCTCATCTCTGCCTAGGGTGCTCTGTCTGTAAAAGAGAGACAGAGACACTTTACTCTGATGTGTTACACTGAAGTTTTTGGGCTCTCCCAGTGGTCACACATTATATGATGTGAATTGTTATATAAATTTTGTCCATATAACTTTCAATATAAATCATATAATCAGTGCTATTTTAGTTATATTTATGTATTATTGTATATATATAAATATTTTGAATGAACTTTATCATTTTAATTTTTTATTTGTTTCTCATTTTATAGTACTATTTACTCCCATTTAATTGTATTTTTAGCAGTTTTAGTCAAAGTTATTTAACTTTGTTAATAATTGTTTATTAAAATTAAAACTAAATAATTGAGTTATTTAGATAATTTGACAGGTCAGCATTTTACATTTTCAACCTTATATATATAAACACTCATACTAGGCTTTTTATCTAATATTGGTATTTTATTTTAAATAATTGTATTTTTTTTAAGTTTTAATAAAATAACTTTAGATTTGGTTTTGTTAACAACATCAACATTGGCTGTGTCCGAAAGCTCTAAACTGCTCCCTTTGGAGGCAGCATTCCAAGGCAGGAAGGCAGAAAGGAAGAAATTCTGCTTCACTTCCTGTCTCCGGCTGCATGGATGTATCCTTCACTGCCATTGATACCCACAATCCTGTGTGTTTTATTTCGTTTCGGTTTAGCTAAAAAAATAAGCATAACATCGGAAAGTTGTGTCAGTGGTCAGTTTGTGCGGAAATGTATATTTCCAGCAATCTTTTTGCACTTTTGATGTCTAGCGAGATATCAGTATTACAGTAATTAAATATAAATTTAGTTATCACTCAGACTAATTCTATTTTGTGGCACATTAAACCATTACGCTGCCTCAGAAGCCTGTCCGAAATCAGTTTCATGTGCAAAAACGCTGACTGCAAAGTCACTGCCTGATAAGGCAGCGAGGCAGCTGCTAGGTTTTTGGATGCAGCCATTGTCCCGAAGTTAGTTAGCATTGTATTTCTGTAAATTCATTGTAAATGCTTTTCAGGCCACTGGAAGAGCCTGCATAGTGAATCAATACCCACCATATCTGTGTTTGATTAATCAGCCTGTTGACTGTATCCATAACGACTTATTCCTGTTTTATCTTTTTACATGCTTTCTTTGTTCCTCTGATTTGTTGGCGATAAACCCATCCAATCCAAAACAAAACAAAAATGCACTATGAAACTCTCATATCTATCATCTCATGTGTACCCATCCAATGCCCTCAAACACTCACTGTACACATATGCCTCCATCTACTGCAACAACACATAGAATCCGGTTGGTTTGTAATTTTCTCTCAGCTTCTAATGCATCCATTACCCAAAATGCTTCTCTCTTCCCTCCCTACTTTCCTCAAAGCATGTGCTTCCAGTATGATGACCCATGAAAGATGCTTGACAATTGATCAACTGCTTTATAATATTCTAATAGTAATTAAAAAACACAAGGACTGGGTGGTATGATGGTTTAAAAAAAAGTGTCAATTTACTGTTTACACCATGGTAGTTTTATCCACACAGCTATCGTTTTGTGGGTCAAAATAAGGAAAACCTGTTGTGTGGATATGGTTTGGAGCTTAGAAATCCAGAATAAACATTGCTACATGATTATTTATTAACCATTTGTCATCAAATTTCCAGAAACACAACTGCATTGTCATGTAGACTTTTACAATGATCTAAAACTACTCGTGTAAGCATTTGATTCAACCACCCTAATACAAACACACTTATATAGAAGTACAAGGGCCAATATGTAGTGAAATAAAGTGACTTTAACTAAATTAACATAAAGATTTACCTAAATGTATTCCCAAGAGATTCAGACAAACTTCAATAGCCGACTATTGCTCTTATTGTCCTGTAGTTCTAATCTGCCTGGTTACCCACTGACCAATGAGAGCTCTGTTTTTGTTTTTACCTATAAAAATGCATTTACACATTCACAGATAGTCACAGACATTGTCATGCCTTCGCTGAATGCCATGCACTTTAGCAAAAGCTGCATGATGACTTGTTCTTTCATTACCTTACCTTATCTTTTCTCATCTCATCTGCCTGTTCTGCACTACTATAGTTCCTCCTTTCTTAAGGAAGAGGGCGCTGCATCTCATTCAGAAATTTGTGTATGCTGGAATGGGGGAGTGATCCTCAATAACCTGTCCACACAGCTGAGATGATTTATTGTTTATTGTACCATGTCTGAACTCAATCTCAGTTTCAATTTCAAGAGCGATTTGTGTCAGTTGTGTTTAAAATGCAACACTGAAATAAATAGAAAAATAGAAAGAAAAATGAACTTTGAACTGTGTGGATTGGACCATTGAGAATTACATGACCAACACAGCCAATCCCCATTGGCTAATGTTGTCGGTATTCTACTCCGTATGCCTGTATTTGCTAAATATTATAGTGCATCAGGCTGCTTTCATACTGTGTCTTGCCTGTCTCAACAGATCAGTGCATTTGATTAAAAAAAGTTTATGCTTTAATATATGATTGGATGATGACTGTTACAATTTATTGATTGTTTTTCTTAAGCCCCCCACCCCGCCCCGAATTAATTTGGTCCATTTTTTTTTACCATTGTTTTATTTCATTTTTAGTGTCAATTCCAATTTAAGCTTATTTTGTACATTATGTATATTTATATACATTTACAAAAGAAAATCTTTTTATACTTTTATGTATTACTTTAACCCACTTTCTCTCAAAATGATTTTATTCTTTTATTTGAAAAAAGAACATTTGATTAATCATCATTAAACTGATTGTGATTTTTTTTTCTCTCTCTTTCGTACAATCACAATCTATTTCACATACTGTGTCTCTTGCACTCTTTTCTCCTTTTTCTTCTGGAACATTCTCCTCTGTCTCTGTTTCTACATATGTCTCAATCTAATCTCCCCAGGATAACTTCATAAACCTGAGTTTTCTGAGACTCTTCCGAGCAGCACGTCTCATTAAACTCTTGAGGCAGGGCGAGACCATTCGCATTCTGCTTTGGACCTTTGTTCAGTCATTTAAGGTACAAAAAATCATACTTTAATGCCTAGTTATACAACCACACCAATTCACCTGCCAAATTCAAGTCCAAGGGATAACAGTTAAGAAAAATCAAAACATTTTTGCACCGAAATTGAAATTTCAGGCACTCTAAAGTCCCACCTTAGAGTTATTTCTCGTCTTAAGAAATGTTTATTTGCATATTTTCTACATGTAATGAAAATGTATAGCCAGCTGTCCTGCCTAAAAAAGTTAAAGAGTAAATATCCATGATTCATTGGAAACAGTTTGGAGACCAGAATTAGTTATGAATTTTTTAATTATTTAATAAAATACATTGTTCAGAAATAAACAATAATTGGATCATTGCAGTACATAATTTCATTCAATATTGCAATACCTGTAGATGCAACTTTTATACAAGCAAAGTGACAATGCACTAAAAACACACCTATTTTACAGTGTGCACATCTGTAAAAACACATAGACCGACTTTCATACCAAACTTCAAAATTTGGCCCAATTTCTTTCTCCTTTCATGGTCTTTCTGTCTACCATTTACAGGCTCTGCCGTATGTGTGCCTGCTCATTGCAATTCTGTTCTTCATCTATGCCATCATTGGCATGCAGGTAACAGCTGTTCTGTTTGAAATGAGTTTTAACATCACTTGTGGATTTTTGAAAATCAAAATAAAGACTAAATTATCCTAAATAAGCTTATTTCAACAAGTTCAGAAGTGGCATAGGTTTGCAGAGAGATCTCATCTGTGAGATCAGTGATGTGTACAGTATTTTTATATTTTCTCTCTGATTCTGTAGTTGTTTGGGAACTTGCGGCTGGATGCAGAGGAAGGTAGTGCAATCAATGAACACAATAACTTCAGAACCTTCATCATGGCCCTGATGCTCCTCTTCAGGTCGGTCTTGTGTCTTTACCAGTATTATTTTAGTATATAAAATATATATATTTCTGTTTAGCATTTTTTTTTTTCAGTTTTATTTTATGCAAAAACATTATTTTTAGTTTTTAGTATTTCATCTAATATTTGTGTTTTATTTCACCTTTAAATGTCACGTGTTTGTATGTTTTGGTAACAGGAGTGCTACAGGCGAGGCATGGCATGAGATCATGCTGGCATGTCTCGGAGGAATGGAGTGTGATGAAAGCTCTGGGAACGAGGGCTCAGAGTGCGGCAGCAACTTTGCTTATGCCTACTTTGTCTCTTTCATCTTTCTCTGTTCTTTCCTGGTGAGAACAGCCTCCACCTGTTTCTTTTCGCCTTCCTTTCCATTATTCCCACTTTTTTACACTTACCCTTTTATCTCAGAAATGCATCTATTCTTTATTTATTGCTTCAAACATGAAATAATTAATTCTGTATGTTTTGGGGCTTGTGTTGTGGGGTTTGTATTTGTGTTTAGATGCTGAATCTCTTTGTGGCCGTCATCATGGATAACTTTGAGTACCTGACCAGGGACTCCTCCATTCTGGGTCCACATCATTTGGATGAGTATGTCAGGATTTGGGCAGAGTATGATCCAGCAGCCTGGTGAGTTAAACGCTCATCTTTTACACTTTTTCTCCCACTCAAACACAAGACCACAGATTTTATGCTTTTAGGCACACATGCAACCATTGATTTTTACCTTTAAATTGTAGAATGGAAAACCTAAATCACCTAATACTAACAGTTTTAAAAAAGGAAACATGTTCACTGCAAGCTAACAAACGCTGTAACATTCTAAAGATTCTTTATTTTGTCAACAGATATGTATGTGCACACAAACTAACTCAAAAACCAATCATTCTTCTCCATAGCTGCTGGCCTAGAGCCTCTTACATCTTTTGTTACTGAAAACATCCCCAGAATGTCCCATAATACTGTCACAGGCAAGACAAGGCCCTGACAGATGGTAGATTTCAAAATCTCAAAATGACCAGTGTTTGTCTTTAAATCCCTCCTACTTCCCCCTGTCCCAGTGCTTGCCTAGTCCTCGAGTGCTGTTCTGCTGGAGCCCATGGAGTTGGTCCGCACACATCCACTCATGATGACTGAGCAAAAGAATGTTTAACGACTGAACCAGGGTTGTGCGCCATTCAGAATACAATAAAAACCTTTTTTAAATTATTATTCTTCCAGATCATTTCCTGAATTTGAATTGAATTTAAGTTACGGTACCAAACAAGATGTAGAATTGCAATTTGAATTTGAATGTTTATAAATAGCACTGAAATTAATCAAAATTCATGCAACTAAAAGCAAAGCTAAGGTTTATAGGCCTTATGGATGGATGGATGGCTGTCTATAGACATTTGAATTTACTAATAGTGTATATTTCATCACATTAAAGAAATTAACTCCAACCAGGTTGGAAAGACATTTAATTTCCCACAATGCATTACTTATTACATGATTTTCAACATAAAAATCAAGCATTTTATACAAAAAAATTTTTAATGTGAAAATAATAAAGGAAAACCAGAGTGCAACAAAGTGTATAAAAATGTAAGAAAATAATCTACTTAACTCCCCAAAAAGACATCTGTGTGTGTGTGTGTGTGTGTGTGTGTGTGTGTGTGTGTGTGTGTGTGTGTGTGTGTGTGTGTGTGTGTGTGTGTGTGTGTGTGTGTGTGTGTGTGTGTGTGTGTGTAAAAACTGCAGCAAGAAACCAAGGAAGTGATTTAAAAGAATAAGCAAGAGAGAGAGCTGAACATGAATCCCTGTGCATGGCAGATTCTGACTTCACAATGACTTAATTCTCCCATCTTTTTGGCTCAGGTGTGCATGGCAAACATCTTCACAGACAAGCTGTCGCAGCTTATTTCTGTACTTGCCACTGCATACAAACATTAACAAAATACACCTCATGTATTTTGACTGGTAAAGCCCACGTAGCTGTCGTTGTATGCAGTTCAATTAAGTCATTGGACTCGCCAAGATGAGAGAGTCTCTCATGTGCACGGTCATAACGGTGGATTCGTTTACTCCGCACCGTGATGGGGGAGGATTCAGAACAGCACTAAAGATCATTCAGGGACAGCTTCACCATTTCTATTTTTTTCTACAAAAAATTTTGCACAGGTGTATTGACTGGATTTTGACATGCATTGAAATCTCACATGCATGTTTAGATTGTGAAGAGGAAAGATAGCAGCTAAAATTCATTTAGAGATACATGAGCATTAATTTCAAAATGTCCATAGCATGCATATATTAATTTATTTATTTATTGCAATTTTAAATTAAATCAAATGTAAAAAAAAATGTTTTGTTTTATAGAAAGCACACTGAGTCCGGAACTCTCGTCTGACATTTTTGCACGTAAAAAAATAAATACGACCTCAGGTTGTGTCCATCATGTTTAAATACTGCCTCCGAAAATGTCATCCATCATAAAAAATTCGAATTAGGTTCTATTTTCTGGTATTTTATATCCGTAGTAAGCATTTTGATAGAAAAGGATGACCTTAGTGTGCAAGGACCTTTAGTGTTGATGTCACAAGGTGACGATCTTTAGGGGCGGAACCAAAATTCGGGAAGTTTGGTTCCGCCCGGAAGTGTTTCCGCCCGGACCGGAAAAACAGAACACCGGAACTTCCGGTAGCGCCGTAAGAAGGAAAATCAGGGAATTCGATGCACCTGTGCCTAGTTAGGGACAGCGGTTGGTGATTGGAGGATACGCTGGACAAGGCAGTACTTAAGGCCAAGTTATTTTACAGTCTGGGAAGCTCTCTTTGGTGTGTGTGAAGCACTGGGTTGTGCCCGTCTTGGTACGCTGCTGGTAGCTGTCTAACTCTCTCTCTCCCTCAGGCTGGAATTGTATGATTGTGAAGACATCGCGAACCTTAAAGGTTGAGAAGTGAACAGATTATACGGCGAACTGAGACGACGTGAAAAAGGGGATTGGAAGTGGCATTGATGTGAGTACTAAGAGCTAGTCGAAAGTGCCCTGTATATTGACCTGGCGTTGTGTAGATCTCTCCAGGAGGAGGAGGGTGGCCCTACCCCTAATATAGTGTGGTGGGAGAGCCGAAGGAATACTTATTGAAGTAGTCGCAACGACGACATCACTAGCTAGGCCGCATATTCCATCGCCAGATCCGAACCAAGCGAAGTGAAGGAAGACGGGTGTCCTTTCCGTACACTGAGTGTGGTGGGTGAGTCTTCGTGCTGTGAAAACCTATAATTTTGACGTGGTGTTGTATATTGCTGTGGGCTGCTGTGTATTGCCGTGTGTCCTGTCAGATAAACCCCCGCCTTCACGCACTTCGGCGTGGGAGGACAAGGAGATTGCTGGTCCTGGCCTAGTTCAGTACAGTATATGTTGTGAGCGTGCTTCAGATCTCCGGAGATAGCACGGTACGCTGTGTCCAGCCCAGAGGTGAAAGCCATCCAAAGCAGAGTAACTGTGTTTTGTGTCTAAGTTGATACCTGTGGAGAGGAAAGGAAAGAGAGTGAGTAACACAAGGAGAAACAGAGGAAACCTGTACTTACAGTGCGCTGTGTTCAGCCCAGAGGTGAGAGCCATTCAAAGCAAACTAACGGTGCTATTGTGCCCAAGTTGATATCTGTGGAGAGAAAAGGAGAGAGAGGGAATAACACGAGGAGGAATAGAGCGAACCCTGTACTTACAGTACGCTGTGTCCAGCCCAGAGGTGAGAGCCATTCAAAGCAAACTAACTGTGCTATTGTGCCCAAGTTGATACCTGTGGAGAGAAAAGGAGAGAGAGTGAATAACACGAGGAGGAATAGAGCGAACCCTGTACTTACAGTACGCTGTGTCCAGCCCAGAGGTGAGAGCCATTCAAAGCAAACTAACTGTGCTATTGTGCCCAAGTTGATACCTGTGGAGAGAAAAGGAGAGAGAGTGGGTAACACGAGGAGAGACTGAGGGAACCTGTACTTACGCCGCTGCCTGTGGAGAAAGAGAAAGCGAGTGAGCACCCAAGGAACGAACTGTGTGAACCAGTACTTACTGTGAGCTGTAATCAGCGAAGAGGTGAGAGCAAAACCAAGCTGAACTAACTGTGCCTGTGTGTCCCAGCCGCTGCCTGTGGAGAAAGAGAAAGCGAGTGAGCACCCAAGGAACGAACTGTGTGAACCAGTACTTACTGTGAGCTGTAATCAGCGAAGAGGTGAGAGCAAAACCAAGCTGAACTAACTGTGCCTGTGTGTCCCAGCCGTTGCCTGTGGAGAAAGAGAAAGAGCGTGAGCACCCAAGGAACGAACTGGGTGAATCAGTACTTACTGTGAGCTGTAATCAGCGAAGAGCCGTTGCCTGTGGAGGAAGAGAAAGAGAGTGGGCACCTCGAGAACGAACTGAGTGAACCAGTACTTACCGTGAGCTGTATTCAGCGAAGAGGAGGAAGAAGGAGGGCGCTACGGATACCTAAGACTCAGGCCGGGGCCCGAGCCCCACGCCCCGGATCCCCGTGGCCCCCTTGCTCCCTGACCTCTTCCCGGCCATAGCCCATCTGGAGGGCCGAGTCAGAGTTTAGTTTTAATTGCCCTTTCCCTATTCCCTAAGCTATTTTTAAATATTTAAATAAAGATTGTTTTATCACTTACTTGTTCTCGTGTTGCTTGGCCATTGGGTCGGGTTTGGGGACCTCCTCGAGGTGGAAGTTGAGAAGGGGTGTGGCTTAGTTAAAGCATAGCCAGCCCCTGGGTGTGACAGATTTGGCGTAGTCGGCAGGATTTCCACCTCGAGTTGAGTAACCAAGGTCGTCCAATGACCGACAACGCGGGGCTTTCAGCCCAACCCCGTGCCATGCCCGTTTTTATGGGGAGCCCCTGGATTCAAAAATATGGGGGGACAGAATCCGAGGTACGATTGTCTGAATGGAAGGCTCAACTAGAGTACTTGGCCGACCTACAGGGCCTTAGTGCAGCCCAGCGGCTTCAATTTGTGTTAAACTCCCTGGATGGAGAAGCGCGGCGAGAGGTGCATGCCGCCCCCGAAGCCGTTAGAGCCAACGCCCAAACCGTGTTCCAGTTCCTCACTGAACAGTATGGTGACCACACCCCCGTAGCTGTCCTTCGCTCCCAGTTCTTCAATTGTAAGCAGGGCCCCCGCCAACCGATTAGAGCTTTCGCCCTGAGGTTGCGAGAGCAATTCGCCCGACTACAGACCCGTCGGGACCACGGGTTGGGAGATGGAGAGACTCTATTGCGGGACCAGTTTCTTCTGGGGTTGAAGGAGGGTCCGGTGAGACAGAGCCTACGTATCCAGTTTCGAAGGGACCCGGGTCTTACGTTCGAAGATCTGAAGAAAGAGGCACTGGCCCTGGAAGGTGATGAGACTGAGGTGAGTGGTTCCCCAGTGTGTGCGGTTGTCAGTGAAGTAGCACCAGCACAACCCGGAGGCCCTGACTGGAAGCAAGCACTGAAGGCTGAACTTTTGAAAGATGTCCGCGATCAGATGTCTGAACTGTCTAAAGCCCTCGTAGGAGAATTGCGCCAAGGACGGGCGCGGGAGGAACCACGGCCGGCGCCCCGAGACCGAGTGTACTCAGAGGGAGGCCGAGAGCCGTTCAGGCGCCCGAACCACTTTAACCGGCCCCGTTTCGAATGGGACGAGCAAGGGCGACCCATCTGCAACCGCTGTGGCAAACCAGGTCACTATAGCCGCCAGTGTGGGCCCCGCAGGGCGTCAGAAGGGGGTTTTTAGGTCGGCCGGCCACTGTGGGTCGTGTGGCCGGGACCCCTCGAGAAGACCCTGGAAGAGGATATGGCTCTAGGAGCCAGATGATTGGGCGTAGCCCCGTGGCGAAGGTGAGAGTGTGCGGCAAGGAGATTCAATGCCTGGTAGACACAGGCTCCCAAGTGACGTTGTTTGCTGAGAGTTTATCCGAAGAAGTGTTTGGGAAACAAGGGGCACCAGGGGCGGAGGCCCCCTGGCTTACTCTGAAGGGCGCAAACGGCCTCGACATCCCATATATTGGCTACCGATTGACGGACCTAGAGGTTCACGGAGTGATGGTCCCCCAGAAAGGTGTGATTATCGTGCAAGACCATTGTCTGGGTGCACATCGAGCCCTGTTGGGCATGAATGTCCTCGCTGATTGCTGGGAAGAGCTATTTCGGGCTAGGCCCGTATCGAAGATACCACCTGCAGAGAGGCCCAAGTGGGAGTGTGTGGTAGTTGACTGTCGAAGGGTGCAAATGAGCCAAGTCCGCAGGGAACAGGAAGAGGTAGGAAGAGTGATGTGTCGTTTTGCTTTGTCTGTCCCCGCAAAAAGTGAGGCTGTTGTGTGGGCGCGAGTACCGCCCCGAAGAGCGGGCCCAGAAGAGTGGGTGCTGGTGGAGCCCCATGTGGATTGTCCACAAGTGGAAGTGGCACGAGGACTATCGACGGTCCGGCGGGGGAGAGTCCCCGTGAGGATACGGAATGTACATCCATACGCGGTGCAACTACATCGGCACCAACGATTAGCCCGTCTGACAACGGTTACATCCCACCAAGTAAGGGAAGAGAGGGATATTAGTTTTCGTCAGGTGTGCCCCACTGTCATCGAGGTGGCCCTGACACAAGTAGACACCCCATGGGGTGGTATGGAGAGGAGTGTGCCGAGCCACCTGGCGGGTGAGTCGTTACAAGGGGAGGATTTAGAGCAGGCACAGACACAGAAGTTACAGGCCCTCCTTCGGAGATGGCAGCATGTGTTCGCCACCCACGATGAAGACTACGGATGCACCCAGGTGGTACAACATCATATACCTACCGGGGATGCAGGGCCCAGCCGGGAGAGGTATCGCCCAATTCCGCCCACTTTGTATACCGAGGTACGTACACTCCTGCAAGGCATGCTGAAGCAAGGAGTTGTTAGGGAAAGCAGCAGCCCGTGGGCGGCCCCCATAGTGCTGGTGCAAAAGAAGACGGGGGCTTGGAGATTCTGCGTGGACTACCGTAAGCTGAACCTCGTGACTAAGAAAGACGCTTTCCCTTTGCCACGGATCGAAGATTCGCTTGCCAGCCTCACGCAGTCGGCATGGTACTCTACCCTAGATTTGGCCAGTGGCTACTGGCAGGTGCAGGTGGCCGAAGCAGACCGGGAGAAGACTGCCTTTACAACCCCGTTTGGACTATTTGAATGGGACCGGATGCCTTTCGGGCTCTGTAACGCTCCGGCCACCTTCCAGCGGCTGATGCAGCGGTGCTTGGGAGGTCAGTTAATGGAGTCAGTATTAGTTTACCTGGATGATGTGATTGTCTACTCCCCAGATTTTGATTCACACCTGAGGCACCTCGAGGAAGTCTTTCGGGCCATGGAGAAGTACGGATTGAAACTACAGCCCAATAAGTGTCACTTACTACGGAGAGAAGTCAACTTTCTGGGCCACGTGGTCAGTGCGGCTGGAGTGTCCGTAGATCCTGGAAAGGTATCGGCCGTGAAGGACTGGAAGGCCCCGAGGACAGTGAGGCAAGTGCGATCCTTTTTAGGATTTGTGGGATACTATAGGCGTTTCATAAAGGACTTTTCAAAAATTGCTAAACCCCTTAATCAGTTGCTGGTTGGCACAGGTCGTAACCGGGGCCGGGGGTCGCCCAACGTAGACTGGGATGCAAATTGTGAGTCGGCGTTCCAGACATTGAAGCAGGAGCTGCTACAGGCCCCTATCTTGGCATACGCAGATTTCACAAAACCATTCCTTTTGTATACAGATGCCAGCAATCTCGGGCTGGGAGCGGTGTTGGCTCAACGGCAGGACGGAGTTGAGAGGGTCATCGCGTACGCCAGCCGGAGCCTCCACCCAGCCGAGAGGAACGATGCGAACTATAGTTCTTTCAAATTGGAGCTGCTGGCGTTGAAGTGGGCCCTAAGTGAGAAATTTAAAGACTACCTCTGGGGTGCCAAGGTGACGATCATTACAGACAATAACCCATTAGTACACTTACAGACGGCGAAGCTGGGAGCCGTGGAGCAGCGGTGGGTGGCCCAACTGGCCAACTTTGACTATCAACTACAGTACCGACCAGGGCGTGAACACATGAACGCGGACGTCCTCTCAAGGCTGCCCGAAGCGGAAAGCCCCGGAGGGGCCAGCCCGGAGGAGGGCTATATGGTAGGAGCAGTAGAGGCACCAGGCAGCAGACAAGAGGCCGTGCCTGAGAACTGGGGATGGGATCCCCGTTGGTGGAGGGAGAGACAGGCCAGGGATCAAGATGTGCGGCTGGTAAGAGAATGGCTGGAACAGGGCCGACGGCTGACGCCAGCGGAGAGGTTAGCCCAGACGGATACTGGGAGGAGGCTGCTGGGGCAATGGGACAGGCTGGAGCTGAGAGATGGCGTTTTGTGCAGAAGGGTCAGTGACCCGAAGTTGGGCGAAGAAGTACGCCAGATCGTGGTACCCGCAGATGAGGTAACGGCTTTAGTTTCGGCGTACCACAACCAGTTGGGGCATCAGGGACAGGAGAGGACCGTGTCCCTGCTTAGGAGATTCTTCTTTTGGCCCGGGCTAGAGGCATCGGTGCACGCCCTAATTCAAGCTTGCCCGAGATGCATATTGTTTAAGTCCAGACGGGAGGTCCGAGCGCCAATGGTACCCATCCATGCGAAGGCCCCCCTTCATATCATGGCTATGGACTTCTTGACACTGGGCCGACCACGAGATCGCTACCAGAACATCTTGGTAATAACGGATTTGTTCACAAAGTACGCTTGGGCTATCCCCACCCTCGACCAGACTGCAACCACCACCGCTACAGTTTTATGGCGGGCCGTCTTCCAGACGTTCGGATGCCCGGAGTTTCTGCACTCCGATCAAGGAGCCAACTTTGAGTCCAGGGTAATTAGAGAACTATGCCAGTTGTACGGTTGCACGAAAACTCACACCACTTCGTATCATCCTCAGGGGAACGGCGGCTGTGAGAGATTCAATCAGACCCTATTGGGGCTGCTGGGGACCTTGGACCAACAACGGCAGGACGATTGGGTGAGTGCCTTGCCAAACCTCCTACAGGCCTATAACAACAGTATACATAGTACTACGGGTTACGCTCCCACTTACCTGATGTTTGGCAGACACATACGAATGCCTACTGACCTGGTCCTAGGAGTGATAGCCGACCAAGAGGAAGCAAGTGTAACGGAGTGGGTGGGGCGCCATCACCAGCGCTTGCATTTCGCCTACGAGCAGGTGTCGAAAAGGATACAGACGGCAGGAGAGAAAAGTAAGCGGTTGTATGATCGGACTGCTAGAGAAGCCCCTCTACTGCCAGGAGAGAGGGTGTTGGTGAGAGATAATCGGCGGCAGGGGAAGGGGAAACTGAGTGACCGTTGGGAGGCCACCCCTTATGTAGTCTGCCGGCAGCAGAGGCCGGGGCAGCCGGTCTATACCATCCGGCCAGAAGGGAAGTCAGGCCCCGACCGTGTGGTGCACCGGAACATGATTCGCCCATGCCCTAACTACCCTGAAGCCGTGGAAGAAGTCCCCACGGAACCTGTACCAGCGGCCCCCTGGATTGAAGGTTGGGCTGTGGTACCAGGGAGACCCGTGGTGGCACCACCCCCGATCGCCCCGAGAGAACCAGAAGCAGCCCCTGAACAAGCTGAGCCCGATTCACCAGTGAGACGATCCCAGCGAGAGAACCGAGGCCGACCCCCTGCCCGCTATGGGGAGTGGACAGCCCGAGGACGTTCTAGGGACTAGAACGGATTGGCGGGGGAGGATGTCACAAGGTGACGATCTTTAGGGGCGGAACCAAAATTCGGGAAGTTTGGTTCCGCCCGGAAGTGTTTCCGCCCGGACCGGAAAAACAGAACACCGGAACTTCCGGTAGCGCCGTAAGAAGGAAAATCAGGGAATTCGATGCACCTGTGCCTAGTTAGGGACAGCGGTTGGTGATTGGAGGATACGCTGGACAAGGCAGTACTTAAGGCCAAGTTATTTTACAGTCTGGGAAGCTCTCTTTGGTGTGTGTGAAGCACTGGGTTGTGCCCGTCTTGGTACGCTGCTGGTAGCTGTCTAACTCTCTCTCTCCCTCAGGCTGGAATTGTATGATTGTGAAGACATCGCGAACCTTAAAGGTTGAGAAGTGAACAGATTATACGGCGAACTGAGACGACGTGAAAAAGGGGATTGGAAGTGGCATTGATGTGAGTACTAAGAGCTAGTCGAAAGTGCCCTGTATATTGACCTGGCGTTGTGTAGATCTCTCCAGGAGGAGGAGGGTGGCCCTACCCCTAATATAGTGTGGTGGGAGAGCCGAAGGAATACTTATTGAAGTAGTCGCAACGACGACATCACTAGCTAGGCCGCATATTCCATCGCCAGATCCGAACCAAGCGAAGTGAAGGAAGACGGGTGTCCTTTCCGTACACTGAGTGTGGTGGGTGAGTCTTCGTGCTGTGAAAACCTATAATTTTGACGTGGTGTTGTATATTGCTGTGGGCTGCTGTGTATTGCCGTGTGTCCTGTCAGATAAACCCCCGCCTTCACGCACTTCGGCGTGGGAGGACAAGGAGATTGCTGGTCCTGGCCTAGTTCAGTACAGTATATGTTGTGAGCGTGCTTCAGATCTCCGGAGATAGCACGGTACGCTGTGTCCAGCCCAGAGGTGAAAGCCATCCAAAGCAGAGTAACTGTGTTTTGTGTCTAAGTTGATACCTGTGGAGAGGAAAGGAAAGAGAGTGAGTAACACAAGGAGAAACAGAGGAAACCTGTACTTACAGTGCGCTGTGTTCAGCCCAGAGGTGAGAGCCATTCAAAGCAAACTAACGGTGCTATTGTGCCCAAGTTGATATCTGTGGAGAGAAAAGGAGAGAGAGGGAATAACACGAGGAGGAATAGAGCGAACCCTGTACTTACAGTACGCTGTGTCCAGCCCAGAGGTGAGAGCCATTCAAAGCAAACTAACTGTGCTATTGTGCCCAAGTTGATACCTGTGGAGAGAAAAGGAGAGAGAGTGAATAACACGAGGAGGAATAGAGCGAACCCTGTACTTACAGTACGCTGTGTCCAGCCCAGAGGTGAGAGCCATTCAAAGCAAACTAACTGTGCTATTGTGCCCAAGTTGATACCTGTGGAGAGAAAAGGAGAGAGAGTGGGTAACACGAGGAGAGACTGAGGGAACCTGTACTTACGCCGCTGCCTGTGGAGAAAGAGAAAGCGAGTGAGCACCCAAGGAACGAACTGTGTGAACCAGTACTTACTGTGAGCTGTAATCAGCGAAGAGGTGAGAGCAAAACCAAGCTGAACTAACTGTGCCTGTGTGTCCCAGCCGCTGCCTGTGGAGAAAGAGAAAGCGAGTGAGCACCCAAGGAACGAACTGTGTGAACCAGTACTTACTGTGAGCTGTAATCAGCGAAGAGGTGAGAGCAAAACCAAGCTGAACTAACTGTGCCTGTGTGTCCCAGCCGTTGCCTGTGGAGAAAGAGAAAGAGCGTGAGCACCCAAGGAACGAACTGGGTGAATCAGTACTTACTGTGAGCTGTAATCAGCGAAGAGCCGTTGCCTGTGGAGGAAGAGAAAGAGAGTGGGCACCTCGAGAACGAACTGAGTGAACCAGTACTTACCGTGAGCTGTATTCAGCGAAGAGGAGGAAGAAGGAGGGCGCTACGGATACCTAAGACTCAGGCCGGGGCCCGAGCCCCACGCCCCGGATCCCCGTGGCCCCCTTGCTCCCTGACCTCTTCCCGGCCATAGCCCATCTGGAGGGCCGAGTCAGAGTTTAGTTTTAATTGCCCTTTCCCTATTCCCTAAGCTATTTTTAAATATTTAAATAAAGATTGTTTTATCACTTACTTGTTCTCGTGTTGCTTGGCCATTGGGTCGGGTTTGGGGACCTCCTCGAGGTGGAAGTTGAGAAGGGGTGTGGCTTAGTTAAAGCATAGCCAGCCCCTGGGTGTGACATTAACAAATTTTTTTATGCCAAAATTGCTGGGTTTTTAATTACTCCTCATCTCAGTCTTATGAAAAGGGTGCATTGCAGGAAGATTTAGGTCTTTCGTATGATCAAAACATGTTTGTCAGACCCAAAAATGGGTTGGGCTGTCCTTTGAATGATCTGGTTTTCCATCAGTTTGAGGCAGTGGAACAGCCTCACTGGGTTTGGTCTGTGATTTGTCAATGGATATGTGTGCTTTTATTCTCTAGTTCTTTGTGCTCCTCTTCTTGTTTCTCTTTTATTCCCTCTTCCTCTCCACCTCTTCTTTGGCTCTCTGGCTCTGTTTCTTCTCTCTTTTCCTTTGTGTGCCCCCTCTCTAACCTCCCTGTATTCTTCTTGCAGCGGGCGCATTCATTATAAGGATATGTACAGTTTATTGCGGGTTATCGACCCCCCGCTGGGCTTAGGCAAGAAATGTCCTCATAGGGTGGCCTGCAAGGTTTGGATCCTACTAAACAAAAACCTTTAGCACCTGCTCGCATTGAAGACTGGAATGAATGTTACTTTTCTTTTTTTATGTTTTCTTTTTCAGTTGATTTTTTTTTACTCTTCACAGTTTTTCTTCTTTTACTTAAAATTCATTTTTGTTATTTTATTCGCCATCTCTATATGCATTCTGATATGACAAATGAGAATGTGCGGGACAATGCAGACACCTTTTTAGAAGCATGACGTGCACTGCCATCGACAGCCAAGTCTGTATGAATCTCTCTGTGGAATGAATCACTAAACAGTCAATCAAAAAAAAAAAAAAAAAAAAAAATGATTCAGTCATTTTGTTATTTTTTTCTTTCTGCTTGCTGTTGAACCATGCCTTGGCAAACTGGGTGTAACAGTGTGCATTGTTCTTGTTTGGGGACGAAGTGAGGGTTGGGGATCAGAGGACTGCATTGACGTGACTACCATAGTTCACCACCAAGCAGCGGAGCTTTTCTTTGCCTGTTTGAAGCCCCACTGCAGTTCTATGGGACCGTCCCACGATCGCATAGAACAGTGTTTTTACTAGGACTAAAAATCAGCTTCCCCTCCTCCTGTTTAACCTCCAGCCAATCAAGAGCTCTCCCGCTCTCAAAGCCCCGCCCCTTGCTCAGACCAAAACAATAACCTATGTGTCTTTGTTTTTCTTTCTTGCCATTCTTATTTCCTCCTCCCTCCTTTTTTGGTTTAAATCCCACCATCCTCCGGTTTGTCCCATGATGTCCTTTCCCCCCTGCATTGTTTTTTCTTCTCGTTCGTTGTCCTCCTCCTATTTTTCCCCCGTTCTCCCCGTTTAATTTATGGGGATCTCACCCCTCCCCTCCCACCCCACTCCCCTTACAGCGGCAGGATCAGTTACAGTGATATGTATGAGATGCTCAGGCACATGTGTCCTCCGCTAGGCCTGGGGAAGAGGTGCCCAGCTCGGGTCGCCTACAAGGTTAGCGGCGGCAGCCCATCCTGGGTGCGCCACAGCCAATCAAAGTTGTCCATTTTTTTCTGTTGGTGTTGGTGAGCTGCTGTACTTTTCTTTTTACTTTGTGGGGTATCGGTGAAAGCATTAGCCAGCTGACACATACATCCGAATGGCACACATCCACTGGAGAGCGGGAACGGAGGGTACCTTGTCAGCCCTTCTGCACCGTACTCAAATACTCACTAACTCATATACAGATGGAAAATATTTTGTTGTGACTATAACAGGAAATCTTAAATGTCATTTAAATGTCATTTTCTTAGCGATTCTTATGAGAGATTATGACTTTACATATTTATTAAAATCAACATGAAATCAGAATAGACCCTTCTCAGTTTCTTAATACCCTTACCTGCTCTTGTTCATTGAATTTCATGTTGACTTTAACTAGAAAACAAGGAATATTGTATTATTTCCGCAGTAGGTTTTCCATGCTCATTGCAGAAATATAGTCTAACTTTAAATACAAATATGAAGGATATAGAAAGTCTGTGTGCGTGTACAGAAGGACTGGGAAGGATCGTGTGCCTTTGGTCCTCTGTGTCTCTCCCTCCAGTGGATGATTCTTAAAGTCTACATATCTATGATTTCAACTGTTGACACGTTTGTAGGTTCAGTCTTTAGACTCACTTTGTCCTTTTGATTTTTTTCAGCAAATCCACTAGAATCACAGAAAAGCTTTTCCACCTGTCCTTCGTTTGATTCTGTCAATGCAGTTCTGACCTGTTTCCGTTCCCCTCTCTCTTTCTCTCTTACTGTCTCTTGCTCTATCTCTTCTTTTCCCCACATTCCTCCGGTATACATTTTCAGCAACTACATCTTTACATCCCTGCACAAAAATTCCTTTCTCTTGCTCTCTTCCTCTTTTACTTCCTGTCTTCTCCCTATCTATCTTGCATTTCATCACTTTTAATCAGCATGCTCCTTAATTATGCTAATTGTAAGGATCTGATTGCATCCTTGTGTGACCGTTACTTCCAGCCATTTTTCATGTCACGTTCATCATATTAAGAATATGGACCTTAGTCAGGGTGTAAGGCATGATTAGTTTGAGGTGAATGATTATGAAGTATTTTTTTTCATACAAAATATCATGCGTCACTCATTTTGCAGTTGGAGGCTGTAATCAATATCCCCTAATATATATCTTTATAGCCTTTTTCACTGTACAGAGGTTTTTAGGTGTTAATGCTTATATTTTTAATATATAAGCATTATTCTTAAAATATTTATTTAATATTTAACTTTTGAGCAGTAGTGTATTTGAGGACATGTGTACTTGAAAGAAATTTTTATGTTTTCTGGAGTTTTTGCCCATTGCATGTATTGGTTGTACTCGGACAGACGATCTATGTTTTGCATTTAATTGAAAATGGCATCTACGCTAAGTCCAACAGACTTCCTCTATGGTAGACATTTTGTGAAATGTAATTTAGTTTTGACCTCACAAAGCTTTGCTGAGACTCCCTTGACACCAATCTCTTCACTTTCCTCACTCTCTTTTATTGTTTCCCCTCATCTCAAACAAACAGCATTTTTCTTGTTCTCTCTTTCTCCTCTCAGACTTTCTCTCTATCCATTGCCAAGCACACCACTCCCCCCTTTCTCATTATTTTTATATGTGGTACACATCTCATGGCTTTCCAGTCTGAAGTGAACTAACTTCTATACCTGTTGCCCCCTAATCCAGTCCTACACCTCTCGGTGTACAACGCAGCCATTTTTTCTTCTTTAACTCCGTAGGGAATGCCACCCCTTATCTGACCTTCAAAAACTGCACCCGTTTTGCATCGAGAGATCAGAAAAAAAGCACAAAAAAAAGCATTACAATTAACCCTATGAAATATCACCTAAAGAAAAATAAAGATGCTAAACAAACCCAAAAATACAAGTGGTCAATGAAAAATTAAATGATACTCTCCGTGCGCGGCTGCACTGCTCTTGTTCTGTGAGGGGTGGGGAGGGAGGAGGGGGGTGCATGTTGCATGGAGTAGGGGACCGGTGGGGAGGGCGGGTCGTCCCATTGCTGAACTCCGATTAGGGGTTGTGCTACATTGCATGTGCTTTTGCTTTTGCATGGCCACCGCTGGCACGCGGCTCATGCTCGTTGGTATCTACACCTGCAAGGAACAACGGACTGGTCTGAAATGGGCACACGAATATACGAAGGCTCACAAACACATGCTCACTTCCTCACACTAACACCATGTTGTGTGCTTGTGTGTTCCAGTTCCATGAAGGTACATCCAATGCATGAAACCGGCATCTAAAAACAACTTTTTATGTGCCCTTTCGTTCATTGGTTTATACAAAATATATGAACTCCGACAGGTAGGGGGAGCTCTTTGGCAGTAGCCTTTTGTGATACATTTGTGACATTTGTGTCCTCAGCCTTTGCTAGCTGATCCAAGGTCAGTTGATAGCACTTCCAACAAGCTATAAGCACACTTTACAATGTAGAAACTTGAATTAGATGCACAATATCATATCATGTGGCAGTCCCAAAAAAATACATGCTTATGTGAGAGATATTTTTGCCTGATCTGAGAAAAGTTTTCAGAGGCAGAGGAACACTGATGACGATGAAGCGATGACTTTATCCCATGTGATACTGCTCCACTTATCTGTGAGGGCTCCAATTAAGTCATTTAATTGATGTGTATGTACAGTATACGTTCTATAAAATGTGTGAATTGTTGATTCACACATTACAACGTTGCAGATTATTGGTCAATTATTTGTCAGTCTAAGAAAACTGCTCTCATAGATGCCAACTTAGTCTTCCCAGATCCCTTATTGTGTGGTTGTATGAGTATCACCAAAAGAAATGGTGGATATTTGTAGGCATCCACGGCATCAAAAGAAACTACAGTCACGACTACAATCAAATGGGTGAGAAAAGCTTAATCTCCTGCAATTTGTGTGGCCAGTAATTTATTCTTTGGCTACAAACTGCTGAGCTCCCCAAGCCTTTTAATAGCCCACCAAAACATCTGATTGGAGGTTTAACTTACACAGCCTCGCCCTCATCCCCTCTGATTGGCTCTTCACAGAGACTGCTACGCATGGACCTACCTGTCGCAGATGACAACACGGTGCATTTCAACTCCACTTTGATGGCTTTGATACGCACAGCTCTGGACATCAAAATCGCTAAGGGTACAGAACGACATCCCTCTTTCTTTTTTCTTCTTTTCTATCTTTTATTTGACAAAAAATAAAAACTAAACATAAGTCCATGTATCATAAAATGTTATTTTATAAATTTGAGTCAGATATGCCAAAAAAAATTCAATTTCTTTCTTTCTTTGGTTTTGTTTGTTTCTTTTTTATTCTCTATTTCTTTTTTTTCTTTTCTTTTTTTTCTACATTTTTACATTTGATATATAAAAAGCAGATTATTTTCTTTCTTTCTTTCTGAAAATGCTTTCGGTGTATTGACATATTTTGTTTGTCTGTACGTATGTGCACGCGTGTGTGCGTGTGTGTGTGTTTGTGTGTGTGTGTATGGACCCTGTCCTGACATCATACACTTAACAGGAGGCGCAGACAAACACCAGATGGATGCCGAGCTCCGTAAGGAAATGATGTCGATTTGGCCAAATCTCTCCCAGAAGAACCTGGATCTGCTGGTAACACCACACAAGTGTAAGTTGCAGATGGGTTTGTAGAAAGAAATTAATAAATAAAAGATCACCAATTCATCAGAGGACAGCTTCTCTCAGCACACACCGCTCAGCACCCTCTGATCAGGCACCACTTTCACTTCAACTAACCCTCATCCTGTCCCAACATGACAAATCAACATCTTATACTGTTAATTAGATCAATAATACCATGCTTTACCATATTAATGCTATTTAAAATCATTCAGTTTCACAACTATATGATTTATTGCTTATTGTCATTCCACAGCTATATGATTTATGATTTATTATCATTCCTCTTCTAAAATACATACCCTCTCTTCCTCAACCTCTTTCCTCTTCTCCCTCTTTCTTTGTTCTCTCCTCTGTCTTCACTGGCTGTTATCAGGGGGTGCCTCGCTATAGACGGATCCTCTATAGAAGTCTTTTCACTCCAGCACGTGTAAAGCACAAAGCTGGGCTCAACCTCTAGACCACGGAGCCTCAAAAAGAGTGTAGCCTGAGATATTACCTCATGTTTACAGATGTTAGAGACTTTACATTTTCACATTTTTAACAGAATGCATTTAAATCTGTCTATGGTATCTATAAAAAAAATACTTTTGTGTGCTTTCCTTTAGCATGTTTCTTTTTCATTTAGAAATTTCAGCATGCTTTAGAGATATTTCTAAGGTTTACTGTCAATCCCTAGGGGTTTCATGCCATTTTACTATGAAATCTAACAAGAAAGTGCTTAATGTGAAGGGATATCTTTTGTCATTTTTGGCAGCTCAGCATTTTTCTAATTTATATGTTATATGTCTCATTCAAACTCTGGATGCCGCAGAGCTTTGATGGAAAATTTGAGCTCCTCACAAAACAGTGTAATCCTTGCATTCTGTTATTCTTGCCTCATTCACGGTATGTATTCATAGTGAAATGGCTCTTGAGTCCCTGTAGGAATGAAAAACAGGCTAGAAATATGAAGCTATTAAAAATAAGAGGTTCTTTAATTAATGAGGATCTGACTGTGAAAAGACTATTAGCTCTGTGGTGTTTTGTATTTGTTGATGTACTTTGTTTAGTGTCTATTGTATAAAATGTTTATTGTGTGTTTTTGTGTAGTTGTATATACAGTTGCACCAGAAAGTATTTGGTCACTTAAACCATACTGAAATGTTTTGAATGTTATTGCATTTGGTAGCAGCACATCAGGTGGTATTTATTTTAAGGATAGCAAAATATTTTACAACAAAAATTGGTTAAATATCACTGTAAATATGCCTAAGCAAAATCAAATGCATGTGGTAATTTGTTGTCTATGCAATGACATTCATACTTGTATAAGTGTCTAAAACAATATTTTGGGGCAGCTGTATCTGTGAAATTTGTCTTGTAATTTGTTGTTTACCTGTTGTCTAGTTTCTCAGTCCCAGATTAAGACTCATTCTGGCCTTTGATGAACTTCTGTTGGTTCATTGCCATTGAAGTTTCTTGTGAGGTCATGACTGAGTTTTGTCTGGCTCTGAGAGACTAGACCTTTGTATTTGTGGCATGTCTTGTCTCCAACTCCCATTCCCCTCTCGGCTCAGGGTCCCATTCCACCCCGGTCTAATTGTGCAGGGTAACTTTTTCATATTCTCAGCAGCAACAGACCTGACAGTGGGCAAGATCTACGCCGCCATGATGATCATGGAGTACTACCGGCAGAGCAAGGCCAAAAAGCTGCAGGTGCTTCGTGAGGAGCAGGTACCACTTCAAACAAACAAACAAATGCCAAGTTTGCTCTCTAGCTTAGTAACACCAGTGATTTGTGCCTGTCCACATGGCTATAAATTCACACTTGTTGGCTGTGTCTGAAATGTATTTATAAATATTAACCTATGATTCGAGTTCTAATTTCTAAAAGTAATCATTGCATTTTTTATATTCATATTTATGCCTTTTTTATTCAAATATCGGTGCTTTTATACAGTATTTGTTATGAGATATCCCAAAATATGCATTAAAATTTATTGTTGAAAACCAGAGTCTACATATATAGGCAGTTAGACATTCAGCTGACTGTAGTTTCAGATGCAGCCAATGTCTCTTTCACTGTTTTAAAATGAAATTATCCCTTGTTAGATATGTACACTGCTGTTAAAAAGTTTGGGGTCGTACATTTTTTTCTGTTATTTTTCTTATGCCCACAAAGGCTGCATTCATTTGAACGAAAATGCAGTTAAACAGTGGTATTGTGAAATATTATTACATCTATTTTTCTATTTCAGTATATTTTAAAATGCAATTCATTCATCTGAGGCTAAAGCTGAATTTTCAGCAGCCGTTATTCCAGTTTTGGGTGTCACAGGATCCTTCAGAAATCAATCAAATATGCTGATTTGGTGCTCGAAAAACATTTCCTATTATTTTCAATGTTGAAAACAGTTTTGGTGCTTAATATTTTTGTGGGAACTGTGATGCATCTTTTTAGGATAATTTGAAGAATACATTTTTCAGAATTTTTTATAGCTTTTTAAATGTCTTTGCTTTGACAGTCACTTTCGATCTATATAATGTATTCTTGTTGAATAAAAATAAATATATTTTGTATCTTATCAGTCCCAAACTTTCAAACAGTAGTGTATATCACTTCCCACATGGAGCACTATGATTTAAAAGATGTACATGCAAACATTTAGTGCTTTTATGGCATGGAAACAAAAACACTTATTATATACAAGATCATTTCACATTTTATTTACTGAGTTAGAGCATGCTTAACACACACACTGTAGTTTTGCAGGGTATATGCAATTATGAATGATACAACATGGCCTTTTGTCAGTGTCACTTCTGTCCCCTTCCCTAGAAACGTTCCCATCCTGTACAAGCACAGTGTCCATAGTTTCTGCCTGCATTTTCAATTTAGTAATAGTTAGAGCCTACCACAAAGAGCATGGACACTCTGCCGGCATCAGGGAATGGTCTAAATATATGTTTGTGTCTTGCCTCACTTGATTCCCTGTCTGTCTCTTTACCTGTTGTACTTCACTTGACTGCATCTGTACCTCAGCAACGTCCTCTCAACATCAGCTTCACTTTTGTGGCTGTCTCCCTCTCTATAACCATGTCTGATGTCTGTATATCTATGTCTGTCAACTTGTTTGCATTTTAACTAATTCTTTTTGATCTTTCCTTCTTGTTTCCATTCTTTTTGGCATATTGGATCTCACTGCCAACCCCTTGTTCTTTTTGGTGTGCGTGTAATTTTCTCTGTTTTGTCTTGTCTTCCTTCATTTGTTGATTGGTGAGGTTGTCACTAACATGGAATCTTTTCTGCCTCCGTGTGGACACCTTTTGTCTAACCAAATATGTTCATTAATGGATGTTGAGGGGAGGTTCTTGGTGTAACCTTTGGGCTACCACGGTCTCTGAGATTTTTAGTGTTCATAGTTTAAGTTTCACCCAACCAGAACATGTAGTTCCTCAGTATGAACCTCAGATCTTTACTGTAGCTCGCCCAAATTGTTACAACCACCCATGTCTTCCAGTGGGTTGAATGGAAATGTCTTGAGCCATCAGCACCTACCTAGACAGCACAGCCCCAATGGAGGACTCCATTCAGGTTGGTGAGGGCACAGGAGGACTCCATTTCACATGATGCCCTCTGGGGGACCTCTGCTGTCTGGTACCCCACCACCTGTGGAATGCACAGTGGTTTGTGTGTGTTACCCCATATCCCATAAGTGTGTCTGATCCCAGCTGTAGGCCATGTTCGTATCTCACACAGAACCGAACGCCATTAATGTTTCAGCGCATGGAGCCATCCCCGAACCAGGAAGGGGGACAGGGGGTGAACGGTTTCCCCGAGTTGCCGCAGGAACCTGTCAACAGCCTGTGAGTAGCATCTTGAATAGTCTTTCTATGCAAGTCATATGAATGAAAAATACTTGTAAGTCATTTATTAATCAGAGTTCATATTCATTGCAGCATTTACTAATACATTATTAAAATCCAAAGTTTGATCTCTTAATGTTAATTAATGGACCTGAACTAACATGAACTAACTATGAACAGTTGTATTTTATTAATTAACATGAACAAAGATTAATAAATAATGTAACAAATGTGTGGCTTATCGTTAGTTAACATTAGTAACTGCATTAATTATTATGGTCTAATAAACCTTATTCCAAAGTGTTACCGCTTTAAGTTAAATCTTTCTGAGTGAGTCTCATGAAAACATATCCAGGTCCATATTTATTCCCAAAAGCTAAATTAAATAATAAAATGTTGTTTGTTGCATTAATAAAATTAATTAATTTGAAAAAATAATTATTATTAAATAAACAATTGTATTGCAGTAAGGAAAATACTGAAATACAAATATTTTTGTTAACAAAATTCCATAAAATATTTATTTAAATTAATTCAATTAAATTAATTTTACTGAATTTAAATTCCGAAAAAGCGTACATTACATACAGCATAACAAATACTGCCATGAAGTACTGTATAAAAAGAATTTACAATTTAAATAAAAATTATGTTCTTATTTTTATTTTTTATTTTGGAGTAAAATATTACCTGAACTTGAAAGGTTTTATGAGATTCACCTCTTTGAACTGGTGCTCTGTCTTCTCTTTCACTGCTTAGCTTTGCTTTAATTGTTTTCTTTCTTCTTCTTCTTATATGCCACACTTCTGCTGGATTTTTTTCTTGTCTCTCAGCTGTTGCTCTACTCACATTGTTTCGATTCTTCGATATACGTTTGCTTTTGTGTTAAGTCTGATGTTTATACACATATATATTTGGAATAGTTTTTTTATGTACTATTTTTGTCTGCAAAAGGCTTTTTGTAGATACAAAACTGCATTTATGTAAGTGCATGTGTGAGTGAGTTACGAATTAGCCAGCCAAAATCTTTCTCTGGTTCAGGCCTCCGGAGGGTGGAATGAGTGAGAGCCAGTCGTGGGTGACATCACGAGCCCAGGAAATGTTCCAGAAGTCTGTTCCAGAAAACTGGAACCCTGAAAGACCGTGTCCTAATGACCATCATGACAGCCGTCACAATCCACAGGTAATATCGGAGGTCCTCAGATCAGAAAGACAATTTTGTCTTGTTTAGATCTGAATTTACATTTGGATTGGAAATCCTCAAAGCTCTCCTGACTATATCAGCTTCTCTCAGCCTTTGGTATTGAACTGTGTGCTGTTTAGCCAATCACTATCTTCCCAGCCATCGTCCCTTTTTTGCTGCTTTTGGACACACTTCTCATTCATATTGTCACTCGTTCTATCTCTTCTGTCTCTGTCGGTCTGTAGCTCACTTCTTTATCTGTCTGATGAATCATTCTGATGAACTAAACTGCCCATTGTAGACCGTTTGTATAGAAACACACTTCCACCTCTGCCAGACTGCAGGGGTGTTTCACTGCTTGCCTGCTACCTCACTGTCTGCTGGACTGTACCAAACCCCTCCAGACTCTCATCTCTCCTTCAGTGTGACTCTTCTCTGTAGCTCAGCAGTCATCTGACCCTGATGTTCCCCTGCACCAGTCACTCATCCTAATACTATGGAGATGCTGAATAAACAGATTTAGGCATAATGAGCATGTTGGAAAGTACTTAAAACTGTAGTAGGCAATCTCAGCCTACAAGAGATCTGTAAACAAAAGCTGTGACCTGACCCAATCCAACCAGTACTGTGTGTTTTGTTTCCTCTCTTCCCTACGTTTTCCATTATTTACAAAGCAAAAACCTAAAAGTACACATAAAAATTGCATAATTGAAAGATTTTTTTTTTTTGGTAGGACTTTTTCATATTTAATTTGGGATTTTGGATTGGTAAAGACAAATATATAATATATTTAACGAAGAACAACAGCTTCTTTTTTTTTTTTTTTTTTTTACAAACATATCACAAGTAAACAAACCTGAATTTGAAGTAGCTCAAATATGGCTTCTACATTTTATTTGGGATGATTAATAGTACATGTAATGTAAATGTGACGTAAATGTTCAGATTTACTCGTCTTTAAACATTATATACAAAAGAAAAGATAGCCCCATCCTGCCTTCTCTGGTTTCTTGGCCGGAATAAGTTGTGATGTGGGCTGATAGTCAGAGACTAGTGTGCACCGGTTCTTTTATTCCACTCTGTTAGTGATATGCATAATTTGGAATGGCTAATGACTATCAATTCAACTGCACTTCTGTGCAAAACATTGCCCTCTGGTTTACTGGTTTATCACACCCGACAGAGCTGTAGGCCGGTGAAGCAGGCATCAGCCCGGCCCACATGCTGTTGCTCTGTTTTGCAGACGGTAGAAATGAGAGAGATTGGGCCTGTTGGGGACGGTTACTCGGACACTGAGCCCTATCACCCAATGGAAGGGCATGGGCGGACCATCTCCATGCCACGCCTCTCAGCAGACAACCAAGTGAGCACCTTCATCCTTTCATCCATCCATTCACCCATCTGGTCTTTCCACCTTTTATCTGTTATCCATTCCCAATATCCATTCTCAGTCAGTTATCCAGCTAACAGCCTTTGACAGCTTCAGTTGGGGGAACCAAATTTCAAAAGTTTGGTGTACTGTCATGCTAACAAGCCAATAAATGCTAGCATGTCCTTGTCAAAAGTCAAAGGGCACATGGATAAGTGGCTCCCACCCTGACCTTCACTTACATGCATGGCTGTGTGAATGTGTGTGTTAGAGTTTAAGATCTTTGCCCGAACCCGACGGGTTCGGTCAGGTTCGGGCTTAATTTATATAATCTTACACGGGCTCGGGTCGGGCTCGCGCTCCGGTTTGCGAGGTAAACGAGTGGTCATGTGATGTGTTTCGATTAGCGCGAGAAAGATGCGAAAATGGATGCTGAGTAGGTGTAACGGAGGCTTGCCTCTGGCGATTACGTTTTGGTTGCACCAGCAACTAAAGCAAAGTCTGAGGTGTGGAAAAGTTTTGACCGTGTTTATAATGAGAATAATGAGTGAATAATGACGCACCATCAGTGAGCGCAGGAACGCACTGAAGACATCTCGAGTGGATTCAATCATTTTCCAAAAACATGTAGGCTTAGCCTAATCGCTGTGAGTAATAAAGTTTTTTAAAACGAAAACTAAATATTCATTGAGTCTTAAATGCATAATGTGGACAGAGTATTTACGCTAATGTTGGCATTATTCTTTTATTAAATGTTAGCTGCTAGCGGCGAAGCAAATCCGGAGCCTTGGTTATTGCCAAATACCCATCTTAATTAAAAATTTATCTTAATTTAATTTGTTAAAAAAAGACTCGTTTTTATTGGTGCTGGTCTAAAGGAGCCTATGTCTATTTAGAGGGCTGAGATGTTAAGATGTCACAGAGGACTTATTTTATTTCTTTATTCCAACTTCCAAGTGGTGTAGTCTACGTTAGTTATTAATAAATTATGTTAAAACATGAATAAATGACTAATTTTTGACAAAGGCAAAAGAGCTGTGTGCGTGTGCACATTTGAATAATGTCGGGCTGTAAACGGGTTCGGGCTTTTAAAAAGCTGTCAATCAAAATGTACTTGTCGGGCTCGGGCCGAAACCTGTCGGGCTCAGGTCCTGTCGGGCCTAATTTTTAAGGCCTGATTACAGCTCTAGTGTGTGTGTGTGTGTGTGAGGGAGAGAGAGAGAGAGAGAGAGAGAACGAGAGAGAGAGAGTTGGTTCAGTGCATCATCATAACACCCTAGCTCAATTTCAAGAAAACCTTGGTGTGTCTGGAGTGTGCTGCTGCCAGAGTTGGATTTGAGGTAGTGACAAAAGTAACAGAAAACAGCTTGTGCATAATTACAAAATGTATAGTTCCAGGCCTAAATAATTAGATAAAGCGTTTTTTTTTTTTTTATGGAATTATGAACTAATTTATTGTATAAGTATTTCATTAAAGTTTTACAGCCTAACTAATTGTAACAGAAAAATTTAATAATAAATCACATTTCTAATTTTAAAATAAAGACAAAAATTACTGTTCAGAATTTTGGAGTTTTTTTATGTTTTTGAAAGTTGTCTCTCATGCTAACTGAGGCTGCGTTTATGTGATCAAAAGTATAGTTAAAACAGCAATATTGTAAAATATTATTGCAAATTAAAGGCCCTTTCACACCGGATGTGTAACGAAAAAGCGAAACGAAAAATCGAATAGTTCGCGTGCGAATAGTTCGCGTTAAAACCATTCACATCAGCCGCGACGCGAATTTGCGATGTCTGTGACGTTCAGAGAGCTTCAACATTCCAAAACTTTCGTGCCGACAGTTGAGAAAATGGACACTTCAACATCATCATCCAGTGAAGACGATGTATATACAAAAGAATGTATATACAAAAGCAGCTCTTAAATAGTCACTACATTTTTGTTACATATTCAAAGTAAACACGGTCTGTATTGCTATCTTTGACGATAGTGTTAGCTTTCTATCCCCTGTTGTTTTTAGCCTGCTAGCCTACACAGCACGGACTATACAACGACTAAACTATCACACAACATACTCACAGTCGTGATACCCTAGTTGGTTGGCAATGCTACGCCACACATTGTCCTTCAAATCGTTGTCCTTGTAGTTTTTGTTAGATTTGTCAAACAAAACGGGATTCGCCGACACACAAGTAATCAGAAGATCCGTCATTTTTGCTGTGACATCACCTTTGTTTCCTTGTATGTGATTGGCTGAAGCCTTTTTGTCGCCTCAAAAGTAAAAAAAAAAAAAATCGACATCGAAGCGAAAAAAATAAGTCGTTTTTTTCACCTCAGCACATTCGCGTTCGGTGTGAAAGTACTCATTACACAAACAGCTGATCAAAAAATAAAACCATCGCACGAATTATTCGCGCGTCAAAATCGCGTCCAGTGTGAAAGGACCTTAACAGCAAATAGCTGTTATTTATTTTAATATATTTTAAAGTGTTATTTATTCCTTGTATAACAAAGCTGAATTTTCAGCAGCCATTATGCCAAATTCAGTGTCTTGTGTTCCTTCTGAAATATTCTAATATCTGATTTGGTGCTCAATAAATATTTCTTATTATAATTAATATTAAAAACAGTTGTGCTGTCACGGTTCGCTACTGTGCGGGAACAAGGAGCACGGAGAAGATCACCATGAGCAGTCTTTACTAACTCACAAGGAAGGAACGCACAAATAGCACAGGAAATGATGCAGGACTCAGGAAAACACAGGGCTTAAATTGGGAACCAAACCAGGAAATTAACAAGAAAAACCTGGAATCAATTTCACAATCAGACATGAGGGAAAAACTAGGACACATGGCAAACAGAGCATGTGGGGGAGGAAAACAAATACACAGTCCATGGGCGTGACATTTCTCCTCCCTCCCCAAATACACATCCACGCACACCCATGGGGGAGCAGACAGCTCAGGGGGCCAGGCCTCGGCACTCAGCCCGACCTCTACGGACAGATCCCTATGTAGCAAAATGTGGCTCGACTAGTAGTGACTACGCCACCTCAATTTACTGGGGAAATAATCTAATAAACGGGACACAAATCCGTTTGCTCAGGAGAGGCAGGAGACGTGAGTTTATTTACACAAGCAATTTTTATTAAAGAAAACAATTTAATAACTCACAATAAATTCTCAATCCGTAAGCAAAAAGACAAAAAAACAAAAAGTAAATCACTACAGGGGCTGAGGCACCCGACAAGCAGGCTAGCTATAGCTGCACACGGCAAGGAAAACACGATTTAAAAAAAATCACTCCACTACAAATTGTGATCAGAGATAACACAACACTAATAAACCCCAGTTAAGGTTAAGGCCATGCAGCTACCACCACCAGCCTGCTTCCAGGAAAACTCAGCTCCTGTGGAATACACAAAAAAAAGGTAAACAAAATCATGAAACAAAAAAAAAAAAACACATTCAGGCCCACTCGAGCCTAAAACAGCTCGCCTGAACAGCAAACGGGATGGAATCACAGCAATCAGTTCCATTTCCTCCAAAGCAGCAGACGTGGCTCAAAAAGCAAGGGGTTCTGATAGCAAGTTGTTAATGTAGCTGCTCAACCTTGCTTTAAAGCGGGCAAAGAGATTTCCTGAACACAAATATTTATTAATCATTAAAAGAGAAACAATAAAAAAAGTACTCACCCTGATTTAATATCGGCGCGCACACACACGTAAATCACATGCACACAGAAATCATACGATGGGTCCGTTAGTGAGTCAATAAACAGCTGGTAATCCGACGCGGCTATAAGAAGATGCCACACCGGTGGAAGCCCCGAAGGCACGCCACACTAAATGTATTGCAGATCATCCAAACAACCAAACTTCCTGAAAAGTTACGACGGTACCACATTAAAACTTACCACAATGTGAGTGTCACCGCGGAAACGCGCACAGCCTCAATGGCCGAGTGTCACACTAAACAAATACAAATAAAGAAACAATGTAACATCACTTAATACTAAAATCAAAACAACCAGCTGCACAGCTGACACGCATACCTCCACGGTCTCTTGGAATGAGGACAAGGGGGCAGGCTTTCGACAATGGCACATCCCAGGAGGCATGAACACAGAGTCTATATACGCTAAGGGCGGTACCCCATTGGCCAAATACATAATGAGGATGACGAGGCAACAAATCACTCACATCACCACACCTATATATGAAAGTAGCCAGTTACCTGTTGACTAATTTTAAGACGCATCCCTTACATGCATTAAAAGGCCAAAATTAAGTATGCACATATGCATTGATTTGCATACCCAATGTATTGTGACCTCTTGACCTGATGAGATATTTCACCAGGTCCCCTTTGAAACACTTCCACAAATCAACCTCTGGAGGCAGTAACATGCTCAAAACATTTGATTCCGCAAACATACACCCACAACACATCACATAGAAGCAATTATGCTTTTATGCTTTAATGCATAAATGTGTATACACACACTGCATTTCTCACCCTGACATAACCCCCATGATTTCTTGGTTGACTCTCCTCTGGAGATGTGTCTGGATTTAGCAATTTGTCTGAGTGTGTATAAGACCAGTGTGAGGAGGTCGTGTGTCTCTGTTTTGAAGTGTGTGTGAAGGTGAGCTAAACATAGAACCTCAAAAACTAGTAAGAATCTGCTAGAATCAATATACGTTCACTTGTGTGTTGGAAGTGTGGTGTGTACAGTACACTCCAGGAAGTGTGAGGATCCAAAGTCTGTGTTTGTCCATGTGGTGTAAAGATGTAACATAGATGTTGTTGTTGTTCTTGTGACTCACTCTTGTCTAACACTGCTCTGCTCCACAGAGTGTGCGTTCTGCTGCGGTAAGTGTGTTAGTGTGCTTCCTATCTTCCTCTACACTTGCTCAATTTTTGTCTTTTTTCTCTTTCCTTTTCCTTTTCCTCCTCCTTCCCCCAACCCCTTCCTGACAATTCCTGTGTGTTTCTGTGCTCTCTCTAACATAAAATGGTGATCACTATTTTTCTCTTTCTTTGTCTTCTCCACTTTGCTTTTAATCTCTCCTTTAATCTTGTTTTTTTCTGTCTCTGTTTTAACTCATGATGCCTTGTGGATTTATATTTCCTTTTTCCTTCTTTCTATTTCCGTCCATTTCCTCTTTGTTTCCTTTTCCATTTTCCTTTTTTTTTTGTATTCTCCTTTTTTGTCCTAATTTCCTTTTTTAAATTTTGCTTTTTATTTATTTATTTCTTTGTTTTGGTCTTGTTTTTCTTCTTTTTAATGGATTTCCTGTTTGCTTCTGTTTTACCCATAATGTCTCATTGTTTCCTCTTTCCCTTTTTTCCTCGTTCCCTCTTTCTCTTTCTGGTTTCCTATTTCCCTTCCCTATTTCCCTATTTCATTGTTACTTTGTCATTTTGTGGTTTTACTTTTTCTTTCTTTCTCCATTTTGTTTTTTGCTTCCTTTTGTTTTGGTCTCTGTCCTTATTCATGGATTTCCCATGATGTCTTTTCATCGATTCCTTTCTTCTTGTTTTGATGATTTCTCGACCCTGTGATCTTTCTTGCCCATTCTGTCATATTGCACATTTAATTTGGCATAATTTTCATGTCATATCTCGGTGCCCCTTGATTTCCTACTCACCTTTTCCTTTCCTCCTTGTTCCATTTCCTATTTACTTCTTTTATTTTCCCCCTTTCTCTTTTTTCCTCACACACTTTCTCTGCTGTGCTCTGTATGTATTGTCCCGTGGTCTCATGCGTGTGTCCTGTTCTGCGCACCGTCTGTCTGCTGTTCAACAGCGACGGAGACACAGGCCGAGAGGAAGTAACCTCAGTGTATGTACCGTCTATGGCTTTCTGCCTCTTCTCCATGCTCTCCCTCATTCCCCCTCTCTTGTTTTGTCTGTTTTAGGAGTCTGTGTCTCTCTTTATGTCTTGATGTCACACTGAACTATATTTCACGCCATTCTTCTTGTTATTCACCCTCTTTTCCTGTTTTCCCCTGGTATATTCTGTTCGTCGCTGTACCTTTCTCTCTATATACCTTTTTCCTGTCCACTTATGCAGCCCTGTATCCCTATGTGTGTGTGAGTGCGAGTGTGTGTGTCTGCCTGTGTCTTATCTCTGTATTTCTGGTCCTGTGGACATGGGAAGCTTTCGCTGTCTTGTAGTTCTTGACGCATGGATTTCAAAAAGGAAAACCTGCTGCTAGTAATGGTCATGTTGTTAGCATGTTTCAGTCAGGCGCATGGCATAAAGCATTATGTGTGTGAGTGAAGAAGAGTGTAAAGGGATATTTCAGTGATTTTGATGCAGAAGAGCATTATGTGCCCAAGAATGTCTTTGTGTGTCCATACATGCTATAGATTGTCATGTTGACCATCATGTCTCCGGATGTGTGCATGGACAAATGTGCTGAACTTCTTTTGGCTGGATTGGGTTCTGTGTGCTCAGCTATGGCAGAGAAACTTGAGCATTTAATGGTCCCGATTGAAATAGAAAAACTGCAGTGCATGTAAGGCATGATCTATCTATCTATCTATCTATCTATCTATCTATCTATCTATCTATCTATCTATCTATCTATCTATCTATCTATCTATCTATCTATCTATCTATCTATCTATCTATCTATCTATCTATCTATCTATCTATCTATCTATCTATCTATCTATCTATCTGTCTATCTGTCTCTCTGTCTGTTGGTCAGCCTGTCTCTGCCTCGCTCTGTCTCGCTCAATCACAAATTATCCATTTCTCTATATATTACTATTTCCCGCTCTGTCTTCATTGAGCATGACAGATATACCTGTGCCTTGGTTTTCTCTCTGGGTGCAGAATGGGCTGAGTGTTAACCAAATTACATTCAAATGTTCTCAAACACGCACACATATGCACTTGTAACACTGCATATAATCAAGCTGCTCTTTGAAAACATATCAATGTAAACTTCTGTCCTTTCCTTCTCTTTTTCTACCTTCTTTTTTCCTACCTTGTTTCTTTCTCTGCAGACCATCACAGACACAAGTCCAATGCGCCATTCTACATCTTCACTGGTTCACGGACGTTCAGGACGAGGCGTGCGATTGGACGATTACTCTCTGGAACGTGTGGTGTCAGAAGAGGGTCACCGACATGGTCCACGAAGAAGAGAACGGGATCGAGACCGGGAGAGAGACCGCAGTCACCGCACCTCAGAGAGATCCCTTGCTCGCTATACAGATGCAGACACAGGTCACACGTAGAAAAAATATTATAAACTTTTTGTGGTTGTTTTTTTTTCCTGTACACACTCTGTTTTGCTCTAATTATGCAAAAGGGATTACAAAAGGCCTAATTTTGTTAAAAAAATTTAAATGACCAACAGTTCTATTTGGTTATTCAAACTACTCTTACCTTTTTCTCAAATATGGCCATTTTGAGAGAGAGAGAGAGAGAGAGAGAGAGATTAAACGAGTGTGTGTGAGTCACATCTGTTTGTCTCTCCCAATAGACAATGAAGGTGTGAATTTAGTTACTTTAAAAACACGTATTCACTGAGAAATATAATGTAGCGATTCAGTATGGAAGCTATTTTATTGTAATAAAAGTCACAGGGTAGTGTTAACATGTTTGTGTGAGTGCACCTCGTTATATGACGACTTTGTGTGAGTGTCAATAAAAGCAGCGCATAGGCTATATATATATATATATATATATATATATATATATATATAGCCCCCCCCCCCCCCCCCAAAAAAAAAAATTTCATGACATGGTTACACACTTGGTCTAAAGGGCTATCTCATCTCATTTCTGTGTTGGCTTTGGCAGGTCTGGGCACAGATCTCAGCACCACTACACAATCAGGTGACCTTCCGACTAAAGAGAGAGAACGAGAAAGGGGTCGAGCAAAAGACCGTCGCCACCACCACCATCATCATCATCATCACCACCACAGCTCGGTGGATAAAGAGCAGTACGGTCATGAGCGCGACTACCACCGTCATCCTCACGACAGAACTGATCGCCACTGGTCCCGCTCACCGAGTGAGGGGAGAGGGCATAGACAGGTGGGGCACACATTCACTGAAATACCACTTTTATTTTATGCACAAATTCAACATTATTTTTGGAAGTGACTCACAATAGTACATAAAGGGGTCATGTCAGATTAAATGTTTTTCGTTTGCTGATCTACACTTGTTAATACATTTTAATCAATGTTTCTTGCTCTGTAAGAGTGTGATTTATCCGAGCGCCAACCTCCCGCTCTCTCTCGTGAGGCCAATAAGGAAGTGACTAAAACTGCAATTCATCGACTGGCCGCTTGAGGCTGGCTGCAGAAGGGAGTCAGTTCCATAGACTCCCCATGTTAAAATGCCCAACTTTACAGCAGGAAAAAACATGTTTACAGCCTGGTTCAAAAAATGATTTTGGTCTAAATAGCTAATTTTGCCCTTCATGACAACTGTGAGGGGGGTGAATTTTTTTATAACTCATCCGTTTAAATTATATTAAGACTTAAAGTTCTGCATAATTAAGGGCGTAGCCACTTGAGTGACAGGTGGATTGCCGCTGCTGACACTGCCGTCGTGCTAGGTGGGTGTGGCTTCAGCAACTAGCTCCCGCCTTTTTGCCCATTTTTGATTGTCCGGCAGAGTCGCGCGGTGACGCGCTGCCAAGATGGCGACGGCCCGCTCTACACACTTTAGGCTTCAAAAACACACTTCAGAAGACTACGGGTGACGTCACGGACACTACGTCCATGTTTTTATATAGTCTATGGATTTATCCAAACATTTCCCACCTTTCCTCTGGCTATTATTTGCTGCTTGAAAAAGCCTTTGTTATTATTATAGCTTCTGTTTCTAATTTATTCACATATAATCTAAGCATATAAGTAACAATAACTTTGCACGTTGCAATAAGTTCACAATCAGTCTGTGCTGAAATGTGCCACTCAAATGGTTAAATTTATATAAAATGTATATTTTACTGTTTCTTTATATTTTACTTTATATTGAGATTCATAAAGGTCCCATGACATGGATTATTTTCTTTTTTTAAATGCTTTTTTTAATGTTTCCTGAGGTGTACTTATATTGTTAGTATGATTTTTACATTTAAAATTTAGAAATAAAAAGCATTTTTATATCCTGATATTAGCCCTCTGGCTTGAATGCTCTGTTTGAAGGGGCGTGTCTGCTGTGAGACTCCGAGTAAACGACAACTGTTGTGATTGGCTGACATCTTTGCATTCGAAATGCATATTACATGTGGAACCCCTCTCAAATATATATATATTTTTTTACTATTACAGCTGTCGAGATTAACGAATCGTGGAAGTGTTGATTATATAATTATTTTTTCGATCTTTTCCCATCACATGAAAGGCTGCAGTGATGAGTATTGAATAGACAGAGTCTGTTTATCGCGTGAATGCAGTGATCTCGTCATTATTGCAAAACGTTTTCTCTCACAAAATGCTTTCACCACAACTAACAGCAAACACATGAATACAGTAAGAGCTTTGTTGTGCAGCATAACAGCGTCATTCAGTTTAGGCAAGTGTGCAGATATACTCGCGATGTGTGACAGCTCCTAAAAAAATAAAGGGAGCGTTCTTTGATCGATCTCTGTAGTTAAATCACAATTTAAATAACAGATTTGTTTCATGCTACTAAGAGAAACAACGTGAAGTTGATCGTTTAGTCACTGGCTTGATTCACTGATGCATAAACAGTATTAAACGATTTAGAAAGAAAGTCTGTGTGAACTTGAATAATTAGCTACACATCAGAAATCACTGATCACAGATCAGGCATTAATGAACACTGTTACTCACTGTTTGTGGCGGTGCTGTCGAATCCATATCATAAAAGTCTATTTGTAACGCCTGTCCTGACATTGCGACTGAATTGTATGTAAATATTTGGGCGGGCAAAGCAGAGAAAGGGGAGGTAACATTTCTCCTAACAACGTCACAAGGAGGAGATTCCAGATCAGCCCGTTTGAGCTTCCATTTTCTCAAAGGCAGAGAAAGATAGCAAAATCTCGATTTACACCGATTAAAATTTCTAGATACTTGGGGACCATATACAGGCTAGGGGAACTCATATTAATGTTAAAAAACCTCAGAAAATGACAATTTTATGTCATGGGACCTTTAAGATGACTAAGACGAGATAAATGCAGCCAAACAACAGCACAAAATGTGTGTGCAGTCATGCTAATGCATTTTGAAATGAGGTGTTGCAGTGTATTTCTAGTAGATAGTATTTTTTGGACTGGAGGAGGTTTTGTAATGAAAGCTAGAGTATGTTTATATAATGGATCAAACCATTTCTTTTAGGTCTGGTAAAAATAACATTAAAAAAGCTTGAGTACTGACAGAGGCAGAAACATCAACATTCAAACTATATAAAAGGTGGAGATTATTTAAAATGGGCTTATGTGAATATTGTTTCAGGTTCACTTCAGTTAAAGGTTATTATTACATTTTATGTTTTGTAAATATTAATAAATAATGTAAAAATAATAAATTAGAACCATCAGTATAAAATACTGATATCAGTGATATTAGTCTTTATTCTTAGTACTTATTGAGAAGATGCTATTAAACAAATATATAAAATATCAAGTATTTTAAATACTGTGGAATTCATTTTTATCAATTGGCATGACTATTATTTTTATTAAAAGGTGAAGGAAAATAGCAAATTTCATGAAGTAGCATCATTTTGAAGCATTCCTTTATTCACTTCATACAGCACAGCTTTTTATGTGCGTAAGTCCTTGGTTTTACAGTAACCTGCAATGCGGATCCTGAGGGATGAAAGGTATCTTGAACACAAAGGTGTGGGTCGACTTAAACCAGACAGCATATGCACACCTGTGACCTTATCATGACTGCTTACTGAAATCAGTTTCTCTTTTTTTTGTGTTATTCTTTTGTTTATCTTCTTTTATCACTGTGGTTTCTGTCCATTTTTCTCGATGTGACGTGTGGCTTCTCTGTGTCTGCTGTTTTGCCTCATTACCGGTTTGTTTTGTTTCTGGTTTTATTGATGTTGTTATTTCCACACTTTTCTCTCTCTCTCTCTTTCTCTCACTTACTCTCCCTCGTCTCTATCTCCTCATCCTTCTCTACATCCTCCCCCTCTTGCCGGTGTGTGCTACTCTCTTTTGTTTGACGTTAATTTTGTGGTGTTTTTTTATTTGCCTTGTTTTAATTTTCATGTAGGGCAGTAGTTCTGTGAGCGGAAGCCCCGTTCCCTCGACGTCGGGGACCAGCACCCCCCGACGTGGTCGCCGGCAGTTGCCCCAGACACCGTCTACACCACGCCCTCATGTCACCTACTCCCCTGCCGTCCGCAAGCCTCCATACGGCTCCCCGGGCCAGGGTCGACTCCGTTCCCCTTCCCCGCGACACTTCTCTCCACCGGATCACGAACCGCCCTACCATCATCCACCCTCCCGCCATGCCTCACCCCATCATGGCTCACCCCGGCACGCCTCCCCGCGCTCTCCCAGGCATGCATCTCCCAGGTCCCCACGTCATGGCCGCTGGGGCCCATTGCCTGACAGCCTGGAGGGCGACGGACCTTTCTATGAACAGGACTATGAGTACGAGCGGCACCATGAGCCGCCTGCCTATGAGCAGAGTCTATCACAGGGCAACCCTCACCCTCATCCACACCCGCATCCCCGATCGCCAAGAACTGCTCGTCAAGGGCCTCCCCTGCACCCACGTCGTATGCCTAATGGCTACCGTTCCTCCTCGCCCTCCCCGCACCGGCGCGACCCCCACCCAGGCCCACGCCGGCCGCCCCATGGCCGTGGGCCCCGGAAGGGGTTGCACGAACAGTATAGCGAGACGGACGAGGATGATTGGTGTTAGTGTGCAGGGTGACCAGGAGGGGGCACCACTCAATTTATACCAAGATGTTTATGCACCACAGCAGGGAGAGAGGGGGCGGAAGGGGAAACGCAGGGCAAATGCCCCATTGTGAGACTCTGAGCCTTGGAGCAGCACATAGAGCTCCCCTACTCCCTCTCTCTCTAACGCTTTCTCCTGCTCTCTGGACTACGTTTCCCATGCTGCTCAGCATGCAAGGAAATGGGAGCGTATGAACGAGAAATGGGGTGGTTGCGTTTAGATGGACTGAACTTTTAAAGATCAGAGTCGTTGTGTTTAAATGCTCCACTTCAAACTAAGAAAGACCGAATGCTTCTTGCCCGATGGAAAAAATGAGAAGCAACATTCTCTGTCAATCAAAACAAAAACAAAAAAGAAGAAAAAAAAAGGAATTATGAAAAAGAAGCCGGAACCCATTTTCCCCCTCACATCTATGCCTCTTGAAAAGACCCAAAAAATAAAAAGGGAAGAATAAACAGACATTGTTAAAGGAAAAAGCAAGTGTTCTTGTGATCGAGAGCTCTACCTACTGCAAAACCAGCCCCATGTGCTGGCCGATATCGATGAGTTTTATCATCTGCGTTTACTGTTACCAACTCAAGATGCTGAGTGACTTCATCACTTGGGGGAGGGGTTAATCAAAGAGGCGTGGTATATAAAAGGACCCAGTGCAGGTGAGGAGGCGGGTGGGTGTGGCACACCGAAACCCCACCCACAAACTGCTATACGCTCCTGACAAGGAAAAGACCGTGGAAAAAGAAGGAAACGGCAGATGAGGAAGGGACGGAAAGACTATTACCTCTTCAGTCTTCAATTGATTACTTCTTTTCGAACATTTGGAGCTTGGTTATTCTGTTGCATTTGCTCAGCTTTCTTTGATATTTTTGAACTAAAATCTGATGGAAACTTGCATGATTGATTTAAAAAATATATATATATAAATATATATAAATATATGTATCAGACAGAAGATTTACTGTGGGAAGGGGGGTGATAGCTCTCTTTTTTCCATTCAGTTGGAAGTTCTTTCTCTCGTTTTCTCCCTGTTGCTCTTGCCATGTCTACAGATCTTTACGTGCAGATGGAGTTTATAGATAGACGCTACAGCAGACCTTTCTAAATAGCGAGACAGACCTGAGGGTTTTTTCTATGTTATATCCATCTGAGGATCCCAGATGATGTTCTGCACTGTTTATTATTACTTTGGATTGCACTAATTCAGGATTGCACCTGAATGGTGAAATCTCCCTCATTATGGCTCTGTCGGCCATGGCTGCGAACAGAGAGAGAAACGGGGTGAGAGACATTCTCCTTTCTAAAGGCTTCATTTGCTATTGTCAATAACAATAGTCTTTTAATGATGAAAACTATCTTAATGCAATTGATGAAGATAACGGTGATGCTGATGAAGATAGAGGTGATCATGTGACTGTTGTCTTGTTTTCGCGAATTTGTCTGTTGTGGCCATCTTGTTTCGAACCTTATTTTCGATTCCGTTCACCACAAATTGAAGTCTATAAGGATGCGCTCCTGATAGCATCCTGAAGTTTACGTACTTGTGACCTCAGCTGAGTAGAATATTCCTATCTGTAGTGAATAGTTTGGGTCAGAGCTCAAGAATGTTTTAAAAGAGAGAGTTGGGGCATTCAGGATACCCTCGGACAGTTTTTGTGTCAGAGTTTTTCAGACAAATTCAGGGTCCATTCCATATTTATTTCTTGACAGAAAAAGATGGTCACACAACAGTGTGATCTGATGAAACCGTTTTATAGAGGGTCAGTTTTTAACCCCTTGAATTATTTCACAGCTAATGTAGAGTTAGTGCAAGTTAGTATTTTGAGTGATGAATTTTGTTGTTTACTCTTTGTCCATGTTGTGGTGCTGTTGCGCAGCTTATACCAGGCTAGACTATGGACAAACAATCCCTTATGAAAATACGGTCGCCAGAGGGCACTTAAAGAACTTTAGATTTTGCAGAACTGTCCCCCGAAAGGTGACAAAGCAGGTTTTTTTCCAACAGGAATTTATTTGAGAGTTTTGACCTGGGTAGTCTTTGATCACGTAACTGGAAACAATTCTTCCACCCTGCCTTCCTGTTCCCTGCCACGGACAGCTTGTTATGTCTTTGGCTGCCTGCTCAATCTGAGACCCCCCTCCTTCTGCTCAGGATACAATAATACAGCCAAACATATATCTCACAGGTGTGTAGAGGTGCGGCCTATTCAGTCTCCCCTACTGTCACTGAACCCGTCCAGCTGACCCCCACCTATCGGACCATCTCAAAACATCAGAAAAGTCAAATGTTTATGAAATCCCATTCCAACAGGCTTTCCCCTCCAGAAAATTTTATTCTCCTAAATCCTTCAAAAAAAAAAGAGACATTTGTTGAGATGCGTTATGAATATATATCTATAAAATGATAGTGGGTAGCATATCTTTGACTTTTGATTGCAGACTTTTTGTTTTGCAAATCGCAGAGTGTTTTTGAAATTCTAAAGGAGACGTGTGAGATCTTTTTCTCTTTAGAAAAAGACCAAAAGTCTCAATTTTATCTCTAGGAGTAAGTATTGAGATGTTAAAGAGATCTAATTTCTGATGTTTCTTTATGGGAAAGATGCAAAAATCAGTATATTATGAAGCCGAAAAGGATTCAATAGGTTTTCAACATAAGCACTCACTTATTACAGAATAGCTTATCACATTCGTCTAATCTTGTAGTCAGTTGGGCGGTTCTGTATTTTCTCATTTTTCTTATCTTCATTCTGTCCCAGAGTCATGGAATCCACAATACTTGTTTTCCTAAAAAATACAAATAGTGTCATTTCATGTGATCCCTTCTCCTTACCAACCCATATTCAAGACTTTTAGGGAGGAAACCACTGTTTTCTGGGTGTTTGTTGATGTTTGGCCCACATTTATCTACAGCTGGCCCCCAGTTAGCCCCTGGTTTGATGGCCATGGGTCTAGATGAACCTGCAGAGCCACAGTGCCTTCTGTTCTAGTGTCGCACACTAACCCTTCCCCTGCCTCTCTTCCCGCGCCCCTCTATCTCTCTCTTAATGTGATGGACTCACACTACGCCTTAACAAGTCCCCATGTCTGCGCTGTCTGCTGGGCTTTTTAAAGACAGGGAGGCACGTTTATATGCTGAGTTACTCTGAGAGTAATTAAGGGAAATGACAACCAAGTTCTGTCAGGGTCTAGGCTTTCTGTCTCTCTTAGCAATGCTTCCTCAAGTGGATGGCAGCCATTTTTTGATTTGTCTCACCCTGCTCGTTCAGAGAGTTGCATCGAACATCGGAGGGATTGTTCTACTTCTCAGGTCTTGAGCAAAAGGACAGAAAGGCTTGTTTTTGTCAGGCATGAATGTTAGCTAGACCTTTTGCATGGTTAATAATATTATGCCCATTTAGAAGTTCTCTTGGTCTTGTATTCTTTTGCCGAAAACACTTGAAATGCAGGAAATTTGCTCCATTTTAGCTCAAGATGTGGATTGATAGATTATTAATACAACTTGATTTTTATTCATTATAAAGTGATAGCAGAAGGTTGTGGTTTTTTATGGAACAGTTCACCCAAAAAAGAGAATTCTGTCATCTTTTACTCACCTTCATCTCATTCCAAACCATTTACAAACTTACTTTCTTCTTTAGAACAGAAAAAGAGAGATGTTCAATGATTATTCCAGTTGCTTTTTTCAGAGCAGTTAAAATGAGTAAGAATGGAGGCTTTTAAGCTTCAAAAAGGTAACAAAAGTTCCATATAAGTAGTCCATGTGAATATATTCCAAGTTTTATAAGCCATACAAAAGGTTTGTGTGAGAAACGGACTGAAATACAAGTTATTAACTAAAGATTTTAGAAATTGGTTGAACCAATTGACATAACCTGTCAGAATGATTAATTAACAAATTAGAAAGATCCTAGAAAGGCTTAAATTTGGCATGAAGAGTAAATTGCAATTACTTTTTATTTTCTATTGTGATGCATATACAAATAAAACATATTGAAGTGGAAAAAAATGCATGTTTTTCCAATCAAGAATTGATTGGAGCATTAAAGTTTGCTATTTGCTGTGATCTCATGTTAGTGACAGGTTCAAAGTTTGTTTTGATTAAAGGGCACATGAATTAAAAAATGATGTGCATGGATAAATCATTTATAATAAACATTGCAGTATTCCATTCATTCATGGGCAGTTTAAATATTACACAGAAGTAGATTCAAAATTTAACACACAAGAAATGAAGTCATCTTGCTTTTGATAAAATGAGGGTGAATGATATCAAGAATTTTCTTTCTTTGGGTGCACTATCCCTTTAAGAGTTTACAAATATAATTATGACCGGTGCATCTTTCTTTGGCTCTGCTTGTTCATCAGTTTAGTTTTGACCCTCTTTTGCTCTCAGTGTCAATGCCTTTATTGCTTTGTTTTCAACTCGCATCTTCATTTTCTGTCCCAACCGAAGCCATTTTCAGTTTTCAACACACAAGTGAATCATCGTAGATACACAACACACTTGCATTTGAGCATGTGTTGTTTGTTTCGTATCGTCCTTGTAGAACATAGCTGTACTTTCTTTCTGTTTCATACAAAATAAGGGCTTTCCTTCAATGGTTGAGTGCTGCCAAAACAAGAAACCCTCTATGTAGCTACACCACTTCCTGTGGTCTCCCTTTGTACAGAACAGAACTACATGTGTGTGCATGCTAACGTGTGGGGGAACTGGAGAAAAGGGAGGGGGTGATGGGTAATGTAGTTTTTCTTCCCTGTATGTATGAGAGTGAGAACTTGAGGCACAGCTGTGGCCAGCACAGGCAATGTGCATGCCAAAAAACAAAACAAAAAACATCTTGTCAAATGATATTGTGCACCTTGGGTAATTTAGTGCTGGGTTTGCCAATCCCTTTATGCTCAGCATTTACCATGGCATACTTCATTATCACAATCATCTGATCCAAGTCCAAGATCGGATATGAATCCATCACCACTATTCCAGAAGATCGGAGGATTGGGTTCATCCATGTGACAGTGGGACAGTCGTCTGCGAGTGTGTGTGCGTGTGTTTGCAAGCTGATTTGAAGGCAAGTCGTTTTATAGTGCCTTAAATGAACAGTTTCCCATCGCCGTTACACGACCGTAGATACAAAGCCATGGCGAAAGCGAAGAGGGTCATCATGTTTGTACCTCGACTGTCTATCCATGTCTATCTAACTTGTTTTGTTGGGTCTATCAATCTCTTTCTCTTCTGTAACTCTTTATATATCTCATTCATAAACTTCCTGCAACAGTCTGTGTTCATCCTCTTTCTTCAACATCGTCATTTTCCTTTGTTTCATTTCCTCTCATTCTTTATGCATGTCATGGTTCCTTTATTCAAGTTGAATCGATATTGAGATGATACTGATAACTAATACGTAAGAAATCATATTTTCATATAAATTAAAACATAGATCATAATTATACATAATAAATATTATACAAAATAAAATTAAATAAAAAATGTTAGCATTAAATCAGAGAAATGAACAGATTTCACTTTTAAGGGAAATGAATGTTGCAGTTCTCTAGTAGCAAGCAGATCACAAGACAGGAAGTGTGTTTTTTGCCCCGTCAGCAGGAGTGCTCGTGTGTGTTGAAGCGTGTGGTGTGAATGTGCAAGTGTGAGGGGAAGCTCCTGCGAGCGCACAGCCACTGTCACCGTGACACCCGCAGACCCGTCCCATCTCTCATTAATCACCCATATCCCACCCGCCATCCATATTACTATTGACCTGAACCATTTAGAAGCAAAAGAGGAAGTTTAAAGAGAAAAAAAAAGGCCATGATAAAGAGAGGTATTTAATTACTGATTTGCATGTGCAATGTGCATGCCACTATGTGGGTTAACAAGTCAACTTCAGGAATTATAAAAATTAAAAAGAAATATAAAGAAAAAGAGTATATATATGTATAAATATATAAATATAGTTAGATGTTTTTATGAGCAATGTGTTCCATTTTTCTTCTATTTTTAAAAATGAAAAAGACAAAAAAGAGCACCAAGAGGAAAAAAATAAAATATTACAAGAGACATGATAAAACTCATAAAATGTTTGTTTGTTTCTATTGCCAACTGTTCTCTGAGAATCGTAGGTAAGGTGAGCATACAACATGCTGTGGAAATGTTAAAAAAAAAAAAAAGTGAAAAGATACCCAGTGACTCGCAGTATGACAGACTGCACATCACTCTGATTTAAGAAGAAATCAAAAACCCTTTTGCTGATGTTGAGCTGTGAAAGAGGCTGCCTGAAACCGGTGATGTTACACATTTATTCTGGCTATGAAAAATCCCCCTTTTTCTCTCTCTTCCTCTGTCTCTCTGCTATTTCTACCAGTGCATTTTGTAATTCCGAACAGAACTCTTCCTAAAGAACCTGAATAAAAACCAGAGAGAATGCATTCTAAACCCATCTCTTGTCTTCAGATGTGCGACTGTAGTTTGTGTGTGAACTTGTGTCTGATTTCAGCCTCTGCACACAACAATTGAGGATTGTTTGTAGAGGGCAAAATCCTCTCTTTTACATGTGCATTCACACCTATACAACAATCTGAAAGGGTTTCAATTGAACTCAGTGTTTCAGGTGGGGGAAGTGACACCACACACTGACAACTGTTCAGGAAGTGCTGATAACCCCGGCCAATGATTAAGGATCTGGCCTGTTAACTCAGTGGCTCCATGATAAATCCCAAGTATGAGTGACCCAGGAAACAATTCATTATTAACTGTGCATCTTAACACCCTCACAGAACATGTAAAGAAGTCTAACAATATATTTTACACTTACTTATCTTACTGATCACTTACTTATCTAAATAAACAAATTCCTGATTAATTTTTTATTAACAATAAACATAAAATAAAGATGAAAATATTTCAAGTAAAAAATTATTCAAATGTAATTATAATTCATAGAAAGAGATAAATATTTACAGACAGACAGAAATTCTTTTGATTATATTAATATTGTCACTCATTATCTAGCATTATATTACATTATATATTCTGTAGGATACATAATATAATTAGTCTGGTAAAAAAAAAATTATTTATATTATTTTGGTAGTAATAATGGTTAATCATGACGACACTGTTTTATGATTTTAATTATAAAATCATATATAATATATAATTTCCCCCTTCCTGTCTGTTTAGTTACAGTGGTGGTGAAAGAGTCACATTAAGACCACCCTGGAGGAAACCGGTATTGTAACAGAAACCGGCTTGAGGTTTACACTCATGGTCACACACCCACAACAAACAGATTAGGTTTCACACAATCTGTATTCAACTGGTTTTCAGTGACTACTATTAAAATGAGTTTCAGTGATTAATCATCCTGTAATTATCTCCCTGCAGTTTCCCAGCTGAGGATTCACCCAATCAAACTGATCTCCACCTAAAAACTTCAAATCCTGTCAGCTCAGCAGACTCCTGGTGCCAAAACCTGCTACCTGAAATATCTTGCACACCTATGCTGTGCAGATCCACCCCCACAACCCAACATTTACAATCAGAGCAATGAATCATGCTAACTCATGCCGGTCATTTATGAAGCCTGTTTCACATGCTTTTGGGTCAGTCTAAATCTTTGATAACATTTACTTGCTTAAAAAAAATTCTAACATGCTTTTTTAGGCCCTGCAAAACCACCAGAGCCTGAAACACAATAATATACTATTTAAAGAAGTGATTAAAATTCATGCTCTGAGGCCTGTGGACTTTCACATTAATTATTTCTCATTGAGCTCTACTGATGTTAGTCTTGAATGGTGTAATGCTGGGACTTTAAGCTTAACAATTACATAGTCTGATGCTGGCTAGTAGCCTAAATGTGTGTGTATGTTCATGGGAAAACTAAATTGCATGACTCATGAACATGTTCAGACAAATCTTGCTGACTAATGAAGGGAAATTACACTTGACCCTATGTGTTTCCAGCTGATGCCTTTTTCATCACCTACACAGGAATAACAGATAATGAGCTGTATGTTATAGCAAAAGATTGGGTTTAGGATCAGCATGAGATAGGCCTAAGTATTACGGATGATGATTAAGTTATAGTCACATATCACAAACATGATCTGACTGAAACCCTGTTGCTTAATCTTGAGTTCCTTAGAAATTTTATGGAAACTGTATTTTAAAACTGAATTAGATGACTTAATAGCCTAAATAATAAATTTCATTATAAAAATTTATTTAAAAAAATCTTGAAATCATGGGAAAATATTTAGGCTACTTATATTTACTGAATATTTCTGGTTAGCCTAAATCTTGTTGACCAGAAATTGTTCATTATAAGAGTGTTTAATCAAGGAAATTCGCTGGTTAAAATGTGGAAACAACTTCAATAGATTTTTCCCTCACAAAGATTATTCCAAACTCTAGTCATGCAGAGTTTGAAACGTTTTGTTTTTAAATGAAAAATTTACAACAGGATGCTTTTTAAACATTTGCATGTTTATTGCAACCAATGAACACTGAAATCAGCTTCACATGATATCAGTCCATCAAGTCCTTCTTAAATCAATATTATCAATACATAATCAATGGTGCAATTGATCAGTGCAAGAGTGACATTTAACATGTCATTTTGGCAAAGACATTTTCAAGTATCACAGCAGTGTTTTGTCTCATACGCTATCAGCGTTGTTCTTGTTCGAGGTTGTAAAGTTCGTAGACTTGGATAGAAGACATCAGAGTCTCTCTTCCCAGTTCAAGCAGTTCAAACGTGTGTCAACAGAGTCATCTGACTCCTCTCACTGAACAATAAAGCAGCTCTGGTGATTCCATTGCGCTTGGGATCACAGTATCCACCACCTGTCCCTGTATTCCTGCTGATCCTGGCCTTTCTTGGAGCTCGTATGGCGAGCTGAGCCGGCCGCACAGGTGTCGGGCTGCAGAACCGGTCCGTTTCGAACCGAACCAGTTTGTCCAGGAAATTCCCATCGAGGGAAATCGATTCTCGGAAAGATCCAAAGGGCGTCTTGCTCAACACGCCACGATGGCTCGATTTGATGGGAAGGAAGTCAGAGTTTCAGTCTGCCGACAGCTGTTTCCATTATTAGTCCTCAGAACCTCGCCCTGGAGATGTTTCTTCTCCTCATCAGTTTCCATTTTTGCCTTCTTCAGAGGCAGAAAGTCAGCCTCGAGCGCCGTCTTGCCGCGGCGCTTCCTGGAGTGCTGTTCAGAAGCGCATCGGTTCTCTTTGTCCTCTTGTAGAGTCTCTTTAGGTTTCACTGCGACCTCCTTCGGAGTCAAAGTCTGAGGAGATTCTTTACTAATCTCCATGGGTTCCTCTGGAGCCGCGTCGGGGGCGCACGGAACGACCTGCTCCTCCTCCGCGTCTCTGAGCAGCTGCGCGGTGTGGTAGATGTCCCGCGCGGCTCTCACGGTCATGGAGAGCAGGAGACTCCGGTGAAGCCTCAGTCCCCCGCGCTGGGTCCTTAATGAATACAGTTTACTAATAGAGAGAGCCATGATTCTCTTGGCCTCGACGTCCATTGTGTTTACAGTGTATCGGAATCTTTCAGTTCTAGACCTGTTGTCTAATTTTTAAAACCTCGGCGCTTTGAGGTCTTCACAGTGGATTGCAGAACTAAACGTTTTCTTCTCTCAGGGAGGTGTTTTATCTGCGCTTTGGTGACGTAAAGAGTTTCCATTCCCCTGGGTGTTATAAACTCCCCTCCCTTGTCAACATACGTCATATTGGCACAAGCGCTGAAGTATCAAGTCAACATATGCTCTGTGTTGCCATGTCCACTTATTATACGCTTCTCCCGACTTGTTTTGTTTAGCATAGAATAAGAAAATACATGCATTAAATTAGGTGTTATTTAAATATTATTTATGTAGTACTGTAGTTGTTCTTTTTATTGTGATATTTATATATGACATATATATATATATATATGTGTGTGTGTGTGTGTGTGTGTGTGTGTGTGTGTGTGTGTGATTTATTGCCAGGTGTGGGATTCATCTTTGTGTTAAGAGCTTCCAGTACAGAAAACATAGTGCAGGCATACATATAATTAAGGTTTCGTTTTAGTATACATGCACTTTCATTCAAATGAAAAAAGCAACAATAAAAAGGAACTAATTAACCAAATAAATAAATAAATGCCAGGGGGTAATAATATAAGATACGAATAAGGGTACAACTGGGCATAGACATAACTTCAAACATAATTTCAAAAAAATAAATTGTATTTAAAGCATTTATAGCTTTCTTATTTAAAGAGTCTCTATTTTCTGTAGGCTATAGCCTTAGTTCAGTCAACAAATTTGCATTCATTAATGTGAAATTTGGCCAAAATAAGTTAGGTTAATTAAACAAAAAGTATTTTTCATCTTATTCTTATAATCATTGAAAGTAAAAGCACAATAAAGAGCTTGTTAAAGATATGCTCATATTATTATAATAATAAATAAATAATAATAATAATAAAACGCATTCTTTAACGAAATCTGGCAACTCTGGCCTTAATGGCAGTGCTCTGCGAAAGCGTCATGACAGACATCACAGGCATTGTTATAATAGCACTGTATCAAATTCCCGGCAGTAGTAAAACGTTTCATGACATCAGATGATCTGTGTTTGTCTGTTTTTTTAGCTCATATAATTACACTAATGACCTGAAAGAAATACATAAAATATTCACTGAGTGAGGCATAGAGTGTATAGAAAATAATAACCAACTTCATCATTTCACAGATTAGCTGTGTTGTTTTTTATTCTGTTTATATTTTTATTCACGTTTTATTATGCTTTTCTCTTTAAATCGAACATACCCAACAAACTGAAAAACATTTCTGTTGAAAAGTGTATCGATATGCCCCGAGTGTTTACAGTTCTTTGGAAGCGTTAGACATCTTTTTTTTCTTTTTATTTTTTTTCCTCTGTTTGCTCGACGTCACGTTAAATCGCCATATTTGGGACATCCGTCGATTCTCCGGGGAGCGCGCAGTGGAAAAGCCGTGACGTGCTCTCCACTGCTCTTCTTCCGCAGCCTCAGCGGAGCCAGTGATGCACCGCGGACCATATTTGGACTTGTCACCGATCCAACAGCCCCTCCCCTTCTGCACACATGAACGTAACTAGGAAGCAAAGCGATTAAGGTCAGATGGCAGCTGTCACTCACAGCAAATGCACGTTCTTTTTATAGAAATGGCTACCTGGCTTTGTCCAGATTCAGAAATTTTGTTAATGTGCACCAGGGGTTTTTATAAGAAAAAATATAAAATTATTATATTGTCTGTCTTATTTGTTGTGTAGCCTACATACAGCATGTAGCCTAAAAGCACATCTCTTATTTGAACCTCTAACTCTAGCACTCTCTACTCGAATTATTTTTTATTTAATGTTTTTTTTTATAAATAAACAAAACTTTGACCTTTTATACTTGCTCTCTATTCATTCACTTACTGCTTGTTTTCTATATAAAAAAATTAACACTAGTTCATTCTTTAACATTCTTTATATTCTATTTTGTTTTATTATTTATTATTATAGAATTAACAAAAAGCGGAAAATGCCTCTAACATTAGCTTGCTCTATTCTTTTTCTATTCTTTTTTCTTTTTATTTATTATATAATAAAAAACAAAATCCCTTGCTACATGTACCGCCTTAAGCTGACTGAGACTTGTTATAGCACTTGCATATTATTGCTCTTTTGTTGATTTTGATTGCTTCCATTGTCCTTGTTTGTAAGTTGCTATAAATATAAATATGCTATTTGTCTAGCTGCAGCCTATATAAACACAAATTCCTTTAAATTCCTTGTTTAAGCATACTTGGAAATAAATCTCATTCTTATTATTTGGATTTATTGCTCAGGGTGATAGTAGTCTTGTTTGTGAATGTGTGTTCCTAGAGAGAAACAGATGATTTAATTAAAACACTACAGCATTACATTTGCCTCCAAATGTGTTTTGAAAATAGAGTGACTCAGCAGACGGACCTTAAAGCCACTGCTTTAAAAATAGCTCCCTCATTACTGTTCTCTGACGAACTGCATTCGATGGGATCAGGCCTCCAGTAAGATCCACCCTTCATTTCCATAAGCATTCTTTGCAGCTGTGATCACAAGCACACATTGGTTTCACTATATTAAAGAGGACACCTCACAGACCCAGTGGATTTCATTCACACATAATGATATTTGCTTAACCCTAACACTCAAATAAACCTGTTGACATTATTATATTTAAGGCTAAAAACAACATAAAAAAAACATGTTTTTTATGATTCTTTCAAATAGTCAGCCCTATTTCAAATGTTCTCTCAAATCACTTTTCGTTTGTGAGGACACAAATGAGGCCTTGACAACTTTAAGCCAGCCTTTTAACTGGAGGTGGAGAGTGTGTGAACAGGAAACAGACAGTGTAGTGAGGGAGGAAGGCAGGAGACGGGAAGGAAGCGGTGACTGTGTGAGCTGGGGGAGGAAGTGAAGGAGAACAGTGTTACTAAACACTAGGGGGATAATAGGAAGGGGAGGCGAACAGGCCACAGGGATTTAAGCCTCTAGATGGCATGAAAAGACATTGGAATCCTTTAAGCGGTTTTACACACCTATCGCAAAACTACATGTCACACACCAACTTGTCTTTAGCTTGGCATGTTTAAAGCCTTGAGCGCCAAGCAAATCTAGGTCAGTTACCTAACCGAATTAATTATGAATCAGGTCAGGACTGCGGCAAAGGTGCGCTAACAGCCCTTTTATGGAAATGAGTGACAAACAAGGCTAAAAATATGACATTTCTACTTATCCAGAGATTTACTGATTAGGTAATGCGTCGTGAAACGTATCCAAGTATGAACCGTTTTGTCTTCTCAACAAACATATTAAAGACTTCACATTATTTTTCTACAAAAGTAGAGTTTATTATTTACACATTGTTATTGTAAGTTGCATTCATTTTATGTACAAGGCAAGAAATGTGTGTTGGTACTCATGCATGCATTAAGGTGATTTATGTTTTTAAGGTTTAGAGATAAATATTTTCTGTAACAATAGCAAAGGGACCGTTAGACATAAAGCCCATAGTTTGAACACAAATGCAAAAATTCAACACACACACACACACACACACACACACACACACACACACACACATATATATATATATATATATATACAGTATAATGAGTAAACTGTGAAACCCCTTCTACTTGATGGGAATGAAAGTTATTATTATATATTACCTTTTTGCTCAGTCACAGAGCTTCACACTCAGTGTCTGCTTTAGTATAAAAGCTCACGAGATATAACACATAATTATGTGCTCGTGAATTACTGACCATGAATGCAATTCATGCTTATTTAACAAATTACTAATAAAAAGGCAACTAGGTTGTTTAAAAAGACCATTTTACAAACACGTTTAAATTAACTTAGGCTACTATAGCAACAATTATTCATTCCATTATCCATCATTATATATACATATATATAATAAGTATCTGATATAGTTGTAGAACATGTTTTATGTCTCAACTGTCAATGATTAAATTATTCTATTCGTTGGAACCAGAGCTGCTTTTATTTTGAAAAGTAGTCCGTGCGTCATGATTTACACGAGCCGTCTTGCCGGTGACTTCACATAGCTCCTGAACTAAAAGGGCTAATATGTCGATGGAGGATCCTTTTTTCGTGGTTAAAGGGTAAGAAAAGTTAACTTACTCTTCCCTGTCTTAATGTCTGTCTTCCATCTTTGTCTAAACGACACGGATTTGATATTGACAGGCTAAGTTAAAGGTAAGTGAAGCATCTTCATCACTGTGTAGCACCAGTTAATGTCACATTATTTGAGTTTCCATGCGACTTTACTAATTAACAGCCTTCGTGTAATAATAAGCTGTGGTATGACGGTGTTTCTAGTTACGTTTTAGAAGTTTGGAAGGTTAAATTAAGTCTAAAAAACAGACTTTTTTGTCACTTGTGTTGACAGGCGTGTAAACACTGGTCTCTGCCATTCATTTGATGTACAGTTACAGTTAGAAACCACACATAAATCAAATGTATTCGTCGTATTAAAACATGTTTGATAAATTGAGACCCCCCCCCCCCCCCCCATCATGACAGTAACCACCCCTGGCACAGTCCATTTGTTGTTTAATCTAGATGATAAACTTTCATTCCCATCAAGGAGAAGGGGTTTCACAGTTTACTCATGTTTTTGACAGGGAGGTGCAGAAGGCCCTGTCCAAGGCACAGGGGCTGTTCGAGCGCTGGGAGGACCTGCTTCAGGAGGAGACCCCCGTCAGCCGCGATGAGCTGGACTGGAGCACCAATGAACTCCGAAACTGCCTGAGGGCCATCGACTGGGACCTAGAGGACCTGCACGAAACCATCAGTATCCTGCCGTAAACCAAAGGCCTATGATGCCTTCAAACATCTTTAATATAATTTTACACAAACACTTACAAAAACTGATAGGTATGTAAAATCAAAAGGGAGATGGAGGTGCCAAAAGACTGTTTGGTCTAAATAAAGGGAAATGAAATGATGTAAACTAACATCAAAACTTTAGAGTTTTTTATTATTGTCTTTGAAAGAAGTATGTTATGCTCACCAAGGCTGCTGGTTAAAAATACAATAAAAATAGTAATATTGTGAAATATTATTACATGTTAAAATAGTAGTTTTCTATTTGATTATATTTTCAAATTAAGTTCATGATAAAGCTGTTTTTCAGCAGTCATTAGTCTTCAGTGTCGCATGATCCTTTTAGAAATCAATTCTAATGTGTTGATTTAATGCTTAAGAAGCATTTCTTATTATTATAAATGTTGACAGCTAAAAATGTAAACAGCTAAATATTTTTGTGGATTGTTTTTTTTTTTTTCAGGATACTTTGAATAAGGCAAGGCAAGTTTATTTATATAGCACATTTCGTACACACTCGTAATTTTTAAGTGCTTTACAGTTGTGGCCAAACGTTTTGAGAATTACATAAATATTGTAAATTGGAAAAGTTGCTGCTTAAGTTTTTATAATAGCAATTTGCATATACTCCAGAATGTTATGAAGAGTGATCAGATGAATTGCATAGTCCTTCTTTGCCATGAAAATTAACTTAATCCCAAAAAAAACCTTTCCACTGCATTTCATTGCTGTCATTAAAGGACCTGCTGAGATCATTTCAGTAATCGTCTTGTTAACTCGAGAGAATGTTGACGAGCACAAGGCTGGAGATCATTATGTCAGGCTGATTGGGTTAGAATGGCAGACTTGACATGTTAAAATGAGGGTGATGCTTGAAATCATTGTTCTTCCATTGTTAACCATGGTGACCTGCAAAGAAACGCGTGCAGTCATCATTGCGTTGCATAAAAATAGCTTCAAGGGCAAGGATATTGTGGCTACTAAAATTGCACCTAAATCAACAATTTATAGGATCATCAAGAACTTCAAGGAAAGAGGTTCAATTCTTGTAAAGAAGGCTTCAGGGCATCCAAGAAAGTCCAGCAAGCGCCAGGATCGTCTCCTAAAGAGGATTCAGCTGCGGGATCGGAGTGCCACCAGTGCAGAGCTTGCTCAGGAATGGCAGCAGGCAGGTGTGAGCGCATCTGCACGCACAGTGAGGCCAAGACTTTTGGAAGATGGCCTGGTGTCAAGAAGGGCAGCAAAGAAGCCACTTCTCTCCAAAAAAAACATCAGGGACAGATTGATCTTCTGCAGAAAGTATAGTGAATGGACTGCCGAGGACTGGGGCAAAGTCATATTCTCCAATGAAGCCCCTTTCCGATTGTTTGGGGCATCTGGAAAAAGGCTTGTCCGGAGAAGAAAAGGTGAGCGCTACCATCAGTCCTGTGTCATGCCAACAGTAAAGCATCCTGACACCATTCATGTGTGGGGTTGCTTATCATCCAAGGGAGGGGGCTCAAATTCTGCCCAAAAACACAGCCATGAATAAAGCAATGGTACCAAAACACCCTCCAACAGCAACTTCTTCCAACAATCCAACAACAGTTTGGTGAAGAACAATGCATTTTCCAGCACGATGGAGCACCGTGCCATAAGGCAAAAGTGATAACTAAGTGGCTCGGGGACCAGAATGTTGAAATTTTGGGTCCATGGTCTGGAAACTCCCCAGATCTTAATCCCATTGAGAACTTGTGGTCAATCCTCAAGAGGCGGGTGGACAAACAAAAACCCACTAATTCTGACAAACTCCAAGAAGTGATTATGAAAGAATGGGTTGCTATCAGTCAGGATTTGGCCCAGAAGTTGATTGAGAGCAAGCCCAGTCGAATTGCAGAGGTCCTGAAAAAGAAGGGCCAACACTGCAAATACTGACTCTTTGCATAAATGTCATGTAATTGTCAATGAAACGTATGAAGTGCATGTAATTATATTTCAGTACATCACAGAAACAACTGAAACAAAGATCTAAAAGCAGTTTAGCAGCAAACGTTTTGAAAACTAATATTTATGTAATTCTCAAACTTTTGGCCACGACTGTACATAAAAGAAAGTAAAATAATCATGAAGAAAAAAATTATAAAAATAAAACAAGCAATTTAACAACTTTGAAAATGATAAAAAAATTACTTATTTATATAGATAAGATTCAAAAGAGCAGCATTGATTTAAAATAGAAACTTTTGTTACATAATAAATGCACCTTTAATGCATCTTTGTTGTAATAAAAAAAAAAAAAAAAAAAAAAACCTTTTGACTGGTAATGTATATGCTGATCTCCTTATAGTCCTTGACTGTATCAGGTATTGTGGAGGCAAACCCTGGAAAGTTCCGTTTAGGAGAACATGAACTCCAGGAAAGGCGGGAATTTGTGGAACGAACTCGTAAATCCGTGCAGGTATTGATCCCTGTCCCAGTTTCTATTATGTTTTTCATTTTACGTTGGAATTCCAGTATTTTCATATGCATGAATGTATGTCTGTATGTAGCTGATGAAGGAGCAGCTCTCTAGTCCCTCAGCTGTGGCTCAAGCAGAGAAGAAAAACAAACAGGTTAGTGATTCGTTCACTATTAAACTGAAATGTATGAATCCATATGGTCACGTGTGGTGTGCTAGTGTCATCAGCACCGTGCCACTGTCTATCAGGCTCTGCTGGGGGCCACGGCAAAGGATCGGTTCACCGGTCTGGAGCCTCACCTGGTGTCTGCAAACTCCAGATACATTCAGGAGCAACAGGAACAGCAGCAGGTAAAAGACAGGAGGTCTTTTTCTCATTTAATATTGTTCTCATCCAGCATTATTTGCCAGTATTCCAATTTATAAGCTTTACAGAAAACAAGGAAGTGTGACTTTATGTGCAAAGCAGTTCACATGCTTAATACAACAGTTTTGAATCTACAGTCTTCTTTATTTGATGTCATGTTTTTTTGCGTGCAGCTGATCATGCAGGACCAGGATGAGCATCTGGAACTGGTCTCAGGCAGTATCCGTGTCCTGAAGGACATGTCCGGCAGGATTGGAGACGAGCTGGATGAGCAGGCAGTGTAAGCAAAAAAAAAAACCCACATTTTTAAAAACACATTTTTGTATTATTTTGTAAACACTAGGGGCCTGTTCTTCATACGTCGCTAACTCAGTTAGCTGGATTTGATGGTTGATGATTTGGCTTTATCTTGGATTGGTTGGTTCTTCAACGCTCATCCAAGAGTTGCTGTCATAGCAACAGGATTAGATTGTGTTTTAAGTGGAATTGATACCTAAAATCTGTCCCAGTCACTGCTACTTTATTACAAGAGTACCCTACTGATCCAGGGACAATAATTTAAAATAATCATTAAAAAATGTATTTGAAAATAATATAATGTTTGTAATATAACATAATTGCTGTTAACAATGTTCATCGTCTGGTTGACTACGTCTTGTATTAATTTTTCAGAAAATTCCTGTCATATGCACATTAACTGACAGTCACCACTTATAAGCTACTACTAAATATTGTAGAAACGTAATTTTCTGTAAAGTTTCTTTGTAATGATTTGTAGTTTTACTCTTTGAAAGATTTATTTGTGATAAAATAATTACTTTAGAATTGTATTGGAGTCTTACACACATGCTGTACAGTTTTGTGCATTTATTTGAGGGTTGACAGATATTATTATGGCTTGATGGAGCGCAGGGGATGCAGATAGATCTTGACCCTTAAGAAACTTAAATTAATACTGTCATGTAACAAATCTGCTTCAAAGATAAAATTAAATGAATTTCTAATTACAACATTGAAATAAAATGTAAAACCTGTTCAAATACTCATGCAAATGTTTTTTTTTTTTTTTATAAAATAAAATCAGTGCACATTTATCCGTTATACCATTTGTATAGTTTTTTTTTTTACATTTTTTTGTCAGGTGTCTTTTTTTAATTATATGATGTCATTATGTTGCTGCATTGCTGATCGTGCTTTCGAGTATCGATATGTCTAACCTTTTTGGGGAACACGAGAATGCGCAGTAATCTTAGACAACTCAATCCAGATATTTTAATCAAATCAGCAAAATCATTGAAGATCCCTTATCATGATTAGAAGATCTGGCATCTTTCAGATCATCTCAGATTTGTTAAGTGAGGTACAAAGAACGGAACCCAGGATTTGTTTTATACTCAATGTTAATATGTGTGCTTTTTGTCCCAGTATGCTTGGCGAGTTTCATGAGGAGATGGACCAGACCGGTTCCAGAATGGACTCAGTATTGAAGAAAATGGAGAAGGTTTCACACATGACCAGCAGTGAGTGCTTTTACTCCTTATTGTATGTTCCTATAATAGTTTTCACATTTTCTGAATAATAATGATCATCAAATTTGGGTGTTTGTGTGTGTGTGTGTGTGTGTTTTATATATGCATAAAAAAAAAACAGTGCACACACATATACATAAACTTTTATCATTACCATCAGTGGCAAATAAAACGATTTTACAGTCCTATGCTCGAAGCATTTCTCATTATTATCAATGTTGAAAACATTTACACTGCTTAATATTTTGGTGGAGAATGTTTATTTGAAATGTATTGTTTTTTTAATGATGTAAAAGTATCTACTATCACTATTGATCACTATTGTCTTTGCTGAATGAAAGTATAATAAAAAAAAAATTAAATAAGTGCTGTCAAATGATTGTTTACCTAATATATGTATACTGTGTATATTTATTAAGTATATAAATACACACACATACAGTATATATTTTGAAAATATTTACATGTGTATACATTTTTATATTTATATATTTGATATTACCGTATGTATAAATATTTAATATATAATAATGTTTCCTAAATGTATACATTCATGTGTTTGTATAAAAAAAATATATACACAGTATACACACATATATTATGTCAACAAACTTATTTTGGATCGCGATTAATCATTTGACAGCACAAATAAAAATCTAAAAAAATAACTTGTTCTTGTAGTGCATCCCTTTATAAAACTGATACATTCATTTCTCAAACAGATACATATTTGTTTTTTTTACCTATCTTAATTTTGCAAGATTTAAGAGCATTAGAGTTTGTGATATTTTGTCTTGACGTGTGTGTTGTTGTGTTGCAGGTCGGAGACAGTGGTGCGCTATTGGAGTTCTTGTAATCATCCTGATCGTGGTGCTCATTCTGTTATGCGCTCTTTAAACCAGACTCTTCTTCAGTTTGGCCCTCCATCATGCCAAAAGCTTACAGAGGAAGTCAGAATTTCACCACAATTCTTCCACCTCCGCTTCCTTTATCTTTGTGAAAAAAAGAGTTCAGTTATTGTTTAGTCTTTTTACCCGTCTTTTGCCCTCATCTAACCCATATGTCTTCTGACTCTCAGCATTTCACTCTCTCTCACTGCTTTTAGATTGAACTCTTTGTCCAATGGTCTATTCCAGAATTTCACTGCTGCTGAGATGGTTAACAGTTATTGCATTTCTTATGTTTTATTGTGGTACAAGTGTGGAATGAGGAATTTGATATTGCCTTATTATATTTTTATATGTGTAATTATTAAGCCATATAGGAATTGTGTACATTATAAATGCCCCTGAAAGATGCTGACAATACATGTGCTGATGGTTCACCAAGCGCAATGAATAAAGCAGGCTCATAGTGCCCCCCAGATCTGTAACTGGCAGTACCACCATCAAACAACCTCTGATGATGTGTAAAGTAAATCTAAAGTAAGTTATAGCAAGAAAATGTAAATTATGTTTTTAAAGCAAAGTCACACCTTGAGTGTAACATTGGTGCATTTTACACCATTTGCTCTTCCTTTATGGATAAATCTAACGTTTTATTGCATCATTTGGGTGAGCTTATGGATGATTGCTTGCAGAAAAAAATCATCTGCACTTTTCATGAATCTTCATGGATGTGCTGTGTGTACAGTAAGTACTTGGGTTTAACATGATTTTATGCATTATTGCTGTATATTGAAGTACTACTGTGGAGATGTGTGTAGAGTCATCTGACATATAGACAGTTGAAGGTGTGGGTTATGCCTTCACTGCATGCCACAGTGATATTTCATACCCATTACTCCAATACATATATATTCGTCATTTTAATAAGTATTTTTTTAATGGAATCTGCACTTTTTAATTGCAGTCCAAATCAGGAAGATTCATGTTCTGAAAGTCAGCTAATAACTGAGCTGGTTAGACCACAGAGTTAGGATGGTTTACTTGATATTTCTATTCCTGAACTTGAGCTCAGATCTAATATTGTGCCCTTCTGTGGGTGTGCTAATGAACATTTTGTACTCAAATCCTCCGTGCCAATGAGTTGCTTCCAGTGTGCCCTCTGATCTGGCTGTAACACTACATGCCTCTGGGTGAATGTATTATGTTCAATATCAATGTGTCCCTCTTTCAAGCTTCAACTGAATGTGACATACTTCAGTATTGCTTTGTCTATTATAATTTTGTAATATGATATAAATAAACCCATAAGTAGCTGAAAGTCAGATTCAACGGCAAGCAAAAGATTTTTGAAAAATGCAAGCCTTAAAAAAAAAAAAAAAAATGCCAATACTCACTGTTGCTCAAAATGTGGAACAATGTACTAAAAGATAATACCTCTTATATGCCCATTTAGGGAAATTTGGTACGTATTTTATTTTACTTGCAAAGTGACGTCTTTCAATGCTGCCTACATAAATGATTGTTTCTAAAATCTAATGCCCTTGTCACTTGTTTTTGTAAGCATTTGTATTATAAAAAACGTTTGCCTTTATTTTGGCATCTGATTAAAGTATGTGCCTTTGACTTGGTTTCGGTTTTCATTTATCACGTTATTTTCAAATGATATGCAACATATTATGGAATAACTTCATGGCAGCTCTCAGATAAAAATACTTCTGTGACATAATTTTTTCGCAGTACATATGTACAGTACAATTGACATATGAAATATAAGATACAACCTGTAAAGCTCAGTTTAAATGACTGAATCAGGCATTAATGGAATAGTTTGAAATGAAAATTAGCTGTAAATGTACTCGCTCTCAGCCCAGCCAAGATGAGTTTGTTTAGAAATGTAGCATTACGTCACTTGCTCACCAATGGATCCTCTGCACTGAATGGGTGCCGTCAGAATAAGAATCCAAACAGCTGATAAAAACATCCACTCCACATGTCTTGTCAAGCTTGAAAAGCTGTGGATTATTTTCATGTGTTTAGCAGTTGCTCATTCTGACGGCACCCATTCACTGCATAGGGTCCATTGGTGAGCAAGCAATGTAATGTTATTTCTACAAATCTGGAAATCTTTGATGTCCTAAAGGCGAGTAATTTTTATTATTATTTTAAAACAAAAGCGAACCACAATGATTTCTTTGTTACAAAGCTTTTTATTAAGATGTATTTTCATAATTTCTTCTCTTTTTCTTTTTTTTTTTACAGTAGTTAATGTGCAATTTTCTTTCTCGTTGGGTCACAGTAAAGGAATTCACAAAGTTATTGGCACTTGGAACACAGAGGAAACACTGGCATGTACTCGGGGTGGGGTGGAGGGTACAGAGGGGTTTTGACATCAGTAGACACTACTGCATTTGTTTCCGAAAAGCGGTTTCTGGGGAATAACATCTCATGCTGTGAGTGCACAACTAACAATCAAACTTCATTAGTGTTTCTATGCATAATGTACAGTATATATATATATTTGTATTTATATATGTATATTCATACATCTATACTGAAAAAAAAAAATAGCTGCAGGATCCCTGTGGGCACACCAGAGACATTCTCTCCGGAGCCATGCTGATGGAGCTCCCCGGCCCCTGGTGAGGTATGAATCTACAACATCCCATATTCAAAGTTGCCTCCATTTACATCTATTTCCCATAACACCATGTTCAAACAAATCTCCTGCATCACATGATCTTTATCAGGGCACAGGGGCCAGGGAGGTATGGCTGAAGGTGTCAGGAGGTAGATCCACACACCTGCTTGTGTGTGCGCACATGCATTGGTCTCTGGTAGGCAGGGATGTACAAAGAGCAATATATGTTTTGAAATCTGTTAGAAGTCTTTGAGGTTGCCGGCGGAGCAGCGCAGAAGCGCACAGATAGGTCAAGTACATGGAGCGGCGGGCCGCAGAGGAGAGAAAGAGAGAAAGAGGAGTGGGTTCATACGGAGGAGAGAACGCTGGAAAGATGTTATAAGATTAACAGGCTGATAGACATCTTATTAAAAGCATTAAATGTACAAGACATCAGTTCAGGAGAGGTATGTCTTCATCCGAGGCTTTTTTGATTGCATCTGTCATTGTTTTTCCTGTGTTTGCACCCCTTCTGTCTCTCTTGAACTGTGAGGTGGAGTGAGCTTGGATATTTCCAGCTTAAGTCGTTCAAACAGAACGCGTTCTTGCACATAAGAATGTAGTGCTGAGAAATGAGAAAGAACAGAGCATCGAAATGTGCTTTTTAAGGTAAAACACTCAAACTAGTAGAACTATTTGCATCGAATTTAAATTCCGATGCATATATTGAAGGCCAGTTTCTTTAATATGTCACCACAAATCTAACAAATTTTGAACCTGGAAATTAGTGCAAATTTAATTACATTATGCCTTGTAATTACATGTATAGCTTATTCACTAGTGGTGTCTTGCCTTAAAAGTTGAACTTGCCTTAATAGTCAAACGACTTCTTTTTTGTTAACACGGCTTGGATGCACAAGATGCTGAAAAAGCAGCAAGATGCATCACAGTGCTCAAAGACATCTGCCTAGTGCATGTTTACATAGGACAAAGTTAAAAAGCAGCACAGTTAAATGCGAAAAAAAAAGAGGAGCTCTATGTGAACCAGCCCTAAGACTTGAATTTAAAAAAACTAACATAAAAAGAATTATAATAAAAATAGAATAGAGGGAGCCCAAGGTGCTAAGAAAGGGGTATTCAGCTTATTTTCAGACCAAGCACCCCTTATAGCTAGCTATTCACAAATCCCCATTTTGGTTGTTTGTTAATAAAGTATCAAATGTTTTGATCATCACATTGGTAAACACCAGCAGAGACAATTTACTTTAGTTCTCAATAAACAAAATAACCTTTCCTTATATTTGGCAGTTCAAACACATTTTAAGTTGGCAAGGGGTTCATAAATTAAAGATCATGTCAAATTACAAGAGTTTTCCAAATCTTTACTGCTCCTTAGTGGTCAAGAGAAGTAACTGCATGGCAGTTTCCTTTTCTACCTGCAGCACATGAAGTCCGCCACCAGGTGGCACTCATCAATGTGCAATTCAACATCGAAAGTAATCTACACCAGTAAACTAATTCAGTAAAAAAAAAAAAAAGATTTTTAAGATAGAAAGAAGTTATAATATAGCTTGCAGTGCACATAGACCGCAGCTCCCTACATATATGCTGCTTCAGCCTCATCCACCATTTAAAAATGGACATACCCTCTTAGCTATTTTCAGTGGCCCTTGTCCCTTCCCAGCACTTCAGTCATATGCAAAGCAAAAATGTATAGCGCTTCTCTTGCTCCTAGCTACTGTAAATTTCATGACGTTCCTCTACAAAGCACTTGGCAAATCTACAGTCTATCTATGTTAAAAATTAGTGGCATCTCAATGGCCAAGTGCTATTCTAGATTTGAACAAAAAATCATAGGTATTACTACAAAAAAAAAAAAAACCTAAAGGTTGTCATGCATTTTTTTTCTTTTTTAAGTTTTCATTTTATGTCTCAAAGTGTCCAAAGAATAACCTCATTTGTTCTGTTTGATGTAGATGATTCTTTAGTATAACACTAATAATACTGGAAGTTGAATTGCTAAATAAAAAAGACCATGAACCCAGAGTGTGGGTCAGGGGTTGAAATCCACTGAAGTTCATCGAGTTCAGCGTACATTGTGTACCCAATCTCACCAATGCACCACTGAGCAGAACATATTAAGAAGTCATTCATGGGTTGTAGACATCACAATCCAGCCATCATGAACATGCATGCTGGCTGTTTCCTAAAAAAACCTCCTGGTCCCTCCCTGGGTGTTCAACATGATAGAACAGAAAAAAAAAACTTATCAAACTTATCTTATCAAGCTGTACATCAGAGGATCCAGCTCCATGTACATTCTAACAGGGATGAAGCAATGTTGACCGCTGTTATCTTTCGTCTTCAACTGGAACAGTCCACCACAAAGCCATATTTACTATGCAGTCACCATCAATCACATTCATCTGTTTTAGGACAATGGAGTGCTAAACACACACACACACACACACACACACACACACCCCAACCCTAGTAAAATTGTGCTCATATGTTGGAGTGTTCACTTTACATTTAACAAGTAACCCAAATATGGCCTTAAAGACAATATAAGATGACATTCGCAATACATTTGAATTACACAATGTTTTAGAATATGGTGAATATAATTAAACGCAAATATTAGATATTAATGTTAGAATATATTGACACAATGTTTTGAATATTTAGTGAGAAACAAAAATGTAGGGAATTGAAACTAAATTAAAAGAAGCTGTTGTGAAACAAATTGGATCCAGGCGTGAATGTGATTTTGCAGTTAGCTGCGAAGAGGATGAAAATGACATCCCAGGAACCAATGTTAGCATTAGCATGAACATTAAAAGACTGTTTTCAGAGATGGAGCAAGTTATTACATTCTTTGAAATAACAAGCACTGACAAATAGGTTAAGGTCTGAAATGGCCATACTTCTTCTGAATTGTGACATTAATCGGAGTATAACGGATTACTTGAAAAGAAAAATATAGGGAGGGAAATGGTCATTTTTGCATACAGATTCTTGTTAGTAAAAGATCTATGAAGTTTTCGACTATTGTCTTTATCGCGGTTACATGCTCATGGGATATTGCAGTGCTATGTGGTCATGAAAACATATCGTTTACATATGTTTTAAAGCATTGCGGTTTAAAAACAAGTGATTTTAAGCCATTGAAATGCAATCAGCAGTGAAAGAGAATTCATTTCTCTATGCACACACTGTTTTTGAGCGCTGGCAGATACTGCTCATAGAGCACGGGAGTATTGAACGGAGCTATTTTTGCCACTGTATAGGCCTCGAACAGTTTAATACACAGACTTCTGTGTGTCACAATGCCCATTTATGCAAGTATCCTCTTAAAGAAAGAAAACGCAGTAACACTTTCTATGAAGCTCATATTTCTAATACATTATAAGGGTATTCTTAAGGCATTATAATAAATGCATAATGCATTTTGTTATAATATTTACTTATTTGTAGTTTTTCAATAGAACAGGGGGACCATCAAAATAAAACGTAACCAAACATATAAACATTGCATTTTTTATATAATGCATTATGCATTCATTATAATGCCTTAAGAATATCTTTATAATGTATTATAATATGGGCTTCATAGAAAGGGTTACCAAAAACACATCTGTAACAATATACTGTATCCAGGCAGCTCTTAAAGTGACAGCTGGTGTCTGTCATTCATGTTAATAAAACAACAAAAGAGTGAAAATCTCTTGCTGCTCTTGACTGAATCACTTTTGTAACTTTAATAAGAAGAAATAAATATATACATTTATTATTATTATCATTAAGGCTAGAATTTTTTATTTTTTTTTGTGATATTGACTCTGATGACAAGAATTATGTCATTTCTATGGTATCAAAAATGTTGATCTCATAAACACCTTAAAGCAAAATATTGTGATGTATATCATTACCATGAAATAAAATGACTTAAATCATGAAAAATGTGAAATAATAAGACAATTATGGAAAGTAGGATCCATTTTGATTTCATGTTAACTCTTCAATGAAGAAACAAATCCAAAGAAGGCAAATCAGATGAGATTCAATGTGAGCTGCAGGTTTGTTTAGTCGAAGCGTACCGTTTGATGCCTCCATTTGGGAAATGGCTCACTGCACCAGTTGTGTGTTTAAGTGTGTGTGTGTGTGAGCATCCATCTCATCACCAATACATTCCCTCCCCTCTCTGCTTGCGTCTGCACTGTATGTCTCCTTCTCGGAGTCAGACAAAAACAAACACAGCTCTCTGATCTCTGCATACATACACACATACCAACCAACCACCCACCCACCCACCCATCAACACACACACAATGCACATATTCCAGAATCATCCACCAACACCACCCTCTCTCACACGTGCATTTGGCACAAAAAACCCTTACATTTGAACACGTACATATAAACAAATGCACATGCATAAAAAGCATGCCTCTGGCGCACGCTCTCGCTTTCCTGTCAGCCTCCTCACATGAATGCACAGGCATTAGCACGTGTGTCCCCAAAAATGGAAATGAAAAAAAGAGGCTCAAACACTGAGGAAAAGTAGCAGAGCACACCAGCACGCATGCATGCATACAGGATCATCCAGGCATTCCATGCCCTCCCCTTCCCACAATTTCTTTTACTTCTCTGTCGCAGACTGGCTGTGTAAGACTCCCAGGCACGAACTCCCACTATTTAAGGCAGTGCTGAACAATCCAGTTCAGATTTCTGTGCAAATATCTCATTCTCATCCTATCGTACTATGATTAAGACTTGGTGCAGTCTCTTAGGATTGTACCACGTGGCTGAGAGGTAAAATTCTTTTGTCCCCTGGCCCAGTGCAGTGTATTAACAAACTTTCTTTTCGTCAATCTTTTAAGTAAAAGGGTTTAAAAAATGAATTTTAAATGCATTGATCACCCAAAACTGTTTTGTAGCGATTATTTTATGATTTTTGAATTACAACATAATTTTGAAACTGTATTATGTATTTTAAGCAAAATCTTTTCTTTTTCTTTTTTAAGGTCACACAATAGAAGTCAATGGTCACCAAATTGGTTTGGTTACCAACACTCTTCGAAATATCTTCTTTTGTGTTTCACAAAATAAAGAAAGTCTAACAGATTTGGAATGGCATGGATGGGGGAGTAGAGGATGACAATTTTCATTTTTGGGTGAACTATCATTTTAAATGAAGAGGTCAGAAATGGAAAAATAAAATGTAAACATTTAAATAACATGCTTTTGGATTGGGGTGATCTTGTCCAATCAAAGCCTTTCTTCAGCCATAATCAATAATATCAAACAATATAGTCCGCATTTCATGACATAAGTGTGCTTAATACTTTGGGAATCTAATTTGAACACATCTTTAAATATTTTTAGAGTGCAACTACAATTTAAATGACATTGTCACTTTCTTTCATCTCTAAACCTAGGGTTACAACAGCTCTTCATTGGCATTACAGACTTCAAGAATTTCTCTCCGAAACTCAAAACCATCAAGAGAAAAATGGACTTTTCAAATCCACATACAAAACAGACTACAAAACAGCTTCCACTCAGAGTGGTCTTTAGTGGTTTGGAACCACTGTAGCTGGGGCACTGATGCCCGTTCAGTGCCAATCTCTAATACTGCACTCATCAGAGCGTTTAGTGCATCTCTGTCAGAGGCGCTGAGGCATAGCATGTCAGAATGTGCCATGCGGCAGCATGCACCACGCTTGTGCGATCGGTGCATGAAGCAGTCATCTGTGAGATACCGTACTTCAAAAACTACCATCTGCAGCCTCCATACACACACATTTACACAGCACACAGACACCTATGTTATGTGTTGTCTATACAAAACTACTATGAACATAAAGACACATTGAAAAAGCCCTTAATGATTTTTAAGTTTGTGGGAGTGTTTTGGGGGTTCCTTTGGAGATATTTGATGGCGATTTGATTAAATTAATCTAAAGTAACAATATCAGGCCTTGGTAATTTACCAAAATAAAATGATTAAAATAGATTTTGGATTTTGCTAATGCATGCAAAAACGTGGGAAACAATTCACTATTCATTGATTCAAAATGTGCACAATCTGCCTCTTACTAATTCATTAAAATCATAAATTATACACTGCCTCTCTTGGGATATTTGGCAAAACAAAAAAGTGGAAAAGTTGGCAATTTTTTTTTTTTACAAATGTTGTTTGTATATATAAGTCATTTAAAAGACCAAAAAATTTAAGCTGTTTGTGCAGAAAGAGGAAATGGGGTCCAGAAAGCAGATATACAGCCACTAAATATTAACAGGTGAATATAATCTTATTTCCAGCAACATTAATTTCTGGATTCTCCAAAAAGATACATTCAGAATCATGACAGTGTTTACAGACTGCATAAGAGCTTCCAGACACCATTTCCCCTTCAGCTCACAACAAATGGCCCCAGAGGTCCCTCCTTTTCAGGAATGTGTTTCTGCAGTATGACAAGGAGGGCCTCCAAGGTACAATCAAAAAAAAAATCTACAAAGAAATAAAAATGACCAGCTTCTGAAGTGGGATTCAACAAGAGTCTTCATAAAGATACACTTCATTATTCCCAGATGACATCAACGCCAAGGTGAGACTGGGATATGATGGAGGAGTGGAAGAGGAAAGAATAGCTGAAGCACGGTAGTGTTACTCACTAAAACAAGCTGTTACCATCCCCGCTCACACCTTGCAGGGCATCTGTAGATGACTGGCCTGATTCTGAGGCTGTACCACCTTCAAGGGATCCTGTGTCAAAAGCATGCTCCACAGCCAAGCCATCAGACTCCATTTTGGCAGCATCCGGAAGAAAGTTGGCGTAAGCATCACTTTCTGCCATCAGAAGCTTCAGTTTCGGAATCCAGCTCTTGCGTACCACGCGGCGTGCATTAGTGCACATGTCTGCAGCGATCGCATTCATTTCACTCTCTTTGAAACTAGGAGCAAAGTTCTGGCAGTAAACTAGAAACAAAAAGAGAGAAAGAAAAAACTTTCTGTCATTAGTTTATTATGCACTTTTTACACAAAGCTATTTTGAATAATGCTTTAAAAAAACTCAAATATAGATCAAACTTTTTGACCACAACTTACACTTAACAGCATGGAGAACCCGACTGTCCAGTGGCTTGCGGTTGGGGTCATTTGTGGAGGACCGAATGCCTGTCCCACAGCTGTTTGCAAGGGTGCTTCTACAGGTAAAATAAAGGATGATACGTTTGAAAAGAAACATACAAATCTGACCTGTAAATTGCAAGAGCAATTGGGATTCCAAACCAAGAAAACTCATTTCATCATCATCATCATCATCACCATCATCATCATCAAAAAAAAAAATGATAGAAGCTTTTTAAAACCCTAAAATAATTGGTCAAGTTCACATTAACAAGTTTCTTTTTTATTTTGAAGAGCTATTTCTCTCCAAAAATGCACATTTTGGCATAATTTACTCTCATGTCATTGCAAACAGTACGACAATTAACTTTCACTGTATAGGAAAAAGCAACTTGGACATTATGCTAAACATATGATAGAATTTTTATTTTTGCATGGACAATTTCTAGAAATGCTAATTACAAAGTCTTTTGTTTATTTCCTGCCAGATAAAGGTCAAAAACTTCACTCACCGGTCAAAAAAGGCAGCAAGGAGCCGCCTGAGCAACACTTTGTGGCGTGTGCCCGCACTAACGTGGCAGTTCATCAGCTGAGCACGTGAAATAAAAACACTGGTGCTTGTTACTAGCTCCAGTTTCTCAGCAGGGTCACCTTCTTCATAGAGTTTAGGATGACAGCGGTTTCCGATCTGTGCAATGAGCTCAGTGGGAAGAGAGGCCAGATCTTGCCTCACTCGAACTCCTCTTCCCCTTGATTCAGCTGTGAGGTGGTCTGGAAGTGATTCCACTCGTTCGCTGGCTGAACCAAGATTACAATGGGGAGAGATATTTTAAAATAAAAAACAATGTATTGGCTATAAACTGCCAATAAAGCTGCAGATAAATAACTTTAAAAAAAAAACTATTTAATATACATATAAAACAAATTTATATCCCTCTGAGGGTTCTTTATTTTTGTGGAAATGTTTTCTTGTACATGCATTTTATATATATTTTTGTTTTGAATTTATTCTTTAAGGGAAAGTTAACAGAAGAGCGATGATGAATAGAAATTGCAAGTTCAAACTATTGTTTATAGTATATATATAATTTTGACTTTAAAAAAAAAATAAATGTAAAAAAATAAGGTTAAAAGGATCTACATTGAACAATGCTGTATTTTCTTCGCTTTGAGGTCTGTAAGAATACTTTTCTAAATTCCTATTGATGGAGTTCCTCAGGGCTCAATAATTGGCCAATTTTTTTTCCCCCAGAATTTCACTAAATATACTGTAGTCTTTTATCACAATATGGTGTTAGTGTCAGGTAATAAATCTAACTGATAAGTATTAGCAACCCATCAATGAAATCAAATTTTAATTTAACTGTTCTTACCAGTTGCCCCTACGTTTAACATGCTGTACATAGTGTACATATTACAGATTTGTCTGTACTGTTCTTCTGTGGTTTCATCTGTGATTTCCTCTTCTTCATCATCGTCATGGTAAGAGATTGGCGAATCACTGGTGTACATGCTGGGTGTGCCTGGGCTGGTGCCTTCCGGTGTGCTACTGCTGTTGTTGTTATTGTTGTTGCTGTTGCTATTACTGGTACCGCTTCCACCCAATAAGGCTGCACTTTGAGGGGGTGCCCCTCCTGTGCACCGTGACACGTCCTGCGAATAGCGGGGTGCTTTCCTCATACCTCCCCCTCCTCCTGATCCTCCACCTCCTTCACGGCTACCTCCCTCCCAAAGACGCTTAGCAACTGGAGTGCAAACCACTGAATATGATGATGCTTCTTGTTGGGGCTGCTGGGCCTGAGGTTGCTGTTCTGTCTTCACCCTTGACACCAATGGAAGGGGTGTTAGGCAGGAAGCAGGTCGAGCTGTTGCTGTGGGGACTGCACCTACAGTACCACTTCCAGTTTGAGCAACAGGGCTCTGGGGTTCTGAGGGTGGTGTTTCTTCTGTGTGAAGGCCCTGTGAATCACAACTTGGTGAGCTGACCTTTAGGAAGAACTCTGTGCCTTTTTCCATAATCTGCTGAATCTGTAGGAATCCTGCCGTGTACATTAAGAGAAACTGATCACCCAAGTTCATGCTAAGTCGGCCGGTGTAACAGAAGGAAAGGATCTGCTGGAAGCTCTGAGGCTGGACTGCTGGTGGTAACTCCACGACGGAGCTCTTACTTCCAGAGTTGAACATATCTCGAAAGTAGGAGCTGCTGGCAGCCAGCACTGCCCGGTGGGCTTTAAATGTGTGACCCTTCACCACCACTGACACATCACAGTACAGTCCCTGAAGTCTCTGCTCATTAAGACACTCCAAGACATTGTTGCCAAAGTTGGGAATCGCCATCTGCAGCATCTGAGCCATGTCGTAAAGCCCAGCACAACAGAGTCTGTGAAGAAAAAGAAAAAAAAAATTATTATAATAATGACCAATGGGCAGGGCCTGTAGAGAATCCAAACCTACAGAAGGCTGCAGAAATATCTTCACATTTCCACACACTCCCATCCCTCAACTGTTTATTTTCAGAATTCCATACATTTTTCTGTCAAAATCCCAACAGTGATGAAAATTTGAAAAAGTGTTCGGATTCCATAAAGGCTTATTAGTGGATATGGTGTCTATTCATACATAATAACCATAAATATATTTTTTTTTTTAAGTACAAAAAATTCTTTTTTTTAAAGAATGAAGAAATATTTGCACAAGACTTAGGAGGACACAAAAATGTGCCGATATACTGCCATTCAAAATTTTGAATACCATTCAAAGTTTTTGAAACAAGTATCCTATGCTCATTAAGACTTGAAAATACAGTAAAAGCAGTAATATTGTGAAATATTGTTTATATTTGTAAATTTATTTTAATAGAATGCAATTTATTAATGTGGTTGCGAAACTGAATTTTCAGCTGCCATTACTACAGTCTTGTCAGCATCACATCAATCATTAAAATATGGTTAGTTGCTCAAAAGATAATTCTTCATATCATCTATGATGAAAACATTTGTGTTGCTTAATATTTTTGTAAAAAAAAAAATATACAATATAAATATACAGAATAACTTCTGTAGTGACAAAAAGTAGTTTTTTGCATAATAATTTTAACAATGTGACTCTTACACACACACACACACACACACACAGACACACACACACACCTACTTGCAGTATATCATCATCTATTCTTATAAAACCATGGAGACTAGGGCTGCAACTAACGATTATTTTGATAATCGATTAATCTGTCGATTATTTTTACGATTAATCGATTAATCAGTTTATGTACTTATATTTTAGTTTTTTCAATTTTTTCCCCAAGTAAATTATTAATAAATGGTCTTTATCATTCAGCATAGATTTAAGAGATTATATATGTCATATCCTCATCAAAAATATACCTGGAGTTGTTTTATTGTGTTAGTAATTCTTTTGTTGAACTCTTCTGCAATCAGAACACTGACCCATACTCTAACAAATTTCACAAGGAGATTTCAAACAATGTTTTCACCATGGCAGTCCTTAGAGCTCCTAAAGTAGTTTAACATCCTGAACAAAGCTTATTAAGGAATCTTTCAGAACATATTTTCACGAAGAATAAGGATAAAACAGAATAAAATTGCAGTGCATTGTATTTTATTATTTACTGGGAAACAGCTTTATAGCTTTTGCTGTGAAATTGTAAACAATCCTTCAAAAAAAGTGCCAATGGCATGAAACCTGAATGGAACTCACAATTTAAAGTAAAATCCATCAGAAGGTTGTCCAGAAAAAAAATGGGACACACACAAAAAACCTGCTGTGTGAAAAAGAGCAGTGAATACTTAGAAAAAAAAGTGCATTTCAAATATCTACATTTACCTCTCTCATTCAGTCATAATTAGGCTGCACGACTGAATTTTGAACTGGTAAACGACAAACTGATCACAGAACATGTTTGTAAAGCTTTAAATGTTAACTGTTAAAAAGCAATGTTATCAGCTTTTACGACTAAACATTTGCAAACAACATTGTATTGGAGAATCTGCACAAATGAAAGTCTTAGGGGCCGTTCACATATCGCGCCTAAAACGCTTCTTTCCAAAGCGCTCGCGCAGAAGCGCCCCTGAGGCGTCTGCCTTTGCTAAGCAACCTCCTTGCTCTCTCCTTGAAGACGCGGAAATTTCAGCAAAGGATAAATGGATTTGTAGCTCAAAAAAATCGCTTGCAGTAGCTCTGCTACTAAATTTATTTCAAAATGGAAATCCATATACAACTATGATCAGCTGTTCCTTTCATCTTGACTGAGCTTTTAACGTTGTTACGGGAAAGGATGAAGCTGATTGGTTAGTTCTTGTCACATGACCCGCGGTGCGGTTGCGGCATTCTGAAAAGTTTAAATGTTTTTAACTCGATGCGGTGCGGTGTTGGAAATAACGAACTTGAGCGTGCAAAAGACGCGATATGTGAACGTCCCCTTAAACAGTGCAGTAGTGCAGAGTTTACAGGTTACTCTTCTTTTTTAAAGGCTCAATGTAAAGTACTCCCACATCACGCTGAATGCTGCAGACACATCATATGATGTCTATGGCTGCAGAGACGCTGCTCGGGAAGCACGTGACATAAAACAAGGCCAGCTATTGGCTATTCGCTACTTCTCCTGTTATACTGGCTGAGTAAAACCTCCGGTGGCTCATTACTGCCACACTTTGGTCACCGCAGATTTGAAATATGCACGAAATGAGACGCTTACGGCAAATAAAAGTTATTTAGCAACGAATCGATGACTAAATTAGTTGACAATTATTTTAATAATCGATTTTAATCGATTAAATCGATTCGTTGTTTCAGCTCTAATGGAGACACAGTGGTTCTCTCTGTTCTAACTCCAAGGTCAGTGCATGCAGTCTCACAAAAAAACATCCCGTGATGGTAAGTCCATTACATAGAAACAGAAAATGCATACATTCTCCACAGGAAATTAGACTATGAACAAAAGCAATAAATGTTGGCACACATTCTTAATATAACTAAAGAGTATGCCTAGGGCCATCCAGGGGTTATCTGTGGGTCACATACTATTTATTATCCTACAGTCTATTATTTTTTGAATTATACAAATACTTTGCTTGTAAGGTCAACATGTAACTTTTAACAAATAAAATCATTTTTGAAGCAAAAGATGAATAGCTGGTATGGAGGAAGTGGTACAATGAATATTCTTTAACAGAAAAATAGAGCACAAGTCTAATGCAATGGGTATCTAGGGGTCATATATCAGGCAATTAGGACTGTCATCCTGTATTATGCTATTCAACATGCTGAGATTTTATTCTATTTGCACTTTACATGAAATCATATTTGTTTGTACTCTGTGTGACCAGCAACACTCAAACCTAAGTGCAGTTACTTTTCTACAAATACATTGTTTACTTGTGTCAACCAGTCTGCTAAAGAGCACTTAACCTCTATTCTGCTTCACTTTCACTATTCCTCTTCTATCCCTCCTTTTTCTAGCTTCTAGCCTGTGTTTTTCTGAATGATGTTTGAAACTTTGTATTGTTAGCACTTCTTGTGTTATTGTGCCTTATGACAAATTGCTTATTGTGTTCCTCGTATGTAAGTTGTTGGGACAAAAGTGTCTGCTAAATCTTTACATGTAAAATGCAATATAGATCAGCTCAAGAGTTTAACACTTGTATAAATGTATCTTACAGAACCTGTTAACAATTCTTAAAACAACTGAAAAGTACCTTACGGTTTGATCAAAAATCCCCACTAAAGGTGTACTGAGTAATTTCACTCCAACTTCTTGCTTTGTGTCTTTGTACAAAGGTTGATCAGGAGGTTAAAGCAATGCTTATAGGAAGCAGATCAAAGATTTGTCTGGGTGAGCAGTAAGGTTTTGCTCAGTAACAAAACATCTACTTCCGCTCATACTCCTTTTAACCCTTAGGCCTACAATTATGTTTTATGATAAATAGATATTTTTATTTCATTTAATTATATTTTAACCCTGTTGCCTAAAATTTGTATTTTATTGCAATTTTAAGCTATTTATGCTAATATATACACACACACACACACACATACACATATACATATATATATATATATATGTGTGTGTGTGTGTGTGTGTGTGTATATTAGTCACCACTTCAAGGCAAAATTAACCAGTACAAAAAATTCACTATAATTTATTAATTTATTATCAGCACCAGCAGAAACTGTAGTAACTATGCCATTTTGGAAATGGTTAATTCTCGGATTGTACCATCCTAATTTAAAGAAAGGGTTAAAACTAGTTCCTTAGCTAATAGCAATCACATTTTAAGAAACACAGTAAAATAACTATTAACTTGGTCTAATCTTGTACTTTCGATTGTCGTTAATGTAATTACAGCTTCACGATCAGCGAAAGTGCAGACTATTTTCTTTGTATCACTCGCACACCAATATTTCCCAATGGCATAACAACAGCAGTTTAATTAAAAACAATAAGGCAATAAATGAACAGTAGTTTGTGATCTCACTGTTGATAGTCGGGCGCCGGTGTTTCTGTGATGTGGCGGCCGCGGCGGGGCTGCGGTACCCGGTGAGTGTGTGTGCCCCGCACCGCTGCCCAGCTGGACACGAGCTCCGGGCTGGCACGGGCCCCAGGGGGCAAAAAACAAAATAAGAAATAATTCCCCAATTGTCTGGTTTCCACACTTGATGCGGCGACCAAAGAGGTAAAAGCTGCTCAGCCCTCAAAAATCCTGTCACCAAAATAGTCTGATAGATGAATTATTTAGGAGCCCACATCCGTTTCCCTCGCCCCCTCGGTGCCAGTGTAATGCTATGCAATGTCGGGCTGAGTTACAGCACTGCACATACCATGACTTCTAATCTAACCGTTATACCTAAAACGTTTGGATTCGCCCAGCAACATCCATATGCATGCGTTTTTATTACCACTCTCCCGCAGCATACTTGCAAATCGCATGCAAATTAAGTAGTAGTCATATTTGTATGCACGCGGCGCAATCATTGGATTTCACATAAAATATTCTGTGGTTAAATTCTACTCCATTTTGGAGGAGGAGGAAGGGGGGCTCGGCTCCATCTTTTCCCGACATCAACAGGTCATCTTGGGACAAATGCAGCAACCGGGGGCCGAGTCAGACCGATTCGCGAGACAAGACACCATTAACCACTTGACGTCTAAAAAGCAATGCACATTATACTCTCGTCCAGTACAAATTCCCAAATAGTCCAGAAACACGTGCTAACATTGCAAGCGATGTTATGCATGGCTAAAAAGTTGGAAAATATAGACGGAAGCATTGATGCAACATAAATCAAGCTCTCGGCAGCAAGTCATTGAAGTGGTTAAAGTTTGGCAAGCCCATCCCCCATCTAAAGCTATAGCACACCTTCACAAAACAATACCCCTATCCAAAAATAAAAATACCCTCAAATCTTTCTCTGTCACAACAATAACTAAATTCGACCCTCTTATTCGACCCACGTGGTTGCCCCTTGACCCCACTCAAAGTGGCATGAACCTCTCGTGCATGCGTTAAAATACTCACCCCCTCGCTTGCGATCTTCTGGAAAGTGTTTCAATGAAGGAGTCCGACTCTTTCTCTCTTCGGGCAGCCATTCATTGCGAATGCACAGGCAAGACGCCCGAGCGCAGAATTATCGAGGGGAGCATCATACTGTCACCCCGGTTAGAGCACAGAGTCACCGATCATCAAGACAGGATTATAGAAAGCTGTCTGAACGCCGATGCGTGCAACTCGCGCAGCGCGCTCTCCGTTGGGTCTGGTCTGTGCGCGCGGCAGTGCGGGGAAAGTGAGCTCTGCGTGGAGCGTCTAGACTCAGGTGAAGCCCTCGAGGGGTCTGGGTGCTACGCGCACAGCATACCAGCTCGACTCTGCATGTCGCACTAGAGAAGTGTGCGCTAAACATCTCAGAAATATGTCCATCACGTCGCTCTAATGGGGTCATATTATATGGCGCATAGGCAATTAACTTAGTGTTTACAGAGCGTGACTAGATTAGATTATTAGATCGAATGTGCCAGAAATGCTGCACGGAGAAGGCATACTTCACGCAGAAGATGTATTTATTGAATTGTTTTTAAATATTACATATAAAATTATGATTATATAATGTAAAAAGATAAGATTAAAATGTATTTAATATATATATATATATATATATATATATTCATATTATTGAACTGTACATTGCTATTCTTGTCATGGAGCCGCTGCTCCAAGTAAAAATAAAATGTTCCGTTTAAGTAAGCTTGAAGCTAAAGTTTGCCTAAATATGTATTTGTTCATCTGACAGTAAAAGTAAAATGGGATCCTGGACCACAAAACCAGTCATAAGTAGCACGGGAATATTTTGTAGCAATAGCCAACAATAAATTGTATGGTTCAAAATTATAGTTTTTTCATTTTATGTTTTATGCATTTCTAAGGACTTAATTAGGACAATTATCTGACAAATCATGTCAGATGTCCTATCATAACTAACCATACATCAATCGAAAGCTTATTTATTCGGCTATCATATTATCATGATGAATAAATCTCAGTTTTGAAAAAAAAATGACCCTTATGCTTTTGTGGTCCAGGGTAACAAATGTGAATTTTTAATAAACTTACAGGCTAGCTGCAATTCAGGTAAAGGTAAATGCACATCTGACTAGTACATTTAAAATATATGACTCTGCTATGCAAGAAACATCTCATGGATGCACTGGGACACATCTTCAGTGATGTATCCTGGGATCATTGGGTGTTTCGGGTCTCGCAACATCATACACCCTCGCCCAGGCGACCCAGCCAGGGTTGATCAAGCCCCGACTTGCGTCCCAGTAGCAAACCACGGATCAGCCCTCTTAATCCAAAGCCAACTTGTAGCTTTTTCTGCGGCTTCGCTTTCAGATTGAATGGCCCTCTTCTTGGCCGCCCCTGTCAGACCCAAACGACTAAGGACTTTGCAAAGTGAACGCCCTGCAAAGCCTCTAAAGCCGACTTCTATAGGCTCATAGAAGGTTTTCCAGCCTCTCTCCCTGCACTCCCCCACCAGTTCCTGGTACTTAGCGCGTTTCCTCTCATTGGCTTCCTCAATACGCTCTTCCCATGGCACCGTAAGTTCCAGCATGATCAGATGTTTTGAAGCCTCGGAAGTAATTATCATGTCTGGGCGGAGACTTGTAGTTGCAATATGCTGAGGGAACCTCAGCTGTCTTCCAAGGTCAACCTGCAGCTGCCAGTCAGAGGCTTTGTGGAGGAGGCCTGTTGTTAATTGTGGACGCGCCAGGGGTTTCTCTCCAGCTTTGATGAAGAGGACTACCTTCTTTGGAGCATGATGGTGTTTGCTGGTGCTAATGGCTGAGGCTACACTCTCAGCAATTGCCTTAAGCACCTGGTCGTGGCGCCAGCAATAGCGACCATCTGCCAGAGCCTTTGGGCAGCTGCTGAGGAGATGTTCTAGGGAGCCTCTTCCAGAGCAAAGAAGGCAGAAAGGTTTTTCACTCTTCCCCCAGACATGGAGGTTTGCTGGGCTTGGGCAGGGCATCGTAGACTGCTTGTACCAGGAAACGAACCCGATGGAAATCTGCCTGCAAGATGTTTGCCCAGGTAATCCTGCGCTGCAGTGTACTCTCCCACCTTGTCCATGCTCCCTGCTGCCGGAGTCCCACAACCCTGCTCACTCGCTCTTCCTCTACGCATGCTCGGACCTCTTCCTGGAGTAGATGGTGTCTTTCCTTGCCACGGACCTGGCTGACCAAAGTCTTCGGGATGTAGCCCAAGCCCACTCTGCCTGTTGCCACGGTGCCCACCAATGCCTTTTGTCTTAGGCGTGGCTCTGCCACCTCCACTGCTTTCCCAGCCTTCCACTTCCTTCCTGTCCTCACCTCAATGCCAGCTGATGACACTTTGCAGTCTCTGGAATCCCTGTACTGTATGACTTCTCTGGTGCGTACCACCTTAAATTCTTCAGTGAGGCCACTGAAAGGCAGCTGCAGGATGTTACTTGTCCCATACAGTGCAGCACTGGTAAGACTACGTGGAAGCCCTAGCCATTTCCGAAGAAAGCCACTGATCTTCCTTTCTAGGGACTCAACTGTTGTCATCGGGACTGCATAGACCAGCAGGGGCCACAAAGCTCGGGGCAGGATGGAATGCTGGTAGATCCAGGCTTTAAATCTACCAGGCAGACCGGACTTATCAACCTTGGTGAGCCAAGCTCCAAGTTCTTTGTTGAACTTCTGGATGGCAGCAGAGTCTTTCAGGCTGGAGTCAAAAAGCTTCCCCAAACTCTTGACGGGTTGCTCTGTGATGGTTGGTATGACAGCTCCTGAGATGGAAAAAAGGAACTTGTCAATCACTTTCCCCCTCTTCAGCACCATGGACCTTGACTTGGAGGGCTTGAAACTCATCCTTGCCCAGGTGATGAGTCTCTCAAGTCCTTGTAGGATCCACCTGCTCCCTGGGACTGATGTTGTTGTAATGGTCAGGTCATCCATATAGGCTCTTATAGGGGGCTGTCGTATACCTGACTTGGTTAGGGGTCCCCTACATTCCACCTCGGCTGACTTCACCAACATGTTCATGGCAAGAGCGAAAAGAATAACAGAGATGGTGCAGCCTGTTATTATTCCTTTTCCAATACCATGCCAGTCTGATGTTTCTGACCCAGAAGTGACCCGCATTCTGAAATTATTGTAGTAATCCAGGATCAAATCCTTGATCTTACTGGGAACATGATGGAGGTGTAGAGCGAGCTCGACCACTTTGTGCAGTATGGACCCATAGGCGTTAGCCAGGTCCAACCACAGGACAGCTAAAACAATATACAACAACTGCAAACAACTAATGAATTGTGATTTCTATCTCAACATGTTGTTTTATGATGCATAAATCTCAATTTTAACAATAAAATGAAATATACATACAGTGATGCATGTGCAGCAATAATAATGTGCATAGTTCTGTTCTACTGTCTTAACATAAAATACATACAGTATAACATAATTTATTTCTTAATCATACTATGATTAGTCTTTATTAATATCTAAGGATGTATAGCTAAAATTTAGCTCTGCTTGACACATTTCGGGGGTCCTAACCCTGAAAATCATTAAAGAACCCTGCTCTTGACAGCTGCAAAGTTTAAGTGTGCATCAGAGATCAAAGAAGAGTTATAATGGTTTACTACAAACTCTTTCTCAAAAAAAAAAAAAAAAAAAACCTTACATTTTAACCACTTTTCATTGTACACTTTTCAGTATACACTGTTGACAGTAATAATGATAATAAAGTAGTGTTTATTTATTCATTCATTAATATTACAAAAGCATAAAAAGGCACAGACTAAAAATAAAATGTAGGCTATTATTATGACACACTTATGCATTTAGCAGACTATTTATCCAAAGCGACTTAAAAGGGGACAGTTACTGAAACATTCTGTGATTTGTGCTATGGACTTCTCTTATTGTAAAAAAAAAAAAAACGAGAACGAGTTCCTAAATGACATGACTTTCAGTGTATCGCTTTTCTATAGGTTGCTGTGCGCATGCGCAGTGCTGCACACTCTGTCAGGCGTTTAGTACTGCAAGGCTTCCGTAGTTCACACTCAGAGATGATGGCGATTATTGTAGGACTACAGTGGGTTGAGGAAGTAAAACCAGACAGAGTGGTGTGTTGTGTTGATTCTGTAGCAGCTTTATATAGTATTCAAAATATGAAATCTAGTAGAGAAGATCTAATGCTAGAAATCCAACAAAGTTTATTTAGATTACAGAGACTACAGATAGATGTGAGATTATGTTGGGTACCTGCTCATATAGGAATAAAAGGGAATGAGGGAGCAGATAAAATCGCAAAAAAATCAACCAGGACAAATGATAAAATAAATATACCCCTTGGAAAAGGAGAGGCTAAGGCAATAATCAAAAAAGAAATTATGAAAAAATGGCAGGACAGGTGGGATGTGGATAAAAGTGGAAGGAAATATTACAGATTGCAAAAATCTATTAATGCACAGGGGGTGAATAGAAGTAACAGAAGAGAGGAGAGTGTTTTAACCAGGCTAAGGTTTGATCACACAGGATTAAATAAAACATTGGTTTTAATGGGTAAAAGCCAATCTGATGAATGTATAGAATGTAGGTCCAAGGAAGATGGTGAACACGTATTATTGCATTGTAAGAAATATAGGGATGAGAGGATGAGACTAAATCAAAAGATAAGTCGGGTAGGAAGAAAGTGGAATATTGAAGGTTTGTTAGGCACAACAGGAGATGGGGTAAAGGATGCACAGAAAGCAGTTGTACAATATTTGAAAAATATAGGAATATATAATAGGATTTAGGTAGTATTATATTTATTTTTTTGTTTGTTTGTTTTTTTCTTTTTTTTTTTTTTTTTTTTTTTTTTTGATTGATGATATAGTCATGATAATATCTTCTCATGTTACATACTCCTATACAGTAGGTGGCGGTATGCACCTTTATAGTCATGGTTGCAATCTGCCATAAAACGAAAAGAAGAAGAAGAAGAAGAAGAAGAAGAAGTAGTTCACACTCAGCATGAGCTACACATGTGAATTTGTTCTGGTGGAAACACTCACGCTAACAGTTGACAAATCTTTGTGCTAGTGTACATTTCACGATGTGTTTTTTTTCGTGAATGATGGCATAACTAAACTAATAATCTTTCAGGAAGAATAATCAACGGTAAGTTGGAAAGCGAGATACATTTTAATGCTAGCGTGGCTAGTTGCATTATGAATGTGAAACTGACCATGTTTTTATATATATATGAAAATAAACATTCAGATGAAAGTAAACTTAGTTTAAAAAAATTCATTAAATTAAATCTAAAATTAGACCATGTGGTTTTATGGGTAATTAAAAAACGTTTTGACGATATAATTTGTTTAATATATCTGTACATGACTGGAAAAAATTTAAAGTTCTGTATATTCTTCTGTCAAAAAGCGTGAGAATCCTTGTATTTATCTTTTTTTTTTTCAATTGATACATCATGTAGGAATTTGTAAGCGCTATTTAACTAAAATGTGTATATATTTTTTGGCAGGTCACAAGGCTTTGTTTTTTTTTTGGTAGATGTTAGCTTGAACTGTACTTAAGGTATTCTCAAGGTGTACTGGTTTATCTTTAGCATTTCCTAAGAAGAGATCCTCACTACAGAACACAGTTGTGTCTTCAGTAGTTCAGGACAATGGACAGCAAGAAAGAAGCGGAAGACTCCCTGGACACGAGCAGTGCAGGTGCAGACAGTACTAGCACAGCATTACCAGAGGAAGAAACACAACCGTCCAGCTCTACAGAGAGCTGCCAGACCTCATCTACAGAAGCAGGGCTTTTACCAGGGGAGACCGTTGTCAGAGAGGGAAAGGCTGCCATTTTATTCCCAAGTGCTAATGAGGTGTTCTACAACCCTGTGCAGGAGTTCAATCGAGATTTAACGTGAGTACAGTGTCTAGTCTTGTGATGGCTTCTAATGTTTTCTTTGTAATTTCGCCATTAAAATTCCTGTTTCCGTTCTTTGATCAGATGTGCGGTGATCACAGAGTTTGCTAGGGAGCAGCTGGCTCAGAGGGGCGTCCGGATCTTGATCCCGGGTGAGAAAGATCGAGTTGTGGTTCGGCTCTCGGAGGAGAAGAATGGAAGAGAGGAACAGGACACATCAGAACAGACTGGAAATGAGCAGCAAATGGAAGAAGAGGGTGACAAGAAAGAGTTAATCACTGCATCTGTAGGGGAAAGATGTGAGGTCTGTGTGTGGGCCAATTACTGTGTTTTAATCATTATTTATATACTATTAGAGCATTTGTTAATATTTTGATGTAGCTTTATTTTCGCTTACATTTTAGTTTTTAGTAATATTGTAATGTGTTTTTGTTTTTTTATTGAAATAGGTTTTAATTACTTAATTAGTTTATTTTTAGGTTAACTATTTTTATTTCAAGTAATTGTGGTACTTAAACTTTTTTTTAATGGCCTTGGCAACATCTCATGAAATTTTCATGTAGGTTTTTGAAGTTTAAGTTTTTCAGCTTATTTTTTCAGTTTCATTTCTTAACATTATTGTTATTATTATTATTATTATTTTGTGTGTGAATTAGTTCTTATGATTTATATGTAAGACGAAATAACCCTTCAGATGTGTGTTTGTGTGTATATATGTAAAATTAAAGTAATTTAGTCAAAAATAATAAAAAGGAATTTGAAATAAATTTTATATGTAATTTATATTTACGATACTGTTGTTTTCACGTTATCTTGTTGTTGTTTTTTTTTCAGTTTTCTCCTATGACTGACATACCTGTATTTTCCAGACTATAAGTTGCACTTTTTTCATAGTTTGGCTGGTCCTAGTCAGGTGCAACTTATTTATCAAAATTAACTTGACATGAACCAAGAGAAATGAACCAAGAGAAAACATTACCGTCTACAGCCGCCAGAGGGCGTTCTATGCTGCTCAGTGCTCCTGTAGCCTATCAAAGAAAGCATAGAGCGCCCTCTCGCGGCTGTAGACGGTAATGTTTTCTCTTGGTTCTAAATAAATGTGACTTTTACTCCAGTGCGACTTGTGTTTTTTTTCCTTGTCATGGCGTATTTTTGGACTGATGCGACTTATACTTAAGTGCGACTTACAGTCTGAAAAAAAACGATAAGTCACGTTTTTTTTTTTTATTACTTTGGCCGAATCTCAATTTATTTATTTTTTCTGCTTCAGCAAGGTCTGCGTGTGCTGGAGGGTCTGGCAGCATCAGGCCTGCGTTCTGTACGGTTTGCTCTGGAGCTTCCTGGCCTGATGAGCATCACTGCTAATGATTACTCTGCTAAAGCTGCTGCCCTGATCGCCCGCAATGCACAACACAACAACGTGTCCCACATACTGCAAGCCAGCCAAAGAGATGCCAGGTCTGAGCACTCTGCTGTTTATTTTGCTTATGCAATCACAAATATATTATATTTATATATATTTCAATTTACTTTTATTTCTATAATTTCAAGATTTTTTTTATTTATTATAATTTAAATATTCTAATTTTAGTATTTCACCACTCCTAATTTTTAATGTTTACGTTTTATTTAATTTTTTCCTCTATTACTAAAAATAATTTAGTAAACCGTAGCACTGATTCAGTTACATCCTAAATCCTGGTATAACAACTTCTTTACAGCATGGTGATGTATGAGGCAAGAGGGAGGAAGGAACGATATGATGTTATTGATCTTGACCCCTATGGCAGCCCTTCTCCATTTCTGGATGCAGCTGTGCAGGCTGTCAGTGAGGGTGGTGAGTCTGCTGCTGTTCTCTTACATGCACATTCTGAATTTAATTAACACGATATGCAGTACACATACAGTTATCTCGTTCTCTCATTGTCAGGGTTGCTTTGCATTACATGCACGGATATGGCTGTAATGGCTGGAAATAGCGGGGAGACCTGCTACAGCAAATATGGCTCTGTGTCCATCAAGTCCAAATACTGTCATGAGATGGTAAGATCGGGCTGACTGCTGATTGGAAATTGATGGAACAAAGGAACATCATTTCATAATCACACTTTTTTTTTTTTAGGCTTTGCGTATAATTCTGCACAGTTTAGATCAGAGAGCAGCTGTTTATCAGCGCTACATTGAACCTCTCTTGAGTGTGAGTGTGGATTTCTACATCCGTGTATTCGTCAGAGTCAAAACAGGCCAGGCCGTGGTCAAAAACTCTGCAAGGTAAAACCGTTTACTCTGTCTTAACAGACCCCGGATTTTTGTATGGAAATGTATTCAGTGATTAGTAAATCCAGGTATCTGTGTGTTTCATAGTAAGCAGGCGCTGCTGTATAACTGTGTCGGATGTGGTGCGTTTCATCTTCAGAGGATGGGGAAGAAGATGAGCAAAGGCAAACAGTAAGGATTCCAACCTGCATGACTGATCTGTTCACTGTTTCTCAGTGTTTATGTACTGTCAGTATCATCATGTGTTTTCAGTAAGTGTATATTTCTAATATATATGTCATATGTTTGTTACAGTATGAAGTATTCGGCAGCAACTGGACCACCTGTAGGGCCCAGCTGTGAACACTGTGGCCAGAGACACCAGGTCTGAACTATCAATATCTCAAAAAATAAAATATCCCTTTGATGTGTGATTAGTTGGTACGGATATATCATGCATCCCTTCTTACTGTACATACCTTGTCATTATCTTCAGGTTTTTTTTTTTGTTTTGTTTTTTTTAGACTCTTTTTTTTTTTTATATATATATATAAATCCGTATCAGCAGATATTGAATTTTAATCAGCCAATACTGGACATTTAATTGTGTGTTAATCTTGTTTTTACATGTTTACATTTCATGTTTTTACAACAGCAAGAAGTCATTTAATAACACTATGATTTTATGAAGATATATTTAACAATTAACTAATATTAATTTCCATTAATATTACTGTTTGGAGTTTGTAAACCCCAGTTTGGGAAAATTACTTCAAGTTATAATGCCTATACTGTGATTATTTAAAATGATCAATTTTAGTTTTAATGTTTCCTCTTTTATTTATTCAGACAAAATAGTATTGAATTTTGATTTGATTCAGCCATTTATCAAACTGTTCTTATCATATTGACCAGAATTGTAATATCATTGCATTACTGTATAAAAGCAACTGACATGAAGAAAGAACATTTAGTTCTTCACCTTGTTTTGATTACTTTGTTCTTCTCTCTGTATTTGCAGTTGGGCGGTCCCATCTGGGCGGAGCCTATTCATGACATTACATTTGTTCAGAAGGTTCTGAGTGCTGTTTCAGGGAACCCCACCCGCTTCAAAACGTCCAAGCGGATAGAGGGGGTTCTTAGCATGGTGACCGAGGTCAGTCGTTAATAAACTCCTCTGTATCCCTGTATCCAGGGAAATAAGTTTTGGCTATCTGAATATAGAATGAGTTTTGTGTTTTAGGAGCTGCAGGATATTCCTCTGTATTATGTTTTGGATCATTTGAGCAGCACAGTTCACTGCAACACTCCGTCCATGCTGCAGTTCAGGTAAACTCTATATAACATATTCAACCTGTTATGTACACTACTGTATCAGAGATTAGAGTCAGTAAGAATTATTATTATTATTTTTAAATTAAAGGGTTAGTTCACCCCCAAATGAAAATTGTCATTTACATTTTACAGAGTCTTAATACTCTCATTGATGTCAAAGTATGGTTGAGCTTTTATGTTTGCTGATCAATGTTTAATAAAGGCATCAGTTAAATCTTTTTATTATTGTATCTCTTCAGAATACCTTGATTAAACCGCTTGCTTCATATGGGTTTTAAAGCAGCAAGAGTTTTGGGTCAATAGATTTTCAAAGGAGGGTGTCCTCATTTTCTTTCTGTGGTGTAGGTCAGCTCTCCTGCATGCTGGGTACAGAGTGTCTCTCTCTCATGCTTGTAAAAATGCAGTGAAGACCGACGCTCCTGCTGAGGTGTTGTGGGATATCATTCGTTGCTGGGTAAGTAACCACCATACTCTCTTAAAGGGGTGGTTGATTGCGATTTACCTTTTTACTTTGCTGTTTGAGCATAATATTTGTAAATTTTCAATGCTGAAATGCCATTATAATGCCTACAAAAACGGCTCATAGGGACTACATCAAGCTACTTCCCGGATGCGAGGGAAGTTTACAAACCCAGAAATTTACATAAACTTCCACCACTGGGAACATTTAACAAAGGGGACGAGGCCATGCTGTGCTGCTTTAGAGTAGAGGAAGAGTTATTGCCATGCCATTAAAACTAGGGGTGCACTAAAACATCTATTCATATATGAATCATGATTCTGTCTTCTAATGATTCTAATGGATTCACAAATTTCTAAATCAATGTTCTTAATCATGTTCCTCGCATCCCTGCTCTGCAAATCTCTTTCTTTCTCTCTCTCTCTCTCTCTCTCTCTCTCTCTCTCTCTCATTCAGATCATCAGCTCGTCACCGCTCCATCAAAGAACTGTGTTTGAATTATACACTGTTTATAGACAGACAGATATTTTTCACATCGCTATGAGAAACATGGACGCGCATGTGATTACCATGCGCTATTAAAGATTTAATCATTATAAAACAACAAAAAACATACCATTAAGAGCTGTGCTTTCACAGGTTCTGCGTGATCCTCTTCACTAATATTGTTTACAATACAGCAGGAGTGCATGTCACTGAGGTAAGGGGCGTGACGTTTAGACGCACACTAAAGGTGGTTTAGCCAATCACAACACACTGGGCTAGCTAACCAATCTTAGCCCATCACATCTTTTTAAGGGAGGGGCTTCATAAAAACTTGTAATCATTGGAGCGTTCAAAAGAGAAGGGACAGGGTGGTGTAGAATAAAGGTAAATTATGTGAAAAATAATGCGTAAAAAATAAATAAATTAAAAGATCCTCATGATGACACCTTGTTTTCTAATGTAGTTTCTCTGTTTTTGTATTACTCAGGAAAAGACCAACCCCGTGAAAAGAGAGCGGTTATCAGAAACCAGTCCTGCTCACCGGATTCTCTCCAAAGAGCCAACGTAATGATCAAACACCTTATATTTAACTCACCCGATGGCTATTTGATATTAATATCCCGGTCACTATTTATTTTAAGGTCCAATTATTGCTATTAACAAACTATTAACTATGGATTTTGCTTCAATAAAGCCCTAATTTGCTACTTATTAATAGTTAGTGAGGTAGTTAAGTTTAGGTATTGGGTAGGATTGGGGATGTAGAATATGATCATTCAGAATATGTGATAGAAGTACAAATAAACAGCCAGTATGTTAATAAGCAACTAGTTAAACGTGCAACAAGCACATTTTGCCATCGACATCTGAAAGCACCCAAACATACACACCCATACCCTTACAGGACCTCACCCCTATTTTGTTTTCTCCGACCCCACATGTACGTACACAATCCTGGCAACAACAATGGTGGAATCTGCTATGGTGCCAGCCAAGGGTATAAAGTTGGGTAAAACAATAATAAAGAAAAAAAGTGACTCACTTATAAATAAGAAACAAAGCTATCTCAGCATCCAAGGCCTTCCCCATCCTTGAGTTCTTACTGCAGATTGGCTGCAAGTGTGTTTTGGGACTCAAATATATATAAATATACTATAGCTTATTGCACCTTTAATAGTGAGAATTGGTCCCAATACTAGTGTTACCAAAATCCCTGTTGTGTATGTTGTTGTTTAGTTTAATTGCTTTATTACCATTAACCTCCATATTCTCTCATTTAGTCTTCAAGCCTGCTTTGAAATCCGAGAAGATGCGAACCCTCAATCACGAAAACGGCACCTCACACGTTTCCAGGAGAACCCACAGGCCAACTGGGGACCCAAAGCACGTGCCAAAGCTGGGTGGGTCATACTTCTAATGTTTTTTTGTTAAATCATAAGCAGTCTTTCAACAGATTTTAAAAGATTTAAATCATCGTTTCTTGTATTTAGTGGAAGAATCTCCTCTGAGCTGGAGGATAAAAGGAAACAGTTTCAGGGTAAAAGAAAGAAACCGATCACAGACTCTTCTCAACTCAAGAGCTTCCACTGTAAGAAGTTTCGGAAAGTAAGTCCGCTTGACTACAACATATAGTGATTTCAGAATCATTTGAACCCTGAGAGTTGTCTTATCAGTTGTTGTTACCAAACTAGTCTGTATCTGAGAATTTAAATTTAAACAAGCAATTTCATTTCATTTGGTAAATTATAATCCAACTTTTATTCCCATACATAAATGTTTAATGTATAAAATTAATTAGGTTTAGTAGTCAGAAATGTCCTTAATTTATAAATTATTCTAGCAATAACGCATACATATTAAATCACAACAGCTGTTTTACCTAACAAAGCTATTGTATTTTCTTTCTTTTCTAGGGAACATGTACATATGGAGATAAATGCTGTTATTCGCATGAACTTGAGAAAGAAACTGAGGAAAAGATGGACTAAGTGGTTTTCTCACCCTTGAATAATGCATGCGTCCAAATGTGTACAGATTTGCAACTAAGTTTGTTAATCGGAGCGATGCAAGTTTAATTTTTCTGGCGATGCATTGGTGGGACACATTCTATTCTTTTGCATTTTATATTTAGAATGTTTTAGTTTTGCCGGGCAAATAAATACTAAGTGAATGGTTGTGTATTTCTTATTCAGCATGAGCGGGACGCATCCTGTATCATTGAAAAACAATTTATTACTGGTCATTAAATTTATTCCACAGTTCATTCTTTAAAAAATTATTTTTCATATGAAAGGCACAATAGAAAAATACAATCAAATGATTCCACAAATGAATATTAGAAGAAACACACTATGCCTATTTGGCCAGTAGCTAAACAAAGTAGAGTGTGTGAGATTAATGCAGAAGAAATAAAGACTAGATCATATACAGCTTTATGAACATTTGGCACAGTGAAGTGTGAAGAATATCCATACTCAAATTTTACAAAATTAAAAACACTAGAACCAGTTTTAATTGGACGATGCAGCTTAGTTCAGCTCTTCCTGAATCAGTGCCAGGTTTGGATACTTCAATACTACACTCTGATTGGCTCGTACAGTGATCTGTAGGTTGTGGGTTCTACAGCTGTCGTACTCACAACAAGAAGGTGTGGATCGCCATTGGGTTTAGTGTGACTTCCCATGGTGAGGGGTCTTTGGCACTGCGTGGAAGGGGCTTTTAATGCCTTTACTGAAAGACAAACATGTCAAAACACTTCATTTCTGGAAGATAATTGTTCAATAGTTAGAGAAATGAAGAATTGGCTAACTGTGTTCCACTGCAGGCGGTTCATGTCCTCTTTCCAGTGATTTGGCCCTAGACTCATCTCAGATGCTCAGAGCACCTCCAGAGTAGAAAAAAGCTTTTGCACACGCATTAAGATAAAGTTTATCATTATTTTTTTTATGTACTATAAGCAATAATGCACTCAAGATTGAGTTGACTACACAATAAGTGTTGCATTAATTCAAGTATCTTATTGTGTTTTATAAAAAGATAAGCATTAAGATAATACATTTTTAGAAAAATTATTAAAATATAGACAAATCCTGTATCCTTCGGACCCCAAATAGATTCCTGAGCTTCCTATTTAGAAAGCTAGCAAGTTAACAGATTAGCCATCTAGCTTAAAACGTTCCTGAATGCATAAGAAAGATCTTTTAAAACTATTTATCAGGATTCTGCAGGGCAAATCTTGGATAACACCAGAACTATTATATTTATTAAGGAGAATTGTTTTGGGTGTCAGTGACTGCAGCAGGATTTACTTGTACTGTACTATGTAAATAGGAATGAAAATGTTTGTTACCTGTAAGTTGACTGTAACAGACTGTGAGTGTGAGGCACTCTCTTTGGCCTGGTACTGATGTTCCAGACTAATCAGAACCGAGTCTTTATCCCACTGAGACAATGTCAACAGGTGAACAGCAGGGGGCAGAGCAACCTGAAGCCCAGAGAACTATGGGAAGGAGGGAATGATCAGTCAGATATTCAGTCATCTACTAGTGTAAGCACATCACAATTCATAATATAACAATAATAACCTATATTATTTTAAACTATATATAAAAATTAGTTATGGGCAACGATTAATCGGATCCAAAATAAAATATTTTGTTTATATACTATATGTGTGTGTGTGTAATTTGTATATTTCTTATGTATATATAAAAACACACACATACCTATATATTGTGAAAATATTGACATGTATATTTATATTCATATAATTTATATAATATATTTAATATATAAAAATAACATATTTCTCTTAAATATAAACATGCATATGTGTGTATTTATATATACACAATGAATACACACACACATATTATGCACATAAAACTTATAATTTGGATGCAATTAGGAGGAGCTTAAACCTGGAAAACCAGCTCACCTTTAGCATAACCTCTGTTCCGCCTCACTTGCTGTGTGGATTTAGACAGTGGAACAACCTGACAGACAGCAGGGAAGAGTAGAGATGATGATTTCATATCATAAATGTTACAAATACTCTTAAATGACATAAACACACAGTTTTCAACCTGACTGTCCACTAGTGTTGGGCGATATGGTGATTTTTCAGATCGTCAGCCCGTGAGATCGGTGATAGACGATATTATCGTGAGTGGGCGGAGCAAGAGAGAGACTCTTGTACTTGTCTTAGCATAACTATTTGGTGTTTTAAACCACGCAGGTGCATGAGAGAGAGCCTATGGAATCACCAATAATCGAAAAAAATAATAATAATTTCAAACATGCTGATAAACTAACGTTAAATATAAAAATACTGTATTTAAAACAGCTAGTCGGGCGCAACTGTCATATCGTGCGTCCTGTGACAGATTTGCCGCATCTGCGCACGGAAGTTATCAGACTAAATGTTCCGCTAAATCAGACAATGGTGAAAATCAATAGTAGATTTCATTTAAAGTCCAACAGTTTAACACTAATATTGGACATAAACGAACACATTAAATATAAAGTATATATATTTGGAATAAAATTTAATTTAATTGAAATCGTAGTTCCTGTAGCTCAATTGGTAGAGCATTGCGCTATCAAGCACAAAGTTGGGGATTCAATTCCCCGGGAACACATGATAGGTAAAAATTGATAGCCTGAATGCACTGTAAGTCGCTTTGGATAAAAGTGTCTGCTAAATGCATAAATTTTATTTTTAATTTATTTTAATTGAACTGATGCATCAGTCATACAGCACTCCCGTCCGCGCGCCGCATGACGAAACCGACGCAACGCCACAGAAACAATGCATTCTAACATAACTGTGGCATTAAACTCAGTTAGTGAGGACGCGTTTAAAATATTGCACATATACAGTAGGCCGTTCGGATTACTTGTTAAAGTGTAATGAAATACAATAACTCCCATGGCAATAATAACCATGGCAATAAATCACATTCAAATTTAACTACATTTAAAGCTAAGTTTACCCTGAAACAATGTGACAGAGAAAAATGCAGAAAAACATTACAGTTTATGTATTTGTACCTCACAATGTGCCCAGCCTGTAGCCAGTCTCCTGGCATCGTGATGTCGGGCTACACCCATCGCCCTCTCTGAGCGACAAGAAAAGACATCAAACAGATCAATCTATTAAAGCCAACAGAAGTGATACATTTACAACAGACGTAGACACTGTCCCCTTCACCAAAGGGTCCAGATGTGGACTTGAGCCCACCAAGCACCTCCAACTAGTTGCATGTCTAGAAGATCAAAACCAAACAATACAGATTACGCCCCAATAAATAAATAATTAAATAAACACTGTATGTGATTTTGTGTGTGTGTGTGTGTGTGTGTGTATGCATTACCTGTAGTCAGCTGTTGCTCAGTCTCTCGTATAACTTCAATGCTGGTCGGCTGGTAAAATAATCTGTCCAGAAATCATGAGCATCATCAGCATAGGGGAAAAAATCATCTGTCTTCAGAGGCCTAAAATGAATGTCCAGGACAGGAAAAAAAATAAAAGAGAATCACAAGTAACACTTGAAAGAGATCCCTTTTATGCTACAGTAGTATCAAAGGATAGCTTAAAGTGCCCCTATTATGGATTTTTGAAAATGACCTTTCATGCAGTGTGTAACAAAGTAAAGGAAAACATCCAGCAAAGTTTTAAATCTGAAAGTGCATCGTATATAAAGTTACTGTCTCTCAAAACAAAGAGTCAACTCTGAATCAATGAAACAAGCCGTTTTTAAAGCAAATCGCAAGCCGTTTTATGTTGATGTCAACATGAAACATTAGCATACTGCCTGTCCACTATGTCTTTTCGCCTTGGTCTGAATGATTATGCAAATTCATTCTTTGCCACTAGGTGCCACTTTAGGAGGGTAAAATAGCGGTTTCCCAGGTAACAGCTGTAAACAAAGCAGCACTGTACTTACAAACGCTGCTTTATCAGGAATTATTTACATGCAAAATGGTATGAAAATAAGATCAATCGGACCAATCACCACAGATTAGCATCACGCAAAAGAGGGGGTTAAATTTTTTTATTGTTGAGTGAATCATTTGGGAGTCGTTAAACAAGTAAAGTAAAAATAAATACATATTATAATACAATGAAAGTGTTTTTGACCTTGCATGCATTCCAACCTGTTATTGTGGACACCCAAAACTAAAATATGAACCTTTCATTACACATAATAGGGGCACTTTAGCAGGCTATATTTAAATGTATTAGATATGTATGCACACAAACCAGGTGAGGTTGGCTAGGTTGAGTTCCTGTAGGTAGCAGGACGGTGTAGAGTAAACCACATTCACCTTGCTTCCTTTAGCTTGCAGGGCATTTACATACTTGATCAGCTTATCCATGTTCTTGTTCCAGACTTTGGTAGTACTGATCCACAGTCTTGAGCCAGCCAATATCATCATGTGTGTGAGGAAGCAGATGGACATTCAGCATGGAAGGATTTGTGGCTGGAAGTGCCTGCAGAGATCCATTGTCCATTGTCAGTGGAGAGATAGAATAATATTGAGTTTTACTTCCTCCTTTTTACTCACTTTTAACATCTACTTTGGTACATGCACAAAAACATGCTATAAAACACTATGGTAATGAAGTGACATCAAGTGCAAAAAATGATAAATACCAAGGTACTTTTGGTAAGTTTTTGTTATTGTATATTATTTCCCTCAGTGCAATTTTTTTTTTTTACATTTAGTCAAACTTCGTCGTACAACGAAGAACTAAAAAGTAAATGAAATTAAAACAAAATTCACCTTATAACCGCATACAGAGTTTCTACCAATGGGTAAAGAAAACACAAGACAGAAGAGCAGCTGGAACAGAAAACTGATGTAGCGCTCAGCCATGATGAAAATTAAACTGTAATCATATGACAACTGGATTGTGATATGTCACGTGACTTCTCCCGTAGTTTAAGAATAAACAAAATAAAAGTCCTTAAATATAAAAATAAAACCATCGATAAAAATGCAAGACATTATATTATATTATATTATATTATATTATATTATATTATATTATATTATATTATATTATATTATATTATATTATATTATATTATATTATATTATATTATATTATATTATATTATATTAGATTCGATTCGATTCGATTCGATTCGATTATTGCTTCCATAACAACAAGTATCTCTACCCCTAGTAAAGTTCTTTTTTTAAGTGTACCTGTTTATTAAGGAGACAACAGTGTCCCTTGACAACAATGTCCTCAGTTATTGTAACTATGACTTTAATTGCCACTTGTTAACTGTTAGTGTCTAATGGACATGAAGCATTTTTGATATTTCTTTATTTTTTTCTGCTTCAATCAGTAGCCTATCCTGCTCACAAAGACACAACATTATGTATACTTATTAAGAGAGGAAGCTTTTACAGATGTGGTTTACTGCCTCACTGTCTGCAGCTGGGATCATGATGACCTCACCGTTTATCTACTTCATTCTCCTGCACTCCTTTTTCCTTCCCCCTCCTTTTCATGGGTTTTCAAGAGTCACGTACCCCCCATCAATCATCTGTCTGACTCCCATAACAAATAGCTAACATTCCCCAGATCTGAAAGAATCTTCAAAAACTTTTTTCAAAATTAATTTACAGTGGAAAAAAGTTTTTTTTTCTTGAAACATAATGTATGTCATGATGTATTTTTATTGTACTTTATTAGTACTTCATGTTAAACAGATTACTTTGTCTTTTTAAAAATCCAGATGAAGAGCTATACACTTTATTAAAGGGCTTATCATGATGAAAGTTGAAGAACTGACTCTGATCTCTGACATTTTCTTGAACAGACCATTAGAAGTCATTCATCATCATCTCAAATGTCAGATTATTGCACAATCAAAGGATTTACCAATCAAAATATTCAATTTCATATTCCCTACAGAATGACTCCCCCTGTGGTCATCCCTCCATAATTAATCATGCAACTTTGACTTTATATTGTAAACCCAAGAGAAGCATAAAAGGCAGTCCAGCATGAGCCCAAAGAAAGACGATTCTCATGGAGCCCCTGTGACTAAAGTCTTTGTTCACACTTTAGTCTCTTCATGAAAAGACAAGCTAAAGGATGAGCCACATTCAAAGGATTCCAAGATCATGTTGCTGCATAGATTTTTACTCGAAGGCTTTGTGAGGAATCTCTGTTCTCTGTTCAACAATGTACAATTAGTAAAGTTAATTTTAGGTATATACAAGCAGTAACATTAACTATCGGCCTGTCTGTTTGTTTCTAGTCATTGTTTTGTTTTTGTTTTTGTTGCCATTTTTTAAAATGTTGCTGTTAATTTCCCCTTTTAATATTTTTTTAAATGAATGAATGAATTTTATTTGCATGATAGACTTACACTAAAACATGAAAAAAATAATAAATTGGGAAACAACACCTTTAAATTGCTTGGCAATCATAAACATTTTATATTATATCATTGTAGATTATATATTGGTCTCTTGTTGCCCCTTAACTGTCACTCACATTTTTGAACATAGTCTTTATAGTGCACAATCCATGAATGAAAACATTTTGTAACATGATGTACCTTTTACATGGTAATGCAATGTCTGATTTTAAAATGGGTGTTAAAGGATGAATGTTGAGATATTAAGTTTTCAGTTGATATATAATTTCTGATGATTTCTAAAATGTGATAGAGAAAAAGGCAAGAACTTTTGTTATAATGTAGATTTTTGAGCGTGCACTCTTGTCATAAATTAATCCATTACTTTTCCTTCATAATTGTTAAAAAAAAACATTGGTAAAATATATATTTGGGAGTCTTAGACCTTTCCAACGATATATAGTTTGTCAAGATTAGATTAGATTTAATTGTTATATAGTGAAGTAAATGTAGGCGTCCCGTATACGGGACGGGTGACAGTTAAAGGGGTAGCTCACTGCCACAAGAACGTGTTATGAACATATTATGAACCTTTAAGTCTGCTAAAGTAAACTTCATACAAATAACAAAATAAATACTTTAAGTGTCATTACGATCAGGATTTTGAGATAAAACCGATCCTTACAGACAAATGCTGTACAGTAGCTTATTCCAACACAATGCACTAAAACACCTGGTTTAAATCAGAGGAGGGACACAGCCAGAATGTGCAATGCTTTCCCTTGTTGCTGCTCTGTAAACATTTAGATAGTATGAGGCTACCATCCTCTAAACCACTTACAGCCTCCTGCATCTACTCACCTAAGTATTTATCTGTTTATTTTATTGCAGGAAGCATCCGAGCACATGTATTTTTAGATGAACCAAATATTCTGTAACATAAATGGATCTGTGAACTGTATGCACACTGCATGAAATCTGACAAAAATACTGCATGAGAAAAAAAAGGGTTACAGCTGAGGAAAAATATATGACATCATTGTCGAGAAGCAAGGCCTTAGAGAGGGCTCGACTTTGTGGTTCTGATTCTTATCTGCCCACAACTTCTTATTTTGGGAGGAAGCTTTTACAGCTTGGGTTTACAGCCCTCTCTCCCTCCAAATGAGTGTGATGACCTCACCCTGTTTCTGCTAACTCTCTCTCTTACTTCTCTCCTCCCTCACTCCACTCTCGCTTTCTCATAGTCTGTGCGGGAGTGAAGCTGGAGTCACGTTCTCCACAGTTCCTGCAGTCTGCATCTCACAAGTCTCTCTGCAGTGTCCCAGACGACTTCAGAGTGGACCATTTTAGCTTTGTTGATTGACTCAGTTGACTTCAGACTTATAATTTTATTGGATTTACCAGAAGGATTCTTTTGGTGTTTTATTGTTTTATGGTTATTTGTTCCTCAATCAGATGCAAGAACAGCAATGAAGAGGATCCAGCCTTTTACTATTGGGACTAAGTTATCTGTCCCCTCCGAAAATAAATGTCTGGATTATGTTGGCAACATCCTTCCTGTACGGGTTCTGGACTGCTGTGAACTGGAAAACAACTCTAACAATGAAAATTCTCCTTTTCATGAAGAGATATTGTCCACATCTGCACCTGTGGAAGGACTTTCTGATGATATTAAAGAGGAAGATGACAGGGACTCTGTGTCCCCATCAGCTTCTTCCAGATCCATCAGGAAGATTGCTATGTGTGCAAATGTTGAAAGCCAGACTATCAGTGACTTTAATGTGACAAGCATTGAGACAAACAAGCCAAGTACTTCTACTGAAAAGCTGTTTCTTGTTGAGGAAAGATTGAGTGACAAGTCTGGTGCACAGCTGGAGGTGAGCAAGACTGCATTGCTTTCATGTGTTGGACATTATTTTCCTTAGTTGGAAAATATTTGCACATAGAGACCTACGGTACAAATCATTTGTTATATTATTTTACTTTTATTATATAAATCTATGATAATTATAGATTATATAGAAAACTTTAGCATGTACAATTCATATTTAGAATGTTATTCAAATGTTTAAGGAAGATGTGATTGAATTAGATAAAGTAGCAAACCAAGTGGCATTTAATTTTCAAGAAAGATTATTCCCAAAAGGTTTATTGGGTTATAAGTAATATATATGAAATTATTTGTATTAATTTTTAATATTTAAAATTGTTGGTAATTTTTTATGATACATTAAATTAATATGTTAAATTATATTAATATTAAATTTAAATGATAATGTGTGTGTGTGTGTGTGTGTGTGTGTGTGTGTGTGTGTTTATACTGTATATATAATAAACTTTCAAATAAATTATATACTTAATTATATATAGCAATATTGATTAAGCATTCATTTTTTAAAATAATTTTTCATATCTTATAATTTATAATATACATTCCACTGTAATATTTTAAATAATTGTCATTGAAAGCAATTTTAGACTCAACAAAAATAAAAACAGACAAAAACAAAAGCAAACTACATCTGGGATCATAAGATAAACAGAGGATTGTAAAAATATCATATCATAAACAACAAAACAGGTTTCCAAACTTTTAACATTTTTAGTTAGTTGGCATCGTTCAATTTTTTTTCCACAGATATCACAAACCAACAGCACACACACCAGCTCCATATTTATTATTCACTCAGTCTCTCGCTGTTTTTTATGAGCTGTTTGTTCAATTGTTATGCCCATGCACACTCTCCACAAATGCCTGCAAAGAGTTTCCCACTGTTAAACCAGAAATGCAACTTCTCATTGCACAAATGAGCACAACAAGAACACATTGTCGTATTGTGAGAGGAAGAAAAAAGAAGAAAAAACGTGCGTGGATTATTACAGTTTTGCACACTGTGCTCATTGAGATGAGGTCATAGCCAGGCCCCTCATTACAAAAGCCCACATCCGAGACGAACTGGTAATTTCCACCAAAAAATGGGACGTAGTTCCAAACTGGAACATACGGGGAAGTATCTAAGTCTAAACTGATGATAATGTTGAAACCATTGGTTGTGATGCACTTTGTGGCTAAAGAAGTACCAAATTATGTTACAGTATTCCACAACTTGTTCCCTTTTTTGTGATAAGTGGTAAAACAACACTATAAATGCTAAAGGACAGAAGGTGTGGTTTGCACACTCTTAAAGAATTTTAACACCATGTGCTGAAGATGCAGTTATCGCAGTGGTGCAGAAGACAAGTTAAGCAATGCAAGCAAGATCAGCAACATAAAACACCAGCACCGCAAGATGAGATCATTATTTGGAATTACCACACCTTGCTGCAGGCTCATGTATTGTTGGTGGGCCAACAGACTCAGATCCTGCTATTATTGTGTTTTACGCTATAAAATACATCATAAAAATCCCCCGGGTGTCCCAAACACAGGTGCATAATCGTGAGGTGTTCGCTGTAGAGAAATCTGATACCTCTGAAGAGAATGTTTTGGCATATCATCTTGAAAGCAATCTTCTTGAATTAATTTGGTACTTAATCTGTACTTCATGTACCCAAACAAACAACATGATTTTATTGCCTAACAGCTGAGAAACTGCAAAAGAACCAGAACTTGGCGCACAAACCAAATTAGTTGCAGCAACATAGAATGATGTAAGACATTTTGGGAGATTTACAAAATGAGAAATAGTCTGTCGGTCAAGAGTCTGAAGGCATTGGCCAAGAGAGCATAAACCATAACTGGTAGAACATTATTGCTATAAAAAGACAAATTTAGAATATTTTTTAATAAAAAAATAAAAAAATAGAAACACTTAAAATTAGTAAACTAAAAAACGTTCGGAATCCACATATACTGGAACTAAAAAATAGGTGTAGAATCTGTATCTTCAATCAAATTGCAAGCAGCACATTGAATTAAATGTCAAATTTAAATGTACAAACTAAAAACATTAATAATTCAACTGAAATGGTACTTTTTGTCATTCGTACTCTATTAATCTTTACAACTTTGGCACTCATATTCTATTCGGTATATGTCTTTACAGACTGATCTGTGGACTAAAGGAAGGAAGATAAGGAACCTTCATTACAACTACAGCATGCCAACTTTCCCACATGATCAACCAGAGGACGCGTCTCAGAGCCAACGGAGAGACCTTAAAGACTTTGAGAACTCTCTCATCCAACTGACAACAAGTCTGGACTTGATGCAGGTTAAATGCATCATAAATAGGTTTCTGTTTTGTTTATTTTGTCTTGTCTTCTTGTACCATTACCTCATGTACTCTTTATTCATCTCCTATGCCAGGAGGAACCAAAAAGACCTCTTCAGAAGAAGACAGATGCTGTAGATTTAGGATTGGAAATGTTTAGAAGACAAAGCCCGGGGGACAATGTTGACAAATCGTAAGATTTCCTGGCACAATAGAGTGTAGAGCATTATTAAATTTTTGTTAGTGATATAAACTGTTAGGTTTCTCTGCAGGTGGCTAAAGTTGAGGTCACTCCTGAGGGACTATCATCAGGATCTCATGTTGGCTCTAGACGTCTCATCATTTTACCAACAAGCCGACAGCATTATTGGCACCATCAACACCAAGGTTGAGAAAACAAGGGTTGATTAGTTATGGCATTTAGAGAAGACCTCAAACAGTCTTTATTAATCATGATTCAAATACAAGCCCTTATTCAGTATAAATGTTGTTGCAGAGAAACCGTGTACTGGCGGGCGACATCCCAAAAAGTGACAAAGAGACTAGAGAAATCGCCTGTCAGATAAGTGTAAGTCAATCAGTGATCTCATTAGAGGAAATACTGTCTCCTGAATTTGAGAACATGAAAACAGTGTCCCAGTGTCACAGTCACTTTGTTTTTTTATGTATGATTTCTCACTTGACCAAATAGTAGCCCATTGCATTGGTCTCACATTGGTCTCTGGACTGTGGCAAATGAACTCCAAATGAATGATGTCATTTCCTTCCATGACCCCAACCCTCCCTGGACAACTCTCTTTCCAGATGCTGAATGAGTCTGCGTCTCGGCTGTCAACTCTCCACCCAACACTGGCCAGAAGAGTTTCATGCAAACAGGCCGAGGTGAAGGAGAAATGGGCACTTCTCCAGGAGTTTCTCTGGTAAACGAAAGTCCACTTACTCCCATTGTCCTCCTGTGAACAAAAAACTATAGTAAACAAAGGATTGGAGAGCAGTGATACCATATTTAAGGCTTGGAATAGTACATGACATCATGCTTCAATGGAAGCCATAATTGTCCACATGCAGGAGTGAAGCTGACATGTGGTTTAGTGATGTAATGTTATGGTCTTTTATTTTGATATTGACCTATTGCAGAGTCTTAGATCATAAATGGTAGATGTTGTTTTGACGCAATTGCTATGTATTTAGTTTCACGCATTGATTCCCAGTTTAAGCATTTGCCAGTTTATGTAATGTTTTGTGCCCTTTTGAAGTTTGATTCCGTATCCAGGAAGATAAATATCACTTAGAGCTTACAAAAATATTTTTTTGATTTTTAGATCATTTTTCTATTAACCATGCATGTCTGGTTTAAAACATTGCCACTATCATTATAGAAAGCTGTGATTAGTGGCTTGGCTAACCCTTTTAAGTTACAAAATATTACACTGATTGTATCATAGGTCTTTATCACAGAGGAATCAACAGCTTTAAACACAGAATTCCACAGATACTCACACCATTATGGATATTCGGATTTGGAAAATGACTTCTGCTAAACTGTATGACTTCTGAAAATGCCAGAGAATGAATGACAGACATAGAGAAAGGGTGGTTATCAATGAAGGAAGGCTGTTTCACCTCAGCTCTGGTACAGATGTGAGGAATAGCTCATATGGTATGAAGATATGGTGATGGGAGACAGGTACATCTGGAGGAATGTTCCCATGCAGTGAGGAAGGAACTGATAAAAATAACTGTCTAAATGATTGTCATAAATCACACTAAAGTAACTACTTCAGACTAATAAAGCATGATTTAACAAAAATATAGAGTAAAATAAGCCCCACTTATAACCTACAGTACTTACACCTACCTACTTACAACATATTTTGAAATCAATTCGAGTTTTGTGTTAGAGTTTAATCCATGTCCATTAGGTCTGAGGCTATTAAAAAATTTCACTTTTTTTTGCAGGTATACACATTCATTAATTAAAAAAATAAAAAGTTTTAATAAATGTTATGTTTTGTTCTGGGAAAACTGTACAAAAACATTGATTACTCTTGTGGTGATGGCTTGCCCTTGAATATGCAGCAGCCTAGATCTCTCTCTCAAGCTCTCTCTCTCTCTCTCTCTCTTTCTAGACAGACAGACAGACAGACAGATACATACCAATTGTTATTCGCTAACAAAACATGTTTATCAATAAATTTGTCATTTTTTTTATGTCCATGGCAAAATTATCGCAATATAAACATTATTTTATATCCGTCTTTTTAACAACAACAAAAAAAGAAGCTGTTGCAGACATTACCCAATTTTTCGAAGTAAAGTCAACAAGCAATGGTTACATTCCTTTTTGGCTCTCTCATCAAATCCTCTATCACTAGCTCTGCGAACACACCTTTCCTGAAACTATGAGCTAACCAGACCAGAGGGAAAAGCCTGCCAAAAATAATATTCTCCCAACGCCAAAACAATTGCTGCAAAACCTCGTCCAGGATTACATAACCTGCATAGATAATGATGCAAGTGTTCTGTAGATATTTTGATGTTTAATCTGCAAGTTGTTAGCTTTAAAGATTGAAAATCTACTGACTTGTATAGTCAAAAATGATGATGAAACATGATGATATGTTTGAAATGTTTTGAAGAGTAATGCTGCCCCAATGGTGTCATTAAAGGTAACATTTTGTTCCAATTCTACAGGAACCAAAAGACAGATGTTTCTTCAAAACGCCCGTCAGCGTTACCCGCTGATCCTCTAACCACATGCCCTGACTCACAGAGCTTTGCTAGAAATGAGGGTCACAGCATAATGGGAAAAGACGTCAAAGAAGAGCAAAACCGTCTCCGAGGATTTGAGGTTAGCTGCAGTGCCTCCAAAAACATCTGCAAGCATGTGATTATAAATGACCAGTCATGACCACATCGAAAAATCAACTGGTCTGAAATTTCTGTTTGGTGAAACAGTCTTTTACACAGAGGCTTTAAATGTATCACACTCACCAGATGACCTTCTCTTGACAGTGATATTACTTGACAACGATAGTCCACAAAGTCTCTTTCCTATGAGTACTCATTTAGTGATTTCTGTTTAGGCATGTTTCCATCTCAGAGTGAAAAAATAGATATCAATATGGATATAGATACAAATACGAATCAAAAGATGCCATTCCATATGTCTGCGATATTCTGGTGTTAATTATCTATGAATAAACTTCTATTCCTGAACATGTATTTCTGCAGTGCTCTCAAGGCCTGTGGACCCATAGGATGTGGAGTCCAGTTGAGGAATGTTCTATAGAGAGTCAAATCTCACTGTTGGAAAGCAGCTGTTCCAAGCTGGACAATATCTCAGAAAAGCAGGACTTAAAGAGGTGCAATTAGTGTTTTTTTTCACAATGAATCTGTTGTTGACTAAAGAAGTAAATGATACATAAATGTGAATGTGTCAATTCATACAAAGGAATTCAAGATGCAGTTGTTGAGTAAAGTTTGATTAACACTTAATATTTTCCCAGCTGTATCGACCAGATGGCTCAAACAACCCCTGTTTCCTCTCAAGAATGTCTCATAACCAATAAGCTGCTGAAAGAGTTGACGACATCCACTGGAATGGTAATGCATTTTCAAGATTTTTTTTTTCATTACAGTGCATTAAATTCATATATAAATGATCTCACTTATCTCTTTTCATCTCCTTTTTAAAGAATGAAGAGCATGACTGCTCGAAGCAAAGACAAGACCACAAAATAGAGGAGCTCCTAAGCCAGGTGGAGGTCCTTTGGGATGCTCTGCAAAAGAAATATGGAGAGGACAATAAGACTAAACCAGGGGAAAAAGAACAATCTGGAGATGAAGCTGCACAGATGGTATCAGATCTCACAGGTTCAAACAATCTCCTGGAAAAAGTAGAGGAAGGCAGTTCAGGAATGCTTGAAAAGTTCCTTGAACTTCTTGACCCCAGTGCTTATCACAAAATAAATCAGGTAAAGCAACCATCATAAGCTTCACCAAACTGTAGTTTTAGGTGACTATGATGATACCAGAACATGAATATTAAACTAGCATACTCAATTTCAAACTAATTACTTGGTGTGTTTGTGAATGATTTAAGAAAATATAATGAATGCAGGACTACTCACACAGTTGTAAATCTGCTTTAGGATGTTCCTGGATCTCTGCATGGGCAAGAAATGGCTGAGGCTCCAGAAATGTCACTAAATCTACTGAGTCAACAAACTGAACAAGAAAGAACCCAGAAGCAGGACCAGATCACTAATGAGCTACAAAGCTCGGTAAAATATGAGCTTGGTTCACAAAGTGATGTCCAACAGATAAATGAATTTAAAAAAGCCATATTTCACTCATTTGTATCACACAAATGACTTAAACTCCTCTCAGATTTTCTCTAGGGAGCTGTTTGGAAATTTTTATGCAAAATGTGTCAATGTCATTGAATTAGATGATGAAATATCAAACCAATAGACACTTATTTTAAAGGTTTATCTTTCCTCAGCTATCTACTCTAACACTACGGATAAACCAGCACCTCTGCCGCTGTGCTGAGCTCAGTATGGACCTCCTGGACATAGAAACAGATATGACTGTGCTTTGTGACTCGGACCTCAGTGGTCTGGAGGGGCTACAGGAGCAGCAGGATGACCTAGAGGTCAGATAATGAAAAAAAAAAATCTTTACTAACTGAATATAAATAGATGTTAATCACTATGTGATTGACTTTAGAGCAGAAATTAAGCTTTTAAAGATGGGCCCAGCTTCTTGGGTATTAAAAAGTTGCTGAGAATAAACATTAAAAAAAATATTTATAGGTTCCTTTATAAGAGATTTGCTGGATATACGTTTTCCCACTGCACCCTGAAATGGTTTTAATGAGCTTTAGTTTGACATTTTAGGTCGTGCTAATGAATAATTTTTTTGTTCCACAAAGGCTCATTATAATCTCATAGAGGGAGAGGTGAAAGAAATGGAGAGACTAGACAGTCAGCTAAAGGTTCCTTCCCCAGAGCAGAGAGACCTTCTCAGGGAAGAGGTTCAGGCGACCCTGCAGGCTTGGGAGGAAGTAGGCCGCAACATGGCTGAAAACCGAGGCCGCTTGGAGAAGTTCCACCAGATTCAGGACTACTTCGAAAACTATCTTGCCATGATGTAAGAAGAGAAAGTCTGACTAATTTGGATAATTATACATAAGAAATATTTCATATTTAATGTCAACAACTTTAGCAAGACATACTTTCCCATGTGTGGTTTTGTTATATTATAGCCTATTAGATTGGGACTGATGTGATATTTTGATACTGTCTTTTCTTTCTGTGTCCTGTAGTACGTGGACAGAGAACACCAGATCCTGTATCCTTGCTGGCGGCTCTGCTTGGAGAGAGAGTGAAGTTGCAGAGATTGATCACAGCATTGAAACAAAGCTGGATGAGTTCAGCAAACTGGCTGCAGCTGGTCAAATGCTTATGCAAGATGAGAGTCAGTTTAAAGACATTGTGAGTGTGTGATTGATTTACTTACAGTTGCCACGTGGTCATCTAAAAGCGATCTCAGCTGTCTAAATATGCGGCATCCATCTGCAGAATGTTCGTTATGATGTTTTCTTGATTATAATCTTCCTGTCTGTAGATCAAGGAGAGAACAGATGAGTTGCAAAGCATGCTGGGATGGATCCAGGTGAACTGGCACGTTCAAAGAGAGCAGCTTAAAAGAAACCAGAATGGGAGACCAGAGTTAACAAACGATCCTGTTCAACAGCAGGTTATTAGAATTTTTTCATCATCATTTTTTTAAAAATTATATGATTTTAAATATGAAATGGCTAATGTAAAGTCATGTGATCATAATGGCAAAATGAACCCCATCAGGATCTTGTATCACCCTGAAGTTTATTGTGCAATGATGGCAATCTGACTGCACATGCTCATCCTTAATATACAAATGTTTAACAAATAAACTAAAATAAGCCTTAATATTTTAGAGGAAAGAGTGATGCAAGAGATATGAAACACAATCATGCACAGCTACAGTGCCATGCGAAATTTGAATAATTTTAACAAAATAAGAGAGAGATCATACAAAATGCATGTTATTTCTTATTTAGTACTGTCCTGAGTAAGCTATTTTACATAAACGTTGTTTACATGTAGTCCACAAGACAAAAAAATTGCTGAAATAATTAAAATAACCAAATTCAATGGGTTCTTAATACTGTGTGTGGTTACCTGGATGATCTATGACTGTTTTTTTGGTTTTGTGATGGGTTTTCATGAGTCCATTGTTTGTTCTGAACAGTTAAACTGAGCAGAGTTCTTCAGAAAAATCCTCCATGTCTTCCAGATTCTACAGTTTTCCAGCATCTTTTGCATATTTGAACTCTTTCCAGCAGTGACTGTATGATTTTGAGATCCATCTTTTCACACTGAGGACAATTAAGGGACTCAAACACAACTATTAAAAAAGGTTCAAACATTCACTGATGCTCCAGAAGTAAACACAATGCATTAAGAGCCGAGGGGTGAAAACTTTTGAACAGGATGTTTCTTATTTTATTTAAATATTTTTTTATTTTATTTAGTACTTCCCTTTAGAAGCAACAGAAGATACTTGCATGTTTCCCGGAGGACAAATTAAGTACAATTTACCTTGATCTTCAAATTCAAAAAGTTTTCACCCCCTGGCTCTTAATGCATTGTGTTTACTTCTGGAGCATTTTTAATAGTTGTGTTTGAGTCCCTTAATTGTCCTCAGTGTGAAAAGATAAATCTCAAAATCATACAGTCACTGCTGGAAAGGGATCAAATATGCAAAGGATGCTGGAAAACTGAAGAATCTGGATGACATGGAGGATTTTTCTGAAGAACAGTGCTCAGTTTAACTGTTCAGAACAAACAAGGGACTCATGAACAACCAGTTTACAAACTTTTGAAGGGGGTTATTTTAATAAATTCAGCTATTTTATTTTTTATTTTATGTTTTGCCTTGTGGACTATTATTTTTGTTCTTATTTTTGAAGTTATGTTTTTCCTTGTTTAGGCTATACCTTTCAAAAACCCTTCTGATGGTCTTTGCACAATAAATGGAGAGGTCAAAGGAACTGCTGAAACACAGCCCTCTCAAAACAACTTGGAGCAACAGAATGGGAGGCATGATGTGTCCAGTGTTGTTAATCAGGAGTCATGCCTTTCAAAGACATCCCTAGGCTCTAGCATCTGTCTTATTTTGAGCTTTGATGACCAGTCTTCAGGCATTAACCAAGTGACAAAGCAATGGTCCCCCAACAATAATGAAATATTTGAAGAGTCAGCAAGCTGCATTCAGGCAGACAGCTGCCAATCACAGGACAAAAACTCAATGCAAATGCAACAGCCACAAGAAATGCTCCAGGAGAGATGGCCGAATGAATCAGTTAAGAGTAAAGACACCAGACCCAAATCATCTTGTGTGAATCTTGCACTGTTGCAAATCAAAAACCAAGGAGAACCAGACCAGTCACCAAGCAAAGAAGAAATATCCAGCCAACTGTCCACATATAACATTGAATCATCATTTTGCAATCACCTACCAGAGAATCTGCAGGCCAACAACAACCAAACATATCTGCAACTATCACCAGAAGTCGATCAGATACAAAATTCAGAGAATCAAGCGCAAAAAACTCAGTCACAGAGCTACAGCCTGAACCGGATGCAGAAATCTGCACACAACAATCTAGAATCAAATCAAAACAAAAATGACGACCACCTGCGGGTTGAAGTGGCAGCTGAAGTCACTCATAGAGTAAGTATGACTTCAAATAGTGTGTTAACTTCAGACACATTCCAAACTGAAATCAAAGCACACACAAAAACCAGACATGCATGTGCTTATTATTCTCTGGGCTCTGTACATCCTGTCCCATGTGGTGAAACAATGACCTCATGATTAATTTTCCATGGCATGGCTTTGAAATGCCTCCTGGTGGTGTGTATTGTAATAATTTGCTATGAAGCCTGCTCATGCCATATAGGATTTATTAACTTGGCATGCAATTGTATTAGTCATGCTTAGGCTATTGCCATCACAGCTGTGTATGTATGCATTCAAGAGCCATACGTTTTTTTAAAGCTTACAGAGTGTGTGTGGGCCATTATCAACTGGCTGTGAGTTTGGTTTTATGATATTATAAATTATGTCTCCGCTTATCTAAAGGATTGCATTCCATTATTTTTTGCAGGTGTTCACGTATTTGCACGTCTCGGATAGTTACAGATCAACAGGGCAAGTCTTGGAGGTCATATCCCCAACACATGCAGCAGAAAACATCACACCTGAGAGGAGAACGGTTTATAATCACAACAGATTCAAGCCAAGCTCTTTGTTCAAGCTGAAAGAGCCAACCACAAATAAGAAAGAAAACCAGCGAAGGAACTCTCTGCTTGGATCTGTAGGATCGGAAAGGTCTGGCAAACCTTCAAGCATTTTCAGGCGAAGGTGTAACACTTGGCCAGAAGGAGAAGGGAGAGTGAAAGAAAGTCAATCAAACTCCAAACTTCAGGTTTTTATTAAAAAAAACATGTTGCCGGTGAATTCTGTCATCGATAACAAGTCCAACTCTTTTCCAGAAGACAATCTGCCTAATGCTGTCAAGACTTCAAGTGGACCGGTTAAAAACATCTGCTCTTATTTGTCTCTAGGATCCACTCTTAGTTTCAGTCTTCCCAAGTGCTTTCACAACAGTGTCTTGGACATGGAAAATAAAGAGGAGATTCAACCTTTCCAGATTTATGATGACTCAAACAACCAAAAAATACCCTCAGCTCGAACGCCACAGTCAGAAATGGGGTTAGAACCAGTGGTACATACTAAACAAACTGAAATAAACCTTCATACAGCAGATATGGAAGATTGGGACAATACAGAAGAACCAACCACTGAGGTCGAGACCCAACAGTTAAACCAAGCTTATGAGAGCACAGAACCTGTCTTGAGGGTTTTCACATTGGTTGAATATGAAGAACCTGATAACGTTTCCTCCAGCCATCACAAACCCTCTTCTCCAGTGGTCAATGACTCTGCCTTGGTCACTCACTGCAGGTCTCTGTGTCCTTCTTCATCAGGTTCTCACAGTTGCTTAAGTGTTTACACTAAAGTAAAAGACCTGAACGGCCACTTATATTACACATCCAAATACATGAAGATAAACCCCTCAAAAGAATTGTTCCCTAATGGCCCAGGCTCTCGTAAGAGCAGCCGTGTCATAAACTGTGGTGTGAAAGACTGTGCAGTGTGTTTCAGTGAAACAGTGAAAGAGACAAGTGTAAACTGGGCAGCGAAACCTGACATTAGCATGGAGGAGCTTCTTAAACCAGGCCACTGGTTATTCCAGCAGGAGGAAGAGGAACTTGAAGATATCTGGAGAGGAAGAGTGAGTAATCTAACTTCAAACTGTTCTGTGGAAACAAATACGGATGAAGAAACAGGTAGGAAAAGACTCTCACAACTGAATTAAGAAATGAATACTTTAATTCATCCGGGACATATTAAATTGACCGAAAGAGATTTATAATGTTATAAAATATTTATATTTCAAATAAATGCTTTTTAATAAACACTAAACATAAATATTAAGCAGCACAACTACTGTATTATTGTGGTCATTTTTTAATTCAGACTGCAAGTTTCTCCAATATAATAATAAATAATATAATAATAAATACATATGATCATTATATGCATTACAGTTCAAACATTTGAGGTCATTAAGTTTTTTAACACAAAAAATGACTTTTTGTTCAAAAGTGACAGTAAATAATGTTGACATTAATAATGTTACAAAACGTTTATATTTTAATTAAATGCTGTTCTTTTCTATCATCACAGCATCCTTAAAATGCTTAAAATGCATCACTGTTTCTACAAATATATTAGGCAGAGCAACTGTTTTCAACACTGATAATAATAATACTACTACTAATAATAATAATAAATGTTTCTTAAACACAAAATCGGCATATTAAAATGATTTCTTCTTATTATACATCTTATGTTATATAATAATATTTCAGGTATTTTAAGGTATGTTTTGGAGTTGATGTTTTATATGACAATGGTGGTGGTGGTGGGGGGGGGGGGTTCATCAAAGATAACAAATATTTGTGTAAATAAATATATGTTGTGAAGTTGAGTGATTATTCAATCTGTAAAATGTAAAATGACAAATATGACAAAATGACAAATAATAGTAAAATGACTTTACATGACAGTGCATTGCTTTTATTTATTTTACTACTTTTTACTTTTACTTAAATATTAAGTAAATGCTCAAAATGCAGTATTTTATAAAAACTCACTAATGAATAACACAAAATGCATTCCATCCAGTATCCACTGTATTCACATCAATTCCACCATTGCATAATTGCACATCCTCATTAAAACTGTTTATAACTCTAAACGTCACTAAAAATGTGTAGTATAGTTTTTGATGTGTGAAAAAAAAAAAAAAACAAAGCCCTGGGGGCAGAAATGTCTCCTCCACATAACAAAAAAGTCTTATTATACATCTTATGTTATATAATAATATTTCATAAAAATACTGTTTTTACTACATTTTGGATCAGATAAATGCAGACTAGGTGAGCATAACAACACACGCATATAAAACATATATATTGTATAATTACTTGGCCATCACTGAATATTATTTGATAAAATATAAAACAATAGAGTAGTGCTGTTCTTAGGAGAGCTTGGTATGCCATTGTATGATTAAGTACTGCAATATTCATATTAGTGGCCAGACTATGTGACCTGCCAAAGTGTGATGTGATTAGCAAATAGCTCCATCTGTTGGGCATGTACAAATGAGAGGAAAATACTTAAATACTAAAAGATTTTGAGCTACAGATATGAATGAAAACATTTCTAATAAAATGTGATATTTGCAACACAGAAGTACAGGCTATGCATAAATATGGATAAAGAGCTACTGTACGTTTATTAGAGGGATATCTGCATTTCTGGATGAAGAGAAAGAAACGACAGTATCTGTAATTGCATTAGATATTTTTATGCTCCAGTTATTAATCATGAAATGATATTGCCTTTATTACACCGACAAATACTCCAGGCTGTAATAATGAAATATCTCATGGGGATAACAATGAAATTGATTGCCATGTTTGACAGCTGTGTTGCGCACAGCTTTCAAAATTAGGCCAGTATTTCCCTTTAGACTTAAAATGTGCTTAAAATTGAGTATGTGAATGAGTATATGATATGAAACATGCAAATTTATAATGAAAAACAAATGAACAATCATTTCTTCTTTTTAATGGCAGGTTTATTGTTTTTTTTTTTAATTGCAGGGCTATCGATCAAAACCAACAGGGGACAGGTAGCCCACCCACTCCATGGATGAGAAGGCGGTTTCTGGACATGTAACATGTAACATCTGGACATGTAACGCCACATCAATGACAAGATGGATTATTTCATGGATCCATTTATCTGCTGTACATGCAATATGCTGTATGTGTACTATTGTATTTCAGTTGTTTTCTTCTCTATATCAACAAGGTAAATTTAACTCTAAAGGTTGATCTAAGATCATGTCATTTACAAAGTTAAAAATTTCATTGCCAAACTCCAGATGGCGCCCTTGTCACGCTTATGCTTACTGTGCAGTTTTGGGTAAGTATAGAAAAATGGTCAGCCCAAGTACAATAAAAAGACACCTCTGTGCACACCCATTTAGAGCTAACAACAAATTCAGCATGCCCAGAGACATCATCCTGCTTATTCACTGTGGAAATAATAACAACACTTCTATGAGAAAGGCCTTGCATATGAATTACACTCAGTGCAGTAAGCTGTACATCTGAGAAAACAGTTTGTAAATCACTATTGTGGAGCATGTATGCAATTGAAGGGATTAATACTGTTTGTGTGTTCATGCTGTTAAGTCATTCGCATACTTATGTCATCCTATTTTGCACAAAATAAAGCTGAAACCGCATTGTAAGTGTGATTAACATGCTGATTGCTTCAATTTAAAGATAGCATGCATCGTAATAAATTTAGGTCAATATAAAGGCACTTCACAGTGTTGGAAACAGGACTCTTGATAGGTTATAAGATGACACATGTCACAGGGTATCTCCCATCAGAGCTAAAAATAACTTGACATTTTACTAGAGTGTGTAAGATTTTCATGCCAACAATATGAGGCATAAATTTGATCATTAGTCAACTTCTGACAAATTACTTCTCTCTTGCACGCATTAAGAAAGCAATGTTGTTAAAAATGTTTTAGAAATGCTAAAATCACATTTTGAAAAGGTATGTTTTGGAGTTGATGTTTTATATGACAATGGTGGTGGTGGGGGGGGGGGGGGGGTTCATCAAAGATAACAAATATTTGTGTAAATAAATATATGTTGTGAAGTTGAGTGATTATTCAATCTGTAAAATGTAAAATGACAAATATGACAAAATGACAAATAATAGTAAAATGACTTTACATGACAGTGCATTGCTTTTATTTATTTTACTACTTTTTACTTTTACTTAAATATTAAGTAAATGCTCAAAATGCAGTATTTTATAAAAACTCACTAATGAATAACACAAAATGCATTCCATCCAGTATCCACTGTATTCACATCAATTCCACCATTGCATAATTGCACATCCTCATTAAAACTGTTTATAACTCTAAACGTCACTAAAAATGTGTAGTATAGTTTTTGATGTGTGAAAAAAAAAAAAAAACAAAGCCCTGGGGGCAGAAATGTCTCCTCCACATAACAAAAAAGTTTTCAAATTGACCATCAAGATGTAGTGTGACCAAGTCAAAGCATTTTACTTGTTTATTCGACATCTTCATTATTAATTGCTATCGAATATGCATTACGTGCTTACAAAGAAAATGGGTTTGTTGCCCTGAAGCAATTTTGCAGCGTTGATCAAATGAGTGTTTACAACTTACAAATGCATACATTAAACATGTAATTTAAGAAGTGGACTTTTTTTTTACTTACTCATTCATGAAATCTGTATTATTTAATTGCCTGTCACACAGTAAATGTAACTCTATCGCCGTCAGACATAAATGAGTCTCACAACATTGTCCCAGACAGCCCCTTTAAAGTTAAAAAGCAAGATTGACAGGCCAGACAGCAAATGATACGCCTCTATCACATGAGGTGGGGCTCTGTCTACGCCACGACGAATCAGCGCGCATAAGAGGCGGGACTTGTGCTGGTCGTGTTGTGAGTCAGCCGCTCACTGTGTCCTCCTGAGATCTGTTGAGTTGTTGCGCTTCTATTGTGGAAGGCGCGTCTCTTTGGGAAATAACGCGTGTATTGACATCAAGGAATCGTTGCGTTGTATCATTTTCACATACGATGGGATTGTCGTCTCATGCCTAGCGAGGTAAGATGACAAACGATTAAATCAGTTTCTTGTATTTGAACTTGTTCCGAAAGAAACTTTTCTTAAAGGTGAACTCCACGGAGCTTAGTGGGTTGTGTTCATACAGATCCATCCGGCTCCACATCGCGTTTTTTTGGTTTTAACAATGGGTTCTATCAACAACAAAAAAGCAGGGGAACATATTATATTGATTTGTTTTAGATAAAGATATTTTATTTTGTTTAAAATAAATGTGCAGTCGCTGATGCACATAACAGTGGGCAGTTTAGTATTGTTATTCAATCCAGTGTTTGGGAATTGGGGGAATTAACAACAAAACATTCTACAATACATTGACTATACATTTGTTTTCACTGTAGTTGTTGTAGCCTACAATTTGTGTGTAAATGATGAATATTTATTCGCTTTGTCGTTTTCTTTTCACTTTAAAACTTGCTAGATCGAACTTGGTTCACCCAAAATTAAAATGGTTTTAATTTACTCACCCCTATTTCAAACCCCTTTGACTTTCTTTGTTCTGTGAAAAACAAGTCGAGTCGTTACATATTTTCAAAGCCTTCTGATGCCATGCGATAGCTTTTTGTGAGGAACAGGCCGAAATTTAGGTCGCTATTTACTCGTCTGATTCGCTTCAGTTAAAGGCTGATACTCAATTGTTCAGTCAGTGAATTGAACTCCAGAATCGGATCAGTCTGATTTGTTCGGATGACGGTTTCATGAAACAGTATGTTACCAATACCTGAATGACTTACTACATACTATGTGAATTACCAGTCAATTGCGTCACGACATTAACAACATGACAAGTGTGGTTTGGATTATATTCATACTATATAGAACATACTTTTCCGATGGTCGCGAAGCAAGTTTTCAAAGAGTATGTTGTTTTGGAAACAGCCTTTGATTCAAAGTGGTAACCAGTGGTCATTTTGCTATCCCAAAATGCCAAGAAATTATTAGATACAAAAATAATATTATTATAATTATATAATATTATTAATATAAAATATATAATATTATTAAAATGTAATTATACTGCTCATTCGCTAATATAAAAAAGGCACTTAATCAGTTTGGGATAAAGCGAGCTAGAATTGCAATTTCAGATATCTGCAAATTAATTAATAAAACAAACTTTAAAAAAAAAGGATTTGGAATTTCTCCTTTTCCCATGAACTTGCCAAGAAGTACTGGGGCATATATCACAATCTTTAGTGAATAATGACTTACATTTTTTTCCTCATACAAAGGTATTGTATGGCTTCAGGCAACACGTCATGTGGACTATTTTTATGTTAATTTCGTGGTGATTTTGTGTCACAGAATTTATCTCCACAGATGTGCGGAAGTCATGCAGGCTTGAAATGACAGTATTGTTGATCATTTTTTATGAGAACTATTCCTTCAAAGCCCTTCAGTCTACAATGGATCCAATACATTTTTTAATATGAAACAAGAGAGTTTTGCGAAGACTTGGTCTGTACCATTTTAGTACAAATGATTATCTTCAATCTTATAGCGGTAACGCTCATTCTGTCACTGGTCGTCATACTAAGAGAGATCATCTGAAAGTACTCATTACTCACTGGTGTTGAAAACCCTGCAACGGCCCTAAATGGATTAGTCTCGCTTAATTTGTAACGCTTTTAAGAGAAATAGTTTTTTTGTTGTTGTTCCTTCAACAGTAACCTTGGCAGCCAGCTGTTGCTTTGAACATCTTGGCAGTCTACCCAGTAAATCTGTGGTTTTTATTCTCTCTCCTGGGGTTGGAGTTTATGATGCCCAAATTGGAGGGGTTTGTGTGCTTTGCAGGCATGAAACCCTTTGTACCTCCGCTGTCTTTGTTTTAGGCACATCCATTATTCAAATTCAGGCAAATACTTTGTTCTCATCTGTTAGAAACTGAGTGGCATGTAAATGAAATGTCTTCATCAATTGGAGACTACAGATATCCGCCCAAATGCCTTGTTGCATGTCAATTGAGTTGCAGATGGCTCTGAATGCTCATCTAATGAGTTTTCATATATTTTATTGTTAATTTAATTATCAAAACTCCAATGTGATTATGTTCAGCCTAGCTAAATTTAGTCAGAAACACTTCTCTTGAGGGCGGGGATTGGTGCCAACCAAGAAACACATCTGTGTCCTGTTGGTTAGGGCTAGAATAATGTTGTGCTCTTTCTAAATGTTCATATTCTCACTTAAATGGTGATACACTGCTTTAAACCTCTGAATGAATAGTCATGCTGCTTTGTGTGGTCATTTGAAACCCCCTCTGGGTGGATTAGAAGTCAAATACCCCAAACGTTTGACAGCAGGGAACCCATCAAAAACACTTTCCTTGCGCTCAGAGGGTTCAAATCAATGGCCTTTGTGTCGCTAGCACTGACAGAAAACAGGCCTGAGGGCGATTTGTTTGTGTTAGCGGATTAATTTCCCCTCTCTCTGTGTCATGGAGGGCACCTGTCAGCACTGAGGGACTCTTCGCGTGAACCCTGTGGGAATTTTTCAGCTGTCCCCACATAGTGCGGTCAGGCTAATTAAGTCTCTGTTCTTTTCTTTGCGATTCCCTGATCTCATCCCTTGGGTCTTAGACTAACGGTGAGATCGTAGAGAAAGATCAACAGATGTTTTTCAAGTGGTTTAGAGAAATGTGATTTAGGGAAATTATACTAGATGCAGCTGAGTTTGAATTAGCCCTCCACTGACCGTTGATTGAGTTATCTAATTCTTGCAAGACCCCGTTGACCCTGGTGAACAAATCAGAAGACTCCTCCCCCTTTTCATTGTTCATAGGCGACTGTGTGAGTCCGGTTAGAGTAGTTGTGAATGTTTGTATGTCTGGCTCCATGGGAGGACTCCTCGGTATGAGTTGTTTCCTCTGAGCATGTCTGGTTCCCTAGGGATGGAAAACAATCAGAGCATATTTGAGCGCCCAGATCCTGCATGGTGGAGCAGATTATGTACATAGTTTGCATAATTTGCAGATAATGGAAAGGAAATAAGTTCGGATGTGTTTCAAGTTTACCAAATCAAGATCAGGAGTTGAGAACACCTCAGGGAACAAGATCCAAATGGCTTAATTTGAAGTCTAAACAGCCCCTGCTCTAAGTGTGACCTCTTTCTGAAAGGTTTTGTCTTTTGCTTCTCTTGGAAAGGAAGTATTTCATTATCTCGAGACTCAGAACGGATGCTTTAGTTCGTAATCTGTTTGCCCTTTTAAACTCCTAAAATAGTCACTCAAGTCCATGCAAGACCCTGTTGGTTCATTGATTTATTTTAAGATCAAGTTCTCAGAAAAAAATGGTTGAGTAGTCAGCTGGAGATCATGAAAAAGCTTTTGAAATTGCTGATGGTAGTGAAATTTGTGCTCTTGAAATGGAGTCTCAGAAGACAATGACAAAGGATACATTTGCTGGTAGTATTGCAGTAATGCATTTTTGTTACCGATGGAAAGCATGAGGAGAATAAATGGATACAGACGGGGATTAGCTATGGCCATCTGTTGGCCGAGGAATCAATAGCCAGACCTTTCTGAGCTTCCCTGCATGGGTACAGGAAAGGATCACTGCACCACTCCATCAATGGCACTTCAGTTTGGCTGAGAGTGACCTTGGATACTCCATTTATAATGAGTGTTCGATCATGCACCTTTGTGAGCAAGAGAGTGATGTCTTGCATCGGACCACAACTTCCCACGTTTCATCCACCATCTCTGGCACTCTTCCAGCACCCGGCATGACCTCAAAGCCTCTTGTTAAGATGAACGATATAATTGTAGTAGTCGGCAGTACTGTATATTCAGCAGTGGTTGCCAACTACTAATGTTAATTTCAAAACTTTCCAAAGGGCTTTTTCCAAAGCTACCGTATCATGAGGACACTCATTTGCTAGTGTGTTCCTGAATTTTCTGTTAAGATTAGTCTTCTGACGTATCTGGCTTTCATTTGGTTGTCATATTCATATTCATATTCATTCTTTATTGTCCTTAATAGAGTTCCTCTATTGAGGACAATAAAGAATGAATATGAATATGGATTTGTTTCCACAGTCCGTACCAAAAGTAACATTCAACACTCATAACATACACGTACAATACAGAATTTTGTACACATGAGTAGATCAGGCTTTCTGTAAATTCAGCGCTCTTATTGCTGAAATTACAAAGCTTTTCCCTAGTCGTGATTTTTTTATGAGGCAGTTGTCTATATCTGTGACCTGAGGGAAGAAGGGTGAAACATGAGTTAAGAGGGTGGCTGGGGTTTTGTATGATGGTATTTGCTCTGCGAATGGTAGCAGCATCAATGAGAGCCGGCAAGTTGGGTGTGGGAAGACCAATTATTTTTGAAGAAGTCTTAGTGATTCTAAGAAGCTTGTTCCTATTAGTGAGAGAAAGCATAGTGAAATAGCAGGTGGCACAGTACAGAAGGACGGGTTCAATGATGCTATGGTACAAAAGAAGAAGATGTGGTTTGACTGAGAGAGTTCTGAGTTTCCCAAGGGACGCTTCTATTGCAAGAAAAGATTTCCATTTAGTTGGCCATTGAGTTCCCAGCTATTTTCTTCCTTTTCCCATTCTTTTTCATGGCTCTTTTTGAAGGTGTCGACACAATGGAGTGTCTTCCTATGACACTTCCACAGCCTGGAGGCTTGAGGGTTCAGTTTTCAGGTCGATATAGAGTAGACCATTTCATCCTTATTACAGACAACCCTAAAGAGCTGACGCCAACTCAGACCACCCTTCTCACTTCTGCCTGAGTGACTTTACTGACATTCCTGGCAGAATCACCTGGCCTTAGCACCCTGCATATCTGAATCCAAGACATTGTGTGGTCAGTAGACTAGAAAAAAAAGCTTATGAGCATTGGATTGTGATGATGTTGTGTCATTCCGGGGTTTGCTTTGAAGCATGGATGTGTTATCTCAGAAAATAAAGGTCTGGCTGTAGGTGTTGTATTGCAGTCATGTGATATCAAAACTGTTTAAGATCATTGGAGATGGAGGGAACTGCCTGCTATATGAGTGCTGGCAATTTGAAGGAAGACAAAGGCTTGTACTGGAAACCTGAATGGACCTCAATGGTTTCGTAAATATATTATCAAATTACTTCTCATTAGTTTTGCATATTTCTCTTCAATGTTAAAGGGGTAGTTCACCCAAAAGTTTACTCAGCCTCATGTTGTTACAAATCTGTATTACTTACTTTGTACAGATTTTGTATATAACTTGTTTGTATAGACCAACTTTTTTTTTTTTTTTGCTGCTTTACTTAGAAGACAATTAATCATATAGGTTTTATATGAGACAACATAAAGTAATTCATGACATAATTTAATTTTTTAGATCAATCTATCCATTTAATTGTCAATCTGTAAAAAGAATTTAAGCAAGACACGAGTGTTTTTATTATTTATTACTTGCTTTATGTATATTTAACATCTTTGTCATGTTTTATAGCCTACAGTCCCAGCTTCATAATAACTCACCATTCCCTCTTTTCTGCCTAATGCAGAAGCCCATGGGAAAGAGAGCGAGGCTGCTGGCAAACCCAATCAGATGCATGGAGCCATCTGCCTCTACACCTGACACTGTAACACTCACTTCCATCCATCCAGTTGGGTCTCAACCCCACCAAATGCCTTTTCCTGATTAACAATAGTTTAATTTCAAACCCTTTTGCTCATACGTTTCCGCTATCCTTTGAGATCTTCCCTCTTCCTTTCTACCTGTTCCGTGAGCGTAACCTTGGATGACAAGCTGCTCAATATTTAAAATGGCAAACGCTACAAAAAACTAGAGCACTGGAGTGCAGCGTCTGCATTGGTTTCTGCACAGTTTGTTTTCATGTGGGGCTTTTGTTTCGAGTTGGGGACGAGAATTGAAATAGCAGATAGCAGATAGATTTCCACAGTTCCACTTTGGCTGAACCGACTCTCATTCAAGTATCTACGCTCATTGTGAGAGGGGGATATTTCAGGAGGCTGGCTCACGCACACAGGGCCGTTTCCTTCTGGCTTCACTCTCTTTCTTTGAACCAGATCTCTCTTCTCAGCGGGACTAATATGACTCTCTTGCGCTTGCTAAGTGGGCTCTTTGGAGGTTTCCGCCACAAAGAGGGACTTCAGATGGGGACAGGCAGATTTACGTGAAGTGTTCAAAGACATGAGTATCCCCATCTCTCTGTTGTTGGGTGGGTGGAAAGATCAAACCTTGAGCCTTTCATTAACACCAGCAGATTGTGCAAAGCACTTTCACAATTAGATTTTTTATTTTTATTTCATAAAGTACAGGGGAATTGTGCACAAGCCTTCAGGGTGAAAATTTGAGGAATGTCACCTCTTAAGTTTATAATTGGTTCTCAGCTTTCTTTGCTTCCATCTGGAGAAACATGGTATGACTAATCAGATGATTGACGGGGAGCTGAAAAAATGAATTATGTGCACAATAAGGCCTTGCATAAGGTTAACAGCTCCTGCCAAGTGTTGAGAGAACAGTGGCTGTGTTGTACCTGTGTCGGTTGTCATGGAGGCGTGTCCCAAAGCGAAGAAAGTGATAAAGACTGCTCAGTATCTGTGAAATCTTTGTTTTGCAGTGTTTACCCTTCAACAGGCATGAATCACCACATCATTACCTTGTATTGACTGCTATGCGCAGTTGCTTTCATTCGGATTCTGCTCAATGTTATCGTTGTCTTCATGATGGACAGGAAATATGTATAGTAGAGCAATTGCGAGGTGAAAGATGGTGCAACTGTCTCCTTCACTTTCCATCATTGTTGTGGCTCATTAGCCGTTAGCTTTTTCCAGTGTATTTGCGCAAAGATTAAACGCATTGTATGCTAGACAGCACCACCTTCACAATGCAAGTCAAGTGGAAACTTATTATTTTTGCCCTACATTTCCTCATTGCCAGGCCTGGATGTGTTATTCCCATAACATTAGGGTTGTTTGTTAGTCATGCGTGTACAAGGATGATTAAATGCATGTAATCCTCAGGACTCCTCATGTTTAGAGTCTATTTTAATCTAATTGCACTTAAATACACATATTTTAGGTCTTCGTCCTTGGCTGCATTGTAGTGAATGTTACTGTTTGAGGCAGTCCTACCTATGCTATGACCAGAGTCTGTCCCTGGTATATTCCTCATATGAGTATAATATGTACCATAGAGATTTAGTATGACACTGCAGGATGTAATTTACATATGTTGTTCATAATCAGCAAGGCTATTTGTAGCAGAAACAGCTGTTGTTTGTTGCGGCGGTGGTATAGCTGCTGCTATTCTGCACATACAGCAAACCCTCACAGCCCTTTAATAAATCATAACCATTTTGTCTAAGAAGGTAATAACTCAGCTTGCTCCAGTCTATTCACTTTTATACATGTTTTTTTCAGATTTAAAGGCAAAGTCCATTTTTTATGATGTGTAAATACTTTCTATCCCAGTTTAATGTGGAGAGTTAGCTTCATTTTTACAGTGTTTTATTTTATTTTTTTATTTAAGTGGCCTGAAAACCGTTAGTTTAGGCTTTTTGGAAATATATTTTCAGTTCTGTTTGGTGCCTCTGTTGGTGTAGAAATTTCACCCTTAAAATATCAACTGAAGCAGCTTTTCTGGCCCCTGATGTGGTGAAGATTGAGGTGAAGGTCCTTTGACCTTCTACTGGCCACTTCAGCAGGGACAGATGGACAGGTTTATTTTTGAGGTCAAGGTGCCTCTTGCCCCAGGGTTTCCTGTTTTTCTGTCTTATTGATCTCATCCCATAAACGGACGTTTCCACATTGGTTTGGAATGTGGACTGTTGCATATGCTTCAGTCAGTGAGCTAAATGTCAGCAAGGTCACCTTTAAACCCTTTTTGTTTGTTTGGTTGGCACAAACCAGGTGAAGGTCTTGGGAGAGACCACTTAATATTATATTTAAAACAATTTTATCAACATATTAGTATTTCTAAATTGATTCTAACAATGTATTTAAAACTTTCAGCAACAAAGAGTTGTTACCACCAGCTTGTGAAAGCAATAAACCATTTGAGACCGTGGTCTTCACTGGATTACCAAGGTTAAGGGTGTTTTCGGCACATTGCATCTTGCATGCCTCGTGGCTTATTACGTTATTGTGCATGCTCCATTATGTGCACCATTGGCCCATATAACATAAGGCAAAGCCAGATTATTCTTGTGAATCTATATGTAGTGACATTTAGGGACAAACATGGAGAAACAAAAGGATCTGATGACCTGTGTTTGCTGTTGGGTAAGTTCCCCAGATCCATAAGCCAGACCCCAGACAATGTGTTTTTTTTTTTGGTGGGGTTAGGTGGATGACCTGTTGTCCCCCAGAGCCGAAGGTCAGATAAGAGGAGCGGATTAGTATCTCTCCCAGCATTCCTTCTTCCCACTGTAGTGAAAGTGATGTCTCAATAGAAAGCCTACACAGCAAATTTTAAAGAGTGGATTTAACTCCCTCAGAGTTAAAATTTACACTTGCCCATAGTATATATGGGAATCACTGGTAAAGTGTTAAATTAACACTTTTGAAAGAGTTAACATTATTAACACTCTGACAGTGTTAACCAACAAACTCTTAAGGTGTAAAATATTAACACCAGAATGGATGATGAGAACACCAAAGTTGGTGTTCAAAGTTAACACTCATGGATTAACTGGTCAACACTGCCCCAGTGTTCAGGTGAATATAAAAAATAAACCCACAAAACAATAAAATGTTTTCAAATCCATTTATCAAAACTATTATCAGGTGAAATGTCGAATACAAGTATGAATTGCAATACAACAATAGTTCACCCAAAACTGAAGATTCTGTCATGTGTTTATCCTCATGTGGTTCTAAACCTGTATGACCTTCTGTCTTCTGAGGAACACAAAACGTTATTTTTTTGAAAAATCTGCAGAAGAAATACATGAGACCACTCCCAATCCAGACAGAGTTTTATTAAAAATGTCATGGCTCTTCCAAGCTTTATTATTGCAGTGGGTGGGTGTGTCTGTTGACCAGTCCAAAAGAAGTGAAATAAAGTGCATCATTCCATAATAAAATGTTTCTCTAGCTTGCACTGAGTGTTGTACGCAGAAGCCCTTCTGGGCGGATGACGTATGGATGTCGACGAAGCGCATGCATGGTGAGAAGTGACGAACACTGAAGATCGGAGGATGGAGCAAAACAAAAACGCATTGATTCGCTACATGAGGCCTTTATTTACCCCCCGTAGCCGTGTGAGGCACTGTTTATTACTACCTCAATACCACGACTGAGGTGCCCTTGAGCAAGGCACTGAACCCCCAACTGCTCCCCGGGCGCCGCAGCGTAAATGATGCCCACTGCTTCAGGTGTGTGTTCATGGTGTGTGTGCACTTTGGATGGGTTAAATGCAGAGCACGAATTCTAAGTATGGGACATCATACTTGGCTGAATGTCATGTCACGTCATTAGGGATGGATACATTTTATTGTACTTCTTTTGGACTGTTGAACAGAAACTCGCACCCACTGCCATTATAAATCTCGGAAGTGCCAAGATCATTTTTAATAAAACTCAGATTAGATTCATCTAAAAGAAGAAAGTCATATACACCGAGGTTGCCTTAAGGGTGAATAAATCACAGGCTAATTGTAATTGTTGGATGAACAAACCCTTTATCTTGTATTTTTGGGTGAACTATCCCTTTAAGGAAAATAATTCTAATTCACTGTAAATGTATTTTGTAAACAGAAAGTCAGTCTTACTAGAAAATGGGTCTTCTAACGACAGAGACAAAGTCACAATTCCAAGTGCATACTGATCTCCCTGCGTTGAGGTTGGACAACTCCTATTAAAATGAATGCACATAAATGGGACAGCACATAAATAAATGACGGTCCAAACGTGTATATGTGTGTGTGTGTGTGTATGTATGTATGTATATGTATGTGTATATATATATATGTGTGTGTGTGTGTGTGTATATATATATATGTATATATATATATATATATATATATATATATATATATATATATATATATATATATATATATGCTTACAGTCTTAATTTTTTAAGAAAGAGATCAGACTCTTTATTATTATTATTGTAGAAAAAATAAACATGGCAAACATGAAAATCTTAAAATATGCAATTGTGGCTTACTCATGTATTGGTGGCTTCATACTCTTCAAGCACATCATCTCCTTTTGATTTTTCTGTTAAGCCAGCATGAACCATCTGTAACAATATAAAAAAAAAGTTTCCTTAAAATTGTATATCAAACCCATACAACTCCCTTTTGCTAAATACAAAACATAATGTAATGCTTATTGATAATATCATAATAAAGTGTCTAAAGTAGTTAACTGCAACTCATGTGCCATACCAATTGTCTCTGGCCATACTCCAAGACTTGTTCAAAATCACTTTGAATGATGAAGAGAGATTGAGTTTATTAAGTGTTATTTTCAAATTAATGCACTCAAATCCAACATGAAAACTCAATTCATGCTTAAGGAAATCACAAAAATTGGGGATGAGACACACAAGAACAATTAACTTATATTGTCATTTATATTTGAGCAGTTTTGCAGTGGTTTGATTTGACATTATGACGTGTTACATGCTGTATTATAAATGAGGTAACGTTAAAAAAACTTCTGGCATTTCCCTTCAGTTTCAGATTTCATCTGTGAAAATGTTTCGGATCGTTTTGGCATGCACAACATATAACTTTCGTCATAAAGTGATATTATTTTATAAAACACATATCGTAAAATAAATAAAACACTTACTTTTGGTGTTTTCCTTGTTAAGACCAATTTCCCCATCTGCTCCAGAGCATCGCGAGTGAAAGAAAATATCTCTGAGAAAAAGTTTAGGAGTGTAATGTTACAGCAGATACGTTAGATATCACTATAAATAGCATGATGTTATAAAACACATTTTAAATTAGGTAACGTTAACGTTTAAAACGTACACAGACCTTTACTTCTGGTGTTTCCCAGTGACCTCCGCATCTGCGCACTGCAGAGCAATTCAAATCTGTGAGAAACAGTTAAGTTAGGCTTGTTCAGGTGTGCGCAGCAAATAAATATCGTCATATAGAAATATTATCTTATAAAATACATATCGTAAATGAGGTAAAACACTTAACTGTTACTACTTAACTGTCGGTGTTTTCCTTGTTAAAAACCAACTTCCCTGTCTACTTCGCATCGCTGGTGAAAGGAAATATCGCTCTGAGAAAAGGTTTAGGAGTGTACACCACATAAATATCACCTTAAATCAATGTGATGCTATAAAATACAAATTTTAAATGAGATAAAACACTTACTTTCGGATTTTCCCGTTTTGAAAAAAAGTCCTCGTCTGTTCCGCTTCTCGAGTGAAAGGAAATGTCTCTGAGAAACGTTTAGGCGCAAACAGCACATAAATATCGTTATAAAACGATATAATATTACAAAACATATTTGTAAGTAAGACTAAACACTTTATTTTGTTGTTTTACTTCCTTATGCACTTCGCATTTCGAGCAAAGAAAATGGCATCATTGAAAAATATTTCAGACAGGTCAAGCTCGCACACGAGAAAATGTCCCGGATGTGTCTAATAACACTCAACAGTGTTAATAAGGGTTACGCTCCATTTTTACACCACTAGAGGGGCTGTGCACACCAGCTAGTGTTAATCGTTTGAAATTCAACACCACAACTTTAACTCTTTACTCTGAGGCCTAGTCCACACGGACACGGGTATTTTTATAACCGGAGTTTTTCCTCCTGCGTTTAAAAAAAAAATCCCGTCCACATGAAAACGCCAAAACATGCTATCAAGCGCTGTCAAGAGCATGCCAAACCAGCAGGCGGCGATATAACCCAAATTGTAAAGTCACCTTGGCCAATCAGAAGCAGTCAGCAGCGCACAATCTGACGTCAAACTGCGTCAAACACAGCGGATAACGGCGCACACTCTGACGTCGCAAGGCAAAAACCCCAGTTATACTGTCCACACGACAACACCGCAACCGGCATTTCTGAAAATGCTCACCCTGGCCGTAGTTTTCAAAAATGTTTGGTTTCGGTGCCCTGAAACTGCGTTTTCGTGTGGACGAAAGGCTGAACCGCGTAAAAAAAGTCACGGTTATAAAAATACCCGTGTCCGTGTGGACAGGGCCTGAAAGTCCTTAACACTGGGATTTCAACACTGGAGATTTTGCTGTGTAGAGGAATTTTAAGTGGTGACACTATGGGCACTTTCTTTTCCAATGTTTTTCTGGACTCTTTTTTAATTTTTTTTTATCTCACCCATCCTTTCCCACCTTTACCACTGAAATAAGATGTTGGGCTTGATCATTTTCTGGAAGCCCCTATGACCTGGAAGATTAGAGACATTTGTGCAGGAAATTATAGGTGTGATTATGGTGGCAGGAAATGGCTGTTGGCAATTAAAAAAGATGAGGAGAAAACACGTGTTGCCTTGAGACGCAGGTGCAGCTTCCGTCAGCTCTCCTCGCATGAAAATCAACATAACTCTGTGTTTTTTCGGAAAGGGTTGTGGGTGATCAAAGACCAGATCCATTTTCGGACACCTAAATGTCATTTAACGCACCATTAGTAGTTTCAGTTGTGCAGATCATTCTTGCTGAGTGGTTCAAAATGTGGAAGTAATGACAGATGTTCAATAAGTGTTGATTTGCCATGCTTTGTCTGCTTACAAACAAAGATACAATTTTTATAAGCTGTCGATGAGAATTTCTGGTGTTAGGTTTTATTTTCTCGTTCTAGGGAATGATTCAATTCAGATTTTGTCATGTTCTTCTGTAATTGTGGGATTAAGTTCATGGAATTTGAGGCCTTTTCTCTGTTACTGACAACAACACGCATTGAAAATCCAGGATAGTACATCTCTCTAGTTTTAAAAGAACATGGGCACATGGCCACCCTAGGTGAACCTGGCTGTATTTTTAGAAATCCCTCTGTAGATGTTGTGATTTTTAATGCTGAACTTGGTTCAGCGTCATTTCCAGGTGTCTTTTGTTTATGTCCTATCACGGTACCAATCTCAAATCTGCATGAAAGGGCAGCTGTTATCCTCGACCTTTTGCTTGTTCTACAATCTTCACGCTCTTATTGACTTCCATCAGTTCAGCTGACTATGTTTCAATAACGTAATTATCGCTATAAAATCTTTAGTCATGGGCATGATGAGATTTTTATGAGCCAGACGTGTCACATGTTTACAGATGAGTGTGTATTTGGCTGCCTGTGTCCTATCTTTGGGATTGATTAGCTGGTAAGTGACCTGCTTGGTTCAAGGTTAATTGGTTTATTGTAGCAGAACATGTTGTGAGGTGGAGATTGAGCGGAGACAAGTTCGACACCGCTATAATGTGCATGAATGTGCAGCTTTTAGGCTCTAATGAACTGATGGGCTTGCAGCCAATCAGGCGTTGCGGTTCAGCCAGTTCGGCCTGTTTTATGTATTTAATGAGCTTTTTAGGGATATTTGAGAGAAGCATGTATTGTTTCTTGTGCTCGAAAGGAGGATGAGGTTATTGTTAGATTAATAACATGGTTAGACGTTTTGCTTCAGTGTGCTGATGCGTTGTGTGTTTTGGTGTGAATGTGTTTGCTTGAATCTAATGCCTTTTCCTTACTCAGCTAGCAGAGTGCTGCTTCAGCTCACTGGAGCCTATAGATGCTCAAACACACTCACACAGCCTTAGCATTCACCCCAGCCTGACTTCATACATCCTATTCAAGCACCAGACATTCCTTTATCAGTGATTCACAGCTGGGTTAATTTAAGCTTGCTTTAAGCCTATTTCTTAGAATTTATTTTATTTTGCATTTTACACATATATTATATTTTTGTAATAATCATAAATTTCTATGATTTTGTTCTATATTATATTAAAAAAAAATGTAAATTATTTATTTTCCATTTTCATTTTTATTACTATGCAGTTCAGTAATAAAAAATGTGAGTTTCATCTCACATTTGGAGTTTTTGTCTTCCCTTGCTGCTCATAATCAAATAACACCACCTCTATGACGATGCAGTACTACTATTTTTTTATTGTGTTATATAAACTATTTTTTTTTAGTGCTATAGGTTTATGTATTTAATTTTATTTTTTTAATAATTAATTACTGTTGTATGTCACTTTTTAGGTATGTCTGGTATGTTACTAATACAAGTGTCTGACCATATATGAAGCCACAATTAGTACATTTGAAATTGTCCAAAATTGGATTCAGAAAAATCCTATATTTGTTTTTTTTTATTGTTTACATGCAAAAACATCCTGAACAAATTGGCTGGCAAAATGCAGGCACTCAATAAGATTCAGTCTCTGCCTCTCCTACAGTTCAGCCTTTCATATGCACCGAGGCTCATGAGGTCGTTATCGAACTCCGTCGCAGTGGATTTCAACAGTCAGAGGTCAGTTGCCTTCAGAGACGTCACTCACTGGGCCTGGAGGTTTTGTTCCCATGTGGAAGGAAAGACCTTATTCGCGCAGTTTTATTTCCCTGAATGCTAAGGAGAACCATGAGTGAGGAACGGATGGAGAGAGAGAAAGGGACAGGCAAGCACAGCTGGGCAGCCAAGGCAGGACAGTTTTATTTCAGAGAGTCAGTTTGCTTTGTAATGTGAAGAAAAGAGCCAGGGGAATACTTCACAACACCCAACAGACCATTCCTCTGTCTGGCTCTCTTTTTCATCCTCTACTCATCTTCTCTCTCTCTCTCTCTCTCTCTCTCTCTCTCTCTCTCACTCACTCTCTCATTTTGGCTCCTTTTTTATCATTTTAAAAGGGATAATTCGCTCAAAAAATAAAATTCTGTCATAATTTACTCACCTTCATGTAACTTCAAACCTGTATGACTGACTTTCTTCTGTGGAACATAAAAGAAGGTTAAATTTGCTTGGACCCCGACGTTCCTCAAAACCTTTTTTTTTGTTGTTGTTGTTGTTGGTCTCCAAACTGACATAAGTACCATAAAACTGGTCCATGTGGTTTTTACCTTGGGTCTTCTGAAGCCAAACAATATCTTTGTTAGGAGGGTAAGGTTTTCAATGACTAATGATCATATGGACCACTTTTTATGGTGCTTTTTTGTCATTATTGAGCTGGACCCATTCTTCATTCACTTTCTTCAACTCTTCTAAAATTCACTTCGTGTTTCATGGAAGAAAGACTGGTGTAGTTTGAAATAAAGGTAAATAAATATTAGCAGAATTTACATTTTTCAAGTTTCAAGTAATCCTTTTTTTTTTTCATTTCCATTTGGTAGTGCAAAAAATTACACTTAAAGGGTTAGTTCACCCCAAAATGATAATTCTGTCATTAATTACTCACCTTCATGTTGTTCCGAATGCGTTAGACTTTCATTCATCTTTGGAACACAAATTAAGATATTTTGGTGAAATTGGACAGCTGATTAGTTTCAGGAAATAGTGCGTGCATGCGTCCTGGTACTTGCCAAAATGGCGGAAGATGGAAACTCCGGAAGTGAAGTGACATACAGCCAAGTATACTCAGAATTCGTGCTCTGCATTTAACCCATCCAAAGTGCACACACACAGCAGTGAACACACACACACACCGTGAACACACACCCAGAGCAGTGGGCAGCCATTTATGCTGGGGCATCCGGAAGAAGAATGGGTGACACTTTTTTTTTTTTTTTCGGTTTGTTTTCTTTGTTTGCAAAAAAAAAGTAACTTTGCAAAATTTAAGTTAAGCCTTTGATGTCACATGGACAGTTTAACCGATGTCCATGCTACATTTCTGGGTGTTGTTGTCTAGGCAGGGTCCGAGAGCTCTCAGATTTCAACAAAATAACTTAATTTGTGTTCTGAAGATGAACAGAGGTCTTACAGGTATGGAACGACATGAGGGTAAGTAATTAATGACAGAATTTTAGAACCTATATTCAGTCTTTCTGTCTTTCTCAAATACATAATTTCTTCGCCGGCTATGCAGCGGAATAAAAAAAAAAGGGAATGTGTTTGAGTCTGACTGACGTGTGATTGCAAATGAGAAACAGCTGTTTCCATCCCCCTCTGTGTCTCTGAGTGCTCGTCCCACAGCAGGAGTGAGCCAAGTGGAAAGCGGCACCCAACAGCTGCACACAGACACAGCAAGGAGCCAAAACGGACAGGTTTTTATGTTTTCGTTTTGGAGGAACAACAGGAAGGGAACCAAGTATCTGAATGTTTCTAGCCTATAGGTGAGCAGCGTAAACAGGGCAAGGCGATAGAGTCATAAACGAAGAGTGGGTCTACGTCAATACAAACAACACAAGTGTTTCAGATCTGTTGACGTGACCCAAAGTGCTTGGGCAAAGGGGCGGTCTGTTGTTAAGAATTCACACCTCTACCTCAGGAGCAGCTGTTGCCCATCTCTCTCCTCCTCAATGAGGGGGAAGGGAGGAATGCTGAAGGTATTTTCCGGGTTTATTGCGACCTGACGTCTATGTGCCGCATTTGTGGAGTGCCGACGATTCTCAGACAATAAATGCATGCTTAGTGTAAACGCGTGTTTCTTGTGTTTATAAACTCAGAGGGACATGTTGAAATTATTGCCTAAGGTGGCCGAGAGCATGCTAACGGGTGATAGATAAACTCGGAATATTCCTTTTAAGGTGAACTGTCATTTTTTTTAAATGATAAAATACTTTCTTTTGCCAGTTCAATGCAGAGAGACATCAATAAGCAAGCCATCGGTAGGTTGATTTCCTAAAACGTTTTTAGAACATAAGCTGCATTCCAAAGGATCGGTTATGATATACAATGTATTATGTATTCTGCTATCTAGATCCTTCATTTTTTAAGAGTAGTGTCATCTCAAATGTATATGGGGTTTAGTGTGATTTAAATTTAGTAATTTTGTCCTTTCTTCATTCAATGAGAATCTATACTGTATACAGATGTCAATGTGAAAATGTTAATTAAAAGTATAAAGAGGGTGTTGAGGCTTGTATCTGAAGCCCTTTGTGGAAATGGTTATTATTTTTCAGACTGGTGCTACAAGTGGTATAGAAATTTCATTTTTCATCTGCTTTGTTTATTCGTAGTCTGTGTGGAGGAAGGGTGATTTCATACCCTACAAAGACTTTAAACGTGTTACCTGATACAGAATGGTACAATTCCAAACTAAATTTAAACAGTGCTTTCTAATAAACTTGACAGCAAAGATAAAGACACAAAGGCCCATTAGAGTGTGTGAGAGAGAGAGAGAGAGAAGGAATGAGAATAATTCACAGCCTCTCCCTCCTGTGCTTCATCACTGGGGCTTTATGAGGCCACAGGCAGCTATAAACTTCTCCTTTTTAATAAAAGCAGCTATTCACACATTTCTCATTCTCATTGTTTGTGTACAAGAGAGAAAAAGAGAATCGTCTTCCTACGCGGTTTTCATTTTAAACACGTATATGGATGTATGCAGTTCACAGTATTTAAACAGACATAAACACACAAGCACCTCAGCTGTGTTTCTCCTCAGGGTGAATGAGTTTTATCCTGTCTGCTGCTAATCCAGAAGGCATTTGGGCTCCTATCAACACATTTAATACCTCCCAATAAATAAAACTGTTGATTTAAAATCAACATGAAAAAACTGGCATTATTTATTTTTATTAATTCATTTTGCTGGTCTTATTGTGCACAGTTGATCTATGCAAGTTTGCCCCACTAAGAATTTTTTTTGTTATTTGATCGATTGTAAAATTTCATTTAAAGGGTTAGTTTACCAATGAAAATTAGGCGATAAATTATACTCCCTCAAGTTGTATATGAGTTTCTTATTTCAGACGAATCCAGTCGGAGTAAAAAAAACAAATTGTCTGTCTTTGATCTTTCAAGCTGTTTCATGGTACTCAGTGGGTGTTGCAGTGCATCAGTCCAAAAGAAATAAAATAAAACGCCCATCCTTAATAAAAAGTGTCTCACACAGCTCCAGGGGGTGAAAAAAGTCCTCCTGTAGCGAATTGATGCATTTTTGTAAAAAACAAAACAAAAAAAACCTTATTTTAACCCATAATAATCTATTTAATCCAGCTTGCGCTTACTGTTGAACACGGAAGCAGCTCCGGGCTGATGATGTTTGAGGTCAGCTTTTGATATGGAAGACCCAGTTTTTACAGTCCTAATATAGTTTTATTCTGTAAAACTTTGCAATATGGTTCAATTTGTTAACAGGTTAATGCATTAGATCACATGAACTAACACTTAATTCATAAATACACTGTTGTCCATTGTGAATTTATGTTTGCATTTGTTTGATCAAAAATGCAGTAAAAATGATATTGTAAAATATTCTTACAATTTACAATAATGTTTTTCTTAAAAAAAAAAACATTCAATGTAATTAATGGAAGAAACTATGGAACTTAATTAGTATATTATAATTATCAAACCAAGATTTAGTCTATCCTTGCTAAATAAAATTATCAATTTCTTTCGTAAGAAAATCTTGTTGACTGCGTATAATGGGATTAAAATTAACCTAGATTAATAAATGTTATAAAAGCATTGTGCATTAATTAATATTAATATATAGAACCTTATTATAAAGTGTTACCATCATCCTTATGGATTTTTTTTTCTCGTTAAATATCCTGTTTTGCACTGAAATACTTTAAATTGTGGAAATAAAAAACCATTTTGCATACCTTTTTGCATGTTAAATGTAATATCTATTCACATACTGTGGCTGTATGTTATATGGTTGTGCCACATCCTGGTATGCTCCATCAGAAAGTGATAGCCAGAAAAACAGAACCAGAGAAAGTGATAGTAGGAAGTAGTCCTTCAGTATGTGATGCTGTCTTTACATGCTCTCTCCCATCTCTAGCCATCTCTGTCTTTTCTCTTTTCTCTTTGGTTTGACATATTGCAAACCTGCTTTTTCCACCATAGTAACCCAGCCGAGGGGGAAATGTGCTGTCAATCAAAAAGTCATGAGATCAGAGGTTGCTAGGTAACAAGGTAAAACAGCCCCGAAACCCCTAACTAACAACAACAAACTGTGCAAGGGCACATTTTAGAAAACAGCTAATAACATGTTCAGGAAGCCGTTGCGTCTGGCATCTCGCTGGCATGTGGCCACTGTATCCCACAGCAGCTGTGAGAGGAGTTTTCACACTAAACACACTGCTACTTCCAAGACTTAACTCGTACTGACTGACCTTTTCACTTGTGTATGTGTGTGTGTGTGTGGGGGTGGGGGGGGGGGTGTTATCTCTTCAACTCCCTACCGTTTTTCACCACTGCATAACCAACTTATGCAGGTGGAGAGTGCAGGTTAGTCATTTAAAAATAGTGCTGTCAAACGATTAATCGCATCCAAAATAAAAGTTTTTCTTTACATCATATATTTGTGTGTACTGTGTATATTTATTAAGTATATAACAATACACACACATGCATGTATTTAGGAAAATTTGTATATTTCTATATTAAATACATTTATATATGATATAAATTATATAAATATATACATGTAAATATTTTGAAAATATATTCTGTATGTGTGTGTATTTGTATATACATGATAAATTTACACAGTACACACAAATATATTACATAAACACAAACTTTTATTTTGGATGCAATTAATCGTGACAGCACTATTTAAAAGAGTAGTTCACCCAAAAATGATACCTTCTACAACCTGAATTCCGGAAAAGTTGGGACGTTTTTTAAATTTTAATAAAATGAAAACTAAAGGAATTTCAAATCACATGAGCCAATATTTTATTCACAATAGAACATAGATAACGTAGCAAATGTTTAAACTGATAAATTTTACACTTTTATCCACTTAATTAGCTCATTTAAAATTTAATGCCTGCTACAGGTCTCAAAAATGTTGGCACGGGGGCAACAAATGGCTAAAAAAGCAAGCAGTTTTGAAAAGATTCAGCTGGGAGAACATCTAGTGATTAATTAAGTTAATTGATATCAGGTCTGTAACATGATTAGCTATAAAAGCTTTGTCTTAGAGAAGCAGAGTCTCTCAGAAGTAAAGATGGGCAGAGGCTCTCCAATCTGTGCAAGACTGCGTAAAATTTTTTTGGAAAACTTTAAAAACAATGTTCCTCAACGTCAAACTGCAAAGGCTTTGCAAATCTCATCATCTACAGTGCATAACATCATCAAAAGATTCAGAGAAACTGGAGAAATCTCTGTGCGTAAGGGACAAGGCCGGAGACCTTTATTGGATGCCCGTGGTCTTCGGGCTCTCAGACGACACTGCATCACTCATCGGCATGATTGTGTCAATGACATTACTAAATCGGCCCAGGAATACTTTCAGAAACCACTGTCGGTAAACACAATCCGCCGTGCCATCAGCAGATGCCAACTAAAGCTCTATCATGCAAAAAGGAAGCCATATGTGAACATGGTCCAGAAGCGCCGTCGTTTCCTGTGGGCCAAGGCTCATTTAAAATGGACTATTTCAAAGTGGAATAGTGTTTTATGGTCAGACGAGTCCAAATTTGACATTCTTGTTGGAAATCACGGACGCCGTGTCCTCCGTGCTAAAGAGGAGGGAGACCTTCCAGCATGTTATCAGTGTTCAGTTCAAAAGTCAGCATCTCTGATGGTATGGGGGTGCATAAGTGCATACGGTATGGGCAGCTTGCATGTTTTGGAAGGCTCTGTGAATGCTGAAAGATATATAAAGGTTTTAGAGCAACATATGCTTCCCTCCAAACAATGTCTATTTCAGGGAAGGCCTTGTTTATTTCAGCAGGACAATGCAAAACCACATACTGCAGCTATAACAACAGCATGGCTTTGTCGTAGAAGAGTCCGGGTGCTAACCTGGCCTGCCTGCAGTCCAGATCTTTCACCTATAGAGAACATTTGGCGCATCATTAAATGAAAAATACGTCAAAGACGACCACGAACTCTTCAGCAGCTGGAAATCTATATAAGGCAAGACTGGGACCAAATTCCAACAGCAAAACTCCAGCAACTCATAGCCTCAATGCCCAGACGTCTTCAAACTGTTTTGAAAAGAAAAGGAGATGCTACACCATGGTAAACATGCCCCATCCCAACTATTTTGAGACCTGTAGCAGAAATCAAAATTGAAATGAGCTCATTTTGTGCATAAAATTGTAAACTTTCTCAGTTTAAACATTTGCTATGTTATCTATGTTCTATTGTGAATAAAATATTGGCTCATGTGATTTGAAAGTCTTTTAGTTTTCATTTTATTAAAATTTAAAAAACGTCCCAACTTTTCCGGAATTCGGGTTGTAGTAAGTTGTTAGTCACTTTCATTATGTGTAAAAAATTCACTTTTTGTGTTCAATACAAGAAATAAGTCATTCAAGCTTCTAAGCTTTGGCTTGGAACAAGATGAATGCAAGTGTGAAGACAGGATATCCAGTACAAGAGCTTGATTGTAGCTCTAAAAACAAGAATTCTTTCTTTTAATGACAATTATTGACTTGCCAAATTAGAAGTAAAACCAGACCAGTTTCCGGTGCTTTAGGAGTCTTAAAATTGCTCTTGTCCAATTTAATTAGAGCAGTGGAATGAAGTGTAAGTTTTGAAATGCACTCGCATAGTAGCTCCAGTTCACTTAGTCTAACTTGCTCTGGGCTGTCTGTTAGAAACTTTGCAGTGGAGCATGTACACAGGCGGTTGCAGTGATCCATGAGCACATTAGCCAGGTTGCAGGGAGAATGAAGACGGGTGAGTTAGGGAGAAAGAAAGAAAGAACCTTGACAGAACAGTGCAGCCTGAAAGAGAAAGACATGGACCCTAACAAGCAGCAAGGCCCTGGAGACCTAGAGACCACCACAGTGCACAGAAGCAGCTTCAAATGTGCCACTGATTCGGCTGACATGGTAGAGAGAGGGAGAAGGAAGTTTGGACTGTGTGTCCTTTCCTTACATTTAGACTTGTATAAACAGACAGGGTTAGCCTGACAGAGCGATGTGTAAATATTCCCCTGGAGACTTGGTGCAGCTGTAGGCAGAGTGAGGAAAGGCATCTTGGGTATTTATTGCCGTGGTTCGATCACACTGCATTACCGTCCAGCACTGTGTTCTCAGGGTTTCAGTCCAACTGCCCCAGAGGTTCGTTCCCATCATTACTGTCTGTTTAGATGCATTTTTAATGACAAACAGCCCATACTGACAGGAAGTTTGAGCTTTTGAGTGTTTTACTGTTTTTTGGTGTGTATGTGTGTACAGAGCTGACACTGCAATATGTGTGTATGGGTCCATTGATCAAACTTTGTATAGCACATTTCCTGTAAACAGAGGAAAACAGATGCAGCATAGTAAATATTATCACTTAGGCTACGTTCACACTGCAGGCTGAAACGACCCAATTTCGATTTTTTGCCCCTATGCGACCTGTATCTGATCTTTTCATGACAGTCTGAACGACACAGATCCGATCTTTTCAAATGCGACCCAGGCCACTTGGGTATGTGGTCCTAAATCCGATACGTATCCGATCTTTTAAAATGCGACCTCCGTCTGAACGGGCCGTTGAGTACTCTTCTGCTCATGCGGATCACTTCTAGGTCATTTCACGTTCACACAGGAGATCACAAAAGGTCGCATTTAATTGGAAATGTGAACGGCCTTGCAAAAAAATCTAATATTTTCAAAAAAAATCGGAATTGAGCATTAAGCCCTGCAGTGTGAACGTAGCCTTAGAAGTTTGGCTTCTGGACAACAGATCCAAAGCTGGGACAGTCATAAGATATGAGAATGTGAGAATATATTATTTGTATTTATAGTTTATATAATTCATTAAAGGGATTCCAAATTTGTTCCAAATGTCATGTTGTTCTGAACCTGTAAGACGTTTGTACAGAAACTTTTAATGATTTTTATTAATATTTTTTTTTAGATCTATATTTCTCTATTGACATCTCTATGCAACTACCACTTTTACGCTTAAATGTATAAAAGTTCAGACTGAATTGAGCTGTATAGTTCATATTTTCGCTTTATATGATGAACAGATTTCATTTAAGCTTTTATTTACATTGATCAGCGAACATAAACAGAAGATCAACCATATTTGCTTGACGCACGAGAACAACCCTCATTTTGCAACACTGCTTGCACAATGTGTACTATTGGTTAATGAAACCAATAACCCATCCCCAAACTTGCACCATTGGTTGAGCCAGTGTTGCTGTGCTGGGCAGGATTCTCAAACAAACAGTATTGTTTTATCACCACAAAGCCCTAGTTTTGCTAAATTCAACAACCTAGTAAACTTACTCAAGCCTTTCACACTGCGATTTTTGAAAATACACGTGTAATGTGTCCCGGCAGTTATTGCCGGGTCGCTAGATTTTGCCCCTTTCACACTGGCAGTGATTACCCGGAATATGTGCGTACGTTCACACAGAACCTGTAAAGGTCCCGTAAAGACACGTGACACCAGGATGTTACGTGCAATTTAGGAGTTGAAAACGCTAGGCATGTTATCTTTCACTTAAGCTGGCGATAGGGCTGGGCGATATATCTAATGATATGATCGTGCACATTTAGTCAGTAAATCTGGTTCCGTGATTAGCGCTAAATTGCCATAACCTGCTTTTAAATGGAGCGGCACTTAATAGACAGAGCCGTAGATCACTGACAAGCTACGCAATATCACGTTCATTATTGCAGATGAATCACGTTCGATAATGAACGTGATATTGCGTCGCTTGTCAGTGATCTATGGCTCTGTCTATTAAGTGCCACTTCATTTAAAAGCAGGTGATGGCAATTTAGCGCTAATCACAGAACCAGATTTACTGACTAAATGGGCATGATCATATTGTTAGACATATCGCCCAGCCCTAGCTGGCGAACGTTCTCAGCACAAGCGTGGAAAGTGAGGAACTAACTGATCTCTGCTTCATTACAGTTTGCACATTTTTTTTTCGTCGCGAACACTGATCTGCCTTCAAAACACCTGGTAAAAGAGTCACACGATAACATGCGTCATCACTACGACACACCCTTTATGACATTAGCTCTGGCTGTTGTTCACACAGAGCTCAGAATCAATCCCGGGACGTGTTTGCGTTCACACAGAAGGTGACCTGGCAATGTTCCGGGTCCAACATGTAGTGTGAAAGGGGCTTTATAGTTGTCTTTGAATATTAGACTTTTGTTTTTTAAATCAAAAAATTACACACTTCACCTATAAAGTGTGAGTATTTCTGTGAGGGCTTGTCTCACTGACGCTGTCCTCCACTCGCCCTCGCCGCCACAGGAAGTCTAAGTTTACAGCGCCACAGCATATGGCTCGTACATGGGATTATTCCACCTCTGTCCTCTCTGTCACTCTCAAAACTTCTCTCTATTTCACCCCTCTATAACCTTAAAAACCGAATTGAGGTCTAAAACAATCATGTAGAAACCCCTCAGCTGTGTTCTCTATGCCTCTTTGAGGGTCTGTGCATCAATGCAGGTGGACTGAATAGGTTTGGGGGGCAGGTTGAGCTCAGGAGAAGTGGGTGGAAAGGGCTTTATCTGTCGGTCCGACAACTGGAGTTTCATGGTACCGCCTCCTTTTTTTTATTTTTATAGAAATGCTAATCTGAGCCAGCGGCACCAGTCGTTAGGGGCTTTTGTTCAGGGGGCAAAGGACTCTAGAGAGATGTTGGGGGTTGAGGAAATGAGGTTTGGCTTTCTTTTTATTGTTCTCTCAGTTTATATATGAGTACTTTTATCTTATCTTAACCATGTTTTCACTGCACACATTTGTTTTAATCCCTAACCAGCATCAGTCCTCCATATCAGTGAGGCTTGCGGCCTCACAGGGAATGTATTGATTGGTTGAGGTAAAGCAAATGCTGTTTGCGAGAAATGACACTCCGCCAGGTACATCTTTGGGTGTGGTTTCCAGGTGTTGGCAGGGTCCTGAACATCGGTTTAAGCCAAGGCCTTGAGGACTTTTCTGCCAACACAGATGGATTTACAGCTGTTTTTCTGTGGTAAGGATGTGGCGGAGGGCAACTGATCCAAACCAGCTGATTGAGCTGATCGGTCCTGACATGGCAATGTGTGCTTGATTCGTATCTATGATGATTGTGAAAAAGAATGCATATTTGTTTGGTGAGTTGTTGTTGTTGTGTGTGTTTGACATTTGTAATGTTCTGAATCGCTCTCCGCAGGGTTTTCTGAGGTTAGATGAAGAGCTTTGTAAAGCTGGGAATGGTTGCAGTATAATTAAATTTAAACTGCCAGTAGGATAGATGTCCTTCAGCAGTAAAAGAGGTGTTTACACTATTTTTCTTTCTTTCTCTGCATTTGCATTGTGTGTTTAGTTTTATTGAAAGCATTGAGTGATGGTGTAGATGTAGTGGGCAGTAGTGCTTGTGTTAGGAATAGCTCACAATGGCAGACAAATCGTCCATCAACCAACTAGTCCATTATGATTTTGTTTTATGATAATTTATGTAAAACACATTAAAAATACCAAATTTCAGAGTGATACAACTGTCCCAATACCATAAAAATATTTTTTTGTAGTTTTGATATGATCATGTTATTTATTTATTTTATTTCAATTTAACGACTTCTTAAATGCTTATTACCGGTAATTAAATTTTATTACATATCAACATTAAATGAATGCATTGAAGATAAATTACATGCACGTTCATTTATTATGGATGCTGTTGTATGTCACTGACATTTCTCTTTATCTTAGTATATGTTTAATTTTGGTGCCAGTGTTTTAGTTGGCATGCTTTCTGTGCTTTAGCTGTTAGCCATGTTTGAATGTAAATTTCTTTCAGAAAAGTGTCTTTAAATTAGTTTCTGTGTTTTCTTATGGTCTGGTGGTTCATGAGTGGGTTGCAGATTTGTTCTTATGACATTATGGGGGAAAACCTCTAAGCTCAAAAAATAAAAAGAGAACAACCCAGTAAAAATGGCTACTAACTGCATAATCATTATGATAGCTAAAAATACAAAGACATAGGCCTATGTTCATTTAAAATTGAGTAACAAACAGTTCACATATCCTTTCTGTTTAAATCAGGGGTCTAGCATCCAATTAATTTTCACTTAATAGAAGTTAGCCAGCTAGGAAGGTTTGTATTTGTAATTACTGTAAAATATTATAATGTGTAAATTACATTTCAGTGGGTGTTTTTAAGGACATTTTTGTTGTCACATGATTTGCAGTGTAAAATCTACCTCTGTAAAACCAGTTGAGAAGCACAGTTCTAAGGGATGCTGGTTAAAGGTCATATTTTTACCAAGGCCTGAGGAGTCCAGGTCTTTTATTCAGCAGTGTGTGTGTGTGTGTGTGTGTGTGTGTTTGTGTGTGTATGTGCTGGTTAAGGTATTTGGCGGTGATGGTGCAGCAGGGTGTTGGTGTGTGTGTGTGTCTTTTCGGCTGCTGTGAGGAGCTCAGAATGCCAGATGGTGCTTGTTATACTCAAAAAGCTCTCCCACTCTCGACTGGAGCTCCACGGTGTGGACCACATGCTGTCTGGAATGACCAGCTTCAATTCAGTCAGGCAGAATTCTCTAACACCCAAAACTACCTGCTGCTTCGGTTTTCTCACAGGCCCTTTCAGCCTCTCTTTCAAGTGCAGCATATCGTCAGAAACTCCCTATGAATGAAGGTTACTGCTTGAGCGCGAGAAGAAATTAGTTCAGCTCGGCAGGACAATGCAGTGCTGCTTCCACAAAGATGCCCGCTGCTGTCCAAACCCATAGAGGAACGATTTGAATGAGAGAAACAAGGAGGCAGTGTGTTTCAACTAGGGCTTCACAATTAATCGAATTTCTCATTGCGATTACAATTATGGATGCCACAATTACGGAATTGTTTAAAGACATTTGAGGCTTAATACTATAGAAAAGCACTAAAAGGTTTTCAGTTAGAGTGTTTTCAGCTTGTTTATTTTCATGTAAAACTATGGCATGCAGTTGTATCAAACAATGGTATAAACAACAATAAGTGTACATTTTGATAATCGTAATTAATTACCGCAATTACAGTTTTAAGAGAATAATCAACAATTATGATTTTTGTCATAATCATGCAGCCCTAGTTTCAACCATGAAGTCAGGTTTATGAAAGAGCCTTGGCCTGTTTGCTCCCACTGACCTTAAAGAAGCCGAGACAGATGTAGAGTTGTGCCATCGATTGCTGTCGAAACATGCCATGCATGTGCGAAACAACCAGTCCCTGCATGTTTGTTTGTGTCTGGTCCTGTCCTTTGAATGTGTTTTTACCAGTTAGTGTTGTCAGCAGGTGAACCGCAGAAATCGAAACTTGTGTCAAACTTTCATCATGTTTGTCATTCGCCCTGCAGCTGTTCACGATCTGAACGAGCTTTTGCTTTATTCAGATTTTAATTAAACGAGGCACTAGGCCGAATCGCCCTTTATGTCGTTCCTAAACCCTCATTGAGGTGTGTGAAAAGAAGGATTTGTGTCCTTACAAAAGGCTTACATAAACTCTTAACTCCTACTTTTTTTTTTAGCTGCTAGCTGATGAGCATTGTTCAAATAAGCCCTTTTGGGCCTAGGCCAAGACTTCTGGTGTTTAAAGGACTGAAGGTTTGGAGGTTAATTTACCTCATGGCCTTGTTTAAGATGCCCCCGTACAAGGTTCCATTACGTATAAGATTGGTGTTGTTTGTGGACGATGTGTCATATGGAAGACATTAAATGGGTTAAAATTAGGATAACTTATCCTTAACAAAGCTCATTAGCCAAAATAGTTGGGTTCCTTGTAAAACAGTGGATGTGTATGCCAGAAGCATACTTACTATGCAAGTGTGTAAATGCTTGGGAAGTGCATTGTATGTGGGCAGCCCTGTGTACATAATGTACATAATTGGCATTGTTAACCGTGTACACATGGCCGATTAACATAACTGTTAGCTTACCTTTTTGTCAGTTTCCGAAAATACCAGCAGGATTTGGATGGTATTTAAAAACCTTTTATTGGAATTTGATTAAATATAGCATACAATTAGTGTTTGTATAATTCCAGTAATTTTAGGTGTTAATTTACTAATTTGTGTCTAATATCCTGTAATTAAAGATGGTGTATGTATTTTCATCACCAGTACTGGTTCCAAACAGGTCGCAGTTCCACTTGCTGTCACTAGTGCTCAACACACTTTAATTTATTAGGTATAGTTGACCACCACTTCAAGTCAGCTTAAAGTGGAAATTTTGCATCTTTTCTTCCCTACTCTGACACACATCCAAGTGAAGCTTTTTGGACAAGAAATTGTAGGGTGGGATTTATCAGTCGAGAACTGATTGAATCGCTGGCTTGTTGTTGAGAATTGCTGCGGTCTCATGTGAGATGATGTTGTCCTGGGATGGGGGAGTAAATATTTTTCTATTAAAAACTACCAAAGGGGTACATGAATAAAAAAAAAATAAAAAAAATGATGATGTGCCCACACGGTAGGGATGCTTCGATCCACCTTTTTTTTGGCTCCGATACTGATACCTGGGGTTCAGTTTTGGTTGAAACAAATACCAATCTGATACCAGTGCAGTTTAAAAACAACAACAACAAAAACATTTTCTTTATCTGTGTGTGTGGAACTGATAATCACTCTTCTGCAATCTACTAAATACAGACTACTTGATTATAAATAAAAATAAACAATATATGCATAATCACAATCTATGACAGAAATATATTATAAACTAAAGATAATTCAGTAGCAAAAGTTATAATAGAAAAATCTGTGAAAAAAGCTAACTTTTAGTGAAAAACACAATAATTTATTTTATTTAACATTATTCAAAGGGACGAGATATTAGCTATGTTTCCATCTAAAGATGCAAATTTAACTTATGCATAAAACTGGAATATTGCATAAAAACATTTCCAAATAAAGCACCTTTTCCATCCAACGAGTCAAAGAGAACAAAGAAATGTCACTTACTGGTATACTGGCACTAAATATATCTAAAAAAATAGGAGAAGCCACTAAATATAATAATTTTCATATGTAATAAATTACTTCAGAGAGAGCAGACGTAACACAATAAATGTGGTCATTGCTTTTAAAGTTGGATGCTTGCTGTTTGGGAATGTAAGACCGTAATTATACTAAATACTTTGATGACAGACTTTCATCAGGCATTTCAGAACAACCAAAACAAAATATATGCTGTGAGCGAGATCGGTCCACTGGTTAGTCAGTTTATCCCATCTCATAGCACAAAGTCACATGACTTTTTCAATGTGCATTGTGGAATTTATTCGGTAAATGTGTTTCCATCATAGTTTATGCACATTTTCCATTCCTACTCAGTTTTAAGCATAAGTTTTTTTATGCACCATTTTAGAATTCATGTGCATCTTGGCATTTACATCCAGTGTTTTTTTTTATGCAATAATCCAAAAATGCATAAAAATAGGTGGCTGGAAACATTAATGGCTATTAATGCATAGTATATTATATATGTTCATTGAGCCTTTTATTAACAGATTAAAATTTTGGTTACTGTGGAAGGTTAAAATTTTTTGTTTTTTTCTACTCCCATGTTTTGTTCTAATAGACATCTGGTAACATGATACAACAATAAACTCAAGAGAAAGTTATTTTATGAAAAATCAGACATTTATTAATTATTCACTTATATATCATTGCTCTTTTTGTTGTTTTTGATTGCTTCCACTGTCCTCATCTGTAAGTCGCTTTCGATAAAAGTGTCTGCTAAATGAATAAATGTAAATAAATGTAAATATTAACTAATCAAGTATAATAATAATAATAATAATGCGAACACTGGATGAGATCCCACTCATATGGTATTTAGTTTATTTGTGCAGATCTTAAAAAGGGTCAAAAAGTTTTCAATTTGAGCTTAAAAATCATGCCGAAATTCTTTGACCGATACCCGATCCTGCAAAGAATGGCAGTATCGGAGCCAATAAGTGATACGAGTATTGGATCAGTGCATCCCTAGTGCACGGATAAATATTTGTAAAAAATTATAATACAAATTTTGATTTCATGACTTTAATGACCTTTGGCGGTAACAAACCTCAGAAGTCAAGGGGGTGATAGACTTGCCCAAAAATATAGCTACAATGCATGTTGTTATTATTAGGGTAGCTAGTTTTAAATATGCCAACAGTTAAATGAACTTTAACTTGCTTGGCAAGATTGTCTTCAAGTTAAAACTGTTGCTTTAAGAAAACCGTTTCCGTTAAAACGCCCCTGTGGCATTGCTGAGAAAGCTTTCTGGTTTGCGTTAGGAATTGCTGACACATTTAGCTAAAAGCTAAAAAGAGTATGTTTCAGGCCTAGAGTTACTGAGGTAAAATGGGATTTGGAGGAGGAGGTGGGTGTCCCTCATGTTTAAATCCAACTGGCTGTGAGGTAAAATATCTCAATGATAATGCACGCCTGTCTCCTCCACTTCAGTCACAGCTGAGAATGATGGAAAATCTGTCTAAATGAGGGCGATTCCAGTTGTTATTGATAAGATCGACAATGAGTACATGAAATACTGTGTTCGCAGCTTGTGTCATTAACAGGACTTTATCTCTTATTGGGCTGGATGCCATAAACTCTATCACAGACAGACGTGTCTAGTGTAGCAGATGCTGAATGGCTGTCTGCGTTTGTGCCTGTCTGACTCATTTTAACAGCTGATACACGTTATCCAGGTCAGTCAGAGCCAAAAGCTGAGTCTGAAGTCATGAAAGTGAGTGGAAAAAAAAGAGTTTTCACCCACTTTGACCTACCGAGGGCCTTTTGTCCCGTATTAGGAGGGGTAGAAGCAGTCAAGCTGTAAGCTTTTAGCATGAAACTATGGCTCTTCCTTCTTGTTAAAGTACTGGCAATGAAAATCACAAGATCTTGACATGTTCTGGCACACAAGCCTGCATTCCTGTGTAAAACTTGCCAACTAGAAGTCATATCATTTTGCAGAACTTAGGAACTACTACTTAGGAAGTAGTCATATTTGGGCTGTATCATACTGCAAATCATGGAAATGTGGGTTATTGCATTTTAGCCAGAACACTTGCCTAGTTCTAAAACACAGCCCTTTCTCCCGGGCTATTCCCCTTCTGTTTGCTCACTGTTGGAAGATCTTGTTTGTTTGGTAAATACCTGGAAATTATATTAACCGAAATGGTAAAGGTCAGTTGCTGTATTCCCTTCAGAAAGCCCCCTCAGTGCACCCCCTGGGGTCCCACCTTTCAACTGCGTGGGAAGATGTGAGGGCTGCCTTTTGTTTGTTTATTGTTCCTAGCCTATTTCTCATTGGATCTGTTCCTTTTCCTCGCTTTCTCAGCATTCACTTCCTCACATATATTTTACAGTGAAGTTGAGGCTGATTTATACTTCTGCGTCAGACCTATGTTGTAGCCTTTACGCCGTAGGCTATGCATCAGTTTTTATTTATACTTCTGTGTCATTGTCCGCGTCGACGTGCAGTACACATGCAAACCGCTAGTCTGCAGTGTCCACGGGCAAGTTGCTTGTGTAACCCACAGACCACTGCAAAAGCCGTAGTGGCTCGTCGGAGGAGCATTATAGCTGTGACGATGGCAAATAAATATCAAATCATTATTTAAAACTACAAAAGGAGACCACAATGGAACAGGAGAAGATGGCATTCCTTCAATCCCCACAAGGATTGTACCACGGCTGATCAACATTGTTTGTCGCGGACAACTACTGATGTATAATGCTATGTAGTATAATAAATAATACACTTTTTCTTTGCTTTATTTTAATTTATGCAAGTAGGTGTAACATTTAAAATATATTCAAGTGCACATAAACTCACACAAAACTCAAGTACATGTGGAGGGAGGGATTCTAGCAGACCAATCACAGCGCTTGCGTTCCGCGTAGAATTAATGCGCTGTTAGATTTTTGGAGAGGTGCACGTCAGGCTGCACCGTAAGGGAGTGCATCTATGCATAGGCCATGGCGTAGATCCAACGCAGAAGTATAAATCAGCCTTTAACCTTCAGTTTTTCATTGTACTGTAGCGGTGACATTTTGATCTGAAGTTTATAAATCAACCAAGTGCTGACCAACTTGAGATGATTGTTATTTATTATAGCTTTTATTTATAATAAAAAAATAAACAATTTATTTTATTTGTAGATGTAGATAGATAGATAGATAGATAGATAGATAGATAGATAGATAGATTTTTAAATTTTCTAGATAGATATTGTTTATCTAGATGTCTTTGTTGGCCTCTTCTGACCCTACCGCAAAAGAATGAGCCATTTTTATTTTATGCATTTATTTTTTTTATTTTATTTTACAGTGACATGATTAAAGTTTGGTTTATTTCTTTTTAGATTTTTAGTCATTTTTAGTTTATAATTGTGTTTTGTTTTGTATTTTATTTAGTTGTATCTTATTCTATGGCTGGATGGATATTTTTTATGCCAAGGTGTAAATTTACATTTATATATTGAATTTTCTATCAAATTAATTAGATTTTTCTTTTTTTTCCTTTTTTTTTTAGAACTTCTGTTGTAAGTCAAACACTTTTATCCAGATATCCATGAATGTATTATGGATTTTAGACTGTGATAATGAACAGAAATTTCCATGTGAAACATTAATGTAGGTTTCCTACATGCCAATGTTTAGAATAAATCCAGAAGTGTTTGTGGCATGTGAGGCATTAGGGCACATCAGCTCCTGGCTCTTGTTATAGTGCCTCTAGCACTGGAATGCATAAGCGCCAAAGAGACTCCGGCCTTACTCCTAACAAGGAAAGGGAAATGAGAACACAAGACCTCCCAGCAGTGTCTCAGGAATGAGAAATGTAGGTGAGCTCAGGCCTGGAAAGCTTTGACAGCATCTGACAAGGTGTGCCCATGTAGGGTGTTTACTGAGGCTGATGTCAAAACTTTCTGGTTCTGCTAGGTGTCTGCTCACCCCAGTTACCCTGCCAAACTGCAGGGCTCAATTTACTCCGTACTTCTGTCAAAATCATACTTGTTTACTTGTTAGCAAACAAATGTGGCCAGGAAACAATAATCCATTAGGTGTAACCTTGTAGCATTGATTTGGGCTTAGGAAAGTCTCAGTTTGCTGCAGTTTTTCAGTGTGTTTCCATCTGTGAAATATTGTATTGTGTGGTCAACAATGGGGACCAAAAAGATTTAAAGTAGTTTGTTCCTTTTTAAAAAAAAAAAAAAATAGAAATATCAACATAATATGATTTTGGGGGGGGAGGCCAGGATTGCAAGATAAAAGTTTTTTTTGTTCCTCCAAAAAACCAAGAAAAAGTCAGAATTGTGAGATGTAAATAGAGTTTACATAAATAACAATAACATTTCTGTAAAAAGTTAATTTGAATTTTTTTATTATTATTATAAATTTTACTGATGATTTTTTTTTCATCATTTGTCTAATTTGTTTTTATGATTGTTTTATGTCTCCCAAAATTTGTGCAAAACTTAATGTTTATGTTATTTAGCATTATTTGAGATCCAAATAGCTTCTTTTGCAACTTCTGGTCCATGTCACAGATTTTTTTTTACAGAATGTCAAATATTTCTTTGTATTTTTCCATCTAAAATCCTCAAACTTTGTTTATTTGGAGATTTAAATTAGATTTTCAGGTTTTTTAGTGTGGTTTTTTGGACTTCTGTATTTGGGTTGGACAGATGGGGACACTCTGTAAGTGCGTTGACCTCCTTTCCAGCATTGTTTTGATCTGTGATGTTTTCATACCACATTTCAAAGCCCATGTCTCAAAAAGGACCAATGTTCCCGTCAGTCCTCCAGTAAAGTGTAACGTCGCTTAAATTTAAGTAACAGCAGACTAACCAAATCTCTTTTCCGAGAAAACAATCAGAATGTTGTGGATTTATTACCTAACATCACACAAGAGTGTCCACGTAAGCTGCTTATTCTGATTGTGGAAAGCCCTCCTTTGAGTCATGCCTGTCAGGAAGTGGAGATTTCTAACAAGAGAAACCACCCTTTAGTTCAAATATTCCCTCATATCTCTTGCCCAATCAAACCCTGGGCAGACACGGACTCTTTTTAACCTCTGTGGCTGTTGGAAATGATAGACGGCCCAGTGTGGTCACAGTCCCCACTATAGATCCAGCTGTCTAAATAGATTGGGTCAGTGTGTCTTTGCGGTGGGCGATGATAGTGATGATGAGCTCTGTTGTTTGGGCGGCACGGTGCATGTGAGCAAGCGTTTGAAAGCAGGGGACCGGCTCATAATGGTAATCAATGACCTGTACAGGAACTGCAGCTGGACGGAGGGCGTTGGAGGAGACGGGATTGGCCATTTGCCTGGCTCTGAAGCCCAGCGGGAGATGGTGGGAGGGAGTCTTTCAGATGTGCAATTTGTTGTCCTCTCAAGCCTTTGCTAGTGCTTGATGCTCTGTTTCTCTTTCTTCTCTTGTTTTGGATAAGGCTGATTTATTGAGAAACTAATGCGCTAATGCCTCTAAAGACAGTGTACACATTATTATAACCCATTTTTTTCCATTTATTTTGAAGTAAACGAGTCCCAAAACAGATATTGTTGTAACATAGGGATCAGAGTAATGTTGTATGTCTTTGAGGACAACGGACCTCCTTCTGACATATGTATTTTTAAAACCTCAGACGATTCGCAGGAAGACTCAATATAATAATTAATGTGAGTTGCATTCAACGTTCTTTCAATGATTAAGGCGTGAGTTTAGACTGATTTCTCAATCCTGTAATGTTGAAAAGATCGTGATTATGTTTTTCTAAGTTGTATTTTACTTTATAACAAAATGTGTTTTACACTGCACTAATGATAATGGCTATTTTTTGAGCTATGATAATGAGAATTGATGGTATGTGCATAATTGTCTCAATATCATGTTTAATAATAATAATAATGTGTAAAAAAATCATAAATCTAAATGTTACTAAGATATTTTTATGCGTTTAGAATAGGTGCAATATATATGTTTCTTTATAATTTATTCGCCTTTTGTTTGAAATAGAATTCTAGACCAGTTTTGCTGTTTTTTTTTCTGAGATTTCCTGAGACTCACCCTTTCACTTGTGAGGATATCAAAGCTCTTCAAATCAAAGATTTCATCTTTCATGAAAGAGAGCCTCCTTACATGTTGCTTTTTCCTCCTTTAAAATTTAACAGCATTCTTTAAAAATGAAACCGCTTGTCATTTATGCACATATTATTTATCTTTTTCTGATGCCTGATGCTAAGTTTAGCCTGAGAGCCCCTTTCTGTTCACGCCATGTTCAGATTAATCCAATGTTCAGTGCTTCTGGGAATGTTTACGATCATGGAACGTCTGCATTTTAAATTTTTGATACATCCAAGCATTAATACCTCTGCATCTCCTCTGGGGATGAATGTGTCCCTTTATCCAAGTGTCAGTGCCATATCTTTTGATGAATATTTAATTTCCCCTCTATCTAGACGTCAGCTGAAATAGAATGTCTTTTAGAGGAGATTTTATGTTATGATTAAAGATTACAAACAATTGTTTTCTTGGAATAATATGCTCCCATAAATTGTTTTCAATAAGACAAATGTATAAAGTAAGTAAATTTTGTTTCCATGTTAACATTAAATCACAGCTCTGAATCCAGTGAATTTCCAGAGTCTAGATGGATATTGCAGTTTGAAAAGGTAAAACTTTGTGGTATACAGCTGGTGTTGGATGTGTTTATTTGGGGGAGGGTTAAAGGTATTGGGGTCAGTGTGTTTGTAACAGACAGACAGAACTGCACGTCCAAAACACATTATTAATAAATGCCAGTTTAATCGGCTTTCCTTTGAAGGATTATTTTTAGGTTGCTGAATTTCACAGTGTGTACCCGTAGTGGCATCTGTCAGTACTGTAATTTTATACTCTCTTCCGTTCTCACTAGTACTTTATTTTTGGATATGATATTGGAAAGCTCTTTCACTGAAAGGCAGTCTCTGGGTTCATTGCACTAAACCAGTCTTTTTTTTTTTTTTTGGTGCAGGACCCAGATTGTACATTGATTATCAAGTGGGGACCCAAAACAAACTAAAATCAAAACAAATGTTCTTAAATTAAATATTAAATATCAACACCCTACATGGGCACATCCTGTCAGATGCGGTCAAATATTGAAATTACTGTAAACTTGTTAAGCCAAGTGTAATTGGAACAGATTTTAGTAACAAAGTTTAATTAATTATTTAATGTGTGACCTTTTAAAGTAAAAAAAAAAAAAAGAAAAGAAAATTTTAGAAGATTAATATGCCTGTTTAATCTGGATTTTTAATAACGAATGATTTTTTAGTTAATTGCATTTTATTAATTTTATTTAGCTTTTTTTTCCCCCACACTGAACTCAGATGAAGAATATTGCGGAAAACAATTTAAGGTAGAGAGGTTAAAATTTGTGAACATTTGTCATTTTCATTCAGAATTCTGATTCTTATTAAATACTTCAGCTTTGCATTTTGTGAAACAAAAATATTTTTTTAAAAGTTTTGTTGACTTCTCTTGAAATAACCACATTGAATATCATTTTGGCTTAACACTGTGGGGAAAGCGGTCTGGATCTGTTATGCTGTTTATCAGAGGAATTACAGTGACTAGCCCATCAATTCTTTTTCATTTAGATTTTTACCTCAAATTATTCTTTGCACAAAGGTCAAAAAGTACATTTGTTATATAGATGATCCAGAAATGGCATGTATTCAGGTGAAAAAGAAATGTGCTGTCTGAATAGACATTCAAATCCTTATTAAATTAATTGGTCTTTTTGCAGGTGCTTTGTTCAGTTGAGGATTTTGAGTGCTTTACGTTCTTTCAAGGTCACATTGGTATCTCTCCCTCCCAAATGGATTCTCCAATGATATCTCTCTCTTTCTCGTTTCCTTTCAGCGCATCAGAGAGATCCCACCTGGCTTTAAGCCTACATGCCTGTGAAATGACCGCATCTCCTACTTGCCCTCCCGTGGAGTGAGCAGTTGTCCTTGACAGTGAAACAGATATAAAGAGAGCCATTCTCCTCCTATGGATTACAGACCCATAGGTCTGAATGCCCTGACGTGGGTCAGTCATCTTTCACAGACTTCTCCCAGCACCGTCAAGCTCCTTCACCAAAAAATGCTGGAGTTGGAATTTCTGGTCTGGACAATTTAACGTCAGTTATGAATGTCCCTGTCTTTAGGACCAGAGGCACAGCAGACGAGGTCGTTTAAGCTTGAGGAGCGCCTCACTTCAGAAATGCAGACCGATGATCTATTTGCCAAAAAACTTCAAGCATTGAATGATAATATGGGACCTCCTGGTGCAAACACACAGGGAACACCAGCAGTGCCCAAGATGGGCGTACGTGCAAGAGTGTCCGATTGGCCACAGAAGAAGGATGGCCAAGGTCCACTACCCAGATATGAAAGCCTAATGACGAACTTCCAGAATGGACAACCCAGTCAGTCGCCGGAAGATATGGTCAAACAAAGCCCAGGTTCTCCTCCCAACCCCATCTTTATGGACACAAAATATGGACTTGGTGATCTTCTAAACCACTCTCCTGGTAAAGTTCACCACGTTCTCCAGAAAAGGAGCAACAGTGATGTCACCATCAGTGATATAGGGGCAGAGGACGTGGATCAGACGGCAATTAACCCCAATACAGGTGCCACTTTGCACCGAGAGTATGGAAGCACATCCTCCATCAATCACCAGGGTCTGCCCGATGAAGGATTTTTTGGCAATTTGAAGGTTTTCCAGCCAGAACTCTTGGAGCAACCAAGTGCACCACCTCCACATGGCTTTCCAGAATTTCGTCGGTATGAAGCTGCCATTTCTCCAAGTCTTCAGACTGCTGCACAGATTGCACGAGGGGACATTCTCTGCATTCCAAACTATTCAGACTATGTGGACAGTTCCCTCTTCTATAGCAGAGAAAATGAGAAGTCTTTCCTACAGCGACAGAAATCTGAAAAGGGTGAGACATCCATTTTCCGCAGGCTGAAAACCTTGAAAAGCGAGCAGAGGCAACTAAGCGACCATGACGATTGTAGTAGACATGGTCGTCCATTGAGTTTCCAAAGATGTTTTGCCCACTATGACGTACAGAGTGTGCTTTTCAATATTAGCGAGGCTGTTACCAATCGTGCTAACTTGGCACGACGGAAGAATATTTCCACGGGGGCTTCTGCAGCATCCCAACACCAAATTGGTGGGGGAATGGACAGTCCTGACCCGCTGTCTGTTTGTGAATCCCCTTTGGACAGCTGTGAGGAGCTAGGACAAAAAGCTTGTACAGATCCTGATGAAGGGGATGGGAAGAGCAACGGTTTGGTGCTGAGCTGCCCGTATTTTCGTAACGAGATAGGTGGTGAAGGTGAAAGGAAACTGAGCGTCACCAAACCAAACAGTGGACCCCCCAACAATGTAGGTGACAATTATACCATTGAGTCTACTTTAAGCTCACACTGCACCAATGCAGGGGTTTCCGTCTTGGAAATGTCACGTGAGAATTACGCCTCTCGTGAAAACTATGCTGTTCCACGGGATTGCATCAAACGCTACATCATTGAGCACATTGACATGGGTGCATACTACTATCAAAAATTATTTTTCAATAAAGGTATGTTTTACATTCTAGAAGTCCATTTGATTGGTCTGCACAAAAGTGTAATATAGTGATAGATATGTATCTCTGAGTGTATCTCTCCCTGTATGTTTATCCCTTCTTATTCATTTTTCTTTAAAGAACATCAGAACTACTTTGGTGTTGATGAGAACTTGGGCGCAGTGGCAGTAAGCATTCGGAGGGAGAAACTGGAGGAGGGGAAGGAGGGACCACAGTATAATTATAGAGTCATCTTCAGGACCAGCGAGGTAGAACTGTGTCTTTAAAACACACTGTTTAACGCACATTGTTTAACAATTTGTTTTTACATCCATTGGTCTTTGAGCCAGTCAAGTCTAGGAGAATAGCTTTTAATTACATTACTCATTGCCTTTGTGTGCCATATCATGCAATGAGTGGACTTCTCATTCATTTATAATTGATTTCCATCTTTCCATTAAGTGCATTTCCCAAAACTTTTATATCATTCCTTCTGAATACAAATCAGAGCTGCCTCAACAATAGCATTGATTGTTTTGAAAATCAGCTCAACATGGATGATGTCTGAGGCGTAGTATTGATTTTTCCATGTATGGTTATATAAACTACCTTACTGTACTACATGATTCTCACCACTGACGCTATAAAAGTTCCAACCACTGCAGCTTTCAAAATGGCAAGAGATCTTTCATATTTGGCCTGCCAGGGGTTTTCCTTAGGGTGACTGGATAGTTTGCTGAACCGGTTGTTGAGCGTACAATGGACCTCTTGCTAAAAGCCAAAGCGTTACTTCAGCATTCGCCACAGTTAGTTGAACTCAATTATTCATCAGAAAGATTGGCAGAGCATGTCGCCGGATTCAGCATCATTGAAGGGACACTCTTAGAGAGTGCTTTGCCATTTGAGAGACAACTGCAATGGTTTATCCATTTGTTCACTATTTGACAATGCTGTGTATTCATTTAAGAGATACATTTGCTCATTTCAACAAACATAGTGAAATCTTTTTTTTTTTTTGGCTAAACTTCTCTCTTTCCACTCTGTCTATCTTCAGCTCACCACTTTGAGAGGTTCAATCCTGGAGGATGCCGTCCCCTCCACGGCTAAGCATGGGACTTCCCGTGGACTCCCGCTTAAAGAGGTGATGGAGTACGTAGTTCCTGAGGTCAACATTCAGTGCCTCAGACTGGCCACCAGCTCACCTAAAGTCCCAGAACAACTGCTGAAGCTGGATCAGCAGGGGGTAAGTACTGTACTAAAAGCTCTACAGCCAGTTTTACACATAGAAATGGTAGACAAATTACTTGATTCAAATTAAATACTATAAATCATATAGGCCCTATGATTTCCGCGATGTGGAAAACGTGGATGCAATCATGGAATCCAGTCATAAAAATTAAATTTACTTTATAACGCGGAACGTCACATAATTTTCCAAATTTTGGATGGATACATCAAAAGTAGGTAAACTACACTTAAATCAAAACTCGATATGGACTAGTGTCTGTGAATATCACGCTGCAAAAATACCATTTAATTAGGAATTCTGCATGTTCTGTGTGAATGAATGGCATAGACATATGGTTTTGTTTACTACATGATGCTTGCAGTCTCTCCTGCCTCAATATATGTGTATATGAACTAGGGATGGACCAGAATGTTCAATTATTCGTGTAATCATTCGGTGCATTGGCATTCGATTTTAAATTTTGAGATTCAAATATTCTTTTCTTTTTTCAAACACCTGGCACCCCCACAAAACAGTTCTCATTCGCTCTTGAATATGAATCGCCCATGAGTGAACATCAAGAATGTTATGATTCAGTTAATCTGGAAAAGAAGACCAAAATGCAGACGACTTCAGCTCTGTGGGAACACTTTAAATTGAGTGAGGACAAGACAAAGGCAGTGTTCCAAATATGCGGTTTGAAACTGGCCTACCACAACAGCACATTAAGTTTGAAAGTTCTGTAAGTAGTACACCTTTGTTGGTGTAGAAAAAAAAGCTGCTTTTATGTGCCATGTTAATCAGTAATTTTACACATTATAAAAACGTGCACTTAATTTGCTAGGAAAAATGTTGAATATGGCAGTCATAAAAAAAACATACAGTAGCCAAACCTAATAATAATTTGTCTACAATAGGCGGCCAACCAGAGACTGCGTTCTGCCGCCACCATGTCTGCAAAGTGCATTTGCAGCTTTTGACCGCTGAGTGGCACTTTAACCATAAGTTATCAAAAGCCTCGTTTCCACGGCAGAAACTTTACCCAAGAACTAGGGACTTTGGGCTGGTACTTTGTGTGTTTCCACCCCAGGAACCAGGATCTAAATAAAGTTCCGGGTAAAAACAATGCCCCTCAGAAAGTCCCTGGTGGCGAGGTGGTACTTTTTCAAAGTTCCGAAACTTTTGGGGGCGGGACTTGGGCATTAAACATGCTGATTGGTTGAGTTCACGCAGCATTGTGCTTTCAACCACCATTTATTCTGACCATTTTCAAAATATTACTGTTATTGTGTCATGAAATGAAATTTTAAAAGCACTTCAGGCAAGGATGTAGTTGTTTAAAACTCATATCTGTTGTCTATTTATAAAGACAACGCCTATTTAAAAATGTGTTTCGCTGATTTCGGAGACGGTCAGCTCCACGCGACAAAAATTTTCTATTTTTGCGCTGAAACAGTTCCACCTTATATAAATCTCTAAAATATTAGATGTGTATGTGACCATTTTAATCAGCGCCCTGTAGTGTGACATGCAGTAATTAATCTAAATTTGTTTTAAACATTATTTCGTCTTATTTTATTATTGTATAATTTGCCATTTCATGTCCTCTTATTAACTAAGAGACTGTATTGAATACATTTGTTTATGCCGTATGACCATTTAAATGAATTAATCAGTTCATAAATTGAAACTGAATTGCAGTCTTGTAAAAGAAGTGTTGTAGTACTGTTTCCCTTTTACAGATATGTTAATTTATTTAAAAAAATTGATGATAAATAATACATGTCCATTAACGCTTATACATTAACTACCCAAACTACCCTTTGCTAGTGCTTGAATTGGTAAAATATACAACAAGCGTTTCCCCACAATACAGCCAGACTGTAAAATGATCGTACCACCATTTGGACTGTAAGAGACAGTTTGGCTAACACAAACTGACAGGTGGGAAGAAACTTCATTCTCTGGGATGATTCATAGCATACAGTGCACAATGTTGTGAACGGTACATGTCCGCAAGGCTTGTAATTACTAAGTGGGGGTTTAAGAAACTATCAGTTATATCCTTCATACATCCCATTTGCTTAGTTTTAATGCATACTGATAAAACCAGAAACAGATGTTTTAAACTTCTGCTGATGATGTGATGTCCTTAATGCTGTTGTTCATTTGGCAGCTTAAGCAAGATTGAGCTTGTAAAGTGGTTCCTTTGGGCAAGGCGCCTATCAGGTGCCACCGATGGCCTTATAATATTTCCGTTTGAGGGTTCAAATTGCAGGTGTGTCAGGATGAGACAGTGTTATACTAAAGAAGCCTTTTATAAAAACAAAGATCCAATTACTTATTGACAGACCCAGACTTGCACATCTCAGGGCTAGAGTGGAACAGATAGATTAGCAGTTTTGTCAGTACATTGACTGAATGGAATCTGAGAAGCAGTTAAAGTCTTGATCGATATTGCAGCCACACGATAGCCAGAGGGGAAAATCTGAAGAGTAACCCTCTAGAACAATGAATGCATTGAAAGAGGCTTGTTGTAAAATTAAGGTTCGTAATTATTTCAAGTGGTATTTTGTCATCTCCAATCAATCAGTTTCAATGAATACCTTATTGAGGACCTAACTTTAAAATGATATATCAGCTATTGTCTGCATTTCCAGTGCTCAGACAAAAGATAACTAGTTTTCAAGGCAAATTATTTGGCAAAAACCTCTGAAAACATCACCATGGCAACCACCTAGCGACACATAACAGCCACTTGACCCATCTGAGCCGCTGCCAACTGTGACCAGCAGCACTTGAAATGAAAGAAAAGAAAACCATTGCTCGTCTTATGCTTTCTTGAGTCCCCGTCTTTGTCCATTTCTTCATCTCACCCTCCATATTCTCTCCCAGTTCTTCCCTCTCTGATAATGGTGGGGGTATTTTTCTCCTCTAAAGACTGTTGGTGACATTTTATGGCACAAAAGCCAAAGCAATTGTAAGAATAGCACTAAAATTGCTTTTACCATTTCTGAATTACAATAAATTTTGGACAATTACCATAGACCTGGTAATTTGTAAACCAGCATTTTTCAGTTTGTCATCCAATCATAAATTCCTATTATTATGAATGTTAAGTATCATATTTTTGATGTACGGTTCATTATCTTTTAATAATTTTCGAAATAATTGTCTGGCTCTGCACTTTTTTGAAGCCGTTTCTGGTTCCAAAGGTTCTTTCTTTAGTTTATGGCTGGTATGTGTGTCTCATACATATAGCAAAAGTGGCATCTGAGGCCAGTCCGCATGTCATTACGTGTCTGGCTTTTGTGTAGATTGATAGTACTTAACATGACTAAATCACCACTTGTGGTAGATGATGTATATCACTGTTCCATAATATGCTTTAAGAGTGCTTTTAAAGGTACAATGTGCATTAAAGACTGGATAAATATATCACTTTTGACTGTGTTTCTTTTAGAATTGATTCTGTTTCGTAATCCTGCCATGTAATATGTAAGGGACAGAATTAATACTTTTATTATTGTTACTTGAAATAATATGGGGAAATATTTATAATATTTCATTTAAATTATGTGAAAAGAGAAGACCAAAGAATGATACAATATATGAAATGACCACCGTGTGGAAGATAAGATGATAGGTACCAGTCAAATATACTGTACATTTAATGGTCATAAAAAATAAAAGACCACAGATTGCAGTGAATCCAGTATTCTGCAGAGATGTATAATAGGTGTAATTGGGGTTTTGCAAAACTCTGTGAAGGATGTAATGACTGGTTCACACTGAAGGTTTGTACACAAAAAAACTTGTCAAATATCATTATAATGATTGAAACTGATTATGTTTTTATTCTTTGTAAATTGTAGTTGAGTTACCAGCACAAAGTAGGAATCCTGTACTGCCAGGCTGGGCAGAGCACAGAGGAGGAGATGTACAATAATGAGAGTGGTAGTCCTGCACTGGAAGAGTTTCTAGATCTTCTAGGTCAGAAAGTCCGACTGAAAGGGTTCAACAAGTACAGGGCACAGCTGGACAACAAAAGTAAGTGCTGCTCTCAAGAACATATTTTCAAAATGTTTGAACATTTGAAGCCAAAAAGCTAACTGGCAGCTTCAGGTTCATTTCTGAAATGGGTTTTGTTTATACCACATTTGTTCTCGGTCAGTGCATTGGACAGTTTCTCTTAATCTCTTAATCTGTACAGATGAGCCATTTGCAAATTAATATTGGACTGCAAGAGACTAATTTCATATTTCATCATCAGTGTCTTTTTAATTTACTGCCTTTATTACTGATATGTGTGATATAATCACATTGTTTCTGCAGCGGATTCCACTGGCACTCACTCTCTCTACACCACCTATAAAGACTTTGAACTGATGTTTCACGTCTCTACAATGCTGCCCTACACACCCAACAACAGACAACAAGTGAGTCGGACACATTTCATAGTTAATACCTTCTTTTCATTTACTCATCTTTATGATCCAAGGCCATATGACCTTTTTAGATGGAACTTAAAGAGAGATATTTAGAGTTCTATATATTTTAGTTCTTAGTGCGCTTTAAGCTATTTCTGTTCATCAAAGAATCCAGAAAAAAAAACATGCATCAATATTTCTACAAGAACAAATCAAACCGTACAATCATTTTCAACATTGCTAATAGTAATAAACATTTCTTGAGCACCAAATCAGCATATTATAGTGATTTCTGAAGTATGACACTGAAAAATGGAGTTATGATGCGGAACATTCAGGTATACCATCACAAGAATAAATTACATTATATATACAACCCGAATTCCGGAAAAGTTGGGACGTTTTTTAAATTTTAATAAAATGAAAACTAAAGGAATTTCAAATCACATGAGCCAATATTGTATTCACAATAGAACATAGATAACGTAGCAAATGTTTAAACTGAGAAATTTTACACTTTTATCCACTTAATTTGCTCATTTAAAATTTAATGCCTGCTACAGGTCTCAAAAAAGTTGGCACGGGGGCAACAAATGGCTAAAAAAGCAAGCAGTTTTGAAAAAATTCAGCTGGGAGAACATCTAGTGATTAATTAAGTTAATTGATATCAGGTCTGTAACAGGATTAGCTATAAAAGCTTTGTCTTAGAGAAGCAGAGTCTCTCAGAAGTAAAGATGGGCAGAGGCTCTCCAATCTGTGAAAGACTGCGTAAAAAAATTGTGGAAAACTTTAAAAACAATGTTCCTCAACGTCAAATTGCAAAGGCTTTGCAAATCTCATCATCTACAGTGCATAACATCATCAAAAGATTCAGAGAAACTGGAGAAATCTCTGTGCGTAAGGGACAAGGCCGGAGACCTTTTTTGGATGCCCGTGGTCTTCGGGCTCTCAGACGACACTGCATCACTCATCGGCATGATTGTGTCAATGACATTACTAAATGGGCCCAGGAATACTTTCAGAAACCACTGTCGGTAAACACAATCCGCCGTGCCATCAGCAGATGCCAACTAAAGCTCTATCATGCAAAAAGGAAGCCATATGTGAACATGGTCCAGAAGCGCCGTCGTGTCCTGTGGGCCAAGGCTCATTTAAAATGGACTATTTCAAAGTGGAATAGTGTTTTATGGTCAGACGAGTCCAAATTTGACATTCTTGTTGGAAATCACGGACGCCGTGTCCTCCGGGCTAAAGAGGAGGGAGACCTTCCAGCATGTTATCAGCGTTCAGTTCAAAAGCCAGCATCTCTGATGGTATGGGGGTGCATAAGTGCATACGGTATGGGCAGCTTGGATGTTTTGGAAGGCTCTGTGAATGCTGAAAGGTATATAAAGGTTTTAGAGCAACATATGCTTCCCTCCAAACAACGTCTATTTCAGGGAAGGCCTTGTTTATTTCAGCAGGACAATGCAAAACCACATACTGCAGCTATAACAACAGCATGGCTTCGTCGTAGAAGAGTCCGGGTGCTAACCTGGCCTGCCTGCAGTCCAGATCTTTCACCTATAGAGAACATTTGGCGCATCATTAAACGAAAAATACGTCAAAGACGACCACGAACTCTTCAGCAGCTGGAAATCTATATAAGGCAAGAATGGGACCAAATTCCAACAGCAAAACTCCAGCAACTCATAGCCTCAATGCCCAGACGTCTTCAAACTGTTTTGAAAAGAAAAGGAGATGCTACACCATGGTAAACATGCCCCGTCCCAACTATTTTGAGACCTGTAGCAGAAATCAAAATTGAAATGAGCTCATTTTGTGCATAAAATTGTAAACTTTCTCAGTTTAAACATTTGCTATGTTATCTATGTTCTATTGTGAATAAAATATTGGCTCATGTGATTTGAAAGTCTTTTAGTTTTCATTTTATTAAAATTTAAAAAAAACTCCCAACTTTTCCGGAATTCGGGTTGTATATATATATATATATAACAGTTGCAATTTAAAATTGTCATAGTATTCTATAATATTACTGTCTTTGCTGTTAAAATGTTAAATACCAGAGGTGGGTAGTAACGAGTTACATTTACTTCGTTACATTTACTTGAGTAATTTTTTGGGGTAACTAATACTTTTCGGATTATATTTAAAGATGGGTACTTTATACTCTTACTTGAGTACATTTTTGGGGGAAAATCTGTACTTTTACTTCGTTACTGTGAGCGACGCTCCTCTCGTTACTTTATCTTAATGCAATAAATGTTATAAATGCTTCAGTTTATTCCAAACGCGCCGTCTACTTTTCTCTTGACAATGAGCGATGCTCATTCGCGAATGATTCATTCTTTTGAGTCAATTCTGTTCAAAGGCTTGATCAAACCAATTGGCAAACGAGTGAATTGGTTCATGAATCAGTTTGAATGATTCGTTCAGTTCCCTGCCGCACGTGCTGAGTGGTTCACTCGGAGTTGTAACGTTTAAGAACATCAGCAGCGTTGAAAACGTGGCTGGATCTGCACTGAATTGAAAGCAAATCTGCAAAGGATATTATTTGCTAGCGATGGAGATCCTTATTAGATGAACACCGCGTGTGCTGTCTACTGTTCAACAGGTAATAACTTGGGCTACAATCGATTACAGTACACGATACCACTGTGACATTAGTGTGTTGTACGTGTGTGGCTTATAACAGAGGGGAGTCAAGTTGAATGCAGCTTCCAAAAGACAAAAAATTGCCGATTCATATTTTATTAATTTTAATACAATCATACCGGCGTGAGGACGTTCAGCGAGTCATATCATCAGCTGCTGAATTCAGATCTGTGATCGCTTGCTGGCGCTGAGCCAGAGACAGACGCGTTTTTACAGCGCTGCGCATTATAACCAATCACACACAATTCTTTTGAGCTTATTAAAGCATTGGCCAATCAGAGGTGTTCAGATGAGTCATCGCTGAAATGCCGGTGCTTCCTTCACTCGCTCGCTGACTGGAGACCTCTTTCTGACGAATCCTCTTGTCAGAAACAACAAAGTGCAGATGTGTGTACGAATCTTTAATTAAGATATTGATTTCACAGTGTTAACAGTTTCAGTGATTTTAATGGGAGTTTCTGAGAGTGATTGAAATCTAGACTGTCAGTGAAAATGATCTTTAATAATGTAAATGTTATTTGCTCTCTTTCTGAAAAATGAAAGATTAGTAGCAATATTTATATCACATTAACTTTCAATGTTAAATTCACATTTAATATAAAGTCAGTCGTATTAAAAATATGTTATGGCATGACACCTATATCTGTTACTTAAGTAAACAGACAAGGTTTTATAATAAATTACATAAATTGGAGTAAAGGCTGATGAAATATATACATTTATACACGCACACATACATTACATACATTTTATCTATATATCTAAATAAAAATAGGCTCAGTATATATGACCCAAAGTAACTAGTAACTAACTACTTGAGTAGATTTTTTATCCGATACTCTTTTACTCTTACTCAAGTAACTATTCAAAACTAGTACTTTTACTTTTACTTGAGTAAATATTTCTAGAAGTACTTTTACTTTTACTTGAGTACAGTTTTTGGGTACTCTACCCACCTCTGTTAAATACTAAAAAATTATTTTGAATGGTAGTGTTAAGAAACTGATGACAACACTTTGATTTAATGGTAGAAATTTCACGTGTAGATAGGTGCGATTTATAATTTCTTTTTTTTTTTTTTTGCAAACAAAAAAGTAGATAATCCAAGATAGATTGGTCTTTCTGCTGATTTATGCACACTTGAACAAGCACCTGCGCAAATGAGATTCAGGTCTGATCACTTACTCATGCCTGTCTACACAAAACTCTTTCAGCCCTCGTCAGTTCTCTATTCAAGTGGCTGGTCTTGATCTGTGCATCTTTCAGACCTCACAGGACCTAGACCAATTGTCCTGCATCCTGCTAATTGTAAACACTTAAGCGGGCAGGCCACGTTGTCATAGCAACTGTCTGAATGCTCAATTTAAAAAAAAAAAAAAAACTCCCTTTCCAGTTGCCAGGACAAGGCACAGATTTTATGTTTTAAGTGAAGAGCAGGACGTATCATGGCTAATTAATTAGAAATGCATCATTTTCTGATAATGAAAGGCTGTTCTTATTTTTTTGGTGGAACATATTTAAAAATATTTATTTCCCTTATCCGCTGTACTTCTCAATGGGCGGAACAATCCTAATAGAGTCAGCCGTAGATTCATTTACCACCGTAACAGCTTTCCATCAATGACTTCCTGAAATCCCCATGGCTAGATAGAAAATAGGGCTAGATAGTGCTTTTAATAGAAAGCTTTTTTTTAATGGAATGAGTAAAAAGAGAAGTATAGGAGCCCTTTCTTGGGTCTTTATTTGGCCGATGTGGGGATTTGTTGTTTTCTGTCCATTGGATCATGGTCCGATAGGGATAATCTTGGAAAATAAGCTGGTGAAGATCTCCACAGCTTTGAGCTTTAAATTCAGTACACCTCTGATCCTCTTTCTTTCTTTTGCTGACAGAGAGATGAGCCCAAAGCCCAAAATATACAGTAGACTACAGCTAAACCATTTACACATTACTTAAGATTTCTTATAGAAACAGTTGTTTATCCAGTATGCAGTAAATTATATGTGGATGTTTGTTGATTTTTTTTTTTTCATTTATATGAAAATATATATTTTTTATTTAACTTTCTTTAATTAAATTTTTTATCCTGTTATGCATGTTTTTCCACTTTTGTTTGAAGTTTGTTTTTGCTTTGGGTTTTTCATTGGATGACATTAACTGTAACTAGTTTCTTGTTAAAATGTGCACTATGATGACTTTCTTCTTATGATGTGTTTCCCCATCCAGCTACTGAGGAAAAGGCACATTGGAAATGACATCGTTACCATCATTTTCCAGGAACCAGGAGCTTTTCCATTCACACCCCAAAACATACGCTCTCACTTTCAACACGTCTTCATCATCATCAAAGTCCACAATCCTTGCACAGAGCATGTGTGTTACAGGTAAAATGTAAAATGTCAGTTACTCACCATTTTTAGCCTAGCCTGGAAAATAAAAGCTTCTGTTTTACAATTAGAATGGTGGTTTAGATTATACATGTGGCTTTGCTAAACACAATACTGTGTTTTGCAAAGTCATACCCAATCCGTCCTGAATAAATCCAATTTTGTAAATGAAAGAACTCATTCTGTTGGGACGGTGGGCGGAGGTAGACGAAGATGCTTTCCAAACAGCTCGGTGACAGTCAGATTTGACCTCTCAGAACTGATAGGGAGGATTAAAGGATAAGATTGAAGGGAATTCAATTTCCAGTCTTATTTACTCAGTGTTTACCTCTTAAGCTTGGTCAGTGTAACATTTCAGAGAGCTGAGGGAGGCCGGAACCTGGCTCAAAGTAAAATCGCCCATCTCTTCTTCTGAGCAGATCTATGAGAGACTGCTGCGGAAAGATTTATGAAGTGATTTCAAAGTTGAAGTCAAATAAAAATGCTTTCTATTTATTCTTCTTACAGGGGACATGTTCTTCAGCCTTTTGCACATATTACAGATATTTAAAGTTGAGCTTAATATGTGGAGACTGATGTAAGCCCTTCAGAGGTTGATTGGATTAATGTCACAATAAAAGGATATATAAAATAAATATATTTTAAAAAATTATATTTATATAAAATTATATATGCTGTAAAACGATTAATCATGATTAATCACATCCAAAATAAACATTTTGTATTTAAGTATCCTAATATCTTTTTGGAAACCTTGATTGATTGATTTTTTTTGTGGGATTCTTTAATGAATGAAACGTTGAAAAGAGCATCATATATTTGAATTGACTAAACTAAATTCATTGTATTTCTTTACTTAATAGTGTTGCAGTTGCCAGATCCAAAGACATGCCTGCATTTGGACCTCCCATACCAAATGGGGTAATGTTCCCAAAGTCTGCTGTATTCCGGGACTTCCTGCTGGCCAAGGTGATCAACGGTGAAAACGCGGCCCACAAGTCTGAGAAGTTCCGTGCCATGGCAACGCGTACCCGCCAGGAATACCTTAAAGACCTTGTGGACAACTTTACCAGTGCAACGCCTGTGGACGCCTCAGGTCCAAAATTCAGCTTTATCACCCTAGGCGCCAAAAGGAAGGAGCGCAGTCGGCCAAGGAACAATGCTCATCTATACAGTACGGGAGCCATCACGTGGCCAGTGGTTGCTCGGGACAGTTGCCAGTCCATCGATATTGGTTGTTTGCTGGCCATCTCCCGAGAGTTTGTGGCGCTCATTGAGGAAGCGTCCCGAGAAGTGGTTTTCAACTGCTACTGCAAGGACGTGATTGGTTGGAGTTCGTCCTCAATAGTGGGCAGGGTTAAGCTCTTTTACGAACGTGGCGACTGTGTGGTGTTTTCCATGCAGGACGGATGCCCAGAGGAAGTACGAGAGGTCGTACAACGGTTAGAGGTATGAGTAGCCAATCCAGGATGAAAGATCAAGTTTTATCTAAGCTGAAGCTAAAACCAAGCTTACCTTTTACTGTGAATAAGTGAGCAGTGTTGGTATACAGGATCAAGTTTCTCTTGGAATCCCTCTTTGTGGGATTTGACAGCTTGTAAAATACTGTCTTTTGACTCCTAAACATGCTCTTAAATGTGTTAATTAAAATTGAAATTAAAATTCAGTCATCATTTACTCAACACATTTTATTAAAAGTTTGGTGGCAAAAAAAAAAGAATATGGTTTAGTATGGCAAAAGCCAAGTTGTGTCTGAATTGTTGAGCAACTGATCTTTTCAAATTTAAAAAAGGAAGCTTATATTTCATTTTAACCACCTCAGTCTCTTCAAAGTGCTTTTGTTGTTTTTGTGGGTGCTTAGAAAAGGTGCCTTTGGGCTCTTAGCAACTTTACAGAGTCGGAGTAATATCAGCTTACCTGAGGTTTGCTTAAAACCATTTGTTTTCTGATCAAGTAGTTGCATGCAGAATGTTTAAGCTGTTTTATCCAAAACGCATTAGTTTTAGGTGTCGGGGGCAGATTAATGAAAAGAAATTAAGAAATTTCTTAAGAAATTCCTTACAGGTCAACTCAGGTCATCTTCTTTTTTTTTTTTTTTTTTTTTGAGAAAATGGTTTTGCCATTATCTGGTTTGTATGGCAGTTCTATGGCTCGCTGATCAGCTCGAAGTCTGTGTTTCTGAATTATGTTGTAATTATAGGCTTACATTAAAATCCCCAATTTACTTGTTTTTTGTAGAGTCGTTACTAAATTTAAATTCTACAAAAATAATTTCACACAATCATTGTTTACATTATCAATCCTTGGTGTGCACATCCCTAGTAGTAGTGTGATGCATTATTTGTAGCTAGTGTTATGTTTTAATGCTTAATTACAACAATTTGAAAAATAATAATAAAAAAATTTAATCTAGGTTATCCTAAGTTTGAGAAATGATTGATGTTTTTCATAAAGTTGATTTTCAAGAAGTTTTAAGAATTTGTTTTTGGGAATACAACATAATCTAAACAAGAAAATAAGAAGAAAAATATGAATCTGGCCCCAGGTTGTCAGTTCCGGTTATAGGAATGTGTTATTCATGAGACAGCCAGTCCCATGTTCTCCCATGTTGCTTTGACATCAGTTAATTTCATCCTTGAGAGACCTGGCTTCCGCCATCATCTATATCTCTGCGTACCTGCCTACCCATCTGCATGCTTACCTGTGCAGGACCCTCTGCCCATTATCACAGCACATATTTTATCTTCAAAAGTCACTGAGGTGACAAAAAGCCCAGTTTCAGTTGGTTAAAGTTTGTTTGTGTGTTCTAACTTCCCTGCAGATGGTCACCAGGGGTTGTGAGGCGCTAGAGATGACCCTGCGCAGAAATGCCCTGGGCCAGCTGGGATTCCATGTCAACTTTGAGGGTGTGGTAGCCGATGTGGAGCCATTCGGGTTTGCCTGGCAGGCAGGACTTCGCCCCGGCTGCCGTTTGTTGGAGATCTGCAAGGTCGCTGTTGGGACTCTAACTCACGAACAGATGATTGAATATCTGCGGACCTCCACACCTGTTACGGTGGTGGTCATACAGCCACATGAGGATGGCACCCCCAGAAGGTAGAGTTGAATCATTCATCTTACATTGGCAGATAAGCTCAAAATGTATCGCTCTCTCTCTTACACACACACACACACACACACATTTTCGCGCACACACATACACGACTAGCAAAACTGCATTTGAACAGTCAATAGCAAATACTTAAACTAATATAAAAAAATAATTAAAGCAGCTGATTCAGAAGCACCAGATTGTCATAGCTAAGTCAGAAAGACCTCCTCTCCTAGGCTCATGAAACGGTTGTCCATAAAATGCGTTGCTATTCTGTTGTAAGTAATCTTAAAGGTCCTATGACATGAAAATTTCACTTTCTGAGGTTTTTTAACATTAATATGAGTTCCCCTAGCATGTATGTGGTCCCCAAGTTTCAAAAAATTTTAATCGGTGTAAATCGAGATTTTGCTATCTTTCTCTGTCTTTGAGAAAATGGAAGCTCAAACGGGCTGATCTGGAATCTCCTCCTTGTGACGTTGTTAGGAGAAATGTTACCTCCCCTTTCTCTGCTTTGCCCGCCCAAATATTTACATACAATTCAGTCGCAATGTCAGCACAGGCATTACAAACAGACTTTTATGATATGGATTCGACAGCACCGGCACAAACAGTGAGTAACAGTGTTCATTAATGCCTGATCTGTGATCAGTGATTTCTGATGTGTAGCTAATTATTCAAGTTCACACAGACTTTCTTTCTAAATCGTTTAATACTGTTTATGCATCAGTGAATCAAGCCAGTGACTAAACGATCAACTTCACGTTGTTTCTCTTAGTAACATAAAACAAATCTGTTATTTAAATTGTGATTTAACTACAGAGAGCGATCAAAGAACGCTCCCTTTTTTTCGGAGCTCTCACACATCGCGAGTATATCTGCACACTTGCCCAAACTGCCGTTACAATGAATGACGCTGTTATGCTGCACAACAAAGCTCTTACTGTATTCATGTGTTTGCTGTTAGTTGTGGTGAAAGCATTTTGTGAGAGAAAACGTTTTGCAATAATGACGAGATCACTGCATTCACGCGATAAACAGACTCTGTCTATTCAATACTCATCACTGCAGCCTTTCATGTGATGGGAAAAGATCGAAAAAATAATTATATAATCAACAAATCCACGATTCGTTAATCTCGACAGCTGTAGTATATATATTTATTTATTTATTTATTTATTTATTTGAGAGGGGTTCCACATGCAAAGATGTCAGCCAATCACAACAGTTGTCGTTTACTCGGAGTCTCACAGCAGACACGCCCCTTCAAACAGAGCATTCAAGCCAGAGGGCTAATATCAGGATATAAAAAATGCTTTTTATTTCTAAATTTTAAATGTAAAAATCATACTAACAATATAAGTACACCTAAGGAAACATTAAAAAGCATTTAAAGAAAAGGAAATAATCCATGTCATGGGACCTTTAAAGATTCCTAAATGCATTTACTTTCGGTAGGCCAAATAAAGTGCTTGTGCTTTCGCCTAGATACATGCAACATCTCCCTGACATGGCTGCTTCAACACTAACTGCGATTACTAAAACCACGCTGTCTTTCTTTGCTGAACATTTTGGCAGCATTACGCAAATATTTCCACATAGTGATGTAGACATGTGGGGGCGTATTTGAATGAACCATTTTAGGGGTGTGTGGCAGAGTCTTAACTTTGATAAAGAATATCTCTTTGAATTTGAGACTATAGTCTTTGCAACTTTACAGATCTTTTTCATGCACCAAGATCTTGTAACACTCCAAAGAGTAAGGAAACATTTTAATTGGATCATATGACCTGTTTAAGATAATCTGTGAATTATATGATCATAGTCTGCTCATATTTTTTGTTTTATTTTTTTCAATCCTGGAATAGAAAATGACATAGAACCCTGTTGAACCTTGTTGAGCATGTGCCTCATGTTTTGTTTGCTCATTTCAGAAGAGCTGATGGCTTTACTGAGAACTTCTAAAGGCAGAGATTAAAGTGACCCTCTAGACTGTCAATAACTGGATTGACATTTATTGCCTCCCTGTGAGGCATAAAAGCCAGTCATATCAAGCACTCTGTGCTTTTTGTAAACAAAAATTTATAGAGTATTGCTTGCACATTTTTGGTTGACCTTAACTGCTCTTCATATCTGTATCTTGGGAAAGCGTTTCTGGAGAACTATAGTTAACTGAAGCATGCCCGGACAAGTCAGGGTTGTATTTGGTTACAGATCAGAGCAGTGAGTTTAGAAGTATATAGTAAGAATATTTGTTCTAAACTTATAACACCCTACTGAGTGAAAAGCAATGCACTAAAACCAATTGTAGCTCTTTAGCAACCCCCTAAAACTACTTGTATCACCTATGCAGACACTGCATAGCAATGCATTAAAACCACTCAGAGCAATAAAATTCCTCCTATTTCGGTAAAAATCTAGTCTTATGGCGCTTTTCCACTGCATGATACGGCAGAGTACGGCTCAGTACAGTTCACTTTTGGAGGGGTTTCCACTGGGTAGTACAGTACCTGGTACCTGGTACTTTTTTTTAGTACCGCCTCGGTTGAGGTTCCAAGTGAACCGTGCCATTACCAAAATGTGATGTGTAACTCTGCTGATCACGGATTGGCCGGTGAGATTCTTCACTACCTGCATCACTGAACTTGCAACACAAAAGAACCACTAGATTTAAATCAGCACAGCCAGCGAAGGATCGAATGCAGCTGTTTTGAACGAGCACCCTTTTATAACAACCAAAATGTTTTGTTGTCTTTTGTGGAAGTACAGACATTCCTCTCGTTGATATAGGAGCGCATCCAGCGAGAGCTTTATGGAGTGACATGAAATGAAAAAGTTTTTTCTAGGAGTTGTGGCAGTAGAGGCGGAGCAGCTATAACGACATGTAAATAATCCCACCCATTCAAAAGCGGTACTGCAGTGGAAACACAAACCGTGCCGAGTCGTACCACGCAGTGGAAATGCGCCATTAAAGTCTGCAGTCTTTAGAGAAGTCTTGAACTTGAAATGAATAGTGTTTCTTTCATTCACAACACTTTCTAAGACATTTCTCAAATCCAGGAATTTGTGTGTGAGAGTCCAAGAGTGTGGTGTTCTTCACTGAAGTAGTTTTTTGAAGAACTGTATCTTATTGTAGAGGCTGTGAGAATCTGTCTTAAGAGCTCTCGGCGATTCAAGAAGATCACCAGAGAGTCTTGTTTTGGGAGCAGTCTGTGTGTGTGGTCGGAACAGAGTGGATTAGAAAGTGGAAACGCAAGATTAACCATCAATGAATCCCTCTGGCGTAGACTGAACTTGTGTTAATTTTCTGTTTGTTCTTTTGGTTTCTCCCTCTCTAATAACACACGCCACAGATAATCATAGCAAAATACAGTGCATCATTTATCTGATACCATTTGTCATGTAATTTGCGGATGTCTTTTCTCTTGCCAAACGTTCCTGTGGTGATTATCATTTAATACAATCTGCCAATTTCACTTACATGTTCTTCCCTTGACACTAAATTTGGTGTTTTACTAACTGACTAGGCTGACTAGAAAAGTAATCCAGATTAATAAATTGGAATGGATTCATAGAAATAGCCTGGCTCTAAATAAAGCTCACAATTATGTACAGTGGGGTCCAAAAGCCTGAGACAACTGGAGAAAATGCTTCTATTTTGTATTTTTCTCATTTGATACAAATTAGTAGTGAGAATTTGAATTAGAAAAACTTTCAGAAATTCAGAATCTGACCATCTGGAGAACGGGATCACAGAATTAATGTAACAAACTAAATGAATCCATGCTTTTCATTGTGTTCTTAGACAATTACACCCCTCTGTGTGTGTATATAAGCGTCAATAGCCGGGAATTTTCCAGTCAGCTCAGAAGTGTGAAGGAAGCGATCCCACTGTTGGGGGTGTTCTGACCTGTTAACTCAGCTGCTATGATAATCCTTATTCTTTTGTAAGGAGCAGCCTGCCCCCACAATGCTAAGTTCAACCTCTAGCCATTTCAAGGCTAATTAACTTGAGGAAAAGAGCAGCAATCCACCCAAAAAGCAGGCCAATACATGGTATATATGTGATTAATCCCCGCAGGCTTTTCTATAATTAGATGTTGTGCTGTTGATATAATGCAAGTTGTTTACAGGTGCCATAAAATGCATTGATACAATATTTTAAATTGTTCTCTGATGTCCCCAGAGTGTGTATGTGAAGTTTTTTCTCTGAATACTTCACAGAATTTTTTTTTTATAGCTTCTTGAAATTGGCACTTTTAGGGTATGAGCCAAAACGCTCTGTTTGTTTATGTCCCCTTTAAATGAAAATGAGCCGGTGCTCCCGTCTCCCTTCCAGTGTTGCCAAATCTGCGGTTTTCCTGTGGAATTGGGCTACTTTAACACTGTTGCCATGGGTTGCTTTTCATGTCCGTGGGAGTTTTTTTTGCAAAAACTTTGCAAACCTGCACGAAGCGTTGATATCGATCCCTCTTTCAGAAGCAAGTTTGGTTTCAGAAGCAGTGCTGAACTGACCCTCGTTTGTGAGGCAGTCGAGTCTGGTGTAAAATGTTTGTAAAGCGTGTGTAAAACAAAGTATAGGACATTTCCTTTTTTTCTGGGACATTTCATTCGAAAATGAAATCACCTTGTCCTCAGTGGTCTATGGAGACTCCTATGTTGGTTGGAGCATCCCAATACACAGACACTTTTAATGGCTCTTTGGCGCTGACATTGTATCTCCAGCAGCTACAATGAGAACAGTAATGGTGGACCGCAGCTTCTCACTCAGGGCTGTGTATTTTCTAATAGGGCAGAAAGTGTCACAAATGGGTGGGACTTTCACCGATTATGTCATCATAGTCTGTAACTGCTCATGTGGAGAGACTGTTTATGATTTTTTGGAATTATAAAACAATGAGTGAGTGAATTTTTACCCTTATAGGCTGGTTGTTTTCACACACTGCGGCCACACAACTGTGTTCAAACACCTTGTAAAAGTGATTTTTGAATTCCATGGCAGCTTTAAGTGAAGATAAACACTTGATTAGCTTAGCTCATGTAGGCACCTATCACAAAGTACTTATGTCCTATCTACACTATCTGAGTAATTGGGTAAAGATGACAGTAATGCTGGATGTATGTTATGCCAAGCACAGTATTGGTCTCGTCCTGTTTATCGGAGCAGGAATTTCTGCTTTCTGCTTCTTGCTTGCCTGTACAGAAAAGTTCATATGACTCAACCTGAAAACACAAATCACTTTACGACGGTTCACAATGTTAAATGTTGGACTGTTGTGATTGATGTGTGTAAAAAAGAACTGCAATGGTATTAAAAGGTAATACTTGGTAATGTCCATGAATGTGTTTACACTACCATTCAAAATTCATGTGTCAGATATTTATATTTTATACAGCAAGGATGCATTAAATTGATCAAAAGTAGCAGTAAAGACATTACAAAAGATTTGTTTCAAATTATTACTGTTCTTTTCAACTCGACTTCCGGCGACACGAGCGACAGCGACCGTTGGCGACAGAATGTTGGCTTGTCAAACAATGTGAGTCAAGTGACGAAAGTAGAGAAAGGTATAACTTTATGGAGTTGAACAGAGAATTTTGCAAGTGACAACCAATAGGAGAGAAGATTCTGAATATGTGCACTGACACCTAAAACTCGAGATGTAAAACCATAATTAAAAATAATAATAATTTGGTTTAAAGCGCCACGTTAAAAACTGTCTGACCAATGAGATTGGCACTTATGAAGGATTTGATGTATGCCGGGGTATTTCTGTTTTTCATTTAGCGCCATCTAATGTCAGGGAGTGAATTTGCATGTTCACTCGGCTCATAGCCAGCGAAAATCACTTGAGTATGAACAAAATATGCGTGAAAAACGTTGGCGAAGCGCATGCAACAATCAGCCCTGTGTGTATGAGGCTTAACATTGAAGGGTGATGCTGAAAATTCAGCTTTGCCATCACAGGAGTAAATAACATTTTAAAATTTTAAAACAGAAAAAATTATTTTAAATTAATGTTAAAGTAATATTATTTATTAAATATTAATTACATTCATTTAATTTATTTATTAATAATATCACTGTATTTTTGATCAAGCCTCTTTCAGAGGCTTCTTTTAAAAGCTTTTAAGTAGTAGAGTATTTCTAAACACAATTGTGTTACTTTAATACAGGTTCAAAAAACATGGTAGCAAGTCTAAAAACCCATGGTAATTTTCCTCTCTCTGTTTTTCAGAGGTGCCTCAGAGCTGTATCGTGTCCCCATCATGGAGTACAAGACTCTTGGTACTGGGCCTGGTTGGCACAGGATGACTCATGTTCCCCAGGGGCTGCCGCTGTCTCGTGTTTCACCCACTCAGGGTCCAGATCGACCCTCCCCGAGCCAGCAGATGTTCCAGTACGCCCAAGCTGCCATCTCACGTAGCACTTCTTTTGATAAGAAGTACCAGGATGGTTCCAGGTAGGAGATATGTGATTGTCATTCCAAACACATATGCAGCTTTTTCATACTTATACAGTGTATACCTGTAATTTCACTTGTGTATCATACTGTTATCCAACTCTCATGATTATGTAAGGAGAAACTATAGGAAAGTTATTCTCATGGAGGCACAAAGTGGATTGGTTTGGTTTTTGTAATTGATTCCATCATCCCTTTTACAGCATGTGGGTCTGTATTTGGGCACATGCAATGCATTTTTTTTTTTTTAAAGATGTCAATATCATCCCTAGGACTTTTCTGTTCTAGTCTGTGTCTGTGATGATGTTCAGGATATATAATACCCAGATTTTCTATAATGCTGATTAATCTGAAAATCTGTTTTATATGGACAGCTAAAGCAAAAATGCCTGAGGTCAGATACAAGGATAAACATTTTTCTGGCTCTTATTACCAAATAAAAAATTTACATTTAGCATTATTTTAATGACAGTTAAGGACATTCCCCCTTCCCATTCTCCTTATTGCAGAAAAATCTAATTATGATTGCTATAGTAATATATGAATCTATTTTTACAATTGAATATGAATCAGATTTACAATTCTGCTTCACAGATGTGATTTTATATGAAATTTATCTAATTACACAGTCTAGCAGAATCACTAGCTCATGTGCTACATTAATTGATAATATCGTCACAAATGATGTTCAAAAAATTGTTCAAAGTGGATTATTGATAAATGACTTGAGCGATCATTTGCCTGTTTTTACCATATATGACATGCAACCTGAGATATACAAGAATTCACATCAACCATCATATTTTAGAGTGAGAACCGAGAAAAGAATAAATGACTTTAGGAGTGTGCTTTCACAACAGAACTGGTCAGGTGTCTGTGTGAATGCAGCATATGAAACCTTCTTAAACATATATATATCTAGCTATGATAAATGCTGCCCACTAAAGCTGTCAAAGAAAACCCCTAAAAGTGATAAACCTTGGATGACATTAGGATTAAAGCATGTAAAAAGAAAAATAGATAACATAAAGACTTTGTAAAAAATAGGACATCTAATTGCGAGGCCAAATACAAAGCATACAAAAATAAATTGACGACAATTTTAAGAGAAACTAAAAGGGATTATTACAATAAACGATTGAAAGATAATAAAGGAAATATGAAAATAACATGGAATATATTAAATAATATAATAAAACCAAACTCACAACATATTAAGTTACCTGAATATTTTGTGTACAATGAAACTGTTATGAACAAAAGCATAGATGTCGCCAACTAATTTAACTCATTTTTTTATCAATATTGGGGAAAATATTGCCAAATCAATTGATATATCTAACCAAAGTCAAAATGTTACCTGTAGAATGGAAAGTAGAATAATGAGGTCCATGTTACTGGGTGAGGTTCAGGAAAATGAAATTTAATCTATTGTTAGTAAATGTGAAAATAAAACTTCTACTGATAGTGATGGACTTGACATGGCCATTGTAAAAAGGACCATTGACTGTATTATTAATCCTTGACTTAAAAACTGACTTTTATTTTTAATTTTTCTATACATTCGGGTGTCTTTCCTGAGAAGATGAAGGTCGCTAAAGTCGTTCCACTTTTCAAAAATGGAGGTGTACATCATTTTAACAACTACAGACCAGTGTCATTGCTCTCTCAGTTTTCTAAAATCCTTGAAAAGTGGTTTGCTCAAAAGTGTTTTTTTGGAAAAACATAAATTAATTACTGAAAAACAATATGGCTTTAGAGCAAAAAGATCAACAGCTTTGGCATTAATTGAACTCATAGAAAAAATAACATCTGCAACTGAGAATAAGCAACACACAGTGGGGGTCTTCATCGACTTAAGCAAAGCATTCGACACCATAAATCACAGTTTGCTATTGTCAAAATCATACAACTATGGCATTAGGGGTCCAGCTCATCAATGGCTCAAATGTTATCTTAACAATCGACAGCAGTTTGTTCAAATGAATGGTCAAAGATCTGATTTAAAAGATATCATATGTGGAGTTCCACAAGGGTCCGTTTTAGGCCCATTACTATTTCTTTTGTTCATTAATGACCTCTGCGAAGTTTCTAAAGTATTACATTTTTTTGATGTTTGCTGATGATACCAACTTTTTCTATTCTGGAAATAATTTGTCAGAAATTACAGAAAATATAAATTCAGAAATGGGAAAAGTTAAGAAGTGGTTTGACAAAAACAAATTATGTTTAAATTGGGAGAAAACAAAATACATGATTTTTGGTAATTGTAAAAAGAATGAAAATGTAGGTGTTATTTTGAATGATAAATTGAATTGGAAAGATCACATAGTTTATATTAAGAGTAAAGTATGTAAAAGTATTGGGGTCTTGTATCAGGTTAAAGATGTTTTAGATTGTTTTTCATTGCATATGTTGTACAATTCCCTAATACTCCCATATTTTGGATACTGCACAGAAGTCTGGGGTAATACATACTCTAGTAACACAAGATCTCTGTTTTTGTTACAGAAAAAAGCATTAAGGATTATCAACAAGACAGGCTACAGAGAACACACAAATAGTTTAATTGTAAATTCTGGACTTCTAAAATTCAAAGATTTGGTTGACTTGAAGATTTTGATTTTTATGTGGAAAGCTAATAATGGATTATGAACTGAAGTGCTGCAAAAGTGTTTGTAAATTTAAGAATTTGTATAAGAAAAAAATACAGGAATGTTACAAGAAAAATGATGACTAACACGCTTAAAATGAGGATAATTAAGTGTTAAGATAGGTATTACTGAAAATACTTGGGGTTTGGGGTGAGGATTGGGGTTGATCCATTTATAAAGTAGCTGTTTTTTATTTATTTTTTGATGTGCACAAATAAGCGACAGGTACCATAAGATTTTCTTCTTCCTGTTCCGTTTTTTTTTTTAAATTTTACTCGTTCACGCACGTAATGAATGAATGAATGAATGAAGTTATGTATGACTTGTGCAAATAAATAAAAAAAAAATATATATATATAAAATTTATATGCGATTTAAATATGTGTATAGGGAGAGCGAGATAGAACAGTAGGCTGCTGTTTTTTTATCTGTGTTGATGTTTTTGTTGTGATGTGAAATTTTTGGCACATTCAACCAAAAACATTTGCCCTAAATAAGATTGAGTCCAAATGTTAAGCCTGAGAGAGATGAAAATACAGTTTTTTTTTTGTTTTTTTAGTTTAATCTCAGTATTAAGTTATTCTGTATTTGGTCACCACTGTGAATGTGTCAGGACAGGTAACAAAAAGCAACACCTGGTTTTTATCAGGCTCAGCAACAGGAACTTTAAAAAACACTGATTCATAACGGTAATGTTTGATTATCCAGACACCTCTCCGCTGACATATCCGCTGGGAAAGCCCAAAAGGGATCACATAGAGGCTATTAAGGATGATACATGCCACCCTGCGGATAAGAGAAAGGAAAAAAGTACAGAATGATTATGTCCTAGTCTGATGTGGCATTGATTCCTGCTTTAGTATTTTTCTCAGGAGACGCCTCTCAGGGTGAGCTAATTGGGAACTTGATTTTCTGGCGCTGTAGAGTTGGGATCCCTTCATAATGTGAATCTTCTTGTGCAGTTGAGCGACTGTGTGTTGCATGCATGTGTCTTCACCTTGTCTGAAATGCATACACCTTTGTGGCCTCTTCACCCAGGCTGTCATCTCGTCCTCTGCTCATGGACAGTCATTCCTTCCTGGAGTACGTTTCTCTTTTTTTTTCCTCCTGGAATGCACAGACGTTCCCAGCCCTGGAGACACAGGGTCCTGCTATGAATAGAGTCTGCTCCACCACTTTTTTTGACAGTGTTTCTTCCCAATGGCCCAGAATATGAATGAGTCTTGCTGTAGCGCTCTCATTGCTTTTGCCACCAGAGTTTTGATTAATGAGCTTCTGTCCTGTGTTTGCTCATTGCAGGGTGTTGCAGGACTTCGAGATGGTTCAGAGTCCGTCTGGAAATCCCGGCCAGCACTACTGCAGTTCTCCCAGTAACCAATCAACCTCCAGTGACCCCGGTCCCTGTGGCACCTGGGCGCAGAAAGCCAGTTATGATGGGTAATGAGATTCTGTTTGAAGCAGCCTTGTAACTCAGAAACCAAAGAGCCCAGAGCCCAAAGCCAAAGAGCCCAGCAGGTTTAGAGGTTATCGCAGGAGTCTAATCATATGAGATTTGGTGCAAATCTTTGGTGCAAACAGAATTAGGTAGAAGATGAAGCCAAGTCAAGTGATATTGGAGTGTAATTCTATGTCCTCTTTTCTGTAATGTCCACTATGAGCTAATATTTCATGACCAGCTATGTGAACATCAGCTGTCCATTCACAGACCAACACGCAAACAATCCTCCCCACCCAACCAATGCTAGGATCAGTTATCATTATCAATGCCTTTTCAGACATTGAGCCACATTTTCAGTCCATTTGAAATGCAGTTATCAAGCTTATACAATATGCTTAAATAATAAAACTGAAACTCCATTAATAAATAATGCCTGTGGACATTTGCGCTCTGTTTGTCCAATAGATCGCAATCACCTGCCCTTCACGACGAACAAGAAGAAAAAGAAGGAGATGGGCACAGAGATAGAGAGCACAAGCTAGAGAGGACACGATCTGCCGGTACGGAAGCCTTGTTTTTTCTCAAACTCCAATTCAGTTTCAACTAGATTAGTTTCAAACAAATTATAGCATTGATTTACCAATTGAATTTACTGAATTTACTAAGCTTCATTAAATAACTTGAGATTTTTTTTTTTAAATAAATAATTTGGTTAAAATGAACCAGATTCAAATGTACAGCGCTCCTATCAACATATGTCATATTACATCACATTCATGATTTCCAGGTTCGCCTTGTGTTCCTGAAGCCAAATGGCACATCCCATCCACCAAGATCCTGAACCGAGGTTTACAGAGACAGGGAGCAAAAGAATCACCTGGTAAATTCCCTCGGGTAAGTGATCAATCAAATGAACTATAAAACCATTCATTCTTCTGAATTAATTTGACTAATCATTTTTTTTATAACACTGGAAGTTGAATTACTCTGCTTGCCTACATTCCTTCCAGACAGCGATATCCTAGTTTGCACATTAACTTTTGGTTATTGGAGCGTGGATATCTTTAAGATACAGTAAATGTCTTGCACTGTACAGCAACAGGAACATATGCTAAGTAAATGCATGTGTTGGTGCAAGTGTTTGTGTGTTTATATGTGGCTGATGGGTGCAGTGACCTCATTAGTCAGAAACGTGTAGTTGGCAGCACTGCAAATGCACCACATTTCTCCATGTGGTTGTGGAGGGGAGGTCACTGGTTTGGAGAAGGAGGGGGGGGGGGTTGACATCTATGGCAGATGGCTCATAGTGTCCAATCCAGTAATGCAATCCCTGTGGGAACTGACGTAAGAAACTGGACGCCAGTTACAGGACACCGCACTGTACATTCTCTCTTGTGCATCAGGTTAAGTACAAATTCTCCTGATTTGTCAAGTGCAAATAGGTCATCCTACCCTTGCTGCACGCAGCCGATGAAGATGTTAAAGGCAAGAAGTAAATTCATGGGTCATGTTTATCTCTTATTACTTATGCAAAGCCCAACATTCCTCCATTACATGATTCACAGAACTGACAGTTTTGCTGTAGTGTGTTGACCACATTGGCTTAGCCAGTTGCCAGTGGGGATATTTGCAAATAGTGCACCATAGTAGGTCTTCCAAAGTAAACCGTGCATTAAAGTTTAAAAATCATCCACTTTCAAATCATTTGAAAGGGCTTAAATTTAAATCATGCAATTTAACAGATTGGGAGAATTTGAGATTGGTTACATTAGGTGGTAATGGTGCAGCACTAGTTCTTCTATCTGTAGCTGTTATTGCTCTGCTAAATGCACTTCACCGCTCCAGGGGTCTTCCTTCATCTATTTTTATTGAGGTGTATTTTCACCGAGCAGTAAACAAATGTCAAATTTCTATAAATTGTTTGCCTGCCTCGTATTCAGTGCTTATGTAATTCAGCACATAAAAACAGAAGAAAAAAATGTAATAAAAAACAAAATAGATTTTTTTTTTATTGAATTAATTTCATAATACACTGATAACATTTTTTGTAGGATTTGCTATAAAACAATCTTCAGTCGCTAGTAAATTCAAATTAATTAAAAAGTATTCAATACTGTAGTATATTTTTTTGTAAAACGTGCATATATATATATATATATATATATATATATATATATATATATATATATATATATATATATATATATATATATATATATATAAAATCTTTTTTTCTTATTTTTGGCATTGGTAATTTGGTATTTTTGAAAAATGCAGTCTTTGTTAATAAATGCAGGTTAATAAATTAATAATTGCAGCATTAGAGAGCATAAGAGACTTCTTATGAAGAAACATTAAAAGTCTTACCAGGCCTAGATTTTTGAACTACTGTAACACTTGGTCATCTTGCATAATCTTCCAGACTGGTGAGAAGAGCTGCAACAGTCATTGCTCCAGCCACTCCAGTAACAACACCCTCTCCAGCAATGCTTCTAGCGGCAGTGACGAAAAACATTTTGGTTCTGGAGACCCAATGGATCCAGAGTCCCTGGGTCTCACCTACATAAAGGGGGCGTCCACTGACAGTGGCATTGATACAGCACCCTGCATGCCCCCTCCACCTCCTGCCCTGCCCCTGACTGGGGTGGGACCCTCACGGATGGTCATGAGGGATGGGAGGGTTGAGACGGGACTCCCATGGCCTCTGGAATACCATGAGGATGGAGAGACAGATGAAGGAAGGGCAAAGATGTTCCTGTCTCAAGGATATGTTGCTGCTACACCCACCGGTCACACCACAGATGGCAGCACTGGAGACCTGAGTGAGATTTCTTCACTTTCGAGGTGAGATGAGAAGGAGAGTGAAAAACTATTATAGATTTTTGACAATTTTTTTAAGATTTGGATCATGGTTGATTACTTATCAACAACTGCTTTGTTCTTCAATATTTTGCTTTCATTTTCTGCAGCTGCGCACATTTACTAGGATGTCCATAATTACGCTAGCCTTCTGTAAGAATGTTAACTTGACAGTAACATTAAGAGCCAAATATTAAACAAATACCAACAAAATTTAGTTGACAAAAACAATGAAAGCACAAGATCTTCTTTTCAATCTATTCTGGCATTTAATGCTTTCAAAGCAAACAGCATGTCTTGTTCTTGTGGACCAACTTGACAAATTTAGGTCAGTTATACAATTAAAAGGTGCTTCTGTATTCAGCTTTGCTTTTATGGGTCTGAACACAGACAGGCACAGGTGGAGAGTTTGCTAACAATCTGAATTTGCAGAGATGAGGTGATTTGACACAAACAGCCAAACATCATCTCATCAGCCCTGCAGCGGTTTCCACCGCAGTCCTTTTTTTTTTTTTTTTTTTTTTAAATCTTCTCAAGTTGGACTCTTGGACTGTTCTTTGGAGTTGGTTTAATAACATAAAAGAAACATGATGTTGTGCAGTGCTGTTATTGTTAACTATTCAAAGTCATTTTCTTAAACTGAAATAAATCCACAATAAAATAGAAATGTTAGATAAAAAACTTTTGCAATTTACAAATGTTGCCTTGGAGGCTATCAATTTTTACATATCATGTGTTCCCGGGGAATCGAACTCCCAACCTTGTGCTTGATAAGGCAGTGCTCTACCAATTGAGCTACAGGAACACATAATGTTATATATATATATATTAATTATAATATATATATATTATATAAGAAAAGCTATGGTACTATAATAGTTTATAAATAATACTAAACTAATACTTGCTGTGCAGGAGGCAGTATGGAAACAGCTGTATGGTTTATTGCTGTCTCAGCAGTTAATTTGATTTTTCCCATGTTCATGCCTTGACAAGAATACTCTTAAAACCTGATAATTAATGGTTCTTACTAAGACAGGCTGCATTATTATATGATAAATCAGTTATTTAATGAGTTGTTAGTTTCATTTAGTTCCTTTTTTCCCCCCAGTGGTTCTCGTCATTCTGGAAGCCCCTCTGAACGCTGTTCGAAGAACTCCAACTCCATTGACCCCTCTAAAATCTACATTATCTCTCCTACGGACACCACTCCAATGGGAGGACGGGAGAAGCCCTCACTTAGCTGCCAGCCACATGGCGAGAAATATTTGACTGGCTGGAAGAAAGGAGAAAATGACCACTTACTGGAGGAGCAAGGGAAAGCAGGAGACTTCAGGTGAGTAGCACTTAATGTTTTATGTATCTTATGTAACGTTGGAGCTTGTCAAATATTCGTAGTGAGATTAAATCACTTTAATTATGTTGCCTTTTTTGGTTAATGAATACATTGACCGGTAACACTGAATAGTGACATTCGGATAACCTTTTAGGTCAGTAACACATCTGTTGCTAGCAGCATCTAAGAGATGATCGATGTCAACAGACATATTATATAACCTCTATCGAACAGAATCCAGACAGAATCTACTTGACACCTGCCACTTCACATTATCAGACGGAAGGCCTGGTAAATGTTTGTCTGATGATTAAAGCAGAGACTTGATTTGATTGACAAGCTCAACAGGGGATGCTGACGGTTTCCTGACGCAGATCATATTTGATGGAAATTCATATTTCTCTTGTGTCAGGTTTAAAAACAAAAGGGACATTGAACTGATTCAAAGCTCATCATTGTAATAATTTTTTCCCCTCTTTGTTGCCGCCTCAGGCACTCAGAGGCTTTGTTGTCTTTACTCCTGAAGACACTGTTGAGGAAATCAAGGTATTTGGATCATTACCTGGCCCTGAATTGTTCACTGAGTCGTTTCTTCCCTCTTGTCCTTTAAAAATGGCACTTTCTACTCCCCTAAAGGGACAGTTCACGCATAAATAATTCTGATGTAATTTACTCATCCTTATGTCATTGAAAAAAAGTAGCCTATGCAATTTTATTTCAGTTACGTGATAGTTTCATGTGAAGAACAGGCAATTTAACTGATTATCTTCTCCTTTAGTGAGCTGCAACTGGAGATTTAGTCAGTAATTTGAACAAATAATTCAGACCTGTTTGGTGAACTACAAGTAATTCTCTGAAAAGATCTGACTCAGTTATTCATGAATCAGACATTGTTCCTCTGCTGAGGAGAGTTGTCAGTATATTAAAATATTACATCTTGTTATGTTCTTCAATTGTGTTCATTTTGTTAGCAGTTTTTAAATTAAATCTTAGTCTTTTAACTTAATCTTAGTCCTGTGTCAAATGTACTTTTTAGTTCTCATGTTTAGTCAACCCTGTCCTGTTTTTGTTTAGCCAACATTTAGTCGACTAAATGTCTAAGCAAAACTTGGTCAAATTTTTGTCATGCTGTATAATGTCTAAACTGATTTTAAAAAAATGCTCAAAATTACAATCGCATTAATTGTTGTCATTTGAGAAATGTATTTTTACATTTCAGGTTTTGCACTTTGACCGATGAACCAACAGAATGTGAACTTGTACACATTGTTTATTTGACCTCATCTAATGTTTATTACTATTTTAATATATAAATGAATATCAAAGACTTAGATATGCACTCTATCTGTCTACATAATGAGAAATTGTAAAAAAAAAAAAAAAATTATAATATTATAACCATAAAAATTCCTAATAGTAATTCCTCAGTAGCATGGTTAAAAATGAAGCTAATCACTTGGCAGAAAATGTATCCCGTTAACAGAAAAGCTCTGATTTGGGGATTTAAACTCTTGATATCTGGCAACCACACATGAAAGCTTGTGTAGTAGAGGCGCTTACAGCAGTCTGCGATTTTATATTTTTTCTCCTTTTTGGAGAAAAACGACAAACGTGTGATTAAACTATGACAAATCTTCATTTTTGGGTGAACTGTTCCTTTTAGCTCCCATGAGTCAGTGATTTGTTTTGATTTGTTCCCCGATGATTCAAGTCATGACTGTGTGAAGGCTGTTCTTTACTCAGTGGCCCTTAAACCTGTTTCTTCACAACTGTAGCTGTGTCCTTGTAGTCCTTTTTAATGTTTTGTCTGTAGCACCTTTACAAAGACATTTACAGTCCGTAACCCATACAAAGGAGGCACAATTCACTTTAGATTGATACTAAAACAAAACCTGCTGCTAATGCCTCTCTTTTTATCTAATTTGTTTCATTTTCTTTCACCGTTCCTCTCCCTCTTTATCTCTGTGTCTTTTTTCAGGGGGCTCTATTTGAGAGACCCATCCCAGGTGGTTAACAGTGCTGGTGAGAAGCTCCAGACGCTCTCTAAGGAGGCCTTCCTCAGGATGCTTCTACCCGACAGTCCCCCGGGGCAGGCATGTCCTGGCAAGGTGAGTGTAGAGCTGAGCCCTGGAGGATGAGTAATGCAGTGAGCAAGCGCTGCTGTAGTTAGGACATGTTATAAAACAACACTGAAAAACAAAGGAATTATACATTTAAAACATGTTTTGCGCTAAACACATTATTCATTGATGTGTTACAATCCCAAGCAAATCAACTAACCAGTCAGCAGCCTGGGTGACAGCCATTTGTTTGACTAATGGAAGTTTCTGGAGGAAATGAGGTCACAACAATCAGTCATTTTCCTCACCTGATCTGCTCACAGCTGCGTGGATTATAAAGCTGCATATGCTCACACACTCTGCTTGTATGTTGGTCTCACTGTAAGATTTAATTTGCTTCATTTGCATAGCACTTTTCACAATGCATATTGTTCCAATGCAGCTTTGTGAGAAAGCCAAAGGCATAATGCATACGTTCACGAGTGTTAATTTGAAACGAAATCCGAATTATGAAATTCTTAGGCAACACTATACTATAATTAACATTGGTTAATGCATTGGGTATCATGAACTAAAAACTATTTTATACATAATATATGCATAATATAAATGTTTAACATTATTTAATACATTTTGTTAATTATTATGAATAATAATTTCCAAATGTTGGAAAAAATTATTATTATTATTATTAACAACAACATTGTTTCTGTTAACTTATAATAATAATAAAAATATTTTTTAATTATAGTAATAATTAAATAATAACGCTAACTAACTTAATTGACTTAATATAGTTATACTAATAATGTTGATAATAATAATAATAATAATGTTAATATTTATAAGTGATAATATGAGGATATTATTGTTTTATATCATTATTATTATTGTTGTTGTGACATTTAATAAAATAGGAATTCATATTTCATTGTTGCATACAGTCTCGCTCGCACAAACATTAATTCTACAGTGTTTTATTCATTTTTGTTCCTGTAAATGTAATAGCCTACAGTATTCCTGTAGGCTATTCTAAGTAGCTCATCTCTGAGGCTTTCTGGTCCTCTGTCACGTTCATGTCTCTAATTGTCTGTTTGAGCCCCTCCCCCCGCCCGTAGACCCCCTGTGAGGACCGTGTCCATCGCGCCTGCATTATTGATGAGAGCGCCATGACTCTAATAGGTCTGACTCACAGCCCCACAGTCACTCACTCTGATTGCTGATTGGTCCCCAGCTGAGTCTCATGTTCCCTTAGCTCACCCTCCTCCAGCTCTCCACCCCCCATCTCTCTCCCACAATTCAATTAAGTGATATGTGCTTTATTGCCACGGCTGTTTTATTAACAATATTGCAGAGCCTTTCATAGAATCATATTGTGATGAATAATATCTTCTCTTCCCCCCCTCTCGTATTCAATCTCTCTCTTTCTGCTTTCTCTTTGTCTTCCTGTTACTCATCCTCTTCTATTTCTATGCTTTTTGTGTTATTTCAGATACCACTTGTGGGTCAGTCTCCACGCCGCTCCCTGTACCGGACGCTCTCAGACGAGAGCTTGTGCAGCAGCCACCGAAGGGCTCTGTCTTTAGCAAGCTCTCGGAGCTCCATGCTGGACCAGGCCGTGCCCAACGACATCCTGTTCAGCAGTGCCCTGCCCTACCACAGCACCCTACCACCTCGCATGGGTCTTAACCACACTGCCAGTCAGCTCAAAAGTGAGTGTTTGCAGATGTAGTTACCATGACAGTGATGCTAAAGTTTTTTTAAAGATCGCACGGTTCCATTTATAAAGAGTCAATATGCTCACTTCATACCAGAATGCATCACAGTACCAGCTGTACATATAATGTAAACGCTCGGATTGCCTGCATTAAGACATGCTTGATGATAATGGAATAAATGAGCTTTTTTTGGCTCATAACAGATTTTTCCATCTCCTCTGTAAGCTCACCACATTCCTTCCTGTTTCTGTAATTTTATCCTCCGCAGATTTTAATGTTGTACTTGGTAATGAAGCAAGTAATGATACTATAAATCTGCTGCTAATGCCTGAGAGACTTAGTTGTAATCATACTATTATACGTCTACTGAAATATGCTATTAGGATGAAGGGTGTAATGTAATAGGAAAACCATTATAATAGAATGATTTTTGTGTAACTGTGCTGGACTGGTCACTGAAAGCAGAATGTGTTCATGCGTTCAACAGCTGGAGCGTGACGTAGTTGAACAGAAGGCATGTTCAAGGGAAGTTTAACTCATGCAGAGTTGGGGATAATGTGTTACACGCAGTAACGCAGTAAAGTAAAGACTGGTTTCGCATAGATGATTATCTCATAATGCGTGATGTGCGTGGATACATTATAGGTGAGCTCAGACGGAAGAGACTGTACCTCGTGTTGGTTTCATTCAGATTATTTTATGAGAATGTTTGTTTTCGACATGACTTCATTTAATAATAGACACTTCAAGCTTTCTTTAGATATACTGTATTTCTCAGGTCATTTTCATTCATTTTAGTGACTAGTGAGTATTTATTTTCCAAAACTTTTGTAGATATTGGCAGTGTAGGCTATAAAAATAATAGGCTACTTGTGTATTTTTTCAGTCATTATTTAATAAAAGAACTATGAGTTTCTCTTTTGTATTTTCTAGGTTTGATAACTTGAAAAGTAAAGTAAACTTAAAAGTAAAGTAATTATTAATCCGAGTACTTTTTAAATGCAGTAATCAGTAATGAAGTCAAATTACAATTTTAAAGAAGTAATCAGTCATTTGTAGTGGAATACTTTTTTTGAGTAACTTACCCAACTCTGCTCGTGTACACAATTGCTAACGTAAGATGTGTTTCCATCGAAGCAAAAAAAAATTAATATTGCAAAGACGATTGTGAATAAAACAGTGTTTCCCATGCATTTAAGGTAAATCATAATTTCTAGTGGAAAAATATACTTTATGTCAGTGTTTGTTGAGACAATGTTTAAGTTTTTTTAATTACTTCTTTTTTTCTAGAAAAGTATTTGGAAAATGATTCCATTGATCTTATTAAAGATTTTTTTTTCTTTGTATGTGTATTTATATAAATATATATACTGTGTGTGCGTGTGCGTGTGTGTGCGTGTATGTGTGTGTGTGTGTGTGTGTGTGTGTGTATATATATATATATATATATGCAATGTTCTCAAATTTAGTTTACAATTTTTTTTATTTATTTTTTTACATATTATTCTAAACAAAACAGGGAATGGTTTTCTGTTAAATTAAATTAAATTGAAAAAAAAAAGTTTTATGCACATTTAGAAAATTCTAGATGTAATACTGGAACTATTTTCTTTACTAGTTTTAGAAGCATCGCGCTTGTGGGATAGGATGCTGCAAAAATTATCAAGGCACTCCATAACAGACAACAACAGCCATATAATGCATGGTTATGTAGAACTACAAGCAAAATTGTAGCAATAAATAGCACATATGGAACACAAGAACACGTCCTGTGTGAACGGCCCTAATGCCTCTTGGCGTGTTTCGCATACAGACACTTGAGCTGTTCTCCAGCTGTCTGAAACGTGTAGTTCTTCTCATTATAGCAGAACTCTAAGCCAGCCAACTTCATTCATTATTCAAATCACTCTCACCTCTCTGCTCTCAGGCGAGGACTGTCTGTCTGCCTGCATGAGCAGACTGTGTGTGAATTAGCAAGCGTGTGCTCTCTAGGTCACCTAGAGCTAATTTTCCTCTGCTTCTGTGACTTCCCGCGTTTGATTCTTTCGCCGTAAGTAGACCCAATTGCGGGTAAAGTTGCCCTTTGGCCCTGACTGTTGAGCAGCAGCAACTGTTTTCCTGTCAAGTTGAAATCTCTGCCACTGGATGAATGTTTAATGTAGTTTATGCAGCGGTCAGGGCCCTTCAGTTGTGTCCTCAGTGACTGTCTGTTTCCTCTCAATCGAACTGATCATTAGATCCGTGATGAATGGTTCAAGTGTAATTGTAGTCTCTCAGGAGTTAAATTATTTAGTAAAGGCACATTTAGGTCAGAGAATGTTCTGTTCAGATAGCACTTTAAAGTCAATACGGGATCAGATTTGACCCTTTTTTACTTTTCTAATGCGTGTTCCTGCTCTAATTGTGATTGATTCAGTGTCTTTATAATCTTTCATCAAAATAAAATTGTTCTCTTTCACAAAAATGACTTTTCCATGGAGGCCATGTGGTCTGTCAAATGTCAATAAATACACACAATTGTTTTTTTAAACCATAGAAGTAATAATAAACATTTAATGTGGGTTGTTGGATGTAAACCATTAATTATATAACTCTCCAAGCATTATTTTAGCAATCCAGCATTCAAATGTATGTCCTTTATAGTATAACTTTTCATAAACCAATCAATTGATGGATGAAGTTTCTCACTGAATATCCCGTTTCTCTTGGAAATACATCCATTTTTCAGAAGTTATATGGTTTGCTAAAAGAACTTCCAGCTGGACGACTGATTCATGATGAAATAAAGAAACAAAATAAATGAAAAAGTCTGTAGTAAAGTTTGTTTCATGCACTCTACTGTCCTCTAATGAACTATGTGTGCTGTCTCTGCAGATGAGCTCTGGTTCTCTGATGGCTCGCTGGCAGACAAGGCCAGGCTGGCGGACACTGGTATGATGCCCTTGCCGGACCCCTCTTCTGGTCTCGACTGGTCACATCTTGTGGATGCGGCGCGAGCTTTTGAAGGTACAAGCTTCCATCGTATACACTAAATGATTTGTCGCTGAGAAACCATATTCACAGCAGAGTACAGTCTTGACCCATTTAGCATGCTTTGTGATCATAAACTCACTGCTCACTGTTATGGAATGAACAACTACTGGGTATTTTTTTCCAAAAGGACAGCACTGACCCTTTGACTCTATGGATATTTTTGTACCAGACAAATGTAGTCAAATGCCTTCATGTCTGTCAAACAGCATTCGACAGCTTGTGGTATTTCAGCACACAAATCTTTCTTACCAACTAGTTCACCATTACCAGGCACTAGCTTAAATAACACTGAAGTAAATACCTACAGTCGTGGCCAAAAGTTTTGAGAATTACATAAATATTGGAAATTGGAAAAGTTGCTGCTTAAGTTTTTATAATAGCAATTTGCATATACTCCAGAATGTTATGAAGAGTGATCAGATGAATTGCATAGTCCTTCTTTGCCATGAAAATTAACTTAATCCCAAAAAAACCTTTCCACTGCATTTCATTGCTGTCATTAAAGGACCTGCTGAGATCATTTCAGTAATCGTCTTGTTAACTCAGGTGAGAATGTTGACGAGCACAAGGCTGGAGATCATTATGTCAGGCTGATTGGGTTAGAATGGCAGACTTGACATGTTAAAAGGAGGGTGATGCTTGAAATCATTGTTCTTCCATTGTTAACCATGGTGACTTGCAAAGAAATGCGTGTAGCCATCATTGCGTTGCATAAAAATGGCTTCACAGGCGAGGATATTGTGGCTACTAAGATTGCACCTAAATCAACAATTTATAGGATCATCAAGAACTTCAAGGAAAGAGGTTCAATTCTTGTAAAGAAGGCTTCAGGGCGTCCAAGAAAGTCCAGCAAGCGCCAGGATCGTCTCCTAAAGAGGATTCAGCTGTGGGATCGAAGTGCCACCAGTGCAGAGCTTGCTCAGGAATGGCAGCAGGCAGGTGTGAGCACATCTGCACGCACAGTGAGGCGAAGACTTTTGGAAGATGGCCTGGTGTCAAGAAGGGCAGCAAAGAAGCCACTTCTCTCCAAAAAAAACATCAGGGACAGATTGATCTTCTGCAGAAAGTATAGTGAATGGACTGCTGAGGACTGGGGCAAAGTCATATTCTCCGATGAAGCCCCTTTCCGATTGTTTGGGGCATCTGGAAAAAGGCTTGTCCGGAGAAGAAAAGGTGAGCGCTACCATCAGGCCTGTGTCATGCCAACAGTAAAACATCCTGACACCATTCATGTGTGGGGTTGCTTCTCATCCAAGGCAGTGGGCTCACTCACAATTCTGCCCCAAAACACAGCCATGAATAAAGCAATGGTACCAAAACACCCTCCAACAGCAACTTCCTCCAACAATCCAACAACAGTTGGGTGAAGAACAATGCATTTTCCAGCACGATGGAGCACCATGCCATAAAGCAAAAGTGATAACTAAGTGGCTCGGGGACCAGAATGTTGAAATTTTGGGTCCATGGCCTGGAAACTCCCCAGATCTTAATCCCATTGAGAACTTGTGGTCAATCCTCAAGAGGCGGGTGGACAAACAAAAACCCACTAATTCTACCAAACTCCAAGAAGTGATTATGATAGAATGGGTTGCTATCAGTCAGGATTTGGCCCAGAAGTTGATTTGAGAGCATGCCCAGTCGAATTGCAGAGGTCCTGAAAAAGAAGAGCCAACACTGCAAATACTGACTCTTTGCATAAATGTCATGTAATTGTCGATAAAAGCCTTTGAAACGTATGAAGTGCTTGTAATTATATTTCAGTACATCACAGAAACAACTGAAACAAAGATCTAAAAGCAGTTTAGCAGCAAACTTTTTGAAAACTAATATTTATGTAATTCTCAAAACTTTTGGCCACGACTGTACATTTACTCTCTGGCATTCTTTTGAGCTCAAACATGCCTTTTTTAATGCAAATGAGGCTCATTATAAAATTCACCTTATTCACAAAGGTCAGCATGGTTAGCTCAGCACAATTAATGTTGCAGTATATATAATTTTATATATATATGTATAAAACAAGTCTCTTGTGCTCAATAAGGCTAAATTCAAAAATACAGTAATAACAGCAATATTGTAAAAATATTGTGACTGTTTCTATTTTAATATATTTTTAAATGTAATGTATTCCTGTGATGGCAAAGCTGAATTTTCAACATCATTACTCCCGTCCTCAGATTCTCATGATCCTTTAGAAATCATTCTATTATAAAGTAATTTATTTGAAATAGAAATTGTAACATTATAAAAGTCTTTACTTTCACTTTTGGTGCATCTTTGCTGTTAATTAAAAAAACATAACTTACTAAGCCCAGACTTATGAATGGTAGAGTATTTACACATTTTCTGTCAAAGTAAAAGTAAAAAAATGTTGTTGTGTGTGTTTGTGCCTTTACCTGATTTGCATAATTCCTTTAGTGGATTGGTAGCTAAGACAATGCAGACAGCAATTCTTTTTATTCATACTTTTAAAAAAAATCACAAAAACCTTAAAATGCCTTTTTGTCCTACTTTTTGAAGTGTTTTGACCAAGGTTTCCCCATCACCACAAAGCTTGAGCCACTCTAACACGCCATTAACAAAGTTAACTAAGGTTGCACAAAACAGCACCCGTCTCTAACACTGCTCTTGACCATGTTGAAATCACCATGTCTCTATTTTCCTCCCATTCATTTCCTGTGACTGCCTAAAGGCACATTGTTCCACAAGGTGCTAATTAGGAGCGGAGAACGTATTTTGAGCATGGAGAAATTAAGCCATTATCACAACGTGAGCCCAGCAAGACACCACTTAGGGAAATGACTCAAGCCATTGCTCGCTGTAATTACACATTTTGGGTTTTGGACGCTTTTACTCGTGCGCAATTACATCTTTTCCCTCACCTTCAACCATCGCTGTGGAGACCATGGTGAATGTTGGCGAGGGCATGGCATGGCATGGCTCTTCTTGAACTGAGAATTTCCTTTTGATCTGCATGTGGAATGGGGAAAAATACAAGGTAGATCACCTATTCTTAACCATAGGGCCACGACCTATGGGCCATGAGCGCCACCTGGAGGGCCGCAAATAAACTTTACATTTTTCACCTGTGGGCTGCGAGGGCTGCGGGACCAAACAAGTTATGAATAGAAGACACCAGAATGACCACTGTTATCCATGAGACAGTTACAATACACCATCCCACCACTAGTGGCAGTAATGCCTCAGTTGTTTAACAAACACTAATAAGCAGAAGAAGACACTCAGTCAACCGTAGCCTGAAGGAAAAGTTACGCCTGTTTCACCCCTGATTTCCACTGCATACGTCTGCTGCACGTTACGGCTCCGACGCAGTTACCGGAGCTGATCATGGCCACTCTAGTCTATGCTTGTGTTTTCACCAGACACTCCGCGGCACTTTTCAAAAGCGTCCCAGAAGTAGCTCTCCGCACTGCTTCGCTAAAGATAGGCACCTAGTCTATTTCTGACGCACCCCACGTCCAAACCGCACAGCAAATACAAAATAGAGGTAAAAAAAAATCATGTGCATTTCAAAATAAACACCCTGTGCAGATTCCCAATTGTATTTCACATTAATATATTCATGCGGCTAGAAATAGATGACAAGAGGTTCATCCTTAAAGTTGAAAAACGTCACATTATTATATGACACCACAGATCCTTTTTACAAGGACAATTAAAAAAAGAAGTGGTGCGGAGTTTAACTGCAGGAGTTGTATGACTGGAATAAACATAATTAAACCGGAGAAAACATTAACATTTAGCCAACCATGTTAGATCACACAGAAATCAAGAAAAACAATTTTGGACCATAGGCTGTAGTGTTGGACAGGCAAATCACGTGGTCTCGCGAATCCTACCGCTGTAATCCACCTGTACCGAGTGCTGTGCTGCACACGCTGAATTACGGCTGTTTCACACATACTCCGTCTGAAGCGCGTATGCGTTGCATTTTTTTTTTTTTACGCATCCATGTTAATGGATTCCAGCGTTCACACTGTCTGTCAGTGCGTTCCAGGAGCGGTCCGTCAGTGCGCCTATATTTTTTCATTTGCACTTTATTTAAATTATTTTGAAGAATATTAATTTGAATTTATTTTAGCAAAAATATTTTATTGTTTTTATTTATTTTATATAAATCTTATTTTTTTGTAAGTAAAATCTGTCAAATCTTACTGATTTTTTTTGTGTTAATATGCCTGACTTGAGCCTTTTAATTTTGTTCTTGATGCAGATTGATTGGTTCCTTGAATCCTGCAAGTGGATTACATTTAGTTATTGAATACAAATCAAACCAAGGCTGAGATCAATAAACCAATACAGTGCTAATATTTGATTGGGCCCTGGGCCACTTTGTACTGTAAAATTTGGGCCCCGACATCAATAAGGTAAAGAACCCCTGAGGTAGATGGCTTTAATTGGTTGGGGGGCGTCTGGCGAAGCAGCCGGTGTGCAGCTTCACCTTCCAGCATTGGTAAGAGTCCTTAGAGATGCGCTCTTGGGACCTGCCGGATATGAAAAATGGAATGAGTATGCAGCTCTGCCCCGAAATAGTCACCAATATGAGACCATCGTTTCATGGTGGGAGAAATGATTAAGTTAGCTTTTGCCTCAGGGTTTGGGTGCTAACTAGAAGGGGGTGGGGAGGAGGTGAGCTTACATTGTTGATTTCCATGTGCTGCTGCTTTGTATGTGTTTTTGTTCAGAGTGCTAATAATTATCCGTCCATTCAACTCTAGCTCCACTAACACCCCTTACTGTGAGACTGTTAATGAAATGAAATGGGGGGCAGGGAGGAGGAAGCACTGAAAGGTGTTAGAAGAGCTGAGAGCTCTTAAAGGAACCTCATGAACACTTTTGGCTCGGAGTTTGACGAAATAATAGAAGGTTCATGAGGTGCATGCATTCTTGTTAACAAAGAGCTTGTAGGTCTTTATAAAAAACAGAAACTAAATAATTAATCTATATCTGAGGCCACACCTACTACATGTTTCTACAGCTTTTCCAAGTGCAAAACACATGTTGTGTGAATCCAAATTAAAGCTCTATAAAAACTTATAAATATTTATTAACTTTTGGTCTATATTTTGCTATAAATGGGTAAAAAATTTTATTTTATATTTAAAAGCTGATCCTAGATACAGCTGTGCTGCTACGGCTTCTGGGCTCACTGGACAGCATATTTACTCGGCATATAAATAAGCATATATTTATTTGTATTTAAAATGGATGTAGATACTGTAGTTTTGTTTTATGCAAGTGTAAAATGCATTTATATAAGTGATATGGGGTAAATAAAAATAAAAGTCCATAAATGGAAAAAAGAAAAATCTGGTCTATCTTTTGCTGTCAATGAATGCCAGTGATATAGGATAAATTCAAATTGTAACTCCATTAATATATAAAAATTAGTCCATCTTTTGCTATCAGTGAATAGAAATTGGTTTTTACTTATGTCAGTGATGCAAGGTAAATTCTAAAAAAAAAAAAAAAACATTTATTGGCTTTTGGTCCATCTTTTTCTGTCTGTGAGCAGACATTGACATTTAAAAATGTATCTAAATAGTTTCACTATATGTGCAACCGAAAAAGCAGCACATTTGACAGTTGCACCCCCGGTTTGCCCTCTCAGCGGAGGTAAAGGCACTATATCGGTGTGTTCTTGTTCTTGAATGCTTAATGATATGCCCGACTGACAGTGTAATGCTAAACTCACCTGAAAGCGTGTAAACCCCCCCCCCCCTCCCATCTCGCTATTAACCCTCCTGCCGCATGAGCTCCGTTCCCCACTTAATTAACACCTTGCTCTGCTGAAGCTGCTTAACAGTTAGCTCTAACACCTCAGAAAGAGCTGAAAAGAAGGATCACATTTAATAAGCTTTGCTCTGGGTGTTGCTGAAAGCTCTTACCTTGAACATCCGCCTGTATCACCTCAGCTGAAGCAGTAGGATCTTCCATGTTTCCTGTGTGCCTTTGGGGATTTCCTATAAACAGTGTAGACACAAAACACTACACAGTCTTAGGCTGTTACTGCCTGCATATATCTGATAATGGATGTTTCGGCTTGAATTTCTTACAGAATAATTGTTTGCTCACTTATAGATCAGACTGCGACCTCTCTGAGCTCTCTGACTGAAGAAGAGCAGGCCAAGCAGGTTCTGGATCTCTCTGAGGAGCTCAACCGAAGAGTGGCATGTGTGAATGCCTCAACCCTACCAGCAGGGTAAGAATGCAGATGTAGAATACATCCATCCATCCGTATATACATCCATCCACATTGGTATATCATATCTACTGTTCTGCCTGTCTCTCTCTCTCTCTCTCTTTCTCTCTATGTATTTGTCTGTGTCTGTATGTCTATGCACATCTGTCTGGTCATGTGTGCACCTCTGTGTCTAATTGTTCCTGTCTGTCTATTATCTACACAGGGAAGGTTCTCCTGCTCTGCTCACTGGGAAGGTTAACCAGCTGGAGCTCATTCTCCGACAGCTGCAGTATGACCTAAGGAAGGTAAGAGTCCCAAACATAATAACAGGCCTTTAATGGGCAAACATAATGCTTCAACAAATCCTTAACATAGCTGAACACGCACTGTTAGCAGCATTCACCTCAAGGTAGTTATTTGTAACCGCATGCTTTGTTATTATCCTCCAAAGGAGCAAGAAGACAAGGCTATGCTCCAAGAACAAGTTCAACACCTCCGACAAGACAACCTTCGACTGCATGAAGAGAGCCAGACAGCAGCCGCGCAGCTGAGGAGATTTACTGAATTGTTTCTGAACACAATTGACAAGAAACCTTGAGCTGAACTAGTCCACGACTTCCCCCCGTTGTGCTTCGCAAACTACATAACCCAAGGATAAGTAGTCCAGCGTACTGTAAAAAAGATGTTAGGGGAGAAATTTCAGCATTTGAATGTGAACGTGTGCAGAGCTAATATGCTAACACACTAAAAAAAAAACTAAGTCGTAGTTGGCAGGACATGAGAATGTGAATGAGAAAAGGGAGAGTAAGAAATTAAATAAGGTATGTGATATGGGCTGGAAGGGAAAGATTTAATCTTTAATGACCAATCGAAGGGTACGAACATGTGTTGATCGTGTAAGTGAATGTAATGCAAAAAGCCGTGATTTCTTTCTAAAATCTTTGGTTCCATGGGCTTAACATCTACAAGCTACCGATGTAACTCAAGTTCACTCCTGGCTTAGTGGCTGTCCACCCCATCATTTGTCAAAATGTAGACCAGCCATATGCAACGTTCCTTAGTATCCGAAGCTCCCCAAGACTAAGTGTATTGTATACCTGTTTTTGTACAGAAAGTAACACATTGAAACAAATGTTGTAGCAATAATTTAGCTGATGCTGTAATCACAGAATTGTTCAATAAGATTAGCACTGAGTGTGATTTTTGGTTGTATTCTAAAGCTTTTATGTAGGGAAACAAAAACAAAAAAAGATGTTTGTGTGCCTGATGTTATTGGTGGTAAAAGGATCGTCCCTCAGTTGTTTTCGTTAAATCATATGACTGTCTGAGTGCTTACAAAATCCATGCCCACTGCTCTTATCCATTAGGAGGCTGACTGGCGTTGTTTTACCCAAACAGACATTAAACAGTTGAACTTGTGTGGGTGGGCCAGTACATGCAGACTAGCACCTGTAAACCACTTAATATAAAAGCCAAATTCTGCTTGTTGGTGTAAAGTACCTCAGAAAAGTGTCTTGTACCTTCGCCCTCTTATTTAAGCTTATTTAACCTAAGATTGTTATTTTAATGAGAGTATTTTCCTTTTCTGCACTAAAAAAAGAGAGAGAGTAATGGCTCCATGTGGCAGTACTTTGTATACTTGTGTACCTTGTCAGCAGTACTGTGTATAGCTTGGCTGAGAGATAACTGTAAACATAAAATGGTTTATTTCTGGGAAGTTCAGATGTTCAGATGCTGCTAGAGGACAGGATGTTGTTTTTTATGGCCTTTTAAAGATGTTTTTATTTCTTTGTAAATCTGTTTCATTGAGGCTGGAATGAAAAGCTTACCTTTGTAAAATAAAGTTTAGGATGTCAATAAAGTAAGACTTGTGTCATTTTGATATGGAGCTTGTGTTGGATTTCTTTAACTGTAGGGAAACGATTCATTACGTATGCAAAGATGGCATTATTAATTTGGATCATCATATCTTGCATTGGTTTTTTAAAATCCATTATTAGTGTAATTCATTAAAATTAATACATTTCGATGTATAATTTAATTTTGGAAACATTGCCAGTTTTGGTACAGTGTTTGGTCATTGTCCAGTGTAAAATCTGCCAATCAAATTGCAGTTCATGATAATGTTAATTATTTAAATACTTATTAACTTACAACCTGTTATGCCCTTGGCATGTAGGGCAGCAAATAATTATTTAAATATTATATGAATATTAATTACAATGAGCAAAGTTCGATGTTTAATTTTAGGAACACTTTTATTTATTTTAGTACCGTGTTGGGTTTACGTCCAGTGCAAAATCTGCTTTTTTTTTTTTTTTTTTTCATGGTAATGTTAATTGTTTAAAATATTATAAGATTGTTAATTTGTTAAAATGGATATATTTTGATGTTTAATTTAAGAAACCCTTTTAAAAAATTAGGTCAATGCCCCATGTAAAATCTGGGTAATGAATCAGTTGAGAATCCATTAATCTAAAGGAAGGGATTTTAAACTTGTGAACTCTGTATGTGTCTCAGCTTGCTTTTTGAAGCTGTTTTTAAAAGCCAGTGATTGATCGATACTGGCTTGTGTTATTGATCAGACACTTTGGAAGCTGGGGGCACCTCTGCATGACAAAGTGTGACCATCCATGAGCTTCTCCACAATGTTACTAGTAAGAAATATGACCAAGAACCAACCTGTTCAACCCACTTCAGAGATGTTTGTGACATGTTTTAAATCTATGGCTGTGGTGTTGTTTTTGATGGATTAAGATAGATTTAAAGCTGAGAAGATGGAGGAACTTAAACACAGGGAGCTGAATTGTGACATCGTCAATGACCTATTTTAGGAGTGTGTGTTATTCGTGAAAACGCAAAGAAAAATCAATACATTTCTCCTTTTGCTGGTTGTGATTGAGAACAGAAATGGCAGCACTGCCCTACATCTGTGAGAAACCAGTGGAAAAATGTCAACCTTCTTAGGTGACCTGTGATGGATGACATGGACCAAGGTGCCTCTGCTCCTGTGGGAACTGACAAGGTGAAACATTGGTGTACAATTGAGGGTCATTCCAAGATCCTCAGACCAAGATTGGTCACTGTATCTTTGCGTGAACAACGGATAATAAATAAGGGTTAAACTGGGATTTCAGAAGTGAAATCTGAATGTGATTGTGATGCCCTAGACACCAAGATATGACCTTCGCCCAGGGTTGACAAAGAAACTATTATTATTATTATTACTTAAACAAAAAGGTAACAGGTGACCAAATTTAACCCCTGTGAAAATCTAACATTGCAAAAAGTCTTAATTATAACATAAAAACTTCATTATGACATACTAAGTCATAATATGAGATAAAATGTTGAAATTGACAAAAAAAAGTTATGACAAATTAAAATTATGTAATGAAAATTTATTAAAAAAAAAAAGAAAAAACTTTTATGCCATAATTTTGACTTTCTATCATAATTTTGTTCATAATTGATTTATGTCATCATAGTTGACTTATGACACTTATGTTAATTTTGACCTGTATTGTTGACTTTTTATTACCTGACTTTTCGTGGTAGTTTCTATATTTTTATGTGATAGTGTTCTATCATAATTTTTACATTATATATACAATAAGTTTTACATTATAACTGTGACTTTTTATCTCATAACGTTTAAAGTATATCCTAAATTTGACCTCATAAATATGACTTAGCATGCCATAATTTTGTCTTTTATGCCATAATTATGATTTTCCAAAGCATGATCTTTTCTTATGTGCCAGAAATGCACATCCATATTAAGGAGCCATCAAGAGATCAAGAATGTTATATATTTTTTTAGATTTTTCTCTCTGAATCATTGCAGCTCCCAAAAGATAAGTGTTTATTGGAGTTTGATTGAAAATTCAAGTCAGAATCTGTTTTATTGCTTTTGCCTGGCATACATCTGTACTATTTCCCTATGCGTCTGAAGTCCTATTTTAACCATATGCATGCATGTTACATTAGTAACATCATTAAATAGAAATGGTTCATGTCTTGTTATAGAGTTCAAGCAGAGGTCAGTGAATGTCAGCTGATGCACTCAACTTGTGTAATATTTTGTGTTTATCAGCGATGGCAGGCAAGCTATGATGTTCCTGTTGTGAAGATCTGGGAAACATTTGGGAAGCAGGATAAAAGATAAAAGCACAATAATCACAAATTATTCACAGACCACAAACATGTGGTTTGACTCATAATCAGTTTGTTTTAAACTGACTGTTTTGTACTGTGAAGCTTTATAGTCCAGAACTTATGCTGTATTCCACCAAGAAGGTTCAGCAAAAATGTTCAGGTCCAACCACAGCTTTGAGGAAAAACTGCTGAGTGAGGCAATCTCACCGCCTCTGGGAAAGAAATCAAACGCTCCTGTGATTAGAAAGCTTCACTGCTTGGCATCAAGATAAGTGATGGATACGAATTCACAGATTGCTGTTATCCACACGTTGCATAAGAAATCTATGCTTTAGCTATAAATCTGTGCAAATAGCAAAGTCATACCTAGTGTTACATGTCATAGAATGACCACAACACTGATTAGAGACTGAAAAACCACATTAAGCTGCAGAATCAGTGACAAGCCTAATCATGTACTGAATTAAGTCCTTTGAATGTTTGGTTCTGTAACCAAAACTGAATTGCCATAAATGGGTGGATTTGTTTCGTCAGCCCCTTGATGCTTGTTTTTCTCCTTTAGATCTAGCATGATGTACATAGACTGTCAAATGTAACAAGTATAGCTACACAGCCACACTTTACCTGAATCTGGAGTGCCTCTGGGCTCTGTTTTAGGTCTGTCCTGCATTTGTTGCTAACAAGTAACAATAATGAACTCTAGGGCATCAAAAGATACTTGTAAGCCTAATGCATACTTTTGTTCTTTCTCTATTTGCTGTTCAATAATGAATATATGCTTTTTAAGGTCTTCATAGATGGTTTTAGGGTGAGCCAAATAACTTGTTAAGTGTGAACATCCTATCCTACTTAACAGGTTTGGCTATTGCTACCACACTGCTAATGAGTGCATAAAATCTTCTCAGAGAAAATGTTAAGTAAACGCCAGTCTAGTGACAGAACCCGATCTCACTGATGCCCTTGTGTCTAAATGGCTACATTTATGTTACAGGGATCATTCAGCCAAAAATAAAAACTTATTTTTAAGAGTGTGTGGAACATACAGATATTTTTTAAGAATGGTGGTAAATAAACAGTTTTGTTGACCTCTGTTTTATGGACAAAAATATTCTAAAACATTTCTCAAAATATACTCTTTCTTGTTCTACAGAAGAAAGAAAGCTTCTTTGTGGTTGAAAAATAAATGGCAGGTTATCTGCAAAGTTGTTGTTTTTACATCAGTTGTACAATAATAAATAAAATAAATCTGAAATTTGACCCAATTAGGTTAAAAATAATATTATCTAAAATAAAACATATAAAAAATAGATAAATTCTAAATATAAAATTGGGTTCGGATTATTTATCTTCTGTAGTGGATATAAGTATATAAAAAGACTAAATCAGAACTAAAACTTTAGACATCTGGCTCTCACTCTAATAGCAAATGGCTTTGTGAATTGCCGCCTGAAGGGGCACAGGATCACATAGGGAGAATTCAAATCTTGCCCAAGGCAGCTGAAGGTAACTTTGTTTGTCATCTCCCGAGGGTGACCTGGTTGCCTTGCCAACAAAGCATGTAATTGGAAATGAAGCGGCCACACTGCCAAGCCGTCTCTGCTGATCAACCATTGTGTGATGCCTCACACGCGCACACACTTCTTTCAAAGCACGCTGACTGCTGTGCAAAAGCTGGCTGTTTGTAACGGGCTAATGCCCCTCCTGCTTCCTCCATCTTAGCATCATGAATGTTTAAACTCTTCCCAAAAGCACTTTATTTTGTATGTGGCTTAAGTGCAGACCTATCTGTTGAGTAGAGGATAAAACATGTCCGACAGGGAGTACAAAAAAAGTGTGTGTTAAGGGTAACTCTGTGAAAGAAGCTGATTCAGTCATTTTTTCCCCATGAGGCAGTGCATGAGAAGCACTGATGCTCACAAACTTGGTACTTCTAGAACTCGGAAATGGCACTAAAAAACCAAACCCATCAGTTCCAAGAACTTTTCTATTCCTTCATAGCTCAAGTTATAAATCATGAAAATCCATTTGCTACATGAAAATCCTTTTTATTCTTTTCGTTCTGCTTGGTCAATGCTTCTCAAACTCAAAAGTCAAAATAATGTAGTTTGGTTTAATCCAGCATCATGATACCGTCCTCATCCTTAAAGAGTTTGTTCTGTAGCATTGTTGACTCTGAACTTTATATGTCAGTTCGAATACATCTGCAAATCAGAGCACACAGTAGCAAGGGTCATTGATGAACAAGATGAATCTTACTCTAAGCTGTCTTGCCTTACGGCATCAGTTTATGGCATGCCTTCCCAGCTGAAAAAATACATGCTGAAAATTATTTTTTAAACAGACTTTTGTCTTGTTGAAGTAAAAGTCCTCAAACGCATATCCCTGTCTTCTATCCATGCCAAAAGGCCCAAAAAGAATGAAGGAATAGAAGGTGTAAAGAGTTTTTTTTTTTCGTCTAAAGTGCTGCTTTCTTTTTTGCCTCTAAGGTTCTGAATGAGTGAGTCTTTGTTTGAAGCAAGGTGATCTTCAGTATAGTGAAAAAGATTTGAATGAAAGATACATGAGCGCTATTTTAACCAAGGTTGCTCAAGGAAAACAGCATGTCCTACCTGGGGATATTGGATGTCCTGTGTGTGTGTGTGTGTGTGTGAGGGGGGCTTCAGGAAATATAACTGCAGTTATTATTTGATTTTGCATAACATTTTATTATATTACGTCATTTTAGCTATTTCAATATCTCCATATTGGGAAGAACAGTGGTGAACAAGCTCCTACTTGAGTTGAAGAAAGCTTGATAATATGACTGAATCATACTTTGAATGCAAGTATCTATACTGACTACCATTTATTTATTTTATTGCTGTTTGCTATTTGCCATTCTCCTGCTACCTATCATTATTATTAGTCAGCGTGCAAACAAGCATCATATGTTCGGTTCAGTGATGTTTTAGAGAGGCACTCCAAGCGGATCAATGAATTAGTAAGCTGTTAAATACTACATAGCATCATTGTAATAATTGATCCATCATTGATCCATTGATTTATAATTATTACAATGATTCGGTTAATTTGGTAATTATTCGAATAATTTGGGTCACTGAAAAGAATCAGCTTAAATAAATGATCCGTTCATTAATTGGATATTGCGATCCAGACTCAGAGAGCAGGCGCATCCAAAATCAAACACTTACAAAAAATAGTACATCAAATGAGTAGTTTGTCCAAAATTTATAACAGGTGAATAGTACCCAGCTACAGCTGGATCTTTGAATCAGTGAGTTGCTGGCTGCTGCAACTGAATCAATGGAATTCAAAATGAATCATTTGCAAATTGCCAACATGTTCAATGAAAAGAATGAATCATTCAGATCAGACAGTTATTTCTCGTTCCTGTTCACTTAAGTATAAATAAGGAAAATACAGCGGAGCAAAACGTCTGATATTATAGATTTAGATATTATAGATTTAGAAAGTACATGTTTTCCCAAATATAAACATTTTGGTAAAGTGCAATGCATGCAAGTACAGTGATGGAGTAAATAAACTATACTTTTGTCAGTATGGCTAGAATAGAACATTCATTCAAATTTAATATTTACAGATCTCATGCTGCCTGTCTTGAAATGCCATCGATCCAGTTTGGAAAACATTGTGTTGAGGCTGCTTGAGGTTGCCATGGCATTTACATTTAGTGGTATCTTCCCTCTTCATTCCTTGTCTTTTTATTCCAAGGGCGACTTTCCATCCGCCCAGCAGGACACAGGATTTAATTGCTTCCTTCTTGGATGCTCCCGTCCTGTATTGAGTTTTGTGTGGTTGTCACAGGCCGGTTTCGCCAGTGGTGAGAAGATTTATCAAGAGCATTTATATATATTGTTTACACAAGGCGGCCCACTGTGCACATTCTGAGGCACATTTGGACTCTCCAGCTGAGACCCATGAAAATTTGCATTTGTCTTTTGTTAATGCCTTGCAGAGAGTTTTGTGAAAAGCTTTAGGCATGTCCTCCCCTTCAATAGGGGGCTCTCCCTTGGCCAGCTTTGTGATAAGGCAAACGGCAGAATTTGCATAAAGGGGAATTTACATCGAATTTACAAACTCACTGTACTGTCTGACTCTGAGAACCTTAACCAACCTAGGCACAATATTACTCTTCTTCGTGTGAATAGACAAGCGCACTGTAGTCTGTTCTCGTCTCACAACAGCAGGAAAAAACAAAAGGGATGCACCACAAAAAGAAAGCCGTTAGCAACGTGAGGGGAGCCAATGTAGCTGTGGGGTATCTGAGCATGAATATCTCAGATAAGAGGCAAATACAACCATGTTAAGGTAGACAGAGACATATGGAGCCAGCCTGCAGACGTTCCCATTTCTGATGTCATGTCAGGACACAACGGCAGGGACTGGCTTCCCACTGATTTACAGGTTCAGGCACAAACAGAAGCCACAGCTTTACATGAGAGCGATGGGACTGACAGACACAGTGTGGTGTTGCCGGAGGGTGAAATAAAAGTCGCTTATTGTGTCTCAATATGGGAACAAAATGCAACAGAGGAGCATTACAGATAGAGATGTTGACAGGCTCAAAGACACGTCTGTGAGGAACCATATCTATATCCCATATAGCTTTCATTCAGCATCGCTTTCACATATGCAGAATATCAATATGGTGGATAAAATAGAATCACAGCATTTAAAGATGGAAAGAAATATTTTTCTTTATAGCAACATTACAATTAGTAAACAATTTTAAATGATTTGACTATTCTGGTTAAAACAATTTGCACCACAAACCTAAGTGTTCATGATTATCATGATAAATGAAAATAATATGTGACCCTGGACCACAAAACCAGTCATAAGTTGCATGGTTATATTTGTAGCAATAGCCAACAATACACTGTATGGGTCAAAATTATCGATTTTTCTTTTGTGCCAAAAATCCTTAGGTTATTAAGTATAGATCATGTTCCGTGAAGATATTCTGTAAATTTTCTACAGTAAATATATCAAATCGATTAGTAATATGGATTGCTAAAAACTTAATTCGGACAACTTTAAATGCAATTTTCTCAAAAAAAAAAATTTCTGCACCTTTAGATTCCAAATAGTTGTATCTCGGCCAAATACTCAATGGAAAGCTTATTTATTAAACTTTCACCTGATGAATGAATCTCAGTTTCTGAAAATTGACCCTTTTGATATATATTCTCTTGGGTCATCAGTTGGTTCACACAGCATATTGCATACTCTGATTTTGAAGGGAAATATTTAATAAACAGGGATGTGTAGAACTTTATAGATGATATAGTCGGCATTCTGTTTGAAATCTGCTGAGCTTTCTGCGGGCTCTTATTTCGTGCAGACCTTCTCATCAGTTCATAGTGTCCCAGCACGCAAAAATCAGGTCATGAAGTACATCTCAAAATGCCACAATGCTTTTCCTCTCCTAAATGCAGGGACTTGCATATATAGGCATGCTGAATTCGATGCAATGAAACATTCCCCTAATGAAGTAAGGCAGGAGAGGAGAGGCAGGTGGTGAATCTACATACTGACATTAATGTTTCATGAACAGGGCCCGGGGAAAGGGCAAAGATATATTACCATAAGCTTTCCAGAACTATCATCTCAGCGTGTTGTTCCTCTGAGACTGTTTTCTTTTTTTAGAAGTTGCTATTACTCATCTGCTGAGACAAACTCTTTTGAAATTCAGTTCATTTACGTTTCATTCAGTTCATTTAATTTACAAGCATAGAAATCCATCTGTGGTATCGCCTGCATGCCATCTTATTACCGAAGAGGAACAGTTTTTTTTTTTAAGATACCAGCGAACATTTGGTTACCTGAAGCGAAGTATCAAGTATTCAAAATGCAAATTTCTGTCCAGTAGGTTCCACAGGCACTAGCTGGTTTAAACAGCAGATTCAGGATAAAGAGAGAGAGAGAGAGAGAGAGAGAGAGAGAGAGATGGAGTAATAATTCAGCTAGTAAAGACATCTTGGAACAGGTTATTGATAGTGTCAGAGTGACCCCTTCTGGCTTGGAGGTTATTACCTGAACATGAGGTCCCAAGGGTAAACTTTCACATTGGGAGCTGAGCTCAGCATCAGGCCAGACATACACAAACTTGCATTATATGTGCTTTTACTGATCTAATCCATTTTACTGTATGTTACAGAAGGATGGGAATCAAAAGTTGCTGATCATTAGCAGATGCTAATTCCGCTCTCTCGGGTATCGGGTAATACATGGAGACTCCTGGGTGTTCTTGCAAAGCAGGCTTTTTCCGTAAGGTATGTTTATTATCCGGAACAGCTTTTTATTCCACTTTTTAGACGGGATACATGGGGCAACAAAAAAAGATATATGTATAATAATAATAAGGATTGGAGTGGCGGAGAGGACGCTGGCGCTGGCTGTTCGCCGCTTCTCTGCAAATTCGCGCAAATCCGCTCTACCGTACTATTCTTACTGTAGTTACTGAAATCGCTACAGCAATTGACGGATATTTTTTTTGCACTCAGTAGCCAACTGATTGCTACGTGAAGTGTTACCTGGCACATACCTGTTACTAAGCTGAAACCGGCAAAGTCACAGTGTATTCTCCACTCTTTGGCTTCAAATCCCTGAACCAACTTCGGGTTCTGCAATCGCCTCTGCCTTCAAGCGGATGTCTGCACGTGGAATACCATCTTTGTGGAAGCTGTGGATTACCTTGGCTTGTGTCGTTGTCTTTCACCAGTACTCGCCTGGATATCGGCTAGCCGCTAACACATCACGCATCATGTTGTGGTCCGACACCTCGATGCAACATCTCCGAGCTCTCAATAACAACAACCGAGCTCCCCTGCAGCAACTGGATCTTCCGTACCGACCTCGATATATCCATAGGGGATCAAGGCGCCGGTTTGTTGTGTTTAAATCCGGTGACCACAGCTCCATCTCATCCCTCTGGTCGGCATCGCGTCCCGTTGCGCAACTGACACGTCACCGTTTGCGTCATCAGAGTACCGCTACTCCTGGCATAGATAGTGCTGGGTGTAAACGGTGCACTGTAAAACCTGGAGTGGATCGCAGGGTTCTCCGCCCTGTCAATAAACTGGATTTTAGAGCTCAAATGACATTTGAACTGCTAAATGTGCAGTCCCTGTCAAACAAATCTGGACTTGTATACGACCACATCCTGGATAAGGGGATAGATATTCTCTGTCTTACAGAGACATGGCAGCAGCCTGGAATATACTCATCCCTAAATGAGGCCTGCCCACCCGGGTATAACTACCTCGATAAGGCTCGTACAACTGGCCGTGGTGGGGGCCTAGCTGTTTTACATCGCAGCAACATTGAATTATCCCCCGTGTCTGTGCCCAGTACTGGCTCATTTGAAAGTCTGGTTTTTAGTTGCAAAAAAGCTTTTTCAGCAACAATAGCCCTCGTCTATCGCCCTCCCAAACCACAACCAACTTTCATTTCTGACATTCATGATTTTCTAATCTCCCTCTGCACAGCTCACTCAAATATTCTGGTTATTGGTGATTTCAACATACACGTGGACTCCCATAACTGTAAACTGGCCTCAAATTTCAAACAAACCCTGGATTGTCTTAACCTCCAACAGCTTGTGGATGCCCCCACACACAATAGGGGGCACACACTGGACCTTGTCATTACAGACTCCCTCTCAGTTTCAGGCCTTCAGGTGTATGACGTGGGTGTCTCCGATCACCTGGCGGTTACATTTGAAGTCCCAATATTAGTTCCTCCCACCAAACCAAAACGCCATATTACCTTCAGAAACATTAAGAACTTGGACGCCACCTCCCTCAGTCAACATCTCCAGCATCTCTCCCCCTCTCCTCACTCATCAGCTGATGACTTAATGGACTACTACAACACCAGCCTCACCTCTATTCTGGATTGTCTTGCTCCATTAAAAACCCGGACAGTCACGTTTACCCGCTCTGCCCCCTGGTTTACAAACGAGCTGAGAGGGATGAAGAGGTCTGGCCGTGTCCTGGAGCGTGCCTGCAAAACATCTGACCTGACGGTGCATAAGTTGGCCTACCGGGAACATCGTAGGGCTTATGCCAAAGCACTCTCCAAGGCTAGGTCAGAATACTACTCAACACTTATAAATAACAACCCAGGTAACTCCAAAAAACTGTTCTCCACAATAAATCACATCATCAAACCACAGATTTCCTCATTCTACAGTCCAACTGATATAAATTGCAACCGGTTTCTTGATTTTTTTACATCAAAAATTGACATTATTCGCTCCTCATTTCCACTTCTAAATAGCACCTCACTAGACCTGCCCGCAACACCCATCTCTCAAACCCTATCACAACTGTCCCCCACAACGCAGCAGGAGGTCGAGAACATCATTCGTAAATCCAAAACATCCACTTGCCGCCTTGATCCCCTCCCATCTCCTCTGCTTAAAACTCACACTAACTCTATCAGTTCCCTCATAACCAAAATAATAAACATGTCCGTAGAGACAGGCTATGTTCCCACCTCCCTCAAAACTGCTCTCATCAAACCCCTCCTCAAAAAACCCACCATGGACCCTACACCACTGTCGAATTACAGACCAATTTCTAATCTCCCATTCATCTCCAAACTCCTGGAAAAAGTTGTTTCCACCCAGCTCCATAATCATCTAAAATCCAACAGGCTATATGAGAAATTTCAATCTGGTTTTCGTCCCTCCCACAGCACAGAAACAGCTCTTATCAGAGTCACCAGCGATTTGCTGATGGCTTCTGATTCCGGTTCCACATCCCTCCTCATTTTTCTCGACCTCTCTGCTGCGTTTGACACTGTAGACCATCACATTCTCCTGCACCGACTTCAGCACTACACAGGTCTTTCTGGTACTGCCCTGAAATGGTTTCACTCCTATCTCACTGATAGAACCGAGTATGTAGCTCTGGGTGATGTAAAATCCAGACCCCACACTGTCACCTGTGGGGTCCCCCAGGGCTCCGTACTCGGTCCAACCCTCTTCACCATTTACATGCTCCCCTTGGGTCGTGTCGTCAGCAGGCATGGAGTTAATTTCCATTGCTATGCTGACGACACACAACTCTACCTTCAAGTCACTCCCTCTAGCTCCCCCTCTACCACGACTGCCCGCCTTAGCTCCTGCCTGGAGGAGATAGAGGCGTGGATGAGTCAAAACTTCCTGCAGCTGAATGGCTCCAAAACAGAGGTCATTCAAACTGGAACTGTTCATCAACTCCGCTCCTCTCCAATCACCACTGTTTCACTCTTTGGACACACCACTCCCCTTTCTTCCTCTGTTACTAACCTAGGGGTAAAATTTGACCCCCACCTTTCCTTCGACAGTCATGTCACCTCCATCTGCAAAACTGCATTCTTTCACCTCCGCAATATTTCCAAACTGCGCCCCTCCCTCTCCATTTCTGCTGCAGAGAAGCTCGTCCATGCTTTTGTCTCCTCCAGGCTGGACTACTGTAATGCACTCCTCATTGGGATTCCTGGCAGGAGCCTTCAAAAGCTCCAGTATGTTCAGAACAGCGCTGCCAGGGTCCTGATGAGGGTGCGAAAACATGAGCACATCACCCCCATCCTTCGTTCGCTGCACTGGCTCCCCATTCAGTCCCGCATAGAATATAAGGTCCTCCTTCATACCCATCACTGTCTGCACGGTGCGGCGCCCACTTACCTCACTGAGTTGCTCACGCCAAATTCATCAACCAGAACCCGGTCAGGCCAACAGCACCGTTTGGTCATGCCCAGGACACGGCTCAAAAAAAAATGGGCGACAGGGCCTTTCAAGTCGCTGCTCCCTGCCTGTGGAACGCCCTCCCAGACCACCTCAGGGCCCCGCAGACAGTGGACACATTCAAAAAAGGACTAAAAACCCACCTTTTTACACAGGCTTATTTTAACAGCTAAAGCTTGTTTTTAGTCCCGTCTTTTAACATGTTGTGTTTTTATTGTAATACTGTATTGTTTTTAATTATGTTCTACTGTAGCACTTTGAGATTTGGTGTCAAATGTAAAGTGCTTTACAAATAAAATTTATTATTATTATTATTATTACTTGTTTCTAATTATATTGCTGTTATTATATTATATTATATTTTCCTTATATTATTTATTTTTTATATATATAAAATGAATGCATAGTATATAAAATAAGCTTTCCAGAATCATGTCAGCTTAGTAACATTTTAATGAAGAAAAAAAAAACATGAATATAAAAGCTTTGTACATGTATAAAACATATTTAGGCTAGATACTATTTAGATGCTTGTTTTTAATTAATTATACTATATTCATCTTCAGAGTCATGCATGCATTTCATGTCAAATGAATTAAGAACATCTTTTTTTCTAAATAAATAAATGAATTTTCCTAGTTCTTCTTTATAATAACTTTCCACATCAGTGATGTTGACCACAGATTCTCATGTAACAGTAGAAAGGAAAGAGCACCCATCTCTTCCATCCTTCTCTGTAAGTAGGTCAGGAGCGTTTCTACAATTCTCAGACAGCCTCTGACACACTTTTCTTGGGCATTTAGTTCATATCTTTTCTTAAGTGCTTTTGTGTGAAGATGGTCCCCGGAGATTTGTTCTCTCTGTTTCCTGCCCAGCCACAGACTGCTATAGGTTGCCCTCAGTCTACATGTTTAACGCCCACATCTGTGTCCATTAAGGCATGTTTCATTGCCTCAATGACCCTATATCCATTGACTTTTCTTAGCAAACAGCCACTATATTTTTTTAGTTAGAGATAATGTTATATTACCTGTAATTTGAGGTCAAAATCAATGCTTTGTAGAACTATGAAACTATTGGTAAGTGGCTGATAATTTTTGTGACAGTGAAATCACACAAGTTTAATTTGTTAAGCTTTTTTATTACAGTTATAATAATAGCCTAGGTTTAAATGACTCATCTACTTCATCAACTAAATAAATACAGTATGTGTATTTATTCATTATTCTAAAAATCTAAATTCTAAAAAGCTAAGATATACAAGGATTTGTCACAACTTCTTTAACATTCACAAGTTTATTAAGTTTTATGAAAATGCTCTCCAAAATAGTTTTATATGGAGTATAGCATGTCATTCAGTAGGACATGTCACCTTCCCAAGAGTATTTCATGTCCTATAAACACCATATGGCAAGACAAAATGTCATTGGATTCAGTGCATTTACATTGTGTTTCTTTGCAGGGCCTTTGGGGTTTGTATTACTCCGTATTATAAATCAATGAGTCTATTTGAAATAAGATACACAGAAATCAATACTAAGTTTTGCTGACTCCCAGCGCTATTACATAATGCAGTCAGGTCGGAGAAACATGGTTTATGTTTCATACAGAAGAGTGTGAGTAGAGCACATGATTACAAAATTTATAAAGAGGCTCTGAACATCTACAGAAATTATGATTATTTTCAGTATCGTCTGATAAGAAATCCAGATCTCTAAACTGCCTTGTATATCAGCCTGCCAGCAAAAATCATCTGGTCAAACAGAGGCTTCTACACCTGATCTGTGGCTGTAATGACTGCACAATCACGAGAGCGGCACAAGCCACTGTTGTCCTTGTTGATATTCACGAAGCCTGCCATGCGTGTGACTCACTTCTATTTCTGAAAAGTGCTTTCTGAAGTGTTGGAAAACTACTCATCTTAAATTCCTCATCCCGGCAGGCCTCGTAACCATCTGTGTTTTCAGCCTCCTCTCTCTCTCCCTCTCATTTTCTCTGTCCGTATCTCTGTCCCTTCGAGATCACAAGACATCTGGAGTTGTGCTCCTGTCGTGTTGTGCTCTAATAGAACAGACTGTTTAGGACTTTGTTCTCCTTCCTGAATTTTATTCTCATGAATGCGATTAATAGATCTCGCTGAAGAGCCATGTCTCCAGGTAACCTCTTTAGATGTGCTCATGATTACCCAAACAGCTATTTACATGGGGGGTTTGGGTCCTTCTGTTTCAGCTTTCTTCATTATAACACCTGTGCATTTTGAACAATGTTTGTAAACATATGTGGCTGCCAAATGATGTTTTAATGAAAAATTCAATTAGAGATGCACTGATATTCAAGTTATGAACAATACTGATAAGCAAATAATTATTTTAATGTTATTAATCTGTGTTGTGTGAACGTTACTGTAGTTCTAGCCTAAATATGAACATGTATTTACTCATTTCACTTGCACAAAAACAGATTCAGTGTTCCTCAAAATGAATAAAAAGATTCAAATGCAAACTCAGAATATTATACAAATCTGGAATAACTAAATATGTTAATTAACAATGACAAATATAATTTATGTATTTAATCCCATTTTTTTGACCAGTGTCTTTACTACTGACCTTCAGTGATCCAATTCAACCATGCTAATAAGCAAAAATGACTCATTTGTGTTTCATTTTTGTTATTGCTGAATAGTGTTGAACTTTCTTCTTCTGCATCATAATCTTCATGCAATTTGTTTGAGCTGTGCCCTCTACTGTTCAGACATGAATGTACATGTTGTAAAAGGGCTTTTACATTTGTAAAATAACTTTTCCTATATTGAAAACAAAGAAGCAAACCCTGCACAGATTTTAAAAGTAACTCAAAAGTAACGTAACACATTACTTTCCATAAAAAGTAACTAAGTAAAAATGTAAATAGTTGCTTTTTTAAGGAGTAATGCAATAATGTGTTACTTTTAAAAGTAGGTGTAAAAAATATTATAATGGGCAATATGAAAAAAATATTTATTTTGAGATTTGTTAAAAAAATTACATTTAGCTGTCATATTTAGTGACAAAATAAATGTAAATGTAAAATATAAAAATTGTGGAAATAAGCATGAACAATTAAAGATCCAATACTAATTGATATCAATGATTTAAATTATCTTTATTATCAGACAATAACTAAAAAAAAATCACTAATGCATCCCAGAATGTAACTAATGGGTACCATCAGTATGTAACACTTTATTTTAAGGTGTCCATGTTAGACATTTTACATAGGCTATATTTACTATTATAATAACAATAATAATCAGCACTGGTGCCCCTCAGGGCTGTGTTCTCTCCCCACTGCTCTTCTCCCTCTACACCAACTACTGCACATCTAAATACCGCGCTGTCAAGCTCCTGAAGTTTGCAGACGACACCTCACTCATCGGCCTCATTCAGGACGGTGACGAGTCTGCCTACAGACAGGAGGTTAAAGAGCTGGCTGTCTGGAGCAGTCTTAACAACCTGGAGCTCAACACACTCAAAACAGTGGAGATGATCGTGGACTTCAGGAGACAACCCCCTGCTCTCCCCCCACTCAGCATCTTGAACTGCACTGTAACACCAGTGGAGTCATTCAGGTTCCTGAGCACCATCTCCCATGGCCTGAAGTGGGACAATTACATAAACAAAGGCCCAGCAGAGGCTGTACTTCCTTCGCCAGCTGAGGAAGGTTCAACTTGCCACAGGAGCTGCTGAAACAGTTCTATCGTGCCATCATTGAATCTGTCCTCTGCACATCAGTAACTGTCTGGTTAAACAGATGATTCTTCTGCACAATCTGACTTTGCTGCAGCCTGGAATTGAACTACTGGTTTCGTCTGGTCAGAGGAGAACTGGCCCCCCAACTGAGCCTGGTTTCTCCCAAGGTTTTTTTCTCCATTCTGTCACCGATGGAGTTTCTATTCCTTGCCGCTGTCGCCTCTGGCTTGCTTAGTTGGGGTCACTTCATCTACAGCGATATCGTTGACTTGATTGCAAATGAATGCACAGACACTATTTAACTGAACAGAGATGACATCACTGAATTCAATGATGAACTGCCTTTAACTATCATTTTGCATTATTGACACACTGTTTTCCTAATGAATGTTGTTCAGTTGCTTTGACGCAATGTATTTTGTTTAAAGCGCTATATAAATAAAGGTGACTTGACTTGACTTGTTTCAGCTCAGCTATCAAATCTGAGCTCAGAAGACTACTGCTGAGCGAGTCATTGGTACAACAATCCCCTCTTTCCAAGAACTGTACTTATCCCGTGTGAGCAAAAGGGCCAGTAAAATCACTCTGGACCCCTCACATCCAGCACATTTCCTCTTTGAACTGTTGCCATCTGGTCGACGCTACAGAGCACTGAGCACCAGAACGGCCAGACACAGGAACAGTTTCTTCCCTCAGGCAATCCACCTCGTGAACACTTAACAATAATCTTGGAACACACAACACTATATACATTAACTATTTAACACCATACTTGTTTACATATAAAATAAAATGTTCCCCTTGGAATTACAAGGTTTTATCTGACATTTTTGTCAAAATTGAGTTATTACCATATTGTTATTCTGTGACAACTTATTTCGTTATGTGATAGATTTTTTTATGTTGTATACATTATGGGATTTTTATCTAAAAAACAATAAGGATTTATCCACATAGTCGAATGGAATGCAAAAACTTTGAGGCTCAATATCTCAAAACTACTCAGAATGCAGATAGAACCTTATAATTCCAAGGGGACGAGGTGCATCTATCTTCCATCCTATTCTTTATCACATTACACAAGTGTTGTTAGTTTGACATAAATGGCCTTCAGCATTTCCCTGGGGACTTTTAACTATATTCTTAGATCCCTAAATCCCTCGGTCTCAGCCATGTGCATAAACTGACATATAATCTGTTTTGGATTATATTTAATCTTTGTGTTTCTCTGTATTGGCAGACTCTAATATGAGAGTGTATTATTTATTTTTTTTAACCCAACATTAAAATATTTGAAGTGTCATTAACCATCATCTGTTAGTTTGAGCCGAGAGTAAAGGACATCTGGTAATTTCCCTCTTGGTTCAAAGATTGGCTTTATTCGTTTCCTCTGAATATTCTGTGATCTTAGTGAACTCTCTTTCTCATTTTTCACCACCACTACTGTTTTCTTTGGGTTCAATAAATTTGTTGTGCAGAGAGTCAGTGAAATGCACTGTGGTAATGATCTCCATTTGAAAAATACATCTGCATGTGTAGGTGTGTGTGTGCGCGCACTTGAGCCGGACTGTTCCAGAAATTAATTTATCCCCATCACCATGTGAGTGCGGATAAGGTGATGGTGGCTCGTTTGAAGAAGACTCCTTTGAAAATCTTTAAGCCCCTTTTCAATGGATTACCCACGGTGGCATCGAACACTCAACAATGCATGTGGGGGTACTGAGGGACTAGCCGTAAGTTTAATTAGAAACATGGAGGGAGGTCGCTGGGCTATCTGCTAAAAAAAATGAACACATTTTAGTCCCGTTCCCCTCACAGACACTCTGCTGTCAGGATGCAGGGACTTCAAAGCGAAGAGTTGTGCGGGGATCAGGATTGCAGCTCTGTGTGGTTTGCTTGGAGAGCTGTTTACAGACAGAACATGCTGGGAGCTCGGGCCGACCTTTCTGTGGGTCCTGTTTCAAACTCCTCAACTGTGCACCGAATATAAATCAATGTCAGAGTGAACATGTGCACACTGCAAAGTTTCATATATAACAACCATAGTTAAATGATGGAGTGGATCCCTCAGATTAAGGTTTCCTTTATGGGGGTCCGTGATGGAACTGCAGGACATCTGTGATGAAAAGCCAATCATTAATGGAATAAGTAATATGTAGAATTACAAATTCAAAAGAAAAACAAAACACTCACTAAAATATGATTTTTTTTTATTTGTTAACCTGCATGTCATGTGACCACATGAACTGACACAGGGAACCTATGAACATGTGAATGTGTTGTTAAATTATATAAATATTCATTTAAATTGATATTTTAGGTCTGTTGATATTTTAGTAAGTTGATATTTTTGGTAAGTTCATATTTTAGGTCTGACAAAAAACAGTTTGGAAATCCCTGGCCGTAATCATTATTATGTGTTAATTGGTACATAAACTGCTGCTTTTAAACAAAGCACAGTCTCTCTGCGGGTTGCCATGTCTGTTTATTATAAGCGTCTTTGGACTTGTTTTTCAATAAAGTCGCTTATGAGTAGGTTACAGTTTTTTTATGTAATTATTTACAGAGTACAGTCATGTATTTGGGTCATTTGGGATTATTTTGGTAAGGCAAGGTTTATTTTGGACTAATTTTGTCAAATCTATTTATGTTATATTAGGGACCAAAAGCGCATTATGTCTATTAATTTTAAATAAACCACAGCTAACAGAAGTGTTGTTTTGTTTATGTTTGCAAAGCTGCTTTTAAACAAAGTTTGCTCTGTTTCAGGGTTGCCATATCTGATCTTATAAACATCTTAAGGTGTGTTTTTATGATGCTGGTTAAAAATAGTGTGCAACCTTTGTAGTTATTTACTGAGTACAGTCACACATTTAGATGTTTAAGCTTATTTAAGATAAGTTTTATTTCAGGCGTGTTTTGTCAAATCCAGGTTTTAATGGCAAGATCTGGCAACACCGTTTGTAATATATAGGCCACCAGGCAATTAAAGGGTGAAGTGACAAATACATTTAGATGTAGTGTATACATGACCAATGATTCTTGGCATTAGTCTCATTAATCTAATTAGTAGATCATACACAGTAAGGTACAAGGAACACTTTGGTCTTTTCAAATCATTTTGCTTGTGACAAACACTTGATATTGAAGTCCTTTGGTATTTGGAATCAAATGAGCAAGCTTTGAGGTAATAACATTTGATCATGTTCCACAAATTTCTCCTTAAGGGGCTTATTCAAATTTTCTAGTCACTGCAATCTTGCTTCTTTTAGAACACTAGAAGCTTGGCTTTGGAAATTGCATCATTTACAGTGGGTTGATCTCCTGAGGTGCCAAGCAGAATGTTTAATAATTACCTATGAAATCTTGTCCCTGCTGCTCAAGGAGAAATAGACTGATTGTTTTTGGGAGAAAAAAAGGGGAAACCCGGGGCATCAACATCAACAGGAAGCAGAAATTGGTTATTATGTTCTGAGCTCTCATAATTTGAATGTCAGGCAGTCTTGTGTAAACAAACGCAAACTACATCAACAACAACTTTTCTATAAACTTGTCACTATCAATTCCTCTCCTATGAAACCGTTAATGTCAGAGAGAAAATAGACCTTACACACCCACATCTATTCATCTCAGTGATTACCAGTGTGAATACTAGCTTATATTTGGATTGCTTGGAAATTGACATTTATTATTCTTGATGATAAAATGCACAGGAGGCAGACTCCATCTCTGTCATCTCTTCCCGCTGAGAGTAACGGGCAATTCAGACTCGGAGGAATCTCGGCTTCACTCATCAAGGTTTATTATTGAGCGCGTTTCCGTGAAATGCAGTCCACCGTCTCTCAGGATAGATGTGCTGAAGTAAAGCGCTGGAGCAATTTGTGGATGTGCTGAATTCAAGGTCATGTTTTTGGTTCCAGGTATGCTGATAGGGTTTTTTTTTTTTTTTGGTTTACTCACTATTCTTAAATTCCAACAACTTACACCTTTCAGAAACACACTCAACTAATACAAATGATTTTTTGAATGATATATTATTCAAGCATTATGGAGAGGAGTGGTGCTTGTGCTGAGAATGGCTAATTTACATAAATAATATATATTTTCACTTAAAATGTAAAAACATTACAAATGTCGGTGAAGTGACAGGCCTCTGCTTCCTCCTGATATAATTAACCATATATATGCATCATAAAAACAAGTCATGATTAGCATCCAAGCGTTTTAACTAGTGTTAACTACAAGAGATTTGGCTGGCTTGTTGCATTTACTTAAGTTTAGCTTTGCTACACATACACTGAATTAAGTGAAGCACTGTGAGTGAAGTTCATGGCTGGACTGGCCATTGGGCATACCGGGCATTTGCCCGGTGGGCCGACGTTATTTTTGGGCCGATATCTCATACTCATACTTTTTTTTTTTTAAACGGCCCATAAAATTTGTACATCGGCGGCCCATTCGTTTTGTTTTGTTTTGCTTAATTGGCGGCGCTGGGTTTGTGCCGGTGTAATGCATTGGTCAAAGTCAGTGTTAGTTTTTTTTTTCTGACAGACCAGCCCATGAAACACGTAGATCAGTGGCCCATTGGCTCTTTTCTTGATTGACACTGGGCTGGCCCAATCACAACTTTAAACGAGTGAGCGAGCGGCAGCAGTGTCAGTGTGTATCTGTAAAAAAAGATGGAGAAGAAACGCAAGGAATGTGCAGATAAATAGCGTGAAAAAATAGAACCAGGCCCTTAAAGCAGACACTGTAAACTGTGTCAAAATATATGTTTTCTGACCTTCATCAGCTCCTGTGGCAGATGATGATAGTGAGGACGGAGGATCAGGAGAGAGATGAGAAAGTGTAGAGCCTGCGGTAAGCATAACTACTTTCAAAACACTGAGGCCATGTCATGAGTGTAGATTATTTCCACATCTGCATAGTTGACGATTACCGCAATTCACTAGAAATTTAATAAGAGGCGTTTGTAAACCATGTTTTCCGCCAAAATAAAAGCTTGATGCAGTTTGCTCAAAATAAAAGATCATGTGCTTATCTCTTTCAAGTATAGAAATTGGTACAACTAATTAAGAAAGTTTCCTTTATTTTTTTGTGCATTTGTTTTACAAAATATGGCTATTACTGTCATTGGATTAATATTATAACGATTATTATGTATAGGTGTAATGTAAATAGACACTGTAACTAAAAGAGGTTTGAATTTTTCTTTGTTTAATTTGCACACTGAATATGGGTTGGAGCTTTTAATTTTGAACTCTCAAAGTGCATCAGATTAATGAATTTAACATTAAAATGCACAAAATTTTCTCACGGGGGGGCATGCCCCCGAACCCCCCTAGAAGGACCGAGGACACACCACCATAGTTTTAATAAAAATCCTGTAAGAAACACTGGTATTGCTACGCCTGAGCCGCTTATAGCTTGTTTTAGGATTCACCGCTGTGGAGTATAGTTCAACTGCATTAATAAATATACAATTTTGACTTATTTCATCTGTTAACTCTCACTCGTTCCTATACTCACTCATTACATGGCATTAGTGGTTTTAATGAATAGGGGTTGGTATGCATATAATTAAGGGCGTGCAAAGATGGGTGGTGTTTATGATCATATAGTGGGCCGGTCTGGGCAAAAATGCCCGGGCCGATTTTTTGTCCCAGTCCAGTCCTGGTGAAGTTATCCATTTTTAGTACAAATAGGTCTAGATTGTAAAAATGTGTAGTTTGTGTTTCATGCATCTGTGACATATATCGAGTGTGTAATGGTATTTCATGAGTGATTTTAGTGTTTGTGTCTGTACAGTTATGAACAAATAATGATGTTGGTTTGAGATATCAAATTAATTGCTACAAAGTGAACTACAAATTAACAATAATAGTTTTTTAAATCAGTGAATTAAAAGCATGTTCTAGAAATGATGTATTCTGAACAGTATGTATAATCTAAGTCTTAACATGTTGATTTGTAGTCCTCCAGGTTAATAGAGTTGTGTGATTGCGACTTTTTTAATCCCTTGCATGTCGTCTCTTCTCTTATAGGTTAATCAATCTGACTCATGTTGCAGCCATTAGCAATCAACAACAATCTGATCAATTCCTGATGGACAATATCAAGTCCCGTCCTATATTTTTTCCCATTCAGAAAGTCATTTCACTTGAATGAAATGTATGTCACAACTGAAAAGAAAAGATGTCAATCTCAATTCCCATTGCATGTCAACTTTACATACCCACCCCTTCCGAAACTTTTCATCTCCAACCAGCTAAAAATACCTGACCTCTTTATCAAGAAATGCTGAAGTGTACTTTGTAAAAGGCTCTCCACTGGACATCATAAATGATGCAGGTAGTGGATTTATAGCTTGTAATCGCTAGCTGTTAGTTCATGGGAAATATTGAAGAAATCCAAAACACAGTCATTTAAGTACTGGGTTATAAAATGATGGGAAAGGTTTTTTGTTGTTGTTGTTGTTGTTGTAAGAAATCTGCCAAAAATACATTTACATGAAGTTCCAGGGAGCGTGACTAAATTTTCTAACATTACAAGATTACAGCAACCACTCAGAACACCACAGCAGTGAGTTTTTAACAGACAAGCACTTTTATTCATACAATGTAAAAATCTAGTTCTGGTTATTGCAATTAATTTACCCCGATCTCATATGAGAAAAGATGTGACTATGCATACGTTTTCCTAAAATGTGAACCTCCAGGTACAAAATTATCTTTTCACATGGGATCAGACAGAATTAATTATACCAATCCATGTTGTTGCAGACCATTTTAGACATAAAAACAGATTTACAGCAAGTGTTTGTCAACATTTTAACCTGAAATCCAATGGCACCTTAGACATAGCTCACAAATAGTATGTGTAAATGGATAATGTTGCATCTTTGGAATGTATAGCTGACATGCAGCATATTACAAAAGCAAACACTCCTACCATAAACCTCCTAACTGACCCCGGTCTAGTCACGCACTGCAGACATCAGGCACTGTTAAGCAAAGTAAACAAATTCATGAGTAAATATGATTCATGCAGCCCAACTGTCACACAGAGAAGGACACAATTCCCACTGGGAGCTTAACTAACCTTAGCTGTTTGCCAGGTCATTCCTGGAGGGCTTGGGAGGCCAAAGTAAAGTCAACCCAAAATACAGGGTTTTCCACAGCACTTTCCCATGCAGCTTAATCTAGATGTGACAGAATTAGACCTTTCGTCTCCAACACTTCAGAACAAGACCAGCCTGCATTGGAAAATTAGCCATATAAAGAGGACCTAGACTGAAAGGATGTGTGGTTAACTTTGGGAGTTGTCAGGGTTGGGAGTGCAATAGCAGCTCTGAACGAATATGTTTGGATGTCTTTGAGACATTGTTGATGATTCAGATTTTCATCTGCTGAAAATATTCAATCCTCCCCGGCAGTGTCATCGTCCTGGCAGCAAACCAAGAAAAGCAATTCACAGCAATTCAAGTGCGTGAACTGGCCACGCATGTATTGATGCATTAAATCTGTCAGTCTGGTAAAGAAATATTGAAATGAAAGATGTTAAAACATATATAGACTATTTGAGTGAAACAAAATAATCAAATGGCACAGTAAGTAAAAGATAAACACTGTCACATACTACAGAAGCAGCACTGACTAATAGATCTGTCTGCATTAGAGGTCTAAATCATCTAGATGAAACAGACACTGCAGAGAAAGCAGGTTACAGAGAGGTCAATTCTGAGCAAATATTATTCATTTAAAGATAAATGTTGTTTCGATAAGTTCATATTTAGTAATATATTAGTAATATTTCTAATTACAGTGCATTTTTGCTATGTCAATGAAAAGAGTTCCAAACAAAGCTATGGCAAAATTAACCATTAAGGTGCTGTCATATTTACAGTTTTCAGCACATTTTCCCTTGTGAAATCAACCCATTTCGATAGATATTGCAAATTTCACCCGTGCACTTATTATTGTTTCATGACCTTCAGCTGTGTGTAATTCAGGTTCTTTGCCACCTGAATATACTGTATGTTGTGTTGTTTGTTTCTTTGGTTGTTGAAATCTTGTTTTCTGTTATGTGTATCTATGCTCCAGCTTACCTTGTGTGTTTGCCTTGTTTTTCCCTGTTTTTTTTTTTTATTATTGTTTGGGACTCAGTAAACTGCACTTGGATTTTCATTGTTTTTCAGAGTATTCCGTGACACATAATGTTTTTCACCTACTTGACAGTAAGGAAGTCTTTGATTTTGCTTGTTTAATTCCTCGACTAATCACTGTTTTGAACAAATCAACTGAGTGAATGAATCAGTAAATGATTGCATAAGTCTCTTTTTAGTTCAGTAATGAATCAATGTTTTGAATCAGTGACTCACTAAAAAGATATACACTTGTCATCTCCTGCTGGTGTATGTTTTTTTTTACTATTATATATTATATTAGATTATATATTATATTAGAGTTATATTAGTTATCTGCTATTGGTCATTGTTTAAAAGTTATAGGCATAATCATTGAACACACATCAGATTTGTCTGTTTTAGAAAAAAAAAACTTTGTTTTATGTACAGAGCCTCCTGCTGACATTTTACAGTGGATCGGATATCTGACAACCATCAACATATTAATAGATTTTTCAATCATATCTTTTTTATGAACTATAATATATGTATGATAATTAATTGACAAGCTAACCCACATTTCATATCCACTGAGTCATTAACAATGACTACAGCTTGTTTAGTGAGGCTGGAACACAAAATTCAAATTTCAAATCTGAGAATGGCATGAATTATTAAACTAATAAAAGTGTTCCTATAAAAGCTCATCCTTGTAAGCAGTGGCAGTTTCCTACGAAGCTGACATAGAAAGGAAAGGTAAATCTAATGAGATATGAATTGATGTGTATGTGTGCGCATACGTATGTTTAAATATTTTAGTGCATAAAATATACAGATTTAATGGGTTTGCACTTAAATGTCTCAGATTGGCCAAATGAAAAATTTAATCTTTCGGATGCTAATACACAAACTAACTCCAGCATCACTGCACAGATTGAATAAAAGCTACTTTTTACCACGAAACGTATGTGAGGTTAACTTTCTCAGTGCAAGCAGAGCGAAAATGCCATTTACTCAGGCAATATTACTGTCACAGGAGGATTTCTCTGTATTTAGAGTCAGAGAGAGCCTTGAAAACAGGTGTGGTTGTTAACATTCTTTAATTTAATGCAAAACACTCTCTGTCTCTGATCATCTTTTTTTATATGCAGACTGTGCTAATGAAGTGAAAAATTTGTGCAGTGCTTGCAATATCACACCCATGAAGTCATATTTCATCTCGGACAGACTTTAAAGTAAGTTATTTCATGTCTGAATGAATATGTACTAAAGGATTTATCTATCCATCAAATACCATATGAAATGTAAATCTCCCAGGAGTGGATAAAAAGATAATTAGTACTTCTTTCGCTCCCTGCTGCTGTCTTTCCGTCCGTAGATGATGCTCTGTGTGCCTCTCTCTCTTTTTTCATCACTACACTTATTGAGAAGTGAAATCTTATATCTGATTCGGTTTCCATGGCAGCTCCTGGTGGGGTGGCAATACAGCCAAAGAGTGATATGAGCGAACATCATGTTTATGTGTGAACGGAGTGTGTGAGTGTGTTTGTGAGTGAGAGAGACAGCGTGCTTGTGGGGTTAGATGGATAGGTGTGAGCATGATCAAATTAGCACACAGTCCTCTGGAGAAAGAAGAGAACAGGTGTAGCTAAAATTCAAGCTTTCCCTCTTTTTACATTGCAGTAAGAAAAGAAAGGGGGTTAATAAATGCAGGTCTGATCATTTAGACATGTTTCTACTGCTTAATTCTTTATTTAAGCGTAGATATGAGAGGCTGTGCTATAATGTGAATAGATCTAATAAAAAGTGCCTGGGTGATATTTCATTGCAAAATCAAGAGAAAATAATATATGTCCTTATTATTTAAGAAAATGAGGCCTATTTCAAGGGCATCATAAGATTTATATTGCACATTTACCTGGATGAAATCTCCTTATTCTTCCTCTAATGCAAAATAATAATAATATTACATTTAAATAATAAAATTATTCCTATGGTAGTCTGAAATTATGCTCGCTTTAAAGAAAAATGGACAACATGATCTAATTAGTAATTAGAATAAAATACTGAGAGAAATGTACAAAAATATGTACAGAAAAAAAAGGTCAACTTTCAAAAGGTACTCTTTTGTACATTATTTACCCCTAAATGTTGCATAATAGTACTTTGAAGGTACATACTGTATTATTACCTAAAATCTATGTATTGGTATCTAAAGTGTACTGTACCTTTTCTTTGAGCTTGTATATGTATTCTGTGCGTGTTGGGAAAGATTGGCTGCCACTCCTCATATAGTCAAACTGCATTTCAGTTGTTTAGAAAAGAAGAGAAACTGCAGCAGTTATCTAAGAAGAATGTGGAGGAATAGAGTTGGCATGAACATATTGTTGTTTTTGTATGTGAATGTGTCCGCTGGTACGCGTGCAGTGAATGGGCAATTGGGTCAAAGCATGAAATCTACATTACTTTTGACTCATATTGTAGGTTCACTCAACAACCATCTACATTAGATTTTACAGTACTGGACTACCCACAAATGTCTTCATCTAAAATGGTGCATGAACATATAGGATTCTAAATGCAAATATTATCATTATACAAAACATTCACTGTACATGCAAGAACGTAAGGTATATGGCTTGTGCTTAGACCACCTTGTATTGGACAAAATAGCACAAGAAAATGCATAAAATGAGAGGTAGAAATATGCAGAGAGAATATGTCACTGAATGTTATGTTCAGCATCCAGTTCACTGTTTGGGCATGTTGATGGTACTGACTTGCAGTGCAGCTGTGAATCACGTCAGCATTTAAGCCTCCGTAAAAGAGATATCGCATGACATTCCAAGAACGCACTAAAAATTTTCTCACGCCACCCTGTAGGCGATCCCTGACCCACGCTAAATAGGATGGCCATCAGTCAGGCTTTAAAGTGTACATTTCTGAATATATTATGCTGAGGTTTATTCAATCCCATTATGCATGTGATAACTGAATCTGTATCTCCAGTAGATGGCACCATCCCATGAGTAATGGTGGAATCAAGATTTTCCATGATATAAAACAAAGGTGCACCAAGTCACTTTTGTTTATGTATATGATATAGAACAACAGCTTTGGACTTTATACTGATGGCTGTCAGTATCACAAAAAGTTAAATTACACCTGTATATATATATATATATATTATATATATATATATATATATATATAATTGTCTTTGCTTAATTCATGTCCCAACAATCCCACTTCATTAAAAGTTAATGCAACCTCAAGTGTATTATAGTCATGAATATAAAACATCAGGGATTGAGGATTTAATTTAAAACCCATTATTACAGTAGAAAGGGAGTCAGAGTGACTCTCTGTTCTCTTGACACCAGATAATGAAGAGTTATTGTTTAGTGACTGCCAGGTGTTTTCATTCAGCAGAAGCAAAGACTGTTTTTGATATAATCAACAATACAGATGTACTCTAATCAAGAAACTGGTCTGAGTGACTTTTTAGAGAAACTGGAAGAAATCGAGCATCGCGTTAGTTCAGTCAGGCCACGTTAGTCACGCTTGCATCAGCTGACAGTTAGCTGTTCCTGACGTGTACCAATCCAGTCTTGACACCTATCACCTGCGGTCTATTTAAATTCCCATTATTCAGTGTCTCTTCCATTGCATCGCTGCTTGCAATTAACTCCCTCCTCCAACCCCAACTCCACCAACTGAACCTGTAATCCGATCTAACTTGTTCTTTCTTTACAGGCTCTCCATTGGAAGCAGTCTCTATCACATTTTGTTTACAACTCATGTAATTGTAATTATATATGGTTATAATGGTTCTGTTCTGTACCCCAGGGGGGTTTGTCTTGCAGCTCTCCCTGCTCTGTCCAAGCATGACTGCATGGACAGGCGTGTGGAGTGTTGCCTAGAACATAACCATACCACCAACACTAACTGTATGCAATTATAATTTTCATAAATATACTTGACGGAAGTGGTCCTGATTGAATTAAGGATTTGGGCCTGTATATGTTTTTATGATGCTATCAGCCAATCAGAGTTGTCACAAATGAGCAAAGATGGCAGATTCAAACTATGTACTTCCAACCACCCAAACAAGTGCTGTTGAGATGAACAGGATTTCTTACATTCTCTTCCAGGTATTATAGAATATCTTGTTTCATGTTCGTATCATGTCACTGTATGATCTTGTGTTAGTCATTTTATTTTATTCATTGTGAAAAATGTCTCCATTTTCTCTTACACCTTCTCTGCTACTTTGTAATGCAGAAAGCCCAAATTGCAGCTTAAGAAATTAAATCTAATGACTAGCCTGAACAGAGCAGCGCATGGTGGGGGAGCTGTCAATCAAAATGTGTCACCAGCCATATGTGGCAACAATTAACGCCTACAAGATAAGGTAAACATGTCTTAGACTTCTCCTTCTGGCTCATTTAATAGACAATGTCTGTGTTTATTACATCTGGATGGACAAAGTGATGCGAAACCAGGAAATGTAGAAAAGGACTAAAAGTTTACTGCATACTCTGTAGAAAGTGCTTGAATTACATGCAGCCTTGTGTTTGAGACAAGGTAAAGCAGAGCCTGGTCCAAACTCGGTTTAAAGAGAAATGACAGCGTTATTCATACTGACAGGAATCTTGTATTCAAGGCAGAAGACAAGCTGAAGAATGTCACTTGGGATGTTTAACCGCTTCATTTTGAGGTCACGCTTGCTTTGCTCCACTAGTGACATGAAAAGCCATGAGAAGGAACAGGAGGGAGGCAAAATTTTAGCATACTGTTTATTTTTGCTGTTTACTTTTAAGGGTGGCCGTAGGTGCTGAGTTGCCTCTTGGGTAATCTGAATATGTGTGTTTGTGTGGATGCATTCAACAAAGCAGAAAATGGCAATTTCAGACCCAAATGTTGTTCAAAGTTGCCCTGCTCATAATTTAGCATTCTAGGTCATTCTAGTCCATTGCATCTCTATGTAGTCCATAGCATCTCTGTGTTGTTTATTTATTTATTTTGCTCAATTATGCCAACCAAACAAAATATGTATGGTTGGCACAGTGTTAAAGAGGGAAGCCACAAACATAAATAGACAGAAACTGCAAATGCAAAAATACTGTCTGTCTGTCTGTCTGTCTGTCTGTCTGTCTGTCTGTCTGTCTGTCTGTCTATCTATCTATCTATCTATCTATCTATCTATCTATCCATTCATTATTCCAGTCACATTTATTATTATTATTACCAATGTTTAAACATATAAATATTTTTGTGGAAACTGTGATACATTTTTTTTTTCAATATTCTTCTATCAATATAAGTCTTCAAATCTGCTTTGAATGATTAATTCCTCTAATTATATTCCATTTGCCAACCAACCCTAAAGCCAATGTGCCAAGCATCTCAACTCACACTCTTTTCTCAAACAATATTATCCGAGCGACATGATTTTTAGGCTTCTAGTGGATTATTCCACTGTCTCTGCCAATTCACAGCTCCTCCGTCATACTGTACACATATATTATGCTGTCATGCAGGCCTTGCGTGCGAAGGACACATGTAATATGCATTTGACCACCTGTCTGCTGAGTTACTGCAGAAACAAGGATGGGTAAGCCATGCATGGGTTAGTATGACTGACAAACACACACATTCACACACACACACACACACACACACTCACAAAATAATAAACATATGTTGTTTAACAAACTACCTGATGATTAGGGAACTTCTCACTGTTTCCGCAGAAGTTGGCCAACAAGCTCCATGCTGACAAGCGATTCACACAAGCAAGTTTGCCAAGCCAAGTTCTGACAGGTGTTAAAATGCAGACGTGAACGCTCACATAGATCCGACCAGGCCGCTGGCAGAGAAGAAAAGACTGGTTGCTTATGTGAGTATGCTTTGCACTTTTCTACCGGCAAGAGAATTTAGCGCCAGTGCTGTCTTTCGCCCAATAAAGTGCTGTCACTTCTCTAAAGTCATCTGGCTGTGAGCCTTCCTGTTAAAAGGATTCACGTTCACACGCTCAGCTGTCACATCAGCATCAGAAATGTCAAGAGGAAAGAGAGAAGTCTTGTGACAGGCCGCGCAAAAACGTCTGGCTTGAAATCTACAATCACAGATGCAAAGTCCCTGCAAGAAATTACAACCAAGTAAACATTGCATTTCTCGCAGTTCAAGACGTTCAAAGGTCATGGATGTGTTAAAGGATCCGTGTATCTCAGAGAAAAAGAACAATAAAGACTGCATAAGAGATACACACTGCAGGCCCAGTGTTCGGTACTTGATGAAACAAAAAGGCTGCTACTATATATTTTTAATAATATTTCTTATTTGTCTGCTTTGACTTAGAGCGACTTTGAGGTTTCGTGCAAATCACGTATCACTTTTGTGAGACTGTCAGTTTCCATATGTGATGATGATTAACATTTTGTTTAATCTAAAGAGGCACAAACCTGAAAACTGTCATAATCCTTTAAATATCTCTCTGCTTTAATGAGTAAATAAATGAATAATTCAACTAGCTTGAAGATCAACTTAACCCATAACCCTTATCCCACAGATGCCCTATAGGCAGTGGAAGTGCTGGAAATGTGTCATGTTGTAAATCCTGATGTACAAAGTGCTTCTTTAATAGAAACAGGCATGAATATTCACGACTGTCACCGAGAATCTGTACCCAGGTTTTAGGCATTCACAAAACAACGTTATACTTATATATTTAACTCTTGAGAGTAGACTGTCCTAGAAAAATAAGTCCTTGTTAATGTGCAGTAGATAAAAATAACGCTGTAGAGGTGGTGAATAAATATAAAAGATATTGCCAGAAATCTGGGCATTCAGGGCAGAGCCATCAGTGTGAGTGAAATAAATAAAAATCCTGACTTTTTGTTTGTTATGCAACAAGGACAGTTCAAATCCCAGATGACGTGCAAAAATCTCATCTAGCATTAAAACAAACTGCCAAGGCCAAGCGTACAAGTGCAACCAGGCAAAAGGCGATACATCATGAGTCAGGTGATGGGTGATAATTTGCACAAATATTACAGGAGAGGAAAACATCCACAAGCTATTAAGAAGAGAGGGGTGGTTCTTACAGGGGCCTCGTGGCCTGGGGAGGTACAATATGTCTGGGATAGAGGGAACTTGATGATGATGACATGTTGTTCTGTGTGCTGTGGAGTGACAGATGTAAGCTATGCTGCTATGCCTCAGGATGAGTGTTGGCACGATCAACAAGCAAGAGGTTAAGAGGTTGTGTTATTAACGGCCTATCCAGCAGGGGGCAGTACAAGTACATCCTGTCACCATTTACTCAACCTCATGTTGTTCAAAATCCCTTTTCTTTCTTCTGTGGAACACATAAAGAGATTTTTTTCTGTTCTATTATATATTGTTTGGGAAGCAATCATTCTTTTTGGAATTCCATTCTGAGCTTTCTAATAACTAAATGCATCATATTTAAGCGAAATGTCATGAAAATACCGTATATGACAATGCGGTTTCAGGAATAGTAGCAAGAAAGAAAAAGAAACATTGAGGATTGAGATTTTAGCACATATTCATCTCTAATGGGACTTGAACCTGCAACATTGCAACATTGAAAATTTACATTGCTAACCCGGCTCCTTAACTCCACCATCAACCACCTACCCTCTACTAAATGTAGAAACTGAGCTCTTCTGCTGTTGGGAGCCAAGGTGTTAATGACATCCACAATCACAGGTCTATACTTGTCAAGTGCAGCGGCCCCTGTAATAACATTTGAATAGTCAGTGTGAATAAACTGCTAATTTAGGCATGAATTTAATTTACTGATTCCATATCATACGGTCAGAGTGTTAGGCTTCTGTCTGTGAGCTGTGAATTGAACCATTAACTGTTTAGACCCCTGCAGATTAAAGGAGATGTTTTTGCTTTTCCATCCTGGTGTCTGGTCTTAGATTTTATACCAATACCTATTAGTGAGGAAGGATAAAGTGTTACAAGGATTTTCTAACAAACATGCAGCATTTCACTACACTATATGTTAATTGATAGATTGGGGTTGTGCAATGTTTTTTTATTAGCTGTTTGGACTCAATCTGACGGCACCCATTCACTGAAGCATATCCATGGGTGAGCAAATGATGCATTGCTAAATTTATCCAAATCTGTTCAAATGAAGAAAAAAAAACGCTTGCATCTTGAATGAGTAGACTCTGTATTTTAATTTTTCTGTGCATCCATCCCTCACAGCCTTGATTTCATTCATGTAAAATAGAAAATTGGTTCTAACATGACTAAAATCAGTTGCTTTAACAATGTGCAGTGTTTTTATTGTACTGAAAGAACATGCCACTCATGCTGTATAAAAACACAGGCACAAAAAGTGTGCCCTTTCAATGATGATGCACAACATAATGGACGGCAGATTGTTGCAGAGTTTTTATGATAGTTTGGTGTGCAGTGACCTCTAGTGGAGAAAGACACAAGTCAAGTGTATTATGAGAGGTTCATTCAAAAACGATCTTAAATTCTTAGTCCAGTTTAGAGGAACAAAGGATCAGGTTCTCTCCTTAAGTGTGTATGGATTTGAAGTAGTTATTTTAAAAAGATAACGTCCTTGGTTTCTATTTGCCTATGCCATACTGGTAATTTTATTTCACTTATGCTACACCATAAATACAAATGAAAACTAAAAATTTTGGGTCAGCAAAATAAATAAAGAAAGAAAGAAAGAAAGAAAGAAAGAAAGAAAGAAAGAAAGAAAGAAAGAAAGAAAGAAAGAAAGAAAGAAAGAAATTAGCCTTTCATTCATTAATCATGCATTGTTGATCAAAACATAAGTTGTTACAATAAATAAATAAATAAAACTGTGCTGTGTTGAGCTTTCTATACCAAAGGAAACAAAATGATCTCAAAACAAAATAATAAATGCAGTGAGTTTAAGAGACTTATTTCAGAAACATTTAATAATCTTATTGAACCCTAAGTTTTGAATGGTACTGTAGTTCGGTTACAGTTCACTCAGATTATTAAGGCCAATACTTCTCTCAACAATAAAATATAAAATAATAGAAAAAAGTTTTGTGTGGTGCCCCTAAGCAGTACATAACAAATATATATATATATATATATATATATATATATATATATATATATATATATATATATATATATATATATATAATATAAAGTCAGATTTTCAAGTACAATTTTGTTAACTTTGGTATGAAAAATAGTTTTTCATGTATTAAACAGGCCTAGCTGTCATCAAACATAATGCATCAAACTCACGACTAACAAATAAAAATAAACATTAAAGTTAAATCAAATAATCTTTAATTACTCTTTAATTAGATATTAATTAGATCAGTGGTTCAACTGTAACATTATGAAGCATCTAAATTATTTTTTGTATGCAAATAAAACAAAATAATAATAATAATAATAATATGGTTGAACATCTGATGGTAGATGGACTATTCTGACAATGTCTTTCATACTTTTCTGGACCTCGACAGTGGGAGAGTCACAAGCCTCCCGGTTTTCATCCAAAATATCTTAAATTGTGTTCCCAAGACGAACAAAGCTTTAACAGGTTTGGAACGAACAAATCCATACTTTTTTTTTTTTTTTTTTTTTTACAGTTTTTTGTACAAAAAAAAAATCATTTTGGGGCGGATCTTCCCTTTAATGCATTGTTTTGTACAACAGCCAATAATATCAAAACTTTGTCTTGGGGAAGAAAGACTTTGACCCTGTTTTTGACCACCTATTGATCTTTGACTAATGGAACTGGGAAGGTGGTCTAAACTTCAAAAAACAAGTCACTCAGAAGCAGAAGAAAAATATCCCACATTGCAGTTGAGTCAAAGCTCGTAAAAGAGACAATGTGACTATAGGGGCTGGAATTTATGTGGTATGTGGCTTGAGGAGGAAAGAAACAGTCTGTGTGTGTGTGTGTGTGTGTGTGTGTGTGTGTGTGTGTGTGTGTGTGTGTGTGTGTTTATCAATCTCAGGTCAACACCACTATTGTTTTCAAGACAATAGATCAAGGGCGCTGGTGCTGCTTATATGGGTCAAGGTGTGCAGAGGTTAACCTGTTTACTGAAGACTAAACTCCAGCGCTCCACCTCACCGAGATGTTTGGCAGGAAAAAAGCTTACACAGTGACACTCAGTTAGATTGTCAATCTGATAAAACATACTGTATACTTTCCTTTACATAAACAACAAAAAAACAGTGTTTTCACAAGAGGTGCTTATTTCACATAATAAAATAAACATAGCTACTACCATTCAGTAATTTAGAAACACTTTGGTAGGTTAATACATGTATTTACCAAGGTTGTATTCAATTAACCCAAACATTATGACATGTTCTATATTATACACACATTGCTCATCAAAAAATGTTCAATCTGTATTTAGCAAACCCTTGGCATTTAAGTCAGGTTATTAAATATTCAGGTGAAGTTTCATTTCATGATTTCTGTAGAATTTCTCATAAATGTTATTGGCTTGCAGTGGCTCAACATTAGTTTTTTTTTTTTTTTTTGGCCATTCTTCTGTTGTCAGATGTACCTTTGCATTTGAAACTCTTGCATCTTGTAATTGGTGTTTGCTGTGACATGTTCAGTGAATCTGCCAGCTGTAAAGTCCAGTTTGCTTTCATGATATATTATAAATATAAATAGCACAACCATTTGTGATTGTGTTGAGATAAAAAGAGAGAAAAAATAAACGTTTTCTGCAGCAAATTAGCAGCTCAGTAGAATGATTGCTTTTGCATGACTTTAAACAAGAGAAAATAAAATAATGGCTGCTGAAAATAGAAGACTGATTTATGAAACGAATAATAAAAAGTGATAATATTTTGCAGCATTAATGCAGTGATGTACTGGAATTATGATACTTTTAAATGCTATCTTGGCGAAGTTTCAGTTTATTTCCAAAACACACAAATATACACTACCATTTAAAAGTTACCATTTTAATATGCTGATTCGGTGTTAAGTAAACATTTATATTTAATAATAATAATGTTAAAAGCTGCTTAATATGTTTGTGAAATCATGATCTATTTTTTCATGATTTATTGATTGAATAAAGTTATTTATCACTTATTTAAAAAAGAATAAATAAAAATAATGATATATATATATATACAGGTTTGTTTGTTTTGTTTTGTCTTACTGACCCCAATTTTTTAACAGTACTAGAAAATAGTAATCATTTGATTTACTTGTAAGGATGAGAATAAAATAAATGAATTAAAGCATAAAAATCATCTGTTTTATAATATGTTGTCATGCATCATGTATACTGCTGTAAACAGGCACAATTGATTGTACACTTATGTTTTGTCATGTAATTATGATACTGATACAAAAAATACTGCTTTTTTTTTTTTTTTTTTTTTTGCAAGACTGCAGATAGACACATAGTCAGTGTTCTGCTCTCTCTTACCCCGTCCTCCTGAGGTACAGCAAGAGAGAGGGAGGAGGAGGCAATGGCCTCAGGCTTGGGATAGCCCTCCATAGGGAAAGCGATGAAGACCAGTCCTGGATGTGGGCCCACCCTGAGCTCTGTATTACTGAAATATCCAGGGTCTGAGATGCAGTCTGTGTAACTACCCAGACACAGAGAGAGATAAATACAAACACGCACACTGAGACTGTAAATAAACACGTCCTGTGAGCGTATCAGAGCTCGGAAGGCCAGTTAGGCCAACAAAGCCCTCTTTGATAAATTGTACTCCAAACACCAGCCATGCCAAAACTAGACAGACAAAGTCATGGCCATCACTTCACCCCCAAACCCAGCGAGGACAAGAGATTCTCAAACACAGACTTGAGCATCATCCAAATGCTCCAGATAAAAGTGTTACGACACTACAAAGTTTTTCTGCCTGTAATTGAGGTAAGGGAATGATCGTCATCTCATTCACAAGTTTCTCATCACACAAGCAGCATATTTTGGCATATACTTTATGTAACTGTGTAAGTGCTACATAAAATAAAAAGAAAAACTTTTGGCGCAGAGGAAGCCGAGTATCATTTCATCTTTATCTTTTACAGTGCAAAGCTAATCTGTATGGCTCCCATAAGAACAAGATCAATTGGGAAATGGAAATAGCTCTGCATACTTACGCTACATGACTGGGGTACAAACCAAGATTTTGTTTGGTCTTTGCTTTATGATATGATATCAATGAGTAAAGAAGCACAGAGTGATATAATATTTAGAGATGCACAGTAGAGTTTTTATTTGATTGAAACCATATAACCAAATACACAACAGTTTCAGAAATACTGAAAAGTGTAGTAGTCCATTCAGTTTTCTTTTCTTTTTATCTATTAATTTTCGTTTTTACATGAAACTGAAATAACTTTTTTCTATCTTTATGTTATTAAATTATTTAAAAGACATTTTTCCATCATATAAAAAAATATTTATTTAATTTATATTTATACATTTATTTTTCATGTATATTCATTTAAATAATTTATTTATATATTTATCATATATGAATAAAATATAAACTATTTTCTAGCTTGTTTGCTTCAAAATAGTTTCCTGTCTCCTTACTTCTGCCCATAATACAATAAAACATAGTTAATTTATTTACCTTGCTAGTAATGTTTTTTTATTATTATTATTATTATTTATTTATATGTGTGTGTTTTTTATGCAGTATTTCTGCCCATTAAGGTTTTTTGGGTCAATCTTTATTATTATTTGTATTCATTTTCACTCCGCCCACACAAAGTTGTGAGAAGCACATGTGAATCATGCCCTCTCGGTCTAGCATGCATCTAGTGCGCATGCGCACATGGTTGACGTGCCCTGTTCGCTGAAGAAAAGGATCGGCCGGCGCCATGCGCTTCCATCACATTCACAACTCGCGCTGAGACTTCACAAGTGTCAAAACATAGATGTCTCGGGAATGTGAGAGCGTCACGTTGCTCGCCGTCAACTGGAATGAAAACCTCGGCGGAGGCCCAGCGGCAGCGTTTCTTTCAATTTCGCAAGTGGATACTTGTGGCGAAGTTGCAGGCTGATACTGTAACACAGCGCTGAAACATGGAGGGAAACTCAAGGGAAAACGAGCGTCTGGAGCGAGAGCGCCAGTACTGCGAGCTGTGCGGGAAAATGGAGAACCTCATGAAGTGCGGACGGTGTCGCAGCTCGTTCTACTGCAGCAAAGAGCACCAGAGACAGGACTGGAAGAAGCACAAGAGGATGTGCAAGGAGGCCGACAAGCAGCAGCAGACACCGCCAGCCGATGAGCGCAGCCCCGTACAGTACAACACTTCAGAACCGTCCAACACTTCTCAGAGTAACTCTACCGTTACGTCATCCGGCGAAAGAACGCCAGATTTTATAAAGTCCGCCACACACTCTGAAACCAAACCGAGCTCTGACTGTGTGAAACCCAACGTACAGACCCGCTCGCCTCCTCAGAAGCTGGCCACGGACTATATCGTGCCCTGCATGAACAAGTACGGCATCTGTGTCATCGACAACTTCTTAGGCGAGGAGTTTAGACTGAGTATTCTGGAGGACGTGCGGGCGCTTTACTTGACCGGCGACTTCACCGACGGACAGCTGGTCAGTCAGAGGAGCGACTCCTCGAAAGACATTCGGGGGGATAAGATCACCTGGGTTGAGGGGAAGGAGCCCGGCTGTGAGAGGATAGCGTTTCTCATGAGCCGCATGGATGATGTGATCCGACACTGTAACGGAAACCTGGGCAGCTACAGGATCAATGGAAGAACGAAAGTAAGTAGCCAACAGCTGGCATTAGAGGACAGTTATGATGCCTGGTGCACTCCGTGGTTTTTGTGCCAATTAAAAAGGTTGTATGCATAGACAAATGAGCGATTTTGAGAAACATCACTGACCAATCAGGTAGAGCTTTCATGATCATTATTAATATGCTACTGTTATTATCCCACGTTGAAAAGTTTCATGCGGGGCGCCCCCTCATGGGCAGCGCCATGTTGATGTCACATGACCACCCACGCGTGCGCTGCAGGTAACCAGCTACACAAATAAAATGCAAAACTTCACATCTTACAAATATGTGTAGGATGAGATGAAAAGCAACAATAGAAAAATTAAGCTTTCTGTTGCGAATTGGCAGTAGTTAGTGAACAAACGTCATAACGATGTGTGTCAGAATAGAGTCCAAAACTACTTGTACTTTTGTAATGAGTAAAAGGTAGCTTAATCATATTAAGTGCACCTTTTATTTATAAAAACATTATCTAGGAAAGGAAACTCCCTGGATATGTTCGGATTTTAAAGGCCTAGAAAGTCATGGAGATTTTATAGGAAAACAGCTTAATTGGGGCAGTTGAGGCCTAATGGATAGAGAGTCGGACTTGTAACCCGAAGGTAGTGTGTAAGTAGCGATCTCTTCAACCCTCAGTACCCCGACTACGCACTGCTCTGGCTGTGTGTTCACTGCTGTGTGTGTGCACTTGAAAGAGTTAAATCCATAGCACAAATTCCAATTATTGGACACCATACTTGGTCATACGTCACATCTTCCTTACTGATCTCCGAAATATTTAATCTGATAGTAACTGCTTTTTTGTAGTAGATGGGAAGAGGCTTCACATTTGATACAGAGACATGTTCGCACCTGTCTTTCAATAGAAAGTGAATTTTAGGAAATATTATTCAGACATTATATTAAAAATGAAAGTATGCATGTTCACTCTTCTCTGATACATAAACAGTTTAAGTTGGTCACTGTGTTTTTGTGATTGATGGATTCAATGAACAGCCTCTATAGAATATTTCCTGAACATGCCAATGTGAGTTCATCTGAAATCACAAGTTTCTCACACGTCCTTCTTTACTGCATTTGTAGTAGGGATGGGACGGTATGAAAATTTAATATCACGATTATAGTGAGTAAAATTATCACGATTATCAATATTATCACGGTTTTGTTGAAACGAGTTGAAAGTGTTCAAAAATAGTTGATGCTCACACTGAAAACATTTCAGCAAGTTTTATATTTAATAATCAACAAACAACTAATAAAACAAGCAACTCTATGCACTTAATTTAAAGAAAGATTAAATTCTGTGGCATTTCCTTCCTTACAATGAAAAGTGTAGAAGCATAGAAAAGCATAGAAAAGTCACTGACTTTCGCCATTCCTTCTCGGAAAAAAAAAAAAAAAAACATTGTGCGCTGCGCTTGCGTCAGACTGTTGCTGGCTGGACATGATTTAATAGTGAGTTATTAAAACCGCGATAATCAAACACGGTTTTAATGATAATCCATTTTTAAACGATATTACTAACCTTCAGCACATTTTATCACGGTTATCAATAAACCGGTTATCGTCCCATCCCTAATTTGTAGCAACTCTCTACAATAAACTCTCTAAAAAAACCCTCTTACAATGAAAGTTCTGGACTAAACTAAACTAGATTAAATACCTTAGATAGATGCACCCATCAGGTCTCTCCCCCAGTTTTAGTTGTTCTTGAACATTTTATCTGCACTCACAAATAATGTCAGTCTGACCGTTTTTTTTTTTAAACAAGATCTTCCTGTGGAGCCACTGACTATTTCACTGATAGTGCCTTTGTGAGTTATCCTCAAGCGGCATGGCTCTCATATTTCCCCAGGTCAGGGAAACGCCTGCGACCACCAGCTGCTATCAGGCGTACCCAACGCACGCACAGTTTTGGACAAACATCTAACCGCTAAGGGTTTAGGGAAACGATCACCTTTTCCCTCATACTGTAAACACGCACACAAGAAATTTTTCAACGTTTATGCAAGATTTACTTAAGATTATGTATAAGTTTTATGTCTCATTTTAGATCAAGCACTATGGTAGATCATTTGGATTTCAAGGTCTTTAGGACTTCTGGCTCATTAGATTTAAAAGTCTTATTCAACGACGAAGACCCCAGTACTTCATTGACTGACACCAAAAAAGAGAAACATTAATGCTTAAAACACTTATTTTTCCATGGCTTAAGAAAATATATCATTAGGTAAAATGGTATGTAGTGTAGTGCTAAAAGCATATGTTGTTCACAGGATGTTGTAGTGTGAATAGCAGAAGGCTTGATGGGAGGTGGTAGCACGTCCTGTAACTGCATATTTTTTAATGGCATTGTGATGGGCCGCAGATGTACAGCAACACAATTCAGGATGCTCAGCAGGCATGTGACATTGAATCGGGAAAGGGAAAGAGTCTGTTACATAAAACACAATGAACGGATAATATGTTTATGTTTTGTATTAATATTAAACTATAAACGAGCTTTGTGGTTGTTAAATGTTGGAGGATCAGAGGCAGAGTATATATTTCAGTGAGGCCGGAGATGGCGGAAGAGACGGAGATGAGTGGAGATACAGGAACAAAACAGGACGTGGTAGTTTTCATTGATTTTGAAGGATATTTTTGGTACATTAAAATTGCATGGAATTTAAAGATTATAATTAATCTTAAGAGTAGTGCTGGGCGGTAAACCGGTTCATACTAAAAACCGGTGTATATTTTCGTTACGATGTTAATTTTGAATATACCACCATACCGGTGTATTTAATTACTCAGCGTTCGGAACGAACGTTATGCTGCGCCACGGCCGCACGACACTGTTTCAGACGGACCTTTTACAATGTTGCACTTCTAAGCAGCGACTGTGAGGCGTGGTGAGGGTAACCCAGGACGGGAAGGAAGTCGACCAGAAGTTGAAGTCGGCCGCGTGCCGCCATCTTGTAGCAGAACTTCACTTGCGTTAGCATCCCATTGACTCCCATTAATTTTGGCGTCACTTTGACAGCGAATAACTTTACATCTGAGGCGTTTAAAGACTCCATTTGTCCATTATTTATTTCTAAAGATACACGACAATGTATAAAGGGCTTCATTACCTTCTATGTTACATTATGGCCCTGTAGAAACAGTTTTTTTAAAAATAGGCTAACGTTTGCGTCATAACCACTCGACTCCCTGTCGCACAGTAGAGAAATTACCGTCCAGACAGGAGGAGAAGCTCGCAGGCAATCGGGGAGACGTCAAGAGAGAAGCCCATAGATACAAGCCCTGGCGTTACATTTTAAAATACTATACAAAATAATTAATCAGAATACTTACTCCTGCTCACTCACGCCAAAGAACTCCCCGCTCAAGCTCGCTGTCTCTGCAACATTAACGATGGCAGTTTTCACGCACAGCTACTTGAAGATTTACATCTGTCAGACAGGTTGCTGACGTCATCAAGCTTAGTTTGAGTCTGCGCGTCAGAAACGGAAGTGCTAAAAATGGGCTTCACTTGTCTCAATTGAGTTCCAATGGGGTCGCTGTGTCCATTTCTTTTATTGTCTATGGGGTAAACACAGTGCTCTGGTGTTACGTTATAACGCATGTTTCACACATAGTCCGTCTGCTCTGCGTATTAACGGATTCCAGCTGCAAGAGGTTGCAGTCAGGGTGTTCAAGGAGCGGTGCGTCTGCAGCAGTGCAGCGATTGTTAACTTACTGAGTCTATTTTTGCTGTGCTGAATTAAAAAGTGAAAGCGCATTGTTCGCGGGAAAAAATTAACATGTATTGACATGGAAACGCAGTCACATGGGTTTTTGGCTAGGTTTAAAACAAGAAAAAGAGCACTTTTAGATAAACAAGGAAAACAATATTCTATGTTCACTTTTATGGAAGCAGAAAAACAAAGTTCATTAAGACCCGTGGGACTGCTTGTGATAAAGATTTAAATGCAAAATGAACGAGACTGTTTCTGTCTGTGGTGTTTTAATTTAAAATATTTTAACAAGAAAAGTAGGCTAATTATTGTGTTTAAATGTTTTGCCACTTGCTTGAGCAGCTTATTATACAAACCTAGAAGTAAAATGCATGAATAATGCGTTGTTTATATTTGAGTTTAAACTAATGTCTATATGAAAGATTGTTACTGTTCTGTAATAAAAGACTTACAATGCTAATATATATATATATATATATATATATATAATTTTTTTATTTATTTTTTTATACATGATATGAAATCAAAACAATGAACAAATGTTGTGTTTGTGGACTAAACCGACGCAGATCAGTAGCGGACTGCAAACACGTCCTGTGTGAAAGCACAACGAGTCTGTGCTGCGGACTGCATATGCACTGCAGGCAGATTATGCATATATAATATCCATTTTATGCAAGTGCTGTCGGGCAAAAATTTTCGCCAAAGGCAGCAACATGAGCAATTTGCTCCAGCACCTTAGCCGCAAGCACGTCTTGTAATATCAACCAGCAGAAAATGCATTGTACACCTGATTATGCATAAAAAAAAACGTCATAAACCGGTATAATTAAAAAAAAAAAAACATTATATACATTTTTGGTCAAACCGCCCAGCACTACTTGAGAGGATAGCTCACCCCAGAATGAACATTGCCACCTTTTACTTACACTCCTGTTAGTAGTTTACAGCTAGGGTCACACTTTATTTAAGGTTCAGTTCTCGACTAACAACCATTAATTACGACTTCTGCCTCAAACTCCTAATTTGCTGCTTATTAATAGTAATTTAGGTTTTGGGTAAGATTAGGGATGTAGAATATGGTCATGCAGAATATGTGATTTATAAAGTACTAATAAAAAGCTAATATGTTAATAATAGCCATGCTAATAAGAAACTAGTGAATAGTGAGAATTGGTCCCTATGTTATTTTTTTAATTAGTAAGTTTGATACATATCAACCTGTATTTTTTTAATTAATGTAGAACAGTAAATAAATGAAAACTGATAGTTGCATATTTTGCACCGTTAATATTTTATGAATATGTTATGAATACCATGTTTTTTTGTTCCTTGTGTCCGTGGTTCTTGCATGTCTCTGAGCAGCAACATCCTTCTCTAAATCTTCAGTGTCATGGCATCCTATGTTGTAAATATGTGTTTGTAGCCTGTATTGATGCAATAAAAAGACTACCACTGAATAACAGCAGAAGTTGTCTTCACACAAAAACAATTCACAAACAAATGACTGCCGGCATTTAGAGAACATATTGGCCCATATATATATATATAATTTTTTTTTTCACTTCCACATATCGAGTTTCCTTCTATTTTGTCCTTAGATTTTCTTTTAAAGTCTTAAATTGACCTTTGTAAAACTTGCAGAAACCCTAGTATAATTTCCAGCATTAGCTGAGAGAGAATTCTTTCCATATGTAAGCAAACGGCCCATTTATGAATTAAATCAGAAAATAGTTTTTGTCTGCCGTTGACCCAGGGGCTCCACCACCTGCTCGGGCCCACTTCTGGGTGTCAGGGTGAAGAATGTGTGGAACAATACAACACAATGAATTGCCAAGCGGTCATGTTTACATTACGTGACCCAGAGATATGCTCAGAATGGGCTGTTTTTGAGTGTATTCATTAGAGCAGTTCATTCCCTTTGGAAAGTCCCACCTCAGTGGGAAGGATGTATAGTATTTCTTTGCGTCTGCATTGACATTTAGTTACGTGCTTTTTTGTTTTTGTTCCCTTACGCCAGGAAGCCTTGCGTGCCACAAAGAAGGATCTTATGAGATTGTTACTCTAAGGTGGAAAGCTAATGTGTAAAACACCTGTAGACTTCATAATGAACTATAACGAAGCCTGTTTTAAAAAAAATGGTGCATATGAGGGTTGGTTTATACTGTTAGATGTATATGTGGTTCTGTGTATTAGTTGCTAGTTAGGCCTATTTTTATCAGCAAAGGAATTTTATGTGTTTGATTTATCTTAGGACATGTGTCTTGTCATTGCTTTCTCCTCGACGTGTTTGATAATGGTGCAGTGTGGTGTCAGTCTGCCAGAGAACAGCAGTGCAGCTGCACGCTCTGCACGTAGCAGGAGTACAAGAATTGTCTGCCTGGCTAAAGTCCAGCGGCTGAGTTCTATATCAGCTCTGCATTGCTCACTGGAAGAGACGGCAGCAAGTCAAAACCATATGCAGTTCACATAAAGGAAAAAGAACATGTTATAAACCCACTAGAGCCTCTTTTGGGAAAACAAATCGCTGTTATGGATATGTGTTAGAGTAAATGACACAAGGTAATGTTTTCAACAGTTTATCATGCCATCATTAGTTTCCCCCATTAAAAGTAAATAATGTTTTAACACAGTGCCTTGAATGCGAATGTGGAAAAAAAGAGTGAAGGAAATGAGCGTGACTTGAGGCTTTAAAACAGAAACATCCCCCAGGGAGATGAGAATGAAAAGAGCTGATAAAGAAAATGTTTAAAGCAGTTAGTTAACACAGCATTAATTCCAATGGACGCTGATCATGCAGTGATTTATTAATTTTTTTAAGCTGATGTAAGGCATTTTTTAATGCACTTTCCAGTTCTGATAGTTTGTATTAATTGCCCTTTTGTCTACTAGACTTGATGTATAGTTCACCCAAAAAATGTAAATGTACTCACCCTCATTTTGATGACTTTCTATATTCCGTGAAATTCGTTTTTAGAAAATGAAGTGAAAATACGATTTTAAAGCTAAGGTGAAGAGCAGTATTCAAAAGGTTATACAGTAAGCATGAAACCTTTTATGATCACCAAGGGTGCATTTATTTGCTGAAAAAAAGAATATGAACATAATATCTAAAACTTCTCTGAGAGTCACTTTATGAGGATTTGACCATTTCTTTCAACAAAAATATCATATACAGTAGAAAACGTAAAAGTCATTACAGCAACCCATCAAAATAAAAGTTTGGTAACTAGAAGAAACTGTGACAAATATATTACTTAATTTAATGATATATTACTACTACTACTAATAATTATTATTTTAAAAAGTTTAAGGAATATTTAAAAGGAAAAAAATATTTATAAAAATTTATTTATCAGAAAAATGTGAATACACAATATAGTATTTTTGAATAAAATGAAAGAAATAAAATAATAAATAACTTTTTAATAAAATTAATTAATTAGAGATGCTTTTGATTATTAACATTTAATGAAACCATTCAAAATGTTTTTTGAATAAATTGAATAAAACTGCTCACCCCTAAACCATCTCGATTGGGTTCAGGTCCTGTGACTGTGGAGGCCAGGTCATCTGGCGCAGCACCCCATCACTCTCCTTCTTGGTCAAATAGCCCTTGATGCCTTCAGTGTGACTCTACAATTTTCATAGTCATGAAAATAAAGAAAACTCTTTGAATGAGAAGGTGTGTCCAAACTTTTGGTCTGTAATGTATATATATATATATATATATATATATAGTGTTGTCACGGTACCAAAATTTCAGTATTCGGTACCGATACCAGTGAAAATCCACGGTTCTCTGTACCAATTTCGGTACCAAAGCAAAACACAAAAATATGCTAATTAAAAAAAAATAACTTTTTAGCACTAAAAATAAAACCAATAACATTCTTTATACCTATTTACCATTGTGTTTAAAGTTTTTTTTACAAGTTATATAATTATGAAAAACAGTAAACAAGTTTCACCCAAATTTAATTTGTCTTTTAATTTATGAAATTTAAACATTTTATTTTTGGTAAATAAAGGGGATTTCTATTAAAATTAAAACATGGAAGAAATATTGTGATTTATTTCTTTAAAAAATAAAGTTTTATAAATTTTTTCAACAGTAGTAGCAGTATCACATACATTTTACTAAATAATAGTAATATTTCTAGCACAATGCCTTTATGTAAAAATTAACTTTTAGGCTGAAATTAATGCAAGCGTCATGCGCTTCAAACTATGTAGTAAACAAACCCGCACGTCTCTGCCATTCATTAATTCACACAGAGACGCGCAGAACACGGATTCATATTTCAAACAACTTTTGCGGCTTAACATTTACAGATACTGGTCCATATGGAGATTTGATTTGATTAATTTATGCTAACTTTGACAAATTCCATGACTGTCCATATTAAAATGTAAGTTTCATTTTCATGACTGGATTTTGAGATTCCGTCCTCTTTTTCTGCTTCGCGGAAATCATAGCGCTGAACCGGGTTTGAACGGGACCTCGGTACTACCGGTACTTAAAGAAACCTGGTACCATCACATTTAAATTTTTTTAGTACCGACTTGGTACCGAAGTACCGGGTCTTTTGACAACACTATATATATATATATATATATATATATGTATATTTTTACATTTATTATTAGGCTTCAAAAATATAACAGTTTTTAATTTAAGTAAACTTAGAACAATGCTAACATAAACCCATAATAAATGTCATGTTTACTCCTGCCCTTCCTGTCTTAACAGTTAGGAAATATACAGAAATTTAATAAAGTTATCAAAGTTATATGCAGTCTGCACTGCATAAACTATAAATTAAATAGTCAATCCTTATTAAAGCTACAAAAGTTATTTAGTCAAGAGCAGCGAGTCATTTTCTCTGTTCCCTTTGTTCTTTAACTTTACTGACAGGAAGCTTTATTGGCTGCTGTCCCTTTAAGAGCACACAGACACGCGGATCTCACCGTTTATATACTGTCTATGGATCTCGCCTCATTCTCTCACAACTCTTTTTGTTCATTTTAGACTTTATATAAATCATTTAAGATTGCTCTTATGAGGATAATCGACAAAACTGGCACTTTGGGATGTTTATTGTTAGTTCAAGCGCTTAAGAGAACTGGATTTTGGCGCCCTGTCTATGCATTGTGTGTGTGTGTGTGTGTGTGTGTGTACATGTGTATGTGTCACATAAGGGCATTCACAGACAGCGCATTCTCTTTTGTCTTGCCGTGCTTGAAATGTTTAAAAGCATTTAAATGAATAAGAGCGTGATTATATAATGTAAAGCTAGCCAACGGATGGCAGAAAATACAGATGCTGCGTTAATTGCGTTAAATATTTTGACACGTTAAACCAGACAAAAATTAATAGCATGCGTTAACGCGTTAACGTTGACAGCACTAATATATATATATATATATATATATATATATAATATTAGGGGTGTAACGGTACGCAAAAATCACGGTTCGGTACGTACCTCGGTTTTAAAGTCACGGTTCGGTTCAGTTTCGGTACAGTAAGGGAAAGAAATGCAAACATTAAACTGCAGGTTGTTTATTACTATAAACTTTTTTTTTAACAATTTGTTTTTTTGTTTTTTTATAAAATATAAAATAAAAAAAGAATAGGAAATAAAATACTGCTGCAAAGTTCTCCACTAAATAAAATACTCTCAGTCTCAAACCAATATCATAAAATATAATGAAAAATAAAAATAAATAACTAAGATTACAGTGCAGCATTACCAATCCCAGCTTGTAGGCCTGCTCATGTTTTAAAAATATATACAACTAAGTGTAAAGTGCAGCATCAACCGTTTAAGTTTTTAGACCTGCTCAGATTTCGTTATTGCGTTGGACCGATCGGAATTAAGAGCAAAGGTCTGTTTAAATGCCGACGGGAGCTGCGTTTGAATTAAAATAATTTTTTTCCTAGTTGTAGTGATGTTCACACTCGCGTGATGCCTTTTGAAAACCTTCGGCCAGTGACACACTGGCATATTGCACCTGTCAAACATAGTCCATTTTGCCGTCAATACTGTTGACGGTGTCCTTTATCAGTAGGCTTTATATTTATGCTAAACATGAAGTATAGATATTGTTGTCGTGAAGACAAGATCCTGGTCTGTAGGCGGTCTCCCTCTATGTCACCTACAAAAGGAGCAGCAGCGCGCCAGCGCCGCGTCAGGCACGATTCTGGTGTGTAAAGATGGTAAAGACACAGAAAACGTGAAGCAGCCGTCACGCAACTGACACTCAACAGAAACGCACGCTCACGCCACGCAGCCAGTGTGTCACCGGCCTTAGAATCAGCTGCAGGGCGGGATTTGCGCTGAACGCGGAGACTTCCGCCACTTAATATGTTCGTTTGGAAACACGAAAATGTATATGTTCCGCATACAAAATATTGCATTCGGTACACACGTGCACCGTACCGAAAGCCCTGTACCTAAACGGTCCGGTACGAATACACGTACCGTTACACCCCTAATATATATATATATATATATATATATATATATATATATATATATATTAGAGCTGGGCGATATGGAGCAAAAAATATATATATATTTTGCTATATCTCGATTTACGATATGTATCTCAATATCTTTACAGGAAACACCCCAAAAACTACTGTAAAAACAAATATGCAAAATATCACGTTTAGGGCCCTATGAAATGTTTTATTTTTTTCTTCACCATATGTTTTATTGTTATCTAATTCTGTGTTTAAGCAAGTGTAATTATTTAAATGCATAAAAACAACTTAATTTGTTACATTTTTTTCTTAAAATGGCCTTATGAGAAATTTTTTCCCCTCTGAAATTCTGTGTATTCACATTTTTCTGGTTATCAAAATGAAGGCATAAAAAAAAAAAAGTAACGAACTGCAAACGCGTCCTGTGTGAAAGCACATCGAGTCCATGCTGCACCACATACGTAACGCACACGGACTGCATACGCACTGCAGACGGAGTATGTGTGAAACAGGCGTGAGCAGGGCTGTTAGCTAGGGTCAGCGGGGCCCTGGTGAAAGTTGTACCAGTGGGCCCTGTTTGAAATTGTTTAATTTGTATGTTCATTTATTTTTATTTATTTGTGCTATTTACACAATGTTTAAGTTTTTTTCAAGTTTGTAGGTGTCAAGGTACAGAAACCAAATTAAATGTAAAATAGCACTGGATAGTCTTCAATGTAAAAATGAAATATACAATCAAACCTACATTTATTCAGACACTTCAACATTTCTCACATTATTACAGTTTTGCTATATATATCAAAAATTATATCTTTTGGCTGAATAATTTTTGGTTTGACTGTTAAAACTACAAAGTAATTCAGTCAAGAGCAGTGAGTGATTTTCATTTTCATTTTCTTGGATTAACATTACAGCAGACAGTAGCTAAATTAGGCGCGGTCACTTTAAGAGACGATGAACGCATCCAATATAATACACATCCCATTTTTTCCTCAACTGTTTACTTTCACTTAAGAAATAACTGACAGTTATTTCAAGGATAATTTCCAAGGTGGACATTTTGACACATTTTGTATGTATTTGTCGGCACAAGAGCAAAAATAAGCAAATTCGGTGTTCAAGTGTTTTGAGACGCCTTTCTCTGCGTTAGCCCTGAACACCAGAACACCGCGAGTACTGAATTGGGCTCTTTCACATCTTTTTGTTTGTTCAAACTGCGATTTGTATTTGTTCGTTCAGGTGCATGAGGGACTTCGAGGAGAACTTAGCAGAAGAGAGCTCGGTTCAGTGTCGATGTATGTGATACGCGGCTCTCTCTCTCGTGCGCACCGAACACAGTGCGCGAGTAACCGGCTACTCAGTTCAGCTTTTCCGCGTCTTGTGTTTGAATGCTTTAATGTTTAAATTGACAAGCGGTAAGGCTTAAAAACACGTGAAAAAGATACGCTTTCGTGACGATGCGCAGCAGTGGACCGTCAACTGTCCTGAGCATCTTTTTAGGCTGGCCTCAGCCAGTCGGTTATATAAAATATCAAGGTGAAAGTCATCATAGCTTGCTTAGTATAGACCAAGCTCCCAACCCAACTTTGAGAATAGATTAACGGCGATATTTTTTTATCGCCCGATAAGAGTTTCACATTAACGCAGCACGTTAACAGCACCTTAACGCCGATAACGGCCCACCACTAATATATATATATATATACATGTATGTATGTATGTATATATATGTGTGTGTGTGTGTATAATATACACACACACACTATATATGTACTGTATATACATACATGTATATTCTTTTCCACAAAAGAAAGAGATACTTTTTCAGTTTTGGAACAACATGAGGGTGAGTAAATGATGACAGAATTTTGGGGTGTTTGTCATTTGATGTTTAATGTTTTGTGCTGCAGCTGCTGCAGGCACTGATCTTGCTAGAGAGAAGACATTAAACCAGAATCTTTCTAGTAGTGTTTAGCAAAATGCATTAATGCAAATTACTGCACAAACAAACTGCTTTCTGATTTTGCCATGAATATTGAGAACCTAATAAAAAGGTAGATAGCAGGCGCAGCAGTTTGTGCACACAGCAGCACATCCAGGTGTATCAGAGACATAGGACTACACGCACACTGAAGGTCTGATTGAAATGCTTTGTGTTGTGGGACTGTGGCATCCCCTCCATCTCCTTTACCCTCCTTCCTGGTCACGTATAATTGCAGGTGATGATGGGAGAGTGGCGGCATGGCATCCAGATGCAAAACCCACTGCGTGATGTTGATGTGTGCCATCCACACCCACCCCTCCTCGCCCTGTTGTTTTGTCAGCCCATCATGTCTCGCGTGCCGCTTACTCTCTGACGCAGTTGGCTCTCACACTCCCCCACCACCTGAACGATTGAAGCGCCGTTGAGCGATTTCACCCTTATCAGCTCTGGCCCATTCAGGTGGGGGGCTTGCGAATTGCGTCAATGCCCTCAGCTTGCTTTTTTATCCTGGCTTGTCTTTTTTTCCTTCTCCCCCTATATCTCCTTCTCGTGCTGGCTAAAGTGCACGCACACTCACACTCTCTCCTTTCGTCTTTGTTTATGTTGCCCGTCGCTTTTACACCTGCCGCCAGGAAAAACAGTTCAGCTGAAATGTCGTCACATGTATTGTGATCCGTCGTGCATTGCGTGCCATTGCAGGCTGCAGGATTTGGCTGGAATCATGTTCATCATAAATGCTCCTTTTAAAGAAAGCAAGGTGTAAACGGGACGGTGAATTCCTGATGAACTAAACAGCAAAGTAATAATAATAGTCAACCCCTTGCTAACCAACCTAAGTCTGGCCTTTCTGTGACTTCTGCATTCCACGTCTCCCACTTGAGATGAGAGATTTACAGTCAGCCACACCTCAGCACAGCTAACGGTTATGCCGCTAGGAAAAAAGACCTCATGTAAAGTCACTTTCAGATTTGTTCCTAGCTTGTGTTTGCTTTCCTCAGCTGTCGTATGTTCCCCTGGAATGATGATGCGGTTTCACTGGAAATCTAATACCAAATTATAGGCCTCAGGAAGCTGGTGGGGGGGGGGGGGGGTGCTGGTGTTAGCTCTGTGTGTTTGTGTTCTTGTGAGTGAAAGGGTGTGTGTGTAATAAAGCTGCACCGGTTCACATTTCTCTCAGTTCGATTTGTATCATAGTTCTGTGGTCATAGTTTCAGTAAAATTTGGCGTGCTGCTATTGAGGAGGAATGAATTGGGGTACTTATGATTTGCCAAAACCTTTTGCTGCAGAATAAAGACCTGTAAATTACTGTCAAAAATGTTATTTTATTATTGGCTGATATAGTTGCCATAATCAAATCTTAAATAATTTTAACCTATTTTTTTTTTTTTTTACATTAGTTCATTGTGACTCATTTTGCCAGGAAAAGCCATGTCACCGTTTTTTTAAAGCACTTAATATTTATAACGCATTTTATATCTCTAGTTTGTATTGCAAAGAATGTTGGAAAATATGTTTGTTTTTCAGGCATAAATATAGCCTCCCTCCATTCCCCAGACAGCCTAACACACACATACACTGAGAGTCCGTTGAAAACATGCTGATGTCGTGTCCCTCGGGAAGAGGTCACTGTGACATTATACTGTAGGGTTAGAGGGTTAAGTTAAAGGGGTCATTGGATGCTACATGCACTTTTACAAGTTGTTTGAACTGAAATGTGTGTTGGAAGTGTGTGTACACAACCACCCTATAATGATAAAAATCCACCTAGTGTGTTTTTTTTTTTATCTACTAAAATTATTTCCCCTTTCTCAAATCGAGCTGATCTCAGATACCGGTCTTTGTGACCTCTTACAGACAGTAACCTCCCATGATATTTTAATTGACAGTAGTTTTTCAGCACAGACTGGACTGGTGTCTTACCTTAGACCTGTCCTGAGTGAGCTGTCATCAGTCCACCATTGTTTCACCGCCGAAGCAGATGTAGATAAGAATGTCTCTTAAGCGATTGAAGATTGTTGGATGTAATAATGAACATAGCCGTCGTCAGTTACTACTGACATCTGAGCCGCTGAAGATGCAGTGGATTACATTTGTTTCTGAAGGGAATGCGCCCCTGATCTACCTAAATGCGTCTCTTTGTGCGAATTATTCGTGGTCCAGCTTCATCTACAGAAAAAGTGAGTATTTGGTTTTTTTAATTAATATTTACAAATCGCCTGTCTAAATAATATGCTAATTAGCAAGTTTCATGATGAATGGGGCTAAGGTAAACGGTCTGTCAGAGAGCGGCTGGAATAGAGGGGCGGGGTCAGCAGGGCTCATTAACATTTAAAGGAAAATTTTACAAAATGCCTTGCTCTGAAAAGAGCTGTTTTTGAAAGGGTAAAAAGGTGTTTTTTATTCTACCAATAAGAAATTTTAACCAAACTATGTTACAGACTTTTTATTAACCACATCAACTCTGGGGACCCACCGGTGGGTCCAATATTGCATATGCCTAATTCTCAAAAAATCAAAATAACAGCTGAAGTGGTTAAGACCCTAAAGAATCATATCAACTTGTAGAATATGGGCATCCGATGACGCATTTAGGGCCTAAAAATTCCCTGCTTGGGCCAGTGCTGCGTATAAATACAGTGTCAGGTCATGAACTGCAGTGAACTGATCAGATTTAGGAGCCTACGTGCAGAAGTGGGTGAAAAAGAAGGCAAAAGGTGAGTTCCCGGAGGGGATCAATATCAGAGAGTCAATCTGACTTTGTGCTTTTTTTTTTCCTTTTTTTCAGTTCACAAAGCACGGTTCACAGTACTGGCCCAAAGGTTTCTGATAATTAATTGTTTGTTGGGTGGTGATGCTTGTTTGAAATGTTTTTTTAATGATTTAAAGGTGAATGTTGGCAGCAGTTCAGGATCTTGTTTAAAGTTTGACATGTTTTCATACTTGGAGAGGAATATTCTCCAACCATTTAAGTTATTTTAAAACTTCTAAATATAAGGAAGTACATGTTGTTTGCTTCAGAAATGTAGTTTAACCTTGTCACATGCAGGTCACATGCCGTGGACTGATGTACTATCCCATAATTTTTTTATGAGCCTTTGACTCTTTCTCTCCTTTGTAACATTGACCTGATAACGGATGTGTCCATGCGCACAAACACATTTACACCGCTGTTTTTTCCTTTGTGATTAATTAACACTTTCCATGTAAACCCGGAGACCAAAATAAAAAGGGTAGAGGAAGAGCACAAAAAGGAAAAACCTCAGCAAAGGAAAGACTTCAGCAATGGCTTCATTGTTCACTCAGCCTCATAACCCAGATTCAACAAGATTAAAATATATAATCATCACAGGGCTGAGAATGTCACAGTAATCACCTTTTTTTGTCCACTTCATGTAGGTTTATGTAGTTGAATGCTGTGGTATCGTACTGTATCCGAGTGGAATTCATTGATGAAACACAGCTTGAAATAATGGGATTCAAATTTACTCTGTATTTGCGAAACATACAGAGTAAATGTGAATCCCATTATTTCAATGTAAAATAATTTTTTGCCTTTATTCTCTAGTTCATGTGGAGATTTTAGTTTAGCATTTTTTTTCCATTATTCTCATTGTAAATGAAAACAACATTTTTGAGCATGAAGATTTGTCTTTATTATTGCTATTATTAATATTTCTTATGAAATATTAAATGCATGAAAAAAAATATTATTGTGAATATTAAATATCTTATGAAGGTAAAGAATGGAAAACTGCAACAAAACCACTGTGAAGTCTTTGTATGTTCTTTTGTTTGGTTATTTCACCCATTACAACCCCTTTTTTCCATTCCAGGCAATGGTGGCATGTTACCCTGGCAATGGCACAGGATATGTACGGCATGTGGATAACCCAAACGGTGATGGGAGATGTGTCACGTGCATATATTACCTAAATAAAGACTGGGATGCCAAGGTAGGAGTTTTTTTTTTTCAGCCAATGAACTTGTATACGTTCTGTAGCGTGTAAAGCTGCATGAGATTTGTTTAAGCTCTTGTCAGTTTGTTTAGGTTACTTATCTGATGTAGACTGCTCAAACTTGCATCAGAGCTTACATTCAATACAATGGAAGTTCAAAACCAACCTTGTGCAGGGAGATTGCTGTTGGTACTTTATATCAATAGGCCACACGAGAGACTGTTTATGTGTTGTTGTTAGAGGTCTGTTAGAACAGAGAAATTGTGGTTGGTATTGAATTTGTAATTTGTAAAATTTTGTTACTAAAAATCTGTATCAAAAACTTGTGAAATCTCTGCCTCCATTCTTATTTTCTTTTGTTTACTATACTGTGGAAGTCACTGGTTGTGACCAGAGTAAGTGATGACCCAATTAAAATTTTTTGGATGAACTATCCATTGAAATGTTTACGGAGTTTTCTCAAAAGAAATGGTAAAGCAGACATGACACTTTCCACCACTTTACCACCTCCATCATGACCTGCTAGCTCTGCGTCAGAGAGTCGGTTCTGCTCCAGAACATTCCAACTGGCCATGGAAACAATCCTGTGTTGATCAGACGTTCCTGTATGAAGTAGAAAATAGAGTTGGCCAGTAACACAGGGCAGAAATAGGAATGGTAGAAGAGAAAGAAGGATTGAAGACTTTATCTAGATCTTTGGTCTCATGGGCTGTTTACACTGCAATGTTTTCAGCCAAAAATGGGAAACTTTTAATGCGTTTTGACTGTTCGTTTTCAACGGGTTTCAAAGTGCAATTTTTTTTAAACACCAGCGTTATCGTTTCCATGTAAACACCTAATACGGTAATCTTTGAAAATGGGGACATGTATGTGCAGAGGACATGTTAGGTTTGTAGACATGCACATTATGATCGATTTTAAAGGCAAGTGCGAACAAACATACACAACAATGGAGGAGTTCATGGTACTGTCATTGCTGATCAAGAGTTTGCTAATGCTTCTTCAGCAATGTGTGGATTTACTTCACAAATATTACAGCCAACAGCGGAGACTCATCATATAATAGTCAAGTCAAGTCACCTTTATTTATATAGCGCTTTAAACAAAATACATTGCGTCAAAGCAACTGAATAACATTCATTAGGAAAACAGTGTGTCAATAATGCAAAATGATAGTTAAAGGCAGTTCATCATTGAATTCAGTGATGTCATCTCTGTTCAGTTAAATAGTGTCTGTGCATTTATTTGCAATCAAGTCAACGATATCGCTGTAGATGAAGTGACCCCAACTAAGCAAGCCAGAGGCGACAGCGGCAAGGAACCGAAACTCCATCGGTGACAGAATGGAGAAAAAAACCTTGGGAGACACCAGGCTCAGTTGGGGGGCCAGTTCTCCCCTGACCAGACGAAACCAGTAGTTCAATTCCAGGCTGCAGCAAAGTCAGATTGTGCAGAAGAATCATCTGTTTCCTGTGGTCTTGTCATGGTGGTCCTCTGAGACAAGATCTTTACAGGGGATCTGTATCTGGGGCTCTAGTTGTCCTGGTCTCCGCTGTCTTTCAGGGATGTAGAGGTCCTTTCTAGGTGCTGATCCACCATCTGGTCTGGATATGTACTGGATCCGGGTGACTGCAGTGACCCTCTGATCTGGATACAGACTGGATCTGGTGGTTACGGTGACCTCGGAATAAGAGATAAACAGACGAATATTAGCGTAGATGCCATTCTTCTAATGATGTAGCAAGTACATAGGGTGTTATGTGAAGTGTTCCCGGTTCCGGTTTACCTAATTAATGCAGCCTAAAAATCCTTTAACAGATTTGGATATTAAAAGCATATTAGTATGTTATGTGTAAGCCAGGTTAAAGAGATGGGTCTTTAATCTAGATTTAAACTGCAAGAGTGTGTCTGCCTCCCGAACAGTGTTAGGTAGGTTATTCCAGAGTTTAGGCGCCAAATAGGAAAATGATCTGCCACCCGCAGTTGATTTTGATATTCTAGGTATTATCAAATTGCCTGAGTTTTGAGGACGTAGAGGATTATAATGTAAAAGGAGCTCATTCAAATACTGAGGTGCTAAACCATTCAGGGCTTTATAAGTAATAAGAAATATTTTAAAATCTATACAATGTTTGATAGGGAGCCAGTGCAGTGTTGACAGGACCGGGCTAATATGGTCATACTTCCTGGTTCTAGTAAGAACTCTTGCTGCTGCATTTTGGACTAGCTGTAGTTTGTTTACTAAGCATGCAGAACAACCACCCAATAAAGCATTACAATAATCTAACCTTGAGGTCATAAATGCATGGATTAACATTTGTGCATTTGACATTGAGAGCATAGGCCGTAATTTAGATATATTTTTGAGATGGAAAAATGCAGTTTTACAAATGCTAGAAACTTGGCTTTCTAAGGAAATATTGCGATCAAATAGCACACCTAGGTTCCTAACTGATGATGAAGAATTGACAGAGCAACCATCAAGTCTAAGAAAGTGTTCTAGGTTATTACAAGCAGAGTTTTTAGGTCCTATAATTAACACCTATGTTTTTTCAGAATTTAGCTGTAAGAAATTACTCGTCATCCAGTTTTTTTATATCGACTATGCATTCCATTAGTATTTCAAATTGGTGTGTTTCACCGGGCCGTGAAGAAATATAGAGCTGAGTATCATCAGCATAACAGTGAAAGCTAACACCATGTTTCCTGATGATATCTCCCAAGGGTAACATATAAAGTGTGAAGAGTAGCGGCCCTAGTACTGAGCCTTGAGGTACTCCATACTGCACTTGTGATCGATATGATACATCTTCATTCACTGCTACGAACTGATGGTGGTCATATAAGTACGATTTAACCCATGCTAATGCACTTCCATTAATGCCAACAAAGTGTTCAAGTCTATGAAAAAGAATGTTGTGGTCAATTGTGTCAAACGCAGCACTAAGATCCAATAAAACTAATAGAGAAATACACCCATGATCAGATGATAAGAGTAGATCATTTGTAACTCTAAGGAGAGCAGTCTCAGTACTATGATACGGTCTAAATCCTGACTGGAAATCCTCACATATACCATTTTTCTCTAAGAAGGAATATAATTGTGAGGATACCACCTTTTCTAGTATCTTGGACAGAAAAGGGAGATTCGAGATTGGTCTATAATTAACTAGTTCTTTGGGGTCAAGTTGTGTTGTTTTGATGAGAGGCTTAGATGACTTAACAAGTTTATACAATTCTTCCTCTCCTATAGTAGAGAATGAGTGGAACTGTTCCTCAGGGGGTCTATAGTGCACTGTCTGATGCGATACTGTAGCTGACGGCTGAATGGTTGCAATTTTATCTCTAATAGTATCGATTTTAGCAGTAAAGTAGTTCATAAAGTCATTACTGCTGTGGTGTTGGGAAATGTCAACACTTGTTGAGGCTTTATTTTTCGTTAATTTAGCCACTGTATTGAATAAATACCTGGGGTTATGTTTGTTTTCTTCTAAAAGAGAAGAAAGGTAATCGGATCTAGCAGTTTTTAATGCTTTTCTGTAGGATAGGTTACTTTCCCGCCAAGCAATACGAAATACCTCTAGTTTTGTTTTCCTCCAGCTGCGCTCCATTTTTTGGGCTGCTCTCTTTAGGGTGCAAGTATGCTCATTATACCATGGTGTCAAACTGTTTTCCTTAACCTTCCTTAAGCGTAGAGGAGCAACTGTATTTAAAGTGCTAGAAAAGAGAGAGTCCATAGTTTCTGTTACATCATCAAGTTGTTCTGAGGTTTTGGATATGCTAAGGAATTTGGATACATCAGGAAGATAACTTAAAAAGCAGTCTTTTGTGGTAGAAGTGATGGTTCTTCCATACTTGTAACAAGAAGTAGAATTTACAATTTTGGCTATATGAAGTTTGCACAAAACTAAATAATGATCTGAGATATCATTACTTGGCTGCATAATTTCAACACTATCAACATCAATTCCATGTGACAGTATTAAATCTAGAGTATGATTTCGACAATGAGTAGGTCCTGAAACGTGTTGTCTTACCCCAATAGAGGTCAGAATGTCTATAAATGCTGATCCCAATGCATCTTTTTCATTATCAACATGGATATTAAAATCACCAACTATTAAACTATTAAAACTTTATCTGCAGCCAGAACTAACTCGGATGTAAAATCACCAAACTCTTTAATAAAGTCTGTATGGTGCCCTGGTGGCCTGTATACAGTAGCCAGTACAAAAATAACAGGGTATTTATCATTAACATTTGTTTCTCTGGATAATGTTATATGAAGCACCATTACTTCAAACGATTTATACTTGAAGCCTGCCCTCTGAGAAATCCTGAAAACGTTGTTATAAATTGAAGCAACACCTCCCCCTTTGCCTTTTAGACGCGGCTCATGTTTATAACAGTAATCTTGGTGGGTGGACTAATTTAAAATAATGTAATCATCAGGTTTTAGCCAGGTTTCTGTCAAACAGAGCACATCCATATTATGATCAGTGATCATATTATTTACAAAAGGTGTTTTCGTAGAAAGGGATCTGATATTCAATAAGCCAAGCTTTATCATTGGTTTATCCATATTGCATCTGTTTTTTATTTGTTGAACCTCAATTAAATTGTTAATCTTAACTTGGTTTGGACGTTTTTTGTATTTTCTAGTTCGGGGAACAGACACAGTCTCTATAGTGTAATATCTAGGTGAAAGAGTCTCTATGTGCTGAGAATTAGCTGACCTCTGTGACGTGAGGCAGCTAGCAGACAGTCGGTTTAGCCAGTCTGTCTGCTTCCTGACCTGGGCCCCAGTTAGTCAAGTATAAACACTAAGACTATTTGCCATATTTCTAGAGAGAAGAGTGGCGCCACCCCAGGAGGGATGAAGACCATCTCTTTTCAACCGGTCAGGTCAGGTCTGCCCCAAAAGCTCGTCCAATTGTCTATGAAACCTATATTATTCTGTGGGCACCACTTAGACATCCAGCCATTGAGTGATGACAATCTGCTATGCATCTCGTCACCACGGTAAGCAGGGAGGGGACCAGAGCATATTACAGTGTCTGACATCGTGCTTGCAAGTTCACACACCTCTTTAATGTTATTTTTAGTGATCTCCGACTGGCGAAGTCGAACATCATTAGCGCCGGCATGAATAACAATCTTACTGTATTTACGTTTAGCATTAGCCAGCACTTCACTTTAATCGTCACTTCTCTACAGGTACTGTTTACTAACAAGGGGACAATGGTCTGGCATACGTAATACAGCGTTTTTGGGCTTTTTTTGCGGATATGTGTAAACGCAGACCGTTTTGAAAACATTGTCGTTAAAAACATACGGGGAGAAACTTTCCCGTTTTTGACTACACTGTTGTTGTGTAAATGTAGCCTCAATGTCAAATCCTGGAGCCCCACAGCTCTGCACAGTTTTTTGCTTCAGCCCTAATCAAACACATCTGATCCAGCTTATCATGGTCTTCAGGATTACTAGAAACTTCCAAGCAGATGTGGTTTGAAGCTGATTGGAGCTGTGGTCACTGCTCTGGATGCTGTTTGTAGGTTCAACACACTCTTTGCTTGAGGCTCTTTAAATGCAGTTTTCTTTCAGTCATATGTTTATGAGAGTATCAAAGCTGTGATGTAAGGAGGATGAATCACATCCTACACATTCAACCCTGATATTTTCTATCTCTCTTGAGCTTAACAGGATGCCAGTAATACATGGTATAAGCTCTAGTACTCTCCCTCTCATATCGCAACCACTTCACTGAATGGAGAGGAAAACAGATGTCTGATGCAGATCTGCTTGTTCCCTGCTGTCTTGCTTATGTAAAAGTCACAGTGTGTCAGATTTTTTTTTCTTTAAGCTAATTTTAGCATCGGGTTGTCCTGGGGCAGGAAAAAATACATTCCCTCCCAGAGTTTTCCCATCCACAACATTGTTTTGTGAATGAATCAGCCATTTTATAAATTTATACTTGTATACATTTATGCTGTTTTAAAAAGAAATCTTATGCTCACTATACTGCATATATTATGCTGCATATTATTACAATGTATTATTACATTTTAAAGTAACTTTTCTACTGTAATGTATTTTTTTTTTTTTACTGAGTTTTCATCAGTCATTACTATAGTCTTCAGTGTCACACATAGTGCTTCATAAATCGTAATAATTCATGCTCAGGAACAATTTCTTATTATTATCAATGTTGCTTAATATTTTGTGGAAACTAATAGCATTTACTTATATAGTTTTTACTATCACTTTTGATCAAGTTAATGCATCCTTGCTGAATAAGTGTTAATTTCTTATAAATAAAAGCTCTTACTGATGAGTTTCTTATTATTAATGTTTTATGTTTAAATATGCATTGTATGTATTTATATGTGTGTGTGTGTGTGTGTGTGTAATTAACAATATATTTTTTACAATAATTTAATAATTATAATTTTTTTATTAATTTATTTGTAATTATATGTCCATTATATTTGTATAGGTTTATTAATTTTATAGAAGTACTCATATTGAATGAGATGTATGCATTATGGTAGTTCTAATGTGACAATTAAAAACAAATCATATTTTTAAAAAGTTGTATTTTTGTTGTAATTTATTAATTAGTAATTTGTTTTATGGGAGTGGATGGCCAGAATATTGAGATCACCTTCTTGGTTTCATTGTGTGTGTGTGTGTGTGTGTGTGTATATATATATATATATATATATATATATATATATATATATATTTGCCTGCTGTTCTCAGTTGTCTGAACCAATTTTAATGATTTACCATGTACAACGCTAAAAAGTTTCAAATGTCGAAATATGAAGGTACTCCTCAAACCATATAGCCTAATTCATTATAATTCTAATTCTCATCTGCTCACTCTGTAGGAACATGGTGGCCTTTTGCGGATCTTTCCAGAGGGAACTGCGCAGTTTGCAGACATTGAGCCCAAGTTTGACAGACTTTTGCTCTTCTGGTCAGACAGACGGAACCCACATGAGGTCCAGCCAGCTTATGCCACGAGGTCAGTGATAGTGACGTTTCATTTATTTATTTTTTAAATGGTCCTGTAAGCTCCTTGAATACAATTATGTGTGTATTTATGTACAGGTATGCTATAACGGTGTGGTATTTTGACGCTGATGAGCGAGCTCGTGCTAAAGAGAAATATTTAACAGGTGAGATCTGCTCAAACATGACCAGGCATGACCTTCCTAATTGACAGTTGTGTAGTGTCTATATACACTGAACAAAATTATAAACGCAACACTTCTGTTTTTACCCCCAAAGATCGAAGTCTTTTTCTGTGTACACAAAAGGCTTATTTCTCTCAAATATTGTTCACAAACCTGTCTAAATCTGTGTTAGTGAGCACTTCTCCTTTGCCGAGATAATCCATCCACCTCACAGGTGTGGCATTTTAAGATGATGAGTAGACATGTGCCTTAGGCTGGTCACAATAAAAGGCCACTCTAAAATGTGCAGTTTTATCACACAGCACAATGCCACAGATTTTGCAAGTTTTGAGGGAGCATGCAATTGTCATGCTGAATGCAGGAATGTCCACCAGAGCTGTTGCCCGTGAATTGAATGTTCATTTCTCTACCATAAGCCATCTGCAAAAGCGTTTCAGAGAATTTGGCAGTACATCCAACCGGTCTCACAACGACAAACCTGCACAAACTGTCAGAAACCGTCTCAGGGAAGCTCTTCTGCATGCTCGTCATCCTCATCAGGGTCTCGACCTGACTGCAGTTCGTCATCATAACCGACTTGAGTGGGCAAATGCTCACATTCGATGGCGTCGGCCACTTTGGAGAGGTGTTCTCTTCGGTGTTCTCTTCCCTGTTTTCACTGTACAGAGCAGATGGCAGACAGCGTGTATGGCGTTGTGTGGGTGAGCGGTTTGCTGATGTCAAAGCTGTGGATCGAGTGTTCCATGGTGGCGGTGGGGTTATGGTATGGGCAGGCATATGTTATGGACAACGAACACGGGTGCATTTTACTGATGGCATTTTGGATGCACAAAGATACTGTGACGAGATCCTGAGGTCCACTGTTGTGCCATTCATCCACGACCATCACCTCATGTTGCAGCATGATAATACACGGCCCCATGCTGCAAGGATCTGTACACAATTCCTGGAAGCTGAAAACATCCCAGTTCTTCCATGGGCAGCATACTCACCGGACATGTCACCCATTGAACATGTTTGGGATGATCTGGATCAGGGTATACGACAGCCTGTTCCAGTTCCTGCCAATATTCAGCAACTTCACACAGCCATTGAAGAGTGGACCAACATTCCACAGGCCACATTCCACAACCTGATCAACTCTATGCAAAGGAGATGTGCTGCACTGCGTGAGGCAAATGGTGGTCACACCAGATACTGACCGGTTTTTCGGAATCCACCCCCCACCCCCCCACCCCCCCCACACACACCTGTGAGGTGGATGGATTATCTCGGCAAAGGAGAAGTGCTCACTAACACAGATTTAGACAGGTTTGTGAACTATATTTGAGAGAAATATGCCTTTTGTGTACATAGAAAAAGTCTTAGATCTTTGAGTTCAGCTCATGATAAATAGGGAAAAAACTAAATTGTTGCGTTTATAATTTTGTTCAGTGTATTTCTGTTCTGTGTCTATGGGAATATGAACAGATTGCTTTACTGAAATACTATTTAAAGGTACGGCACAGGCCGAAATTAACTTTTTGTCATTATTTACTCACCCTCATGCTGTTCCAAAACTGACTTTCTTTTTTTGGTGCAACACAACATAAGACATTTAGCAAGTTGTTTATGCTGCTCTTTTCTATTTGGTAGAAGTCAAACAAATACTTTTGATAAATAGAATGTGTCCTCGCTGAATAAACATTCATTTTGTTAAAAAAAATCTTTCTGACTCCTCTTGGCAGTGTAGTAACCAGTAACTCTTCTCTTTCGTTGTATGAACTGTGTGTGTGACATGAGGGTGAGCAAATGATGACAGTATTTTTAAACAACAGGTTTATATCATTGTCTTTTAGGAACAGGTGAAAGAGGTGTAAAAGTGGAGCTTAACAAGCCTTCTGAGCCCAGCTAGTGAACGAGGGATGGATGAAGAGGAGCGGGGGGTCGGTCGGACCTCCAGAGAGCTACTGCCTGCTGCTGAGAGATGATGAGCTGAGAGGAAGTGACTACGTCTCTCACTAACCTCTACATCTGTCATCTATAAGGGGCTTCTCATAGGGACTCTGAATGTGATAGAGCTGTGAAGACAGATGTGCATTAACATGCTTTGTGTTTTCTTTATGAAGAATGCTGGCTTGAGCATAGGACGGACATAATGCTAAACATAACAGTGTGTGTGTGCACTTGTGATCAATACAAGTTTATTTTGAGCTATTTCTCTTCCGTCAGCTTTGCACATGTGTTAATATAGGTACAGTTTTGTTTGGCAATGTGCATACACCGAAAAAACATTTTCAAGGTTATAGGCTCTGTGCGAAGTCCTTTATGTGCTATTCTGCTTGTAAGCCACTGTAATTATTGGATGTGTTTTTATATGGCTGTAATACCATTTTCCATGCTCTCCTAATTGGAGCTACACGGAACATGCTTCTTTATTATGGCTTGCACCTGTTACATAGTAACTGGGTGCTTTGCTGGATTTTCCTTGCCAGTTATCAGCGATATGTCTGTTGTTGCAGACGTTTATGTCTCCGTCTTAAGCCAAACTTGACACCTCAGCTCTGAGTAGAATAAAAAAGCAGTTTTCCTAAATACAGCTTTTTGGCAGTGTGTGCATGTTATTGGCCCCATTTTGGGCTTCCTAATGACATTACCCTTGCTGTCACTAAAAGTCATGTGATCACTTGAAGTCTTGCAGCCCCCCCTAGTGATTTGTAGCTGCAAATAACTTGTAGCTGTAAGTTTATCAGAAGATATATCATCTAGTTATGAAGAATTCCACTAGATGGAAAATGAACAAACAGAATGGTTTCAAATGATGCACAATTATCAACGTATCACTTAGAGTGAATTTTAGGACATTGATTTTGCAGAACAGCACTGGGTCAATAACACATTGTGTGCATACTTTAAAAAAATGAGATTTCATGACTGGAAAAGTCTTACAAATCACAATTTCCACTAACTATATTAAGAAGCACTATGTTTTCAACACTGTTAAAAATAAATGTTTCTTTAATACAAAATAAGCGTACAAAAATGATTTCTGAAGGACCCGTGTGACACTGAAGACTAGACATTAAGCTTTGCCATCACGGAAATAAATTATTATTTTTTTTAAGTCTTATTTTTTCTATGTTTTTGCTTTTATTATCAAAAGAGTGTTGAACTGACAGAAAGCGTATTGGAAAAGGTCCACAAGATGGGATTCGAACTCTGGACACCCGTAGCACTACCCACAAGACATATCATCACTAAAGTAAATTACATTTTAAAATATAAAGAAACATTTAAAAAAAATATTTCACAATGTTATTATTTACTATATTCTTGATCAAATAAATGCAGCCATAAGTGACACATAAAAAACACGTACACTATAGTACTGTATAATATGTGACTGGAATTTAAAATCATATCACTGTAGTATTACCGCAACAACCAGAATTGTCTGAAAAGCCTGGAGCTCTCTTGAAAGACATCAAGCTAAAAAGTGAAAACATGCCTTAAGATCTTTCTGATACTCTCACATGGCTTTGGTGATTGAGGATGTTATCCAAGTGGGAGAAAAGGGATTAGCGTTAATGACTACATTAGACACTTGATTAACTGACTTTGAAATAATCCACTTTAATGAGTAACAAAAAGTTAATCGGGGACCTTAGATTAGACATTCTGATGCTCACTGACTACACATTCAGCCAAACCAGTGTTAAGATGCTGGAGATCTGTAACGTGCATCATCCTGGTATGAAGGTTTTGTTGACGATTTGAAATGTTCACACAATCACTCCAGCATTGCTGTATAACATGAAGACAAAGAGTGTTATATATATTTAACGTACAGTCTTTAGCGTTCTCAAGCTCATGGTATTTACATCTTTCCGAACGTGACAAGAACACGTGTAAAAGATGTGAGCAGATTCTAGTTAACATTGCTTCAGTGCATTTGAGATTCAAGATAAAGACAAGACTGAATACTTTTGCATATTGAACAATTTGTCTCTTTCATATACAAATCAATTATACAAAAAAAAAAATCCAATACGAATTATCACTTGATTCACCTTTTCTGTTAAGTATCAAAGATAGGCTAATTTAATATAATAACAAATAATGACATTTGCCTGAAATCACATATTAGATATATATTTCAAGGAAATAACTCGTGCAACCCAGAAAATACAAAGAATTATAAACACAGAAGTTAATAAAACTACAAAATATTTATTGCTCGTACACCGACAGAATATTAGTGATAAAATAATATTTTTTAGTGATAGATTATCAGTGTAAAATTTAAGTGTGGGTCTTAACTGTAAATCAAAAAAAAAAATAGACCCATATATTAAGACTACTTGAAAAATAGTTAAAAATAAATAAATAAATGAAGAATAGCAAAAAAAAATGTCTATGAGCAACAAACGTCGTAATCTAAATCTAAAAAAAATAAAATAAATAATAATTCCCCGTGGTTGAAGAAACATTTTATTTATGTAAATCTCGTGAGGAGCTTTAAGTTTGAAAAGCCGCAGTTCGTCTCGTCTTGTGTCGCGGTGTTGATTCTGGCTTCACTCTCTCGATCTCATTGAGGAGAATCAGAGACTATTTATAAGGACTTTGGGAGAATTTGATCTGCTGCTTTATGGTGAGTGAAAGAAAAGCTGCGAGTCTATTCTCAGTTTATCATTACTATTTGCACACGCGTTACTTTGACCATAAATCAAGCTCATGTTTACTGCATTATTTTTAAATGTATTTACAACTGACATTAATTGATTTGGTTATATGATTTTAAAGTTAACTTGCATTTATTATCTACACAGTCTGCAACTTTTTACAGCTCTGCAGGTTTGCAGGTTTCCATTTCGCTTAAATGTGTTATTATATTGTATTTCTTTTAGTTTTTGGATAATGGCTGCTGTTGAATTCATCAAAGACCTTTGTACTCCAGCGCTGATCATTGACCTGGATCAGATGAAGAGAAACGCTGAAGGCATGCTCGAGCGCTTCCACACATTGGGAGTCCAGCTCCGACCTCACATGAAAACACACAAAACACTGTGAGACTCCTCTCAACAACACCAGCCTCTCGAACATTGTGTTTTCAAGATACTTTTATTAATACCCTAATCACGTTAGTTTTCTTCACTACTCATTTTGCCTGTTTTATATGGTTTCTGTCAAGTTCTGTCAATAAATAAGTATTTGGACCTTTAAGGTTCCTGTGACTCAGAGGTAGAGCATTGCGTTAGTCGCTTTGGATAAAAGCATCTGGTAAATGTGATTAAGGCACTTTTTATTTTATAACAAAATATCAAACCAAGTGCCATTTATGTACTGTAAAAAGAAAACTGGATTTGGGCAAAGCAATATAAACCTCAAAGTAATAATTGTGTCATGTGATTACCATTGTTTCTTTCTTCACTAATGTCATCTGTCTTCAGGGAATGTGCGGACATCATGACAGGAGGCTCTCGTCGTTGTATTGTTGTGTCTACTCTAGCCGAGGTGTCATTCTATGCTGATAACGGCTATGACGATATACTTTATGCATACCCTTTGCCATTTGATAAAGTGGAGCGCTGTGCAGAGCTGTCCGAGAGACTTTCTCTATTCCAGGTCATGGTGGACAACCACCTCGCCCTGCAGGAACTGAAGAAGAGACCTCTGAAACAGGGACAAGTCTGGAAGGTGTGGATGAAACTGGATTGTGACAATGGGAGAGGTAACACTGGAGTTCGGCAAATGTATGTCTAAATATTTGAAGCATTGTTTTAGTTGTAATGCAGTTGGATACTGATTTTTTTGTTTTGAAAGCGGGCGTTCCTCATTGTGACCCAGCTGCTCTACAGCTCGCCCTGGAGATCTGGGACACTTCAGGGGTGGAGCTTATGGGAATTTACGCCCACTGTGGGAACACTTATGCCTGTCAGGGGGAGCAGCAAATCAAAGCTGTTGCTCAGGAAACCACTACGATTGTGCTACAGTTCATGGAGAAGTATGCTGATGTCATCTAACACTCAAAGTTAAAAACTTTTAAGTATTTGACAACAATAACAAATGTAATCTCTTAAATAAATAAATACTATACATTATAGTATTGAGATATCTAAATTTACAGTTACATTTAAAATAATAGATTTTTTTTAGTATTGTATTTTAACTTCTGTGGACAGCTAAACATAATTTTAATCACTAATGAATGCAACCTTTAGAAAAATAAATAAATAAATAAATAAAAATATATATATATATATAGTAACTTATAATTTTGTGCCATATCTATTCACATTCACTTATAGCCTAAAAATTAAGAGATTTAATTTTTTTAAATGTTTTATTTTAAATGAGACAACTTTAAATATTAACAACACTAATACATGCAATCTTTAGTACAAAATTAATTAAAAGTTTTTTTAGATTGTACATTATAATGGTGTGATGTCTATATTCACATTTATTGTGATGACTATATTCATATTTAAAATAATTTATTTTAGTGTTGTTTTCATTTAGTAAACTAAACATTTTATAGTTCAACAACAATATTTTTTATTATTGTACATTCAAATTGTCTGAATCACTGAATCACTTTTTAGTATTAAACTTTTAATATAGATTAAAAAGCCATATCATTTTAAACACAATATTTTTATGTTGCATATTATAATATGGTGTCTAAATACACTTGTAGCATTTAAAATAATTGATTTTAATTTATTTTGACAAAAAAAAAACATCACTTTAATGTAGGCACTAGGTACATAATATGAACATTATCATTAGCTTATTGTAATTTCCAACATTTTTATATCAATGCATTCCTACTTAATATGCTGTGATGGTATTATTCACACTATCCATAGGTTGAAGGCTGCTGGAATAAAAGGTGTCAAATCCAGCATTGGTTCCACCCCTTCCTGTAGCCACCCAGTGCCAGACATGGCCCTGTTGAGTGAGGTGCATCCTGGGAACTACATATTTTATGGTCTGTGTTGCCATGTTCTCCTGTTTCCTGTAAGCAGTGATGTTATCAGCTTGTTTCGAATCATAACATTATCCGTTGCATGTCCAGATGTGCAGCAGTCCCTCATCGGCTCCTGTAGGCTTGAGGATGTGGCAGTACGGGTGCTGACGCGGGTCATAGGTCACTACCCACACAGGAACCAGTTACTTGTAGATTGTGGGTGGACAGCACTGAGTCATGACGGTGGCGGGCGCTTACCTACAGGATACGCCATCATCGAAGGACACCCAGAACTCAAGTAAGAGATCATGTGGATGGATGGAAACCTCCAGGGCTTTTTTTATTTTATTTTTTTTTTTCAAATTTTTTTTTTTTTTTCAATTTTTTTTATTTACTGGCGGATTGATTTATTGATTGATTTAAAATGGGGAAATTAATTATTATTAACTTCTCTTATATTTACATTTATACTTTTTAAATTTACATTGTTCAGAGGTTTGGGGTCAGTAAGACTATTATTATTTTGATTTAAATAATTACTTTTTTTTTTTTTTTGCAAAAATGCATTAAGTTATTCAAAAGTAACAAAAATCTCTCTAACGGATCTCTCTTTGAATCATTGGTTCACATGATTCTTTCTAAACGTGGATCCATTCAGAAACTAAACGCCGATGTGTTGCAAAGAGAGGCACAACAGTTCTGCACAATATTAACTTATTATTTACTGAACTGTTGTATAAAATCACATTTGCACTTGTGTTCTTCATGACATAAACAGCACTCCTGTGATATTGCTCTCATTGCTGGTGCGATATCGCTTATCATATGATATAAATATGAGACAAAAACTCATACGGGGCATTTTTTGCCCCTATATCTTGAATTTTGGAGCATAACTGCATTTACGGAGTTTTTGCCCTGCATCATATTTGTCAACTGTTTGAAATGTAAAGGACATACAGGTTTGGGGGCGAGGCCAGTGCGTTAACTTAAAATATTTTAATCTCCTTATTTTTTCATAACTAATTAAGTTAACGCCTTAAACTGACAGCCCTAATTAAAACACTAACATTTTTAGCAAATGTGTGCTTAAGTTTATTTTTAGCATATGAAGGCAAGGCAAGGCAAGTTTATTTATATAGCTCATTTAGTACACAATGGTAATTCAAAGTGCTTAACATAAAAGAAAGTAAAATAGTCATGAAGAAATAATAAAACAGCCATTTATCAGTTATTAGCTGCAACATAAATATAAATATTAACTTACTGGTCTACATTTTCATATTGCATCCATATGTTTTCATTAAGTCAGCTGTCTGCATAGCATTTAAGTGATTTGAACTGACAATCAAAATGTTTTTCATATGAAAATAAATATTTAAATTCTCAAATATTAAAAACTGAGATGGGATAATCCTTCTCTGTACATGTTTAGATGTTTATTTTACATCACAACAGTGCGAGTAGGAGGTTTTGTGATATAAATAGCATGAAGGGTGTCGTCTGTTCTGCAGACTCCTGTCTATGACTCAGGAACACGGCAGGGTGGAGCCCATCTCTGGAAAACTGGACTTCAAGCAGTTCTCACTGGGGTCCCTCCTCACACTCATGCCTTACCATGTGAGTTACTAACCATCTCCCTCAAACAAAGCACACAGAAACAGACTGGATTCATCTGTATGAAAGGACTAACACGGTACTAAAACGGTTTATCAAACAAGAGTAAACAACAATATTAAAGTGCATAATTTCAATACTACACAAAATTATTATCTTGGGCTGAATTGAAAAAATATTCTACAATTCTCTGCACAAAAAAAAAAATGTATTCAGCACAAACTTTGTTCATCTTCAATGCAATGAGCCATTATTTAACATACAGTAGCCTAGAGAGGAGCGCTTGACATATCAACTGCTTAATGTGACACATTTTAATACAATGAAATGCATTGATTTAAAATTAAGAGCAGGTTTGTATGTTTTGTTGACAGGCTTGTGCTACCGCTATGATGCATCCAGTTTATTTTGTCCATTCTAAAGGGAAGATTATAGACACCTGGAAACCCACCCGAGGCTGGTAACAATCTTTAGCAGACGGACTCCGCTGATACAGCTGGGGACTGTGGATGAAAATGTTTAGTACTTGTCACAACTGAGGATTTGCTGTTCTAATAGGCATGTGACTTTTAGAAACCTACCTAAAGAGCATTTTTATCTGGATCCAAGGAGTTTGGAGAAATTGCAGTTCTTTTCTTGAGAAGCATTGTTGAAAATGTAATATTTTAGTAATACAGCCTTTATGTAAACTGTAACACTTAAAGTTGTAATCTTCTTTAAAAAGAAAATATATTTTCCCCTGCTTCTTTCATCATTTAAAACACTAACATTCTCTTAACACTTTGGAAGGACTATGAAAAAAAATGTGATTTCTTCTTTGTATCTGACTAAACTTGCATGCAGTGCTTGAAAACAGTTTTGGAAAGATCTGATATTAACAACGTGTACCTTCGTCTGTAATAAAACCATTTACCACAGTGACATTGTTTAAAAACCAGAAGCTCTTTTTATTATTTTATTTATTTAATGGATGTTTCAGCTATGGACACTTTTTGCTATTTACAACTGATCACAATTTTTGCAACATGGCAACCCTACCTAGTGTGTTTTGCTACTTGTTTGTAACATCTGCACATAGAGGACATTGATCAGCTGCTCAAAGATCTTGCCTTTGGAGAAGACGGTTGATTTTACACTCGAAAAATGTAAGTGTTACTACTTAGAAATTAAGATAACCTCAGAAAACATTCCTAGCCCACCCCAACACTTATGAACAACAATAATGATAAATACTGACCAATAATTAATTATATTTTGTAGTAAAACAAACAATTTTGTAATTAGTTATTTCATATGCCATAGCTATGCATGACTACACACTAAACAAATGCAGCCATGCTGAATACATCTAAATTTTCAGTCAAGTAATCGATTAATGCATATGTTAATGAAACAATTAGGCTATATTTTATTCCCTGACAACAACAAGCTGCTTATTTCTTCAAGTATATTCATAATATAATATCTTATATAAATGCTTACATGTGTTTCATACGATTTATATTTGGGGCTTTAAAGGTTAGTTCATCTAAACATAAATTCAGTCATTATTTACTCACCTCCATGCTGTTCAGTCCTGTAAAACCTGTTTTTACAGGAGACAAAAACCCCAAATATACTGTAACGTTATTGTCTAGCGGCTTACACCTTTAGCAAATCACCATCCTATATTAATTAGTAATTTTAGTAATTAAATTGTAATTATTTAGTTAATTAGTAATTAAATAGTAATTTTCGATACTATTTAGGGCATACATGGTAAATAGTAAACACATTGGGATGCTGGGATAGTCTCTTTGATACTCGAATGACGAGATCGATGACGCGTGTCACCTGTCTTAACCCAAGCACGGGTCACCTTTTCACCTGACCAATCGAGTCTTTGAGATCGAGCCCACGACTCGACTGGCCAATAGCGGCGCTGCGCGGTGATCACCGATCAGCTCACCACTCACCAAACTGCGCAGCTATTGGCCAGCCGCGGCGAGGACTCGATAAGAGAGACTCAATTGGTCAGGTAAATAGCTGCAAGTTGGCAGGAAGAGCTAGAGAGCGGAGATACATGATGATGTCAACACGGCAGTGATCGTTTCGGTCTGGCAAACGGAAGGCCTTTTTAACTCATCGATTCCTTGATATTAATAGTAATGGTCTGGTGGGATTGTACAAGTGATGTTCTGCCTGATTTTAAAAGGGGTCGTTGTGTCGGGTTTGTCCTTTAAGGCGCATTGCAGCGTTGCTCAAGGACTCTAGTGATCATCTGCAGCATCCGGAGGAGTCCATATCCTGCTGGTATGTGATTCAGAACCATAGCACTGATACAATCTGTATGTATGAGCATAGATGAGCATGTTTGGAGCATCTGAACCACATGCGGTGGAAGATGACGCTGATTCGCTTATATTTAGGGCGAATGATTATTAAATATATTTATTCAATTACGTTTATGGTTACTAAAAAGTTAACAACATGTCATATATATTGCAGAGGTTATTTGAATAACACGTTTAGACTTGTATTATGATAGAAGGTCACAAACATATAACCATGCTTGATTTCTCTTTTAAATAATAATTATAAACTAAACAAAATATTTATTTTTGTATATATTAAAATAAACATTAGGACATTAAACACAAGGTCCGAGAAACATCCAGATAGTTGTGGGCTTGATATAGGTTATTTCTAGAAAACTTAAAATATATACAATTATTAGTAGAGGTTTATACATTATCCATGATTGGGTTGTCATTATGTGCTCTTTTGTAATGTTAACAGTCAATTTTCTAATCTTTTATAAAATATTTGTTAAATATTGTATAAAACAATCTTTATAATATTAACAGACGGTGCTTGGAATTCAGTATTTATTCTGAATGGTTAACTAAAATAAACACATGAAACACTTAGATTGTTAAACTTTATTGCAAATAATAATAAGCATCTCCATCTATGCATTTACACTTACTGTACACTTACTCCCATTGATTGACTTTTAGTGCTGTATTTTTAACCTATAAGAGTAAAAAATATGTAATATTTTTCAGTCTTGGGTCACGGGCTGAATTTTTTTTTTTTTTCAAAGGATTACTATTATTGTGTGTGTGTGTGTTGTGTTGATAAAATTAATAAATTGATTTAGCTGAATCCATTCTAATAGTCTTGTGATTTGGAAGGCTCTGAATAAAAAACAGAAAGGGATGCACACTAGGTCTGAATGCCTAATATTTTTTAGAAATATAGATAAATATATTATTTTAGCAGTTTTTATAAATGTTACAATTGTAAAGAAACAAGCGCTGTTTAGTTTTAGCATAACGGTTTGGCCTAGCTCATCTAACTTTTTAAGGTATTTTTCAATATATGCATTATCTATTCTCTGGATACCTTTACGCCACACACACTTTGGCATTATTCCAACTTCTGGCATAACACCAGTTTTAAATCTCATGCACAAAGTGATTTCAGAAAGGCACACCTATAAACCAGCAGTATGAAGTTTGCACTCATCCCCCCCCCCCCACACACACACACACAAACACAGATGCACCAGTGTTGAGGGCAGGAAGTGGTGTTCACTGAAAAACCACAGTCAAATGACACAGGAAGGATGGCAGAAATCACTGGGGTCTGATTCATCACTGATTTAACCCTAGAGTAATTCTTTAATCAACCAAATTGGTCTTGTCTTAGACACCGAGTTGTTTTTATCTCAGAGGAGCTGAATCGTGACCCTTGCCGAGGACTTGTATTCTGTGCAGCCCAGAGATTTGCCTGTGCGAGATTAGACACCATCTGGCTAATTTGACAGGATTGAGATGTATCTTACACTGTCAGAACAAAATAACTTTGGTGTGTTAAAATGCATGCATCTAGGAATGCATATGTTTTGTTAATGAGTCCATATGTTTCACTTGAGTGTTTCTCCCTTACTTTGGTAACAGTGTCAGCTGTGGGTGTCTGATGAGATTTTGAGTGTCAGCTCAGGTGAATTGTGTGTCTGTGGCAGTTTGGAGTGCGTTTGGGAGTATGTTGCACAACCCATTTAACAATGACCTTTCTGTTGCGTCCCGCTGCGGCCGATCTTAGTACCCTCTGCTTGTTGAATGCATACTACTTTGATCTTCGTTCAGTGAAATCACCTCTCATTTTCCCTCTTCTTGTCTCTTTACACTAAGCTCTTTTCACAATGGCTATTTTAGGTCTCGGGGGACTGTTTACACTTAATTATCTGGCACTGAATCTTGTAAGCTTCTTACCCGTTGGCAAGGGTTGGAGAGCAGGCGTGCTAACCGTGTAGCATTCACACAGCAGAGGAATGTTTTGGTGTTGAGGCTTCTGTGTAAAGAGGGGAGTGTTTCTTGTGAGGGGAGCGTTGACTGCTATTTTGTTGCAGACATGCTGCATTTTTCAAATATTTTAGACAAAGTTTTTCAGAGCCTCAGGATAAACTTTCATTTTTGACTTGGGAGGCTCTAAACTGAATGAGTGGTTGACGTAACTTGTCCATGAACCTTTGTTCCAGCATCACGTTTTACGGTTCAAATTCATTTTTTGAGGGAAACATGCATTTGTGTATTTTAGAGTATATTTCCAGCTCTTGCATATTTGCCCAATAAATAAAATGAACAATCGCAATCTGTTTGTCTACACATTTTTTTAAGCATTTAAGCATAATAAATATTTTGATTTAATAAATACTAAATGTACATGGTGTTTACCAAGGACACGTTAATCAAAAGTGACAGCAAATACATTTATAATAAATACACTTCTATTCATTCAAATAGCAAAAATAATAAGGCGCACGAGTGTTTTCAACATTGATATTAAAGAAATGTTTCTTGAGCTGCAAATTAGAATGATTGCTATCACAGGAATAAATTACAATTTAAAATATATTAAAATAAACCTGTTACTTTAAATTGTAATAATGTCATAGTATTACTGTTTTACTGATACATTTTGATGAATCAAATAAATGCAGCCTTGGTGAGCATAAAAGATTTCATTAAAAAATTTTTTTACTTACCACAAATGTTTGTGCACATGTAAAAATATGTACAAATAATTTAGTTACACAACATCTGCAGTACTGGTCATATTTATTAATGGATAAATAATACAATTATATAACGTTATTAAAACAAGTAAAAAAAAAAAAGTAAACAAGTCTTCCTGGTAGTTTAAGTTTTAACTGTTAAATGTTAATGTGCAATTAATATGAAATCATAAAAACAGTATTTGTATAATTACTGTAATAACGAATAAATAATACATTTTCTTGTTAGAGATTTGTTTAAAGTGTGTGTGTTTGTGTTACTTGTACAAGAATATAACCTTAAAGGTTACAATTAACAGCAGAGCAGGCTTTCTAAATCTAATTTTAATATTATGTTTCTACTTCAATTCATTGCTAAAATAGGCCTATAATAATTTACACAGTGGCTGTTTTCATGACATGTTTATTAAATAATTAAGAGTTAACTACAGGTTAAGTAAACTATGAACTATAAACTGTGAACTAATATATATTTAGTGAAATGCTCATTAATTTTTTTTCTTCTAGTGAGCTGTGCATCCTGACTGATTTGGTCAATGACTTTGTGACATTTTTTACAAGCTGTTTATTAACGTCTTCCAACAGTTGATGAAACACTGAGATATTACATGATACGTGAGATGTTAATTAAGTGTTATAACTAGTAGTAAAGGGGAAGCGATGATCACGTTCACTCATGCTCCATGCTGCTGTTTGAACCGTCTGTCATGCCGTATCAAAGTTTGTCAAAATGGTAGTTATTATTTGAATTTCATGATAAAATGGACAGAATTTGACACTGTTTCTTAAAAGTAACAAAATGCAAAGCTTATTCGATTATTGGAAGGGAGGCAAGCTTTATGTGTGTGTATATGTACAGTATGTATACATGCAAAGCTTTAAAGATTCTGTATGTAAGTTTTTGACTCTACTAAAGCATAGAAATGCCATATTTTTCTGTAAAGTTGCTTTGTAACGATTTGTATTGTAAAAAGCGCTATACAAATAAACTTGAATTGAATAACATGTTTGCATATATTTAAGAAACATGCTAAGTTAACATATTGTTTATCTGAAAAACAATGCCACAGTCAGTTATTCTCCTTTGAAAATGTGCGTTCCGGGCCAGAATGTCGGTCTCTGTTTTGGTTTGTGAAACCCGCCCCCTGCCAGTTTACCCAACTGTATTTCAGCATCCCGGATTGTCAGTTGGCGGAAAACACATCGTATTTAATTTCATTCATTGTCAAGTGCGCTCTTTCCTGTTGGTGTTGTCAATCTGGCAACCTATGTGTGCGTCAAGTCTGTGGAGGAGGGGCCGGATGAAAAAAACCCTCTCCATTATTTTGAATTTGGACTGCAATACCTAGTTCAACCACTCGGTGTCAATCCCACATACAGCACCTTTAAATGACAGCATATAACATTAGCTCTAAGTGCAGTTACCTCTGCTTCCCCTGAACTGTATTAAAACATGTCTCCACAGCACAAGTAGGATTGTGGATGTTGGCAGATTTTGTTTAGCGTGTAAAGCATCTGTTCTGTTCACCTCAGATTCACTCCCAAACTCCCAACACAGCACTGCTGTCTAATCAGAGCACAGCACTCTCTCTCACAACACACCGCCAAACGCAGAGCCTGCCATTTTAGGAGGTGCACACAAACATGCATAAACACAGATGTCCTGTATTAGGACTGAATGGGGTAACACCTGTGTGTGTGTGTTTGCAATATTAAATACTCAGTTTGGAACATGAGCCAACAGTAGCTGTAGGAACCGTGATGCTTGTGTGTCAGGCAGGTGTGAGAACTTTAATGGAGTTTTCTTATGTGGAGTCTTTTTATCTGCAGGCTGTTTGACCAGAGATCAAGAGACATGGAGAATCTGAGCCACATCTCTCCTTATCTACACTTCTGAGCTGGGTTTGAGGCAGGTGAGCCAAAATGAACACTAAAATGGTCTGGCCAATTTGCACATATTAAAAAAATCTGGTCTTAGATGTTTTATGCTTATTCATCAAGAAATCCTGTGGAAAAAACTGTATCATGGTTTCCACAAAAATATTGTGCAGCATAACTGTTAAATTGATAATAAAAGAACATTACATTTACAACCATTACTCCAGTCTTCAGTGTCACATGATCCTAATAAATCATTTCTTTTTATTGTCAATGTGCTGCTTGATGTTTTTGTGGAAACCATGATACTGTTTTTTCAGGATGTTTGATGAATAGAAAAAAATAAAGAACGGCAATTATTTGGAATAGAAATCTTATGTAACATTATAAACGATCCCTTCTGATCAAATTGAATGTATCATTATTGAATAAAAGCATTAATTTCTTTAAAAATCTTCCTGAGCTCAAACATTCGACTGATGGTGTACTGTAGATGTACTTTATATTTGTCTATAAAACTATTTTAAGCATTTAAGCATAAAAAGATCAAATTAATTATTATAATAAATTAAGTCCAAGTGTGTCTAAACCATCGACTCTATTATAATAGTTTATCAAACCTGTGTCAGAGAAAATAACATTAAAACTAGCCACAAAACTGATTTGCATCACTTAATGGAATAATGCAAAATACTGTATATTTTCATGGTTGATGAGAAAAGAAATTTGCCGGGCAAATGTTTTAAATTCAATGATATTGACATTGTGGTAAAAAGTTAATTTTGGGCCATGCTTTTGATGCAAGAGTGGTAATAATCTTTATTTATGACATATTTCTTTTCTTTTCTCAGGAGGACCATGCTCTGCTCAGAGCGTGGCGTGGTGGAGGAATGGCTCTCAGAGTTCAAGGTGAGAGATTTGACATCCTTGCAGGGTTTCATTTGACATTTTTTATATAGCTCACTCAAATTAAGTCCCCCCTTCCCAAGTGATCTGAGCGCAGTGTCCCATTAACCACATTTGGTTTTGGAATCTCAGAACTTAATGGAGGAATATTTTCAGCCTCCAAGTTAATTCAATTCCAGGCCGATTCAGGTTAAGGCTGCTTAGTCATGACAACCACGGTTTCTCCTCTTTAGACGTTACCTGAGGATCAAATCCGCAGCTATTCTGGCAGCCTGCGTCTGAAGAAAGCTCTTGTTCCTGCTCTCTACGCTGTTATTCAGGAGCAGCCCATCAGTGAGGTATGATCAAGCGCTTCAGACACTTCAGGTGGTTTGAAAAGGCATGATTGAGATAGGACTAGATTGATTTATTCCGACTATTCAGTGTTGTTATCATTACCTGAAAAATTAAAATGATCAAAAATCTTTTTCATTAATGCTGAATTTAAACTACAAATATTATATGAAGCACTTAAGCTTAAAAAACTTAAAATTAGAAATGCAACTAATTGGAATAAAATAAGTGCTAAAAAAAAGAAAAAAAAAGAAAGCTAAATAGAAATATAAAAATGACAAATGCATATAAAACTGAAAACCCAAAAATGTTAGAATAAAAGCAAATTAAAAATGTTATGTGACATAATTCTGATATTATTATTGGTTAATATTTCCCATGCCTCCATGATCTTAATTGTATTTGATCATGATTTTGATCATTTCATATTTAATATTATTTGATATAATTGCATATCATATTATAATATATAAATTAAATTTTTATAGTTTGACTTAAATATCCTACTTCCTTAAGCTCGTGTTTTTATTTTTATTTTTTATTATTCATGTTGCAAGGAAGTGTTCCTCCTGGTTCCTGTGTCCCACACCACCTCCTTTACTTTGTCACTGTGTTCTTTGTGTCTCTTCCTCTCTAGCTGTTGGCTCCGGTGTGTCATCAGTTGTTTGAGTTGTACCGGAGCTCAGAGGAGGGTTTGCGTCGGTTTACTCTGCAGTTCCTGCCTGAGCTTATCTGGGTGTACTTGCGGCTTTCTGCCAGCAGAGAGCGCTACCGGAACGGCTGCGTGGAAGCCCTGCTAGTGGGGATCTATAACCTGGTGAGAGATTGGTGATTGGCATTACCTGCATTTTCCTGAAATTCAGTATCTAAAGTAGACATACACTATCTGTACGTCTTGTGTTACAGGAAATTGTGGACAGTAAAGGAAATGGAAAGCTGCTGTCATTCACCATACCATCTCTCTCCAAGCCTTCAATATACCATGAGGTAAGAAGTGAAGTAAAATACAAACACTTTTGAATTGGACCTGTATTGGATGTCTAAGCTACAGGGGGTATCAGTGTCAAATCAATGAAGATGATGTCTTCTGTTATTATGCACACAAAATGCTGATCTGCTTTCATTTCACAGGACACAGGAAAGTAAAAAGTAATGTGCCAAACCTCCAAAAAGCCTGGTGTTTTACTAAAGGGTTTCTTTGATGATTTCTAGGGTGTTCTGGGTCTGGGAGCAGCTAAACCAGAGTAAACCATTGGGTATTAGGTTAAAATAGTACAGTTGTTATGGTCCGGTCAAATGAACCTTAATTGGATTCTCAATAATTAACAAAAAAAAAAAAACTATTGTTTATTTTTATTGATATTATATATTTAGTACTTTTGGTTTTGTTTGTATACATATCAATCAAAAATAGTTATAATATTGTTTTATTATATACAAACTGACATAACAGGTCTGTGCAGCTGCATTTAAATATAGAATATGCTGGTTAAATTGACCTGAAACATCATAATCAAAATGTACATTTTGTACACACTTTGAGAAAATGTTACAGAATTTCAATCAACACATCACTGGTTAACCTGTATTTCTAATTTTCTAAGGCTGTAAAAGTATTTAACATGAACATATACAATACATTTTCTTTGTAAGCATTACATGAATTACTAGCCGAATTCCTAAGTGATTTCTTCCGTTTAACGCAGCCATCCAGTCTGGGGTCCATGGCGTTAACCGAGGGAGCCCTGAACCAGCACGACCTCATCCGGGTGGTGTACAGCGGTCTGCTATCTCAGAGAGAGACATTTACCTCACAAAACAGGTGATTTGATGGATGAAGTAGATTTGATGTGTGGAATATTTCTAGGCATCTGATTAATCGGCCGCTGGGCCGTTTTATCACCGTGACTCAGCTGTTTATTTTTTCCTGCAGGTTGAAATGGGTTGTAATGATTTCTCAGGATTTTGATTTCATTAAACCGCTGCAGGAGCTTCTTGACAGCGATATCCGTGCAGATGTAGTGTGATTTGTTATTACCGTTCCACCGGCTAGATGCACGGCGACAGTCGCTGACTCATAATGTACCGCTGTCTGATTTGTCGTTGTAAAATTATGCAGATGTCAGAGTGGGGGTGTGCAACAGCAGCATGTGTTTGGCTCCTGCAGGTTTGAGGTGCTGTCTTTTCTGATGCTCTGCTACAACTCAGCTGTGGTCTTTATGCCTGTGTCCTCCCACCAATCGGTTTGCAGAATGAGCACACGGTAAGGGGCGCCAGAGTTGTTTTTCCACTAACGATCCGGGAACGTCTCGCCCTGTTTTCCTCACTCCCTTTCTCTCTCTCTGAAATTTCTTGCTGGAGCAGGCAGAGATTGAATGATTAAATGAATTAAATGGAATACTGATTTAGAGCGAGAGAGCAAGGGAGTTCTGTGGCGGGTCACAGCATTAGCATAAAGACCTCCAAATAAACATGTCATTAAAGATTCTCTCTGAATAACTCTCGTTCTGCAGACTGTGTGTGAGCGGTTACCCTCGGCAGCAGCAGAAGTCGTGGAAGGAGCCGTGTAACCGTGTACGACTGGAGCCAGAGTTTATGGTGCAGATGCTGACTGCTGTTTACCACGCCATGTAAGTTACCATGCTTATTAGCATGCCTTTTGTTAACATATTTGCTTTTTATTAGCATTTATAAAGCACATATTCTGCATGACCATACATATTCTAAATCCATAATCCTACCCAATGCCTAAACTTAACATCTACCTTACTATCTATTAATAAGCATAGTTAATGGTTTGTTAATAGCGAGAATTATACCTTAAAATAAAGCGTGACCAAGTTTTCTATTTTAAATAAATACTTTCTATTCATCAAATAATTCTGAAAACAATATATCATGTTTTCCATAGAAATGTTAAGCAGCACAACTGTTTTCAGCCTTTAGAATAATAACAATAAGAAATGTTGAGCAGCAAATCAGAAAATTAGAATGATTTCTGAAGGACCATGTGACACTGAGGACTGAAGTAATGATGTTGAATATTCCACTTTGCCATCACAGGAATACATTTTAACATATATTAAAAAAGAAAACGTATTTAATACAACCCGAATTCCGGAAAAGTTGGGACGTTTTTTAAATTTTAATAAAATGAAAACTAAAGGAATTTCAAATCACATGAGCCAATATTTTATTCACAATAGAACATAGATAACGTAGCAATGTTTAAACTGAGAAATCTTACACTTTTATCCACTTAATTAGCTCATTTAAAATTTAATGCCTGCTACAGGTCTCAAAAAAGTTGGCACGGGGGCAACAAATGGCTAAAAAAGCAAGCAGTTTTGAAAAGATTCAGCTGGGAGAACATCTAGTGATTAATTAAGTTAATTGATATCAGGTCTGTAACATGATTAGCTATAAAAGCTTTGTCTTAGAGAAGCAGAGTCTCTCAGAAGTAAAGATGGGCAGAGGCTCTCCAATCTGTGAAAGACTGCGTAAAAAAATTGTGGAAAACTTTAAAAACAATGTTCCTCAACGTCAAATTGCAAAAGCTTTGCAAATCTCATCATCTACAGTGCATAACATCATCAAAAGATTCAGAGAAACTGGAGAAATCTCTGTGCGTAAGGGACAAGGCCGGAGACCTTTATTGGATGCCCGTGGTCTTCGGGCTCTCAGACGACACTGCATCACTCATCGGCATGATTGTGTCAATGACATTACTAAATGGGCCCAGGAATACTTTCAGAAACCACTGTCGGTAAACACAATCCGCCGTGCCATCAGCAGATGCCAACTAAAGCTCTATCATGCAAAAAGGAAGCCATATGTGAACATGGTCCAGAAGCGCCGTCGTTTCCTGTGGGCCAAGGCTCATTTAAAATGGACTATTTCAAAGTGGAATAGTGTTTTATGGTCAGACGAGTCCAAATTTGACATTCTTGTTGGAAATCACGGACGCCGTGTCCTCCGGGCTAAAGAGGAGGGAGACCTTCCAGCATGTTATCAGCGTTCAGTTCAAAAGCCAGCATCTCTGATGGTATGGGGGTGCATAAGTGCATACGGTATGGGCAGCTTGCATGTTTTGGAAGGCTCTGTGAATGCTGAAAGGTATATAAAGGTTTTAGAGCAACATATGCTTCCCTCCAAACAACGTCTATTTCAGGGAAGGCCTTGTTTATTTCAGCAGGACAATGCAAAACCACATACTGCAGCTATAACAACAGCATGGCTTCGTCGTAGAAGAGTCCGGGTGCTAACCTGGCCTGCCTGCAGTCCAGATCTTTCACCTATAGAGAACATTTGGCGCATCATTAAAGGAAAAATACGTCAAAGACGACCACGAACTCTTCAGCAGCTGGAAATCTATATAAGGCAAGAATGGGACCAAATTCCAACAGCAAAACTCCAGCAACTCATAGCCTCAATGCCCAGACGTCTTCAAACTGTTTTGAAAAGAAAAGGAGATGCTACACCATGGTAAACATGCCCCGTCCCAACTATTTTGAGACCTGTAGCAGAAATCAAAATTGAAATGAGCTCATTTTGTGCATAAAATTGTAAACTTTCTCAGTTTAAACATTTGCTATGTTATCTATGTTCTATTGTGAATAAAATATTGGCTCATGTGATTTGAAAGTCTTTTAGTTTTCATTTTATTAAAATAAAAAAAACGTCCCAACTTTTCCGGAATTCGGGTTGTAATATTTCACAGTATTACTGTGTTTTTGATCTAATAAATTCAGCTTTGGTGAGCTTATTTAAAAAAAAATTGTCGTCCTTAAACGTGTGTATTTCTGTGCAACATTAAAGTTTTCTTTTTATATTAGTAGGAGAAGGAAATGTCTTGTAAATTTAATTCCTGTTAATTTTCAATTAAGGATTTGATTGGTGTGCTAATGATCTCATCTGCATGATGATCAACAGTTATAATGGGCAATGGGATCTGGGGAGGGAAGCTTTGGATGACATCCTCTACCGAGCACAACTAGACCTCCATGCCCAGCCATTACTGGTAAAAGTCATTTATTACAGTACACTTGGGGAAAATACAGTGGGCTCTGAATGTCTTTTTAAGATTTCATTTAAATGTGGAAAAAACCATTGTCTTTGAAAGTTAAAGTTAAAGCGATGAAATACTACAACATACTTGTAAATAGCAGAAGACATATTAAAGATTCTGCATTATTTCTTATTAAGCGATCAAATAAGTCAATTTCAGTTTCACATCAAACAATCAAAGACTGATTGATATGAATTTCTTTGTAAAGATGGTCCGATGTTTTTGTCTTGAAACGTTTTCACTTGTTGTCTTTTAGACTCTTAATGTACTAAACTAGTGAAGTCAGATTTGTGGTTGTCGTTGACCTCCATCCTCAGGTGGCGAATGCAATTAGACGCTCACTTCCGTCCCGTCCTCCGGAGGGTTCGCGGAAACTTTTGGAGGTGGAAGTAACGCCTGCCGGGAGATGCGTCTCACAGGCAGCTGTCACTGCCGCCTCCATTCGTCGTCTCCGCTGGAAACGAGAGGGTATGCAACATATTCACAAACACACGTTTGTTTTTGTGGAAAGTGGAGACATCCCATAGGCATAATGGTTTTTATACTGTACAAACTGTATATTCTATGGCCCTACACCAACCCTAAACCTAACCCTCACAGGAAACTGTGCATTTTTACTTTCTCAAAAAAACTCATTCTGTATGGTTTATAAGCGTTTTGAAAAATGGGGACTGGGTTATGTCCTCATAAGTCACCCTCTACTTGTAATAACTGTGTCATACCCGTGTCATTATAGAGTTGTGTCCTGATATGTCACAAGAACATATCACACACACACACACACACACACACACAAAAAATTTTGGTAGTGTTTTAGGGACCAATTCTCACTATTACCTAGTTGCTTATTAGCATACATATTACTGAGATATTGGCTGTTTATTAGTACTTCTTAATCACATATTAATGGCTGATTCTGCTAACCTTATACCTAAACCTAGTAATTACCTTACTAATAAATAAGCAGAAAATTAGGAGTTTGAGGCAAAGGTTAATTGTTTATAGTGAGAATTGTTTCCCAAATGAAACTCAAATGACACTCATCTTTTCATTTTGCCTATTTTCTTTCATGATCAATAAAATTATAATGAGAACATGAACATCCTCATCAGTCCCTCCATTCAAGCATCAGGAAAAAGTGGCCATTTTTGTGTGTGAAATTTTCCGTCTGTCAGCATCATGTTCAGTACGCTCACTGTCTTCACCTCAGATTGTTTTGATTTCTCAACCACGACTGAATTCTACGCCTCCATGACCCCCAGCCGATACACCCCCCTGGAGAGACCAGACAGTCCTGTGGCACGCGGGCGGATAAAGTGCACCATTCACCTAACCTTGCAAGGGGGTAGGCGGGGCTCAGGAACATCTCATTATTAGACAGTCTGTGCTCAAGCCCTGTCCTTCTTGGCCATAGAAAGTGTTGATTGGCCCTACAGATTAAACTAACCACATTGCATGGAAAACTTCCTTCTGCTTGTTTCTAGTGTCTCCACATACCTTTGTGTTGTATTGTGATCATTTGTGTTTAACCTTTTTATTTGCGTTGAGTTTACAGTGCTTGCAAGGCAAGATAGAATGACATCCCTCTTTTTTTTCCTTTACAAATTTCTGCAGTTCATGTTGCTCAAACCACTCAGTGTATAGGTTATTTCAAATATTTTTTTAATATTTGCATACAAAATTGTGATTGATCTTGCATTGGTGTGTTCAGGTCAGGTTGGAATGATCAAATGTATTTGCAAATTGACTGCACATGAATACCACCATCATATCATAATTACCAATAACAACAAGTTAAAGCTTTATTTTTTTTTTCTTGCTCTTGATAATAGGATCAAAATTGTATTTTGTGTAATATTAATGAAAAATAGTGTTAAAGATTGACAAAAATGACAACTTACTGAACATGTGCATCAATTACACTGTACATCTCATGTGCATCCTTTGCTCTTCCTCATGTTGCGTTAATGCTAGAAAGCTTTCTGTCTTTGTTGGGAAGTGAAAAAGAGAGGGAAAATTATATTTGTCCAGCACATCCATTTTATTCCAACCAAACTCACTTATGTTTCCAAACTTGAAAGTATGAACTTCTGACGTGAACGCAGCATTATATCTTACACTACTGTGCAAAAGTTGGTATTGTAATGTATTTGAAAGAAGTCTCTTATGCTCACCAAGGATGCATTTATTTGTTTTTTTTTATACAGGAAAGGCAGTCATATTGAATATTTTTACAGTTTAAAATGATTACATTATTACTATTATTGTTATAAAAAAATACGTTATACTTTTTAAGTTTCTATTTGAATATATTTTAAAATGAAATTTATTCTTATGATGACCACTAAATTTTCAGCTGCCGTAACTCCAGTCTTCAGTGTCACGTGATACTATAGGGATCATTCTAATATGCTAATTTGCTTTAAAAAAAGTTGAAAAAAGCCATACTGCTTAATATTTTTGTGGAAATCATGATAACATTTTTTCCGCAGGATTTTTTAATGAATAGAATGTTCAAAAGATTAGCTTTTTTGTGAGCATTTTATTGTGATCAACTTAAAGGGTTAGTTTACCGAAAAAATTAACTTATGTCATTAATAACTCACCTTCATGTTGTTCCGAACCCGTAAGACCGTTTATCTTCGGAACACAGTTTAAGATATTTTAGATTTAGTCCGAGAGCTCTCAGTCCCTCCATTGAAGCTGTGTGTACGGTCTACTGTCCATGTCCAGAAAGGTAAGATAAACATCATCAAAGTAGTCCATGTGACATCAGAGGGTCAGTTAGAATTTTTTGAAGCATTGAAAATATATTTTGGTCCAAAAATAACAAAAACTATGACTCTATTCAGCATTGTCTTCTCTTCCGTGTCTGTTGTGAGAGAGAGTTCAAAACAAAGCAGTTTAGTGATATCCGAATCGTGAACGAATCATTCGATGTAACCGGATCTTCTTGAACCAGTTCACCAAATCGAACTGAATCATTTGAAACGGTTCGCGTCTCCAATAAGCATTAATCCACAAATGACTTAAGCTGTTAACTTTTTTAATTTGGCTGACACTTCCCTCTGAGTTAAAACAAATCAATATCCCGGAGTAATTCATTTACTCAAACAGTACACTGACTGAACTGCTGTGAAGAGAGAACTGAAGATGAACACCGAGCCTAGCCAGATAATGAACAAAAGATTGACTCGTTCTCGAGTCAAGAACCGTTTCTGTCAGACGCGTCCGATTCGAGAACCGAGCTGATGATACTGCGCATGTGTGGTTCAGCGTGAAGCAGACTGACACACAGAGCGTCTGAACTGAACTGATTCTTTTGGTGATTGATTCTGAACTGATTCTGTGCTAATTTTATGAGCCCAGGTAAACCGAAGGCTTGAATCAAGGGCAATCATCGCCAATGACGCCATTACGTCGAGCGCAAAAGAACCGGTGAACCGTTTTCTTCAACCGGTTTATTGAATCGAACTGTACGGAAGAACCGGTTCGTGGAAAAGAACCAAACTTCCCATCACTACAGGTGATTTGAAAACCGATGCAACCGGTTCTTGACTCGAGAACGAGTCAATCTTTCATTTGTTGTCTGGCTTGGCTCGGTGTTCATCTTCAGTTCTCTCTTCACAGCAGTTCAGTCAGTGTACGGTTTATTTTAACTCGGAGGGAGTGTCAGCCACATTAAAAAAGTTAACAGCTTAAGTCATTTGTGGATTAATGCGTATTGGAGACGCGAACCGTTTCAAACGATTCAGTTCGATTTGGTGAACTGGTTCAAGAAGATCCGGTTACATCGAGTGATTCGTTCGTGAACCAGATATCACTAAACTGCCTCGTTTTGAACTCTCTCACAACAGACACGGAAGAGAAGACAATGCTGAATAAAGTCATAGTTTTTGCTATTTTTGGACCAAAATATATTTTCGATGCTTAAAAAAATTCTAACTGACCCTCTGATGTCACATGGACTATTTTAAAGATGTTTTTCTTACCTTTCTGGACATGGACAGTATACCGAACATAGGTTTTCAATGGAGGGAGTGAGAGCTCTCGGACTAAATCTAAAATAATCTTAAACTGTGTTCCGAAGATGAACGGAGGTCTCACGGGTTTGGAACGACATTGGGTGAGTCATTAATGACATAATTTTCATTTTTGGGTGAACTATCCCTTTAATTTAATGCATGCTTACTGAGTAAAAGTATGCAGAAAAAATATACTCAAACTGTTGAACTGTAGTGCATTTACATTGGTGAATCATCTCATTAGAGTTCACCAACAAAATTGTCCTCCTGAGCTTGAGTTTCTCCCTTGTTCTCATGTGTATGAGTAGAAGTGAAAGGAGTGAATGGAGTCTAGTGTAACCGCAGCTTTACACTTCAAAGACGGTGTCATGTTGTTTTCTATCAGCTGCGCAGGAAAATCAACACAAGGCGCGTGCTGAGTGTCAAAGCAGTTGCGATGCAGCATTTCACTGAGGCACATCCAAAAGCCTGAGCTTACTTCTAAGCTCACCTAACACTGTTCTTTTGCTGCCTTGCAAGCGCTGGTATTTCCCCTAGGAAATGCAAATCTAGTTAATCCAGCTTTCTGTTTTCTCTGTCTCATTGTTCCCTCACTGTGTTTTAGATGCCGATGGTGTGAGCTGTGGAGAGGACTCTTTTGACCCAGATGAAGGGTTTTCCTCTGGGGCTTCCAGCAGCAGCCAGCCCAGCAGCGTTAAACGAGACTGGGTCATAACGGGCGTTCGACCTTTCCGAGATCCTGGGGCCAGGCAGAGGGAGAGCACTTCGGCTGACACCAGAGCTGCTCTCCGAAGCCTCCACCAACGGCACCAGTCCCCTCCTCCTGCCATCAGCCTCCTTACTGCAGAAAGCAGTCGCAGCCCGAGTCCCAGTGTTCCCAGACGCTTTCTGGACCCACATTACATCCCTCCCTTCACTGATGCGCCGCCTAAAACAAGCAGCACGTCTTCTAGCAAGTCTCTTGACTGTACCGGCCTAAATGGCTCATCGGGACCTACAGATAGTCTTTCGCTGGGAAGCCTCAGTGCAGACAGAGCACATTATCTGTCAGCCATCAGCTTGCAGGATGAACGACTAGGGCGAGCGACGCGTAGCCAGGATCTCCTGTCCCCTGGGAGTCCGTTCTCCTCTGGAAGCCCACTGTCCAAACAGTCTCGATCACCCAGTTTTAATATGCAGATTATATCACAGGTGTAGAATGATTTTGCTGGGCTGTGTGGGTGTGTGTGTGTGCGCTTGAGGATATGGAAGTTTATTTCTGCCGTGGAATCAAATAAATAAATAAAGGTAATAACGACTTTTTATGGCATAATTCTGACCTTGTTTCAAAATTCTGATGCAATATCTGACCATTCATATTTTTATCACATAGTTTTGTTTTTATATCTCAATTTATTATATATTTAAACTCAAATATAAGAGATATAAATTCACAGCGAAATTTGTGTGGATAACTAGCAAGATATCTTGTGAGATATAAACTTGTAAATGAGGTCAGAATTGTGAGATAAAGTCATAATGAACTTTTATTTTTATGTCACGATGTAAAAAACTAAATTGCAAGAGGTAAACACAGAATTCTGACAAAAAAAGTCATAATTATGAATTGTGAACTCATTCTGCGCCAAAAAAAAAAAGATTTGCGTGAAATTCAGAATTGTGAGATATAAGCTTGCAATTCCAAGGAAGTCTCCATTATCTTTTTTTTTATTTTGTGGAAGAAGAAAAAAAGAATTGCAAGATGTAAACTCAGAATTACAAGAAAAATAAAATCAGAATTGTGTGATATATAAACTTGCAAATGCAAAAAAAAAAAAGATTTTTGAATTAAAAAGTCACAATTTCTATATTTATTTACTTTTGTGGTGGAGAAGCTTCCATTTGAGAGAGAGAGAGAGAGAGAGAGAGAGAGAGAGAGAGAGAGTGAGAGAGTGAGTGAGTGAGTGAGTGAGAGAGAGAGAGAGAGAGAGAGAGAGAGAAGCAGAAATGTTAACATGCATGCATACAAGCATGTTGTCTTACGGTGCGCGTGTGTGAATGTGTTCGAATGAGGGTGCACTTGTACACTTTTATTTGATCACTACATTATGCACTTAGGTTCAGTGTGGAGGAAATATTTGTTTTGCACAAGGGACACACACATTCAAGTGCACATGATTTGAGACTGTTTTAAATGTGCCATACAAACATACAATAAAAACACGGTGTAACTTAAGAGGAACAAACATTACCGTATCAGAGCAATGAACTTCAACAACCGACAATCACGGTCAATGCATAGAGAAAGGCCTGATGGTGCATGATCCAAAGAGTTTTATCCAGCCCAGCTGTACTGTAGGTCATCCTCAAGGAATCCTCTTCCACGTCTCTGTTTGGGTTTGTGCTGATTGAGTCTGCTTAACAGTTGCCTGTGCTCTTCACCCACCATAGAAAATAAATTGTGTGGACTGCCTCAATAAAACGCTATGTCGTGAATAAATAAAAAAGTTTATGTTGTACTTTGGAACGAGTTTATATTTTAAATTGTGTATATTTGTGTAAATGATTATTGTACTATAGAAAGAGTATATGCTAACAGAATCTATACTGCTTGGACAGAGATAGAAAGCTATCTGCTGAATGGTGAATAAATTTGCTGTTCATGGGAGTGCTCTCTTGTATTTTTTTCTCATTAGGTATCTTGAGTTACCTAAAGGATATTTTCTATTGGGATCAATGCAATAGACTGCATGTTACATTTATTATGTATAATATAGTGTATATACAGTCGAGGTCAGAATTATTAGTCCCCTTGGTAAATATGAGTAAAGAAGGCTTTGGAAATAAATCTGCATTGTTTATCATTTTGATTTTCACAAAAGTCCAACCTTAAATTTAAGTAAAACAACTGAAAGTGGGAGAAAATCGCATTACAAAATATATTTTTTTCTCCTATAGATGTTAATCATTAAGCAAAACCACAGAATTGAGTTCTGATCTGCAGAGATTTAAAAAAGAAATAAAAAAAAAATTATTTCCACCATCATGGCAATAATTATGACATTTCAATCAAATGGAGATGTTAAGAACTTGCCTGGAAGAGGTCGTGTGTATGTATCAGTGTCTTTTATTGGCCAAAGACTCTCCAAGGATTACAGCCGGATAATCACAGAATATTAGTTGAGACATGGTGAGAATTTCGTAACGAGATACTGTACATATATTGTAATACCCACTATCAGGGCTGGGGTCAAAATAGAACTTTAATAAAATATAAAAGTAAACATAAAAATAAATAGCATTTTTTTTTGTTGCAAATTACAAATACAGTTACTAATGGCTATGATTTTAATAATACAGTTGTCTGATTGATTTTATAGTCTCAAGCATTCAGAAATCATGCAAAAGAAAATTAAGCAGTTTTACTACAATAAAAAATTTTTTGTAAGGCTTGTGATGTCCACGTCTTTTGTTGAAGAAATTATAGAGGCTGTGTCATCTATATTTAGTGAAAAGGTGGCCAAAAACGAAAGATTAAGCGGATATTTGAATGATATGTTTGGTCAATAGCCTACAAGGATTTGATTGTCCTGTAAGTGTAGCTGCAACTACTGTACATGGCCTTTGGCTCCCTTTGCAGGCATTTGTAAGAACATGTAATGTACATAAATTTAAGTTTAACAGTGTTATTGAATGAAAACATCTAATTATTAAACAATCAGTCATTATTGCCTCATTGTTTTTTATGTAATGCATTTTAGGTCACTTGAAAGACTATTGTTGGCTAAGGTCTGTTTTTATGTCCACAAAAAATATAATCTTAATATTTCTTTGTAAATTATTATTTCAAGTAACAAAACCATGGTGAATTTGCAGTTTCCATGGCTACAAGAACCATGATTTTTTGTTTTATTTGTGTTGAAACCATGGCTAATTTTTGTAATGGAACATGGAAACTAAGAGACAATATTAGATTTGTTGATGGTGGTGAAATTATTAACCTCAACAGCCAAAAAAAGTTACACAGGATTATGAATGTACCTGAAAGCATGCGTCCATAGGAGTGGATAATTTTATCAGTTGTTTATTATAATACATGTTAATGTTATAGTTTTTATTAATAACCATTGATATATAGCTGATAACATTGTCTAGTGCTCTTGTGAATGTTTAAGGCATGATTTGTGAAAAATTAAACTACTATACTGAATGAAATAGAAATGACTTCTTCATGGCTAGTGTTTGCCAGTGTCATTTCATTCTGTAACCTACTTGTTCTACAGATCTGTGGACTAGTGTTAAATACTACTACTATTCTGACTGATAATAATATCGTTACCCTTACCGAATGTTGTATACATGGGCCTTTTTGATACTGTCAGTTGGTTCAGGTGATCTGCAGTGTTGCCAGATATTGCTATTAAACAAACAAAAAACAAACAATTATACATGTCATCCATACATTCATATGAGGAGTTTAACGGTAAATGAGTAATTCAGAGGACAAATTCTATTTTTGAACATGAAACATTTAACGAGGTCCGGACTTCGGTGACATCATAGATGGCTAGGGCCTGCTGAAAGTGATGCACGGGATTCATTTTCACTTTTCTTTTAGGTGATGTAAAAGGGCAAAGCAGGCATTTAGACCAAAGCACTGTGAGGCAAGGTAGAGGGAGACTAAAACATTGCTATTTACATATACATAATACACAGTGTGTTTATTTTATAATAATTTTAGGGGGAACAACCCATCAGATCGGGGATTTACGCCTATGCCCACTATGTAGGCCTCAAGATGACTTAAAATGAATTACAATACAAAACAAGATTCTAAAACATCTAAAAATCGACTACACCACTTGAAATATACTGGGACATTACAGCCCTATACAAGGGCACACAGGTTCGTGGCCAAATGCAGGGTGAGCATGGAGACATAGACAAAGTATAAAAATTAAGTAATTTATATATACACAAAAATGTTTTTGGATAGAATATGAATCAAGCCAGATACACAAATCTACCAGTTACAGAATGACCAGGAGGAGAGAAGTGACCAGCGGGGCCTTTTGGATTTACACCTCACACCATACCCACACCACACAGTTGTGAAAGCAATACAATTAGCTGAACAGCGCACCCCAGGTGGACACACTAAAAGACTAAACCCCCACTTTAAAAGTTTAGACTCCTAAATGACAACATGGTTAACTAATACAAACGTCAAGACACATTTAAAATAATAATAATAATAATACATATTCTCACTTTCATACCACAACGGAGCAATCTACTCCAAAAGGAGTTCACATACACAAAGTCGACAACTACTTGTACAATCAAAGAAAAACTAAATAAAAGAGCAGTCATATGCACCAACCGGAGGAAAAAAATGGCTGACCAAGGCCAATATCTTACTTGCCTCCCAGCTAACCCAGACGTTTAACGAAGTTAATGAATTGCTGCTCACGAATGAATAAAAGAAAACAAGATAAACATACAAACAAAAGTTAACCAAAATAAAACCAAGGCGTTTAAGAAGTTAAAGAAGTTAAAGCAGCTATCCAACAAACACTAAAAAAAAGCAGTGGTGTAGTTAGATTATTGATGTACAATAGTCTCCAACCAAGTTACTGGAAACCCCTGGATGTGCAGTTAGTTACACCATGTAGCAAAATGCATGGTAGCTCACCACGCAAGACCACAGCCACTAGCATGCTGAAAAAGGCCTAACTGTTAAAACGCAACAGGAAGATGCACCAGGCCCTATCCTTTGTTCATAATGATGTACTTCCACAAAGGTCTAGTACCAAGGATGATGCATCCCGAGTCATTCCTTCCGAGTAATGCATGTCTTCCCTTTTTATATCAATGCCAACACTGATAGATTCAAACCATGTTAACCAAATAACAAAGGAGTAGGGACACTGATAGGTTTACAGGCTGGCATGACATCAGTCAATCATACCTGGGCTATACCTTACCCGGCTACAATAAGAATGAATGGGAAGTGCCATAAACCCACCTGTCACAAAAAGTCAGTGACTTCTCTTATAAAGCAGCATTTTTTTCTGTGGTAAACCCTAAAAATAAGTGATGGGACGATTGATACCGAGGATCCGATTCTTGTATCCAAATGACAATACCACCGGAACGGCGACGTTTGAAGCTTCAAATGTCATTGGAAGGTCGGGACAGCTGGTTTTAAAAAAATTGGTGCTTCGCATGACTCTTGTGTTTGACTTTACAATTATTTTGTTGTGTGTGTGTGTGTGTGTTTACACTTATTTGGGATTTGGTAGAACAGTTTAGAATAACCTCAACAACAGACAGAAACTGAATGCATGTCACACCTCTATTGCATTTTTTCATGTTCTATAGCTTGTGGTCTCAGAGACCCCAAACAGCTCACCCAAAATATTTTTGCTAATAGTCAATGTCAATTATTAATTTAATAATCACACACTTGTATATTTTATACTATTGATCTATATGTGAATCCGTTGACCGGACTACACATGACACATATTGGCACAGATTAAAAACCTATTCAAACCATCCTTTGCTCCACAATGTTTTGTTAGATTTGGTCAATAGTATCAGAAACCAAGTCTGGCCACCAGATGTCACTAATTCGCACTCTATTAAAAGCTTCGAGTAATGAACCGTTTTCCGCCACAAATTCATGAAAGCCTCAAACGGTTCAGAAAGCCTCGATTTCCAATCACTACTAAAAATAGTTTAATCCAAAATTATTGTTTAGTGTAAAACATGTTGAAGATTAGCAGATATGCTGTCCATTCATTAAATGATAAGGCGTTTCCTCTAAAAAGCTGTTTATTCAGTGCAGTGTATCCTCTTCTCAATTGACATCAATAAAAAAAAAAGGCCTCTGGTTTCCTTTCGCTCGTACTGCCAGACCGGAAGCGTTAGCTTTAGCCGTTTCGGGCTCATAGGCATAGATGTCTATGCTCATATACATATTTGCTGGCTTGCCTTCTAGTGCAAGTAAGTGGCTTCGTCGAACATCACGTGTTACTCATTTCATTGGCTGTTTCCGAGGCGGGAGTTTCAGATTCCTGACATTCCTGAAAACATTTCTTCGTATTCCATCTCAGCACTCTTCTTTTATTAAACTGGACAATTTATAAACATAAAAAATTGACTATTTTATCGCACCGGAGATTATTTTTAACACTTACGTCAGTCTAGTGGTTTGAAAAGGGGTGTTAGTGGGATCTAAAGAGCTGGCAATTGGATTACCTCCTTATTAGACAACAACTACGTTACTGTCAACTCTCAATCAGTGCGTCTCGTGCACACGTTACCTCGAGAACGTCAACTTAATCTGAGCTCGTGCTCGTCTCTTTCAACGGTCAATTTTGGGATATCATGAGCTCTTAGTTCCGCACAAAAGTTGGTAGAAATAGAAATATATCTTCAGCTGGACATGGATAACTACCGTCATCAGCGACATGAAGGCTCGAATCAAGGGAGGGGAAAAAACATCCATCGAAAGAAAGGATTTGGAGTCGGAGTGTCATCTCAGGGCAGTTCAAGTGGGGATGACGGAGAGAAGAAACCTAAATTTGTAAGTTACACTTTTTGAAACCGTTATATAAAGTGTTCTCATAAATGGTTATTATTCTAGTAAATTATCACATGTCCCCACTGCTGTCAGGCCTCTGGTACTGAAGCACTGATGTTTGAGTTATTAGCAAAATATTTACGTATTCATCTGTTTTGGTCCAATGTCTTGCTTTTATGTTCTTACTTTAATATTTTCTTGTCTGTCACTCTATATGGGCCAGCACTTCTAGATACTAAAATAACGTGTCAAATATTGTTAATGAGTATTGACATATCTAACACTGAATGAAAGACTGAAAATTAGTTTCAGCAAAACAATCAACAACCACAACATGTATTAAATGAAACTATAATCATCCCAAACAGCAGCCTAGCTTTGATGAACTCAAATATGGTGAAATATGGAAGTAAGATTTTGAGTGGATTTTATAAATGTTTTCATAGCCCAACAATGTTGACAAATTGTATAGAGTGTAGAGACACAGCTTTAAATTATAATTTAGATATATAGATGTCACAAGGTGACGATCTTTAGGGGCGGAACCAAAATTCGGGAAGTTTGGTTCCGCCCGGAAGCGTTTCCGCCCGGACCGGAAAAACAGAACACCGGAACTTCCGGTAGCGCCGTAAGAAGGAAAATCAGGGAATTCGATGCACCTGTGCCTAGTTAGGGACAGCGGTTGGTGATTGGAGGATACGCTGGACAAGGCAGTACTTAAGGCCAAGTTATTTCCCAGTCTGGGAAGCTCTTTTTGGTGTGTGTGAAGCACTGGGTTGTGCCCGTCTTGGTACGCTGCTGGTAGCTGTCTAACTCTCTCTCTCCCTCAGGCTGGAATTGTATGATTGTGAAGACATCGCGAACCTTAAAGGTTGAGAAGTGAACAGATTATACGGCGAACTGAGACGACGTGAAAAAGGGGATTGGAAGTGGCATTGATGTGAGTACTAAGAGCCAGTCGAAAGTGCCCTGTATATTGACCTGGCGTTGTGTAGATCTCTCCAGGAGGAGGAGGGCGGCCCTACCCCTAATATAGTGTGGTGGGAGAGCCGAAGGAATACTTATTGAAGTCGTCACAACGACGACATCACTAGCTAGGCCGCATATTCCATCGCCAGATCCGAACCAAGCGAAGTGAAGGAAGACGGGTGTCCTTTCCGTACACTGAGTGTGGTGGGTGAGTCTTCGTGCTGTGAGAACCTATAATTTTGACGTGGTGCTGTATATTGCTGTGGGCTGCTGTGTATTGCCGTGTGTCCTGTCAGATAAACCCCCGCCTTCACGCACTTCGGCGTGGGAGGACAAGGAGATTGCTGGTCCTAGCCTAGTTCAGTACAGTATATGTTGTGAGCGTGCTTCAGATCTCCGGAGATAGCACGGTACGCTGTGTCCAGCCCAGAGGTGAAAGCCATCCAAAGCAGAGTAACTGTGTTTTGTGTCCAAGTTGATACCTGTGGAGAGGAAAGGAAAGAGAGTGAGTAACACAAGGAGAAACAGAGGAAACCTGTACTTACAGTGCGCTGTGTTCAGCCCAGAGGTGAGAGCCATTCAAAGCAAACTAACGGTGCTATTGTGCCCAAGTTGATATCTGTGGAGAGAAAAGGAGAGAGAGGGAATAACACGAGGAGGAATAGAGCGAACCCTGTACTTACAGTACGCTGTGTCCAGCCCAGAGGTGAGAGCCATTTAAAGCAAACTAACTGTGCTATTGTGCCCAAGTTGATACCTGTGGAGAGAAAAGGAGAGAGAGGTGAATAACACGAGGAGGAATAGAGCGAACCCTGTACTTACAGTACGCTGTGTCCAGCCCAGAGGTGAGAGCCATTCAAAGCAAACTAACTGTGCTATTGTGCCCAAGTTGATACCTGTGGAGAGAAAAGGAGAGAGAGAGTGAATAACACGAGGAGGAATAGAGCGAACCCTGTACTTACAGTACGCTGTGTCCAGCCCAGAGGTGAGAGCCATTCAAAGCAAACTAACTGTGCTATTGTGCCCAAGTTGATACCTGTGGAGAGAAAAGGAGAGAGAGTGGGTAACACGAGGAGAGACTGAGGAAACCTGCACTTACGCCGCTGCCTGTGGAGAAAGAGAAAGCGAGTGAGCACCCAAGGAACGAACTGTGTGAACCAGTACTTACTGTGAGCTGTAATCAGCGAAGAGGTGAGAGCAGAACCAAGCTGAACTAACTGTGCCTGTGTGTCCCAGCCGTTGCCTGTGGAGAAAGAGAAAGCGAGTGAGCACCCAAGGAACGAACTGTGTGAACCAGTACTTACTGTGAGCTGTAAGCAGCGAAGAGGTGAGAGCAAAACCAAGCTGAATTAACTGTGCCTGTGTGTCCCAGCCGTTGCCTGTGGAGAAAGAGAAAGAGCCCGTTGCCTGTGGAGGAAGAGAAAGAGAGTGAGCACCTCGAGAACGAACTGTGTGAACCAGTACTTACCGTGAGCTGTATTCAGCGAAGAGGAGGAAGAAGGAGGGCGCTACGGATACCTAAGACTCAGGCCGGGGCCCGAGTCCCACGCCCCGGATCCCCGTGGCCCCCTTGCTCCCTGACCTTTTCCCGGCCATAGCCCATCTGGAGGGCCGAGTCAGAGTTTAGTTTTAATTGCCCTTTCCCTATTCCCCAAGCTATTTTTAGATATTTAAATAAAGATTGTTTTATCACTTACTTGTTCTCGTGTTGTTTGACCATTGGGTCGGGTTTGGGGACCTCCTCGAGGTGGAAGTTGAGAAGGGGTGTGGCTTAGTTAAAGCATAGCCAGCCCCTGGGTGTGACAGATTTGGCGTAGTCGGCAGGGTTTCCACCTCGAGTTGAGTAACCAAGGTCGTCCAATGACCGACAACGCGGGGCTTTCAGCCCAACCCCGTGCCATGCCCGTTCTTATGGGGAGCCCCTGGATTCAAAAATATGGGGGGACAGAATCCGAGGTACGATTGTCTGAATGGAAGGCTCAACTAGAGTACTTGGCCGACCTACAGGGCCTTAGTGCAGCCCAGCGGCTTCAATTTGTGTTAAACTCCCTGGATGGAGAAGCGCGGCGAGAGGTGCATGCCGCCCCCGAAGCCGTTAGAGCCAACGCCCAAACCGTGTTCCAGTTCCTCACTGAACAGTATGGTGACCACACCCCCGTAGCTGTCCTTCGCTCCCAGTTCTTCAATTGTAAGCAGGGCCCCCGCCAACCGATTAGAGCTTTCGCCCTGAGGTTGCGAGAGCAATTCGCCCGACTACAGACCCGTCGGGACCACGGGTTGGGAGATGGAGAGACTCTATTGCGGGACCAGTTTCTTCTGGGGTTGAAGGAGGGTCCGGTGAGACAGAGCCTACGTATCCAGTTTCGAAGGGACCCGGGTCTTACGTTCGAAGATCTGAAGAAAGAGGCACTGGCCCTGGAAGGTGATGAGACTGAGGTGAGTGGTTCCCCAGTGTGTGCGGTTGTCAGTGAAGTAGCACCAGCACAACCCGGAGGCCCTGACTGGAAGCAAGCACTGAAGGCTGAACTTTTGAAAGATGTCCGCGATCAGATGTCTGAACTGTCTAAAGCCCTCGTAGGAGAATTGCGCCAAGGACGGGCGCGGGAGGAACCACGGCCGGCGCCCCGAGACCGAGTGTACTCAGAGGGAGGCCGAGAGCCGTTCAGGCGCCCGAACCACTTTAACCGGCCCCGTTTCGAATGGGACGAGCAAGGGCGACCCATCTGTAACCGCTGTGGCAAACCAGGTCACTATAGCCGTCAGTGTGGGCCCCGCAGGGCGTCAGAAGGGGGTTTTTAGGTCGGCCGGCCACTGTGGGTCGTGTGGCCGGGACCCCTCGAGAAGACCCTGGAAGAGGATATGGCTCTAGGAGCCAGATGATTGGGCGTAGCCCCGTGGCGAAGGTGAGAGTGTGCGGCAAGGAGATTCAATGCCTGGTAGACACAGGCTCCCAAGTGACGTTGTTTGCTGAGAGTTTATCCGAAGAAGTGTTTGGGAAACAAGGGGCACCAGGGGCGGAGGCCCCCTGGCTTACTCTGAAGGGCGCAAACGGCCTCGACATCCCATATATTGGCTACCGATTGACGGACCTAGAGGTTCACGGAGTGATGGTCCCCCAGAAAGGTGTGATTATCGTGCAAGACCATTGTCTGGGTGCACATCGAGCCCTGTTGGGCATGAATGTCCTCGCTGATTGCTGGGAAGAGCTATTTCGGGCTAGGCCCGTATCGAAGATACCACCTGCAGAGAGGCCCAAGTGGGAGTGTGTGGTAGCTGACTGTCGAAGGGTGCAAATGAGCCAAGTCCGCAGGGAACAGGAAGAGGTAGGAAGAGTGATGTGTCGTTTTGCTTTGTCTGTCCCCGCAAAAAGTGAGGCTGTTGTGTGGGCGCGAGTACCGCCCCGAAGAGCGGGCCCAGAAGAGTGGGTGCTGGTGGAGCCCCATGTGGATTGTCCACAAGTGGAAGTGGCACGAGGATTATCGACGGTCCGGCGGGGGAGAGTCCCCGTGAGGATACGGAATGTACATCCATACGCGGTGCAACTACATCGGCACCAACGATTAGCCCGTCTGACAACGGTTACATCCCACCAAGTAAGGGAAGAGAGGGATATTAGTTTTCGTCAGGTGTGCCCCACTGTCATCGAGGTGGCCCTGACACAAGTAGACACCCCATGGGGTGGTATGGAGAGGAGTGTGCCGAGCCACCTGGCGGGTGAGTCGTTACAAGGGGAGGATTTAGAGCAAGCACAGACACAGAAGTTACAGGCCCTCCTTCGGAGATGGCAGCATGTGTTCGCCACCCACGACGAAGACTACGGATGCACCCAGGTGGTACAACATCATATACCTACCGGGGATGCAGGGCCCAGCCGGGAGAGGTATCGCCCAATTCCGCCCACTTTGTATACCGAGGTACGTACACTCCTGCAAGGCATGCTGAAGCAAGGAGTTGTTAGGGAAAGCAGCAGCCCGTGGGCGGCCCCCATAGTGCTGGTGCAAAAGAAGACGGGGGCTTGGAGATTCTGCGTGGACTACCGTAAGCTGAACCTCGTGACTAAGAAAGACGCTTTCCCTTTGCCACGGATCGAAGATTCGCTTGCCAGCCTCACGCAGTCGGCATGGTACTCTACCCTAGATTTGGCCAGTGGCTACTGGCAGGTGCAGGTGGCCGAAGCAGACCGGGAGAAGACTGCCTTTACAACCCCGTTTGGACTATTTGAATGGGACCGGATGCCTTTCGGGCTCTGTAACGCTCCGGCCACCTTCCAGCGGCTGATGCAGCGGTGCTTGGGAGGTCAGTTAATGGAGTCAGTATTAGTTTACCTGGATGATGTGATTGTCTACTCCCCAGATTTTGATTCACACCTGAGGCACCTCGAGGAAGTCTTTCGGGCCATGGAGAAGTACGGATTGAAACTACAGCCCAATAAGTGTCACTTACTACGGAGAGAAGTCAACTTTCTGGGCCACGTGGTCAGTGCGGCTGGAGTGTCCGTCGATCCTGGAAAGGTATCGGCCGTGAAGGACTGGAAGGCCCCGAGGACAGTGAGGCAAGTGCGATCCTTTTTAGGATTTGTGGGATACTATAGGCGTTTCATAAAGGACTTTTCAAAAATTGCTAAACCCCTTAATCAGTTGCTGGTTGGCACAGGTCGTAACCGGGGCCGGGGGTCGCCCAACGTAGACTGGGATGCAAATTGTGAGTCGGCGTTCCAGACATTGAAGCAGGAGCTGCTACAGGCCCCTATCTTGGCATACGCAGATTTCACAAAACCATTCCTTTTGTATACAGATGCCAGCAATCTCGGGCTGGGAGCGGTGTTGGCTCAACGGCAGGACGGAGTTGAGAGGGTCATCGCGTACGCCAGCCGGAGCCTCCACCCAGCCGAGAGGAACGATGCGAACTATAGTTCTTTCAAATTGGAGCTGCTGGCGTTGAAGTGGGCCCTAAGTGAGAAATTTAAAGACTACCTCTGGGGTGCCAAGGTGACGATCATTACAGACAATAACCCATTAGTACACTTACAGACGGCGAAGCTGGGAGCCGTGGAGCAGCGGTGGGTGGCCCAACTGGCCAACTTTGACTATCAACTACAGTACCGACCAGGGCGTGAACACACGAACGCGGACGTCCTCTCAAGGCTGCCCGAAGCGGAAAGCCCCGGAGGGGCCAGCCCGGAGGAGGGCTATATGGTAGGAGCAGTAGAGGCACCAGGCAGCAGACAAGAGGCCGTGCCTGAGAACTGGGGATGGGATCCCCGTCGGTGGAGGGAGAGACAGGCCAGGGATCAAGATGTGCGGCTGGTAAGAGAATGGCTGGAACAGGGCCGACGGCTGACGCCAGCGGAGAGGTTAGCCCAGACGGATACTGGGAGGAGGCTGCTGGGGCAATGGGACAGGCTGGAGCTGAGAGATGGCGTTTTGTGCAGAAGGGTCAGTGACCCGAAGTTGGGCGAAGAAGTACGCCAGATCGTGGTACCCGCAGATGAGGTAACGGCTTTAGTTTCGGCGTACCACAACCAGTTGGGGCATCAGGGACAGGAGAGGACCGTGTCCCTGCTTAGGAGATTCTTCTTTTGGCCCGGGCTAGAGGCATCGGTGCACGCCCTAATTCAAGCTTGCCCGAGATGCATATTGGTTAAGTCCAGACGGGAGGTCCGAGCGCCAATGGTACCCATCCATGCGAAGGCCCCCCTTCATATCATGGCTATGGACTTCTTGACACTGGGCCGACCACGAGATCGCTACCAGAACATCTTGGTAATAACGGATTTGTTCACAAAGTACGCTTGGGCTATCCCCACCCTCGACCAGACTGCAACCACCACCGCTACAGTTTTATGGCGGGCCGTCTTCCAGACGTTCGGATGCCCGGAGTTTCTGCACTCCGATCAAGGAGCCAACTTTGAGTCCAGGGTAATTAGAGAACTATGCCAGTTGTACGGTTGCACGAAAACTCACACCACTTCGTATCATCCTCAGGGGAACGGCGGCTGTGAGAGATTCAATCAGACCCTATTGGGGCTGCTGGGGACCTTGGACCAACAACGGCAGGACGATTGGGTGAGTGCCTTGCCAAACCTCCTACAGGCCTATAACAACAGTATACATAGTACTACGGGTTACGCTCCCACTTACCTGATGTTTGGCAGACACATACGAATGCCTACTGACCTGGTCCTAGGAGTGATAGCCGACCAAGAGGAAGCAAGTGTAACGGAGTGGGTGGGGCGCCATCACCAGCGCTTGCATTTCGCCTACGAGCAGGTGTCGAAAAGGATACAGACGGCAGGAGAGAAAAGTAAGCGGTTGTATGATCGGACTGCTAGAGAAGCCCCTCTACTGCCAGGAGAGAGGGTGTTGGTGAGAGATAATCGGCGGCAGGGGAAGGGGAAACTGAGTGACCGTTGGGAGGCCACCCCTTATGTAGTCTGCCGGCAGCAGAGGCCGGGGCAGCCGGTCTATACCATCCGGCCAGAAGGGAAGTCAGGCCCCGACCGTGTGGTGCACCGGAACATGATTCGCCCATGCCCTAACTACCCTGAAGCCGTGGAAGAAGTCCCCACGGAACCTGTACCAGCGGCCCCCTGGATTGAAGGTTGGGCTGTGGTACCAGGGAGACCCGTGGTGGCACCACCCCCGATCGCCCCGAGAGAACCAGAAGCAGCCCCTGAACAAGCTGAGCCCGATTCACCAGTGAGACGATCCCGGCGAGAGAACCGAGGCCGACCCCCTGCCCGCTATGGGGAGTGGACAGCCCGAGGACGTTCTAGGGACTAGAACGGATTGGCGGGGGAGGATGTCACAAGGTGACGATCTTTAGGGGCGGAACCAAAATTCGGGAAGTTTGGTTCCGCCCGGAAGCGTTTCCGCCCGGACCGGAAAAACAGAACACCGGAACTTCCGGTAGCGCCGTAAGAAGGAAAATCAGGGAATTCGATGCACCTGTGCCTAGTTAGGGACAGCGGTTGGTGATTGGAGGATACGCTGGACAAGGCAGTACTTAAGGCCAAGTTATTTCCCAGTCTGGGAAGCTCTTTTTGGTGTGTGTGAAGCACTGGGTTGTGCCCGTCTTGGTACGCTGCTGGTAGCTGTCTAACTCTCTCTCTCCCTCAGGCTGGAATTGTATGATTGTGAAGACATCGCGAACCTTAAAGGTTGAGAAGTGAACAGATTATACGGCGAACTGAGACGACGTGAAAAAGGGGATTGGAAGTGGCATTGATGTGAGTACTAAGAGCCAGTCGAAAGTGCCCTGTATATTGACCTGGCGTTGTGTAGATCTCTCCAGGAGGAGGAGGGCGGCCCTACCCCTAATATAGTGTGGTGGGAGAGCCGAAGGAATACTTATTGAAGTCGTCACAACGACGACATCACTAGCTAGGCCGCATATTCCATCGCCAGATCCGAACCAAGCGAAGTGAAGGAAGACGGGTGTCCTTTCCGTACACTGAGTGTGGTGGGTGAGTCTTCGTGCTGTGAGAACCTATAATTTTGACGTGGTGCTGTATATTGCTGTGGGCTGCTGTGTATTGCCGTGTGTCCTGTCAGATAAACCCCCGCCTTCACGCACTTCGGCGTGGGAGGACAAGGAGATTGCTGGTCCTAGCCTAGTTCAGTACAGTATATGTTGTGAGCGTGCTTCAGATCTCCGGAGATAGCACGGTACGCTGTGTCCAGCCCAGAGGTGAAAGCCATCCAAAGCAGAGTAACTGTGTTTTGTGTCCAAGTTGATACCTGTGGAGAGGAAAGGAAAGAGAGTGAGTAACACAAGGAGAAACAGAGGAAACCTGTACTTACAGTGCGCTGTGTTCAGCCCAGAGGTGAGAGCCATTCAAAGCAAACTAACGGTGCTATTGTGCCCAAGTTGATATCTGTGGAGAGAAAAGGAGAGAGAGGGAATAACACGAGGAGGAATAGAGCGAACCCTGTACTTACAGTACGCTGTGTCCAGCCCAGAGGTGAGAGCCATTTAAAGCAAACTAACTGTGCTATTGTGCCCAAGTTGATACCTGTGGAGAGAAAAGGAGAGAGAGGTGAATAACACGAGGAGGAATAGAGCGAACCCTGTACTTACAGTACGCTGTGTCCAGCCCAGAGGTGAGAGCCATTCAAAGCAAACTAACTGTGCTATTGTGCCCAAGTTGATACCTGTGGAGAGAAAAGGAGAGAGAGAGTGAATAACACGAGGAGGAATAGAGCGAACCCTGTACTTACAGTACGCTGTGTCCAGCCCAGAGGTGAGAGCCATTCAAAGCAAACTAACTGTGCTATTGTGCCCAAGTTGATACCTGTGGAGAGAAAAGGAGAGAGAGTGGGTAACACGAGGAGAGACTGAGGAAACCTGTACTTACGCCGCTGCCTGTGGAGAAAGAGAAAGCGAGTGAGCACCCAAGGAACGAACTGTGTGAACCAGTACTTACTGTGAGCTGTAATCAGCGAAGAGGTGAGAGCAGAACCAAGCTGAACTAACTGTGCCTGTGTGTCCCAGCCGTTGCCTGTGGAGAAAGAGAAAGCGAGTGAGCACCCAAGGAACGAACTGTGTGAACCAGTACTTACTGTGAGCTGTAAGCAGCGAAGAGGTGAGAGCAAAACCAAGCTGAATTAACTGTGCCTGTGTGTCCCAGCCGTTGCCTGTGGAGAAAGAGAAAGAGCCCGTTGCCTGTGGAGGAAGAGAAAGAGAGTGAGCACCTCGAGAACGAACTGTGTGAACCAGTACTTACCGTGAGCTGTATTCAGCGAAGAGGAGGAAGAAGGAGGGCGCTACGGATACCTAAGACTCAGGCCGGGGCCCGAGTCCCACGCCCCGGATCCCCGTGGCCCCCTTGCTCCCTGACCTTTTCCCGGCCATAGCCCATCTGGAGGGCCGAGTCAGAGTTTAGTTTTAATTGCCCTTTCCCTATTCCCCAAGCTATTTTTAGATATTTAAATAAAGATTGTTTTATCACTTACTTGTTCTCGTGTTGTTTGACCATTGGGTCGGGTTTGGGGACCTCCTCGAGGTGGAAGTTGAGAAGGGGTGTGGCTTAGTTAAAGCATAGCCAGCCCCTGGGTGTGACAGATTCTGTAGTCAAGGTCTAATAATTATAGTTCTTTATGTTTTATAGTTGTGTGTGTGTGTATGTGTGTTTGTGTATAGTGTGATTTTAAAGTGATATATACTGAGTTGCTATATAATTTAATAATTTTGATACATTAAGAAAATGAAATGGATTAATGTCAGACTAGAAATGTTGCTGTTGTAAAAAGTAACGGCAGGTAAAGTTGTTGAACATTTTATGTCTGATGTTTTTAAGAGTCACTGGAATGCAGATGATTGTTTGGTGAGGCTGAATGATGTCATTTTATTCCTTTAGAAGGACAAAACTGGTTCATTATTCTACAATGTAAAATGTCAGTGAAGTTCAAGGTATATCCACACAAAGAATTTATGTGCATTATAAGAACTTAGTGAAGTTAGTATGTATCTGCTCTGTCAGTGCTCTTTGTTTCTTCAGAAATCAGATGTCTTATTTTATGCAAATTGTAGACATTTCTTAAAATTGACAGCATGATAGTTGTTTTTAGATGGATTTAAACCACAGCAACAATTATATTTTATGTTAAAACAGACAGCAGAGAGACAGATGGATAAAACACACCCACACACATTGAAGCCCTCTTTCAATGCCATTAACTTAGTTGTTGACTGCCAGTGCTAAATCAAAGGATAAAATTAGCTCAGGGATAAGACAGAATTATCCAGTCTTGCTTTAGTGCTGGTGGAGGTACAGTATTGTTTTTGACTGGCCAACCAACATGATGAGTGACACTGTGCCAATATCAGATTTAAATAAATATCACCATGTGGGTTAGGAGAGGGGTTTTAAAACATTTGATGCCAAATATCCCAAAATATCAGTTGTATACACTTTTTTTCAAACAAAAAATATTTATGATGTTTTAAAATGTTTTAGAAAGAAATCTCTTATAGTCACCAAGGCTGCAATTACTTGAAAAACAAAAAAAACTAAACAAAACAAAAAACAGTAATTGTGTATAATATCAATAATATTTTCTTTTCAGTATATTTAAAATGTAATTTATTATTGTGATGGCAAATGCTCATGAAACATTTCTTATTATTATAAATGTTGAAAAGATTTGCATTTTTTAAATATCTTTATGGAAGCTGTGATAACTTTTCTTGATTCTTTGATGAAATGAAAACTCTGAAATGTAATTATTTTAATTTCAACAGATATAATAATTTTCTTTTAAAACACAATGCCTTTATTGTATCACAGTTGGCCTTATTTATCAATCTAAAGTAGAAATGACCTCAGATCCATGCGCACAAATCAATTTATGACAGAGTTCACGTTTGATTCATGAAACATTTGTATGGATTTCGTAGGAATGATAAATGTGGCAGCAGAAAACAATCGTCATTTGAATATAACACCCCCTGAAAGCACCCTGAAAGAAATAAAATGCATAAAGACTGTCACAAAAACTAGTTTAGCCTATACTTGTTGCACGTTTTTTAAAATCTGTTAATTATATTATAGCTTATTATAGATGTAGTTTAATCCTGTTTATTTTATTCATTTTATAGACTTCATTTCTGTTTTTCTCCTTTCACAGAAGTGCTGCAGGTGCATGATGTGATGATTGAATCCCCATGGTCTTCTTGTTTACGCTGCTATTTGCGCATATAAAGCTAAAGCCATGTATAAAAAAGACATTCTAATCTTACTGGTTTGACAGTCAGGAAAATAAAAGGAACAAAATGCTGTCATTCTACAGTTCTCCACTATATTTACTATGCTGTGCACAAGTTCAAGTAACCAAAAAAGTTGCCTACGTGAGCTGAGACCATGTGTGAGATTTGATCGTAGCCACCGCTCACATCCATATTAATAAATTCATAGTTTTGGGTTAAAACGACAGTATGCCCTGTTTTATTTTGTACCATCGTTTTTTAAATTAAGCACACTGTGTTTACACTTTACCTCAAGTCTTTTTGGGCATGACGCAACAATATTTGCACATCAGCATTTGACAATTATCTGTCATTCTTCTCTTCACCTCATCACCTCTTCACATCTCAGGCTCTGCAGCTTGGATGGGGGCAGATGCACATTTTCAGGTTTCTCCAGAAATATTAGATTTTGTTCAAGCCAGTGCTCTAGACTGGGTTTTCATTAAGCTCATCTCAATATTTTGGTGCATATTGAGCTTTTCTTCTACTCTGAAGAGTTCTTCAGTCCCTGCCACTGAAAAACAGCTCCACAGCTTGAAGCTGCTACCAGCACACTTTACTTTTGGGATGGTACTCTGTAGCTGACAGGTGAGCAGTGCCTGGTTTCCTTCAAATATTATGCGTGGAATTGATGTTTTTCAGACCAGTTAATCTTGTTTCTCAAAGTCTGCGAGTTCTTTAGGTGTTTTTTTTGGCAAATCAATTTAACATAAGGCAGCAACATAGCAAAACATGAAAAAAAGGAATATGTATACTTTCGCAAGGTACTGTATATATGTTTTAAAAATGGCTTTTATTGCACCCCCCCCCCCCCCCAAAAAAATCAAGAAAACAGATAAAACACAGCTACTATTTTAGGTGCTTTCCAAATAAACTGTTCAAAAATGGGGGATTTGTTTTACTCTAAACAGATGAGAGGTAGGCTATTTGTTTAACAGTCCTGAGATGTTTTCATCAACACACCCTTTCTGAGTCACAGAGTGTAAGACATTAGCGCACTTCTTTTATCAGAATGATGTCTCCTTTCAGAATGTGTGGAATGCAGTGACTGTTAAGAGGCCATTCTTTCCCCTACTGTGGGTTGTTACAGCTGAACTTGTAATGAACAGTTCAGACCACAGGTGGTCCACAGGCAGTGTTTTAGCTCCAGTAGTGGGCTGCATCCGAAAAGCCTAAAATGCTGCTTTCGAAGGTTTTGCCATCTGAAAGTTGTTTGGTGCTCAGTTTGTTTATAAATGTATATTTCTGATCAACTTTTTGCACGTTTGATGTTAGTTCTTGTGAGAAATCAGTTTTCTAGTAATTAAATATTCATTTAGTTATCACAAAAATTCTATTTTGTTGTAGATCATTAAACCATTACGCTGCCTCAGAAATCTGTCCGAAATCAGTTTCATGAAGTGCCTTCGTGCAAAAACGCTGCCTGCAAAGTCATTACCTCATGAGGCAGCAAGTCAGCTGCCTAAGTTTTCGGATGCAGCCGTGGATTATCTTGAAACTCATTTAGTCTTTAATGATGTTTACTCCATTCCTGGAAGAGACTAAACTGTCCTCCTCCTCTGGTTTCTGACCCTTTTAATGTAAAACTCCAGTTTTAGTGACCATTGACACAACTGACCATTGTGCACAATGGAAATTTGACCTCTGCAGTATTTACTTCTTATATTATCATGCATAGGTTGGACTTCAAATCAAATATTTATTTCTTTTTTTGTAAGGACTTTGTAATTGCTTACTCTTCATGGGAGCATCTTTTGTGTATTGCTAAATTTTGTGTAATTACAGTTCATACAAATGCTTTGTTAAAGAGCTTCATCTTTAGAGTCCTTGGCAAAGTTTTTGTAAGAGCATCAGCTGGTGATTTATACAGAATCACTGTTCCTTTTTCTCCTCCCCAGTTACTTGGCAGGTAATTTGTGTTTGGGAAAGAAGAGATGATTTACTAATAACCTAGTAATTTGCTTTGATTCAACATTTATCTTTGTATGAAAAATGACTGTGTACAGTGATGTATCTGTATTAACCAGTAGGTGTCACAATAACACCACGAAAAGAAGGCATTGAGGCAAGTACCATTTTCAAGAACCTTTAAACACATGCTTTCATAACCAGTTCAAAACCAGTTCATTTTTGTCCCATCTTTAATTTTAAGATGAGCTGCATATAGCTGATAAAGAAACTGATGTGATAAGAAGAAAGGAAATGTTAAGTTTTACTTTTAAATCCGACTATGACTTTACCTTCTTGATTTTTTTCTTTCTTTTTGCTTTAATTTCTTGCGTATGCTTTCCAGTTTCTCTATAATTAAACATAAACTTTTACATTGCTTTGGGTATTTTATTAACAGATGGTAAGTAAGTAATTCTTGTTTTAGTCTTACTTTTTCTGAAAGTGTGTTTTTTCTAAATAACCTATTATTAAAAAATGTTTTTAGTTGTCAAGATGATGGTGACTAAAAACTAATTCTTTTTTCAAGACATACAAATGTTTAACCTTTACCATGCCATTATGGCAAAGTGTATGTGAAGAAAGTGGAGATGTAAAACCTCACTTTACAGTTGCCTACCCTCCAGATGTTATTAATATAAAGGTTAATGTGACAAATTAAAAAGTGATCATTTAATGTTACTGGGTATGTGGCTTGCTATTAGAATAGTGGAGTTCATGAAAGAAGCCTTCAACTCCAATGAGGAATAAATGTTGTGTTTCTTCACAAAAGAACCTTTCATTGAGTAATCATTGTGAAGAACATTTTCATAATCTAGAGAATCTTCTTCCTCCACAAAGAAAAGTTTCCATGGATGTTGAAGGATATTTATGGAACCGTCAATGCAAACAAATAAATAACATTTATTATTAGGAGTTTTCTTATTTCTTTCAGGTGCCATAAATATGAATTACAAATTTAGTGTCACATTCTTTAAAGTTGCTCTGCAGTTTCCCTTAGTACAGATTAATTTGTCAGAAGTTTAGTAGTCTTGGTGTGACAAATTAATCAATGCATGTAAGTGCATGTCAAGAATAAAATCTAAAAATATTACTGATTTTATTTATGTATTTATTTATTTTAAATGCAGCTTATGCAAGTTGTTCTGGTTGAGACATAGAGTCCTCAGTTTAGCAGAGTACGTGCAGTTGCCAGTGCAGGGGTACAAATTTGGTGGATGACGTTCCAGGCTACCCTTCAGAAAACATTGTCCTGGGCTAAACATTTAGCTTTCCCATCTGTCTCCAGTAAGGAAGGGGGACAGAGCAATAGAGTATGCGAGTGGGAGAGTAAAGGACTTTAGTGCAGCTCATAATGTGACAATGACTCTCATTACTGCTAATTATGATGCCAGATTGATTTCTCGGTTGCGGACTTGCAAGAATGCATTTGAGGATGAAAAATTTTGAAGATTTGAGCTGGAAAGAGGGAGTATAAGCCCAAACAAGCACAAATAAATGCAGCTTTTGTAGTTACCTTTATACATCCATAGCCAAATAACTAGATGGATTTTACAGGGAGCTTTCATTCTCATGCTGTCCTGACAGCCCCCTGCCTTCTCTTTACCTTCTTACATTTGGACTAGAGGAGTCTGAGCAGCTTAATGTGAAATGTTCCCACAGTGATGGGTAGACAGTACCGCTGTGGTACTGCAGGATTTGTTGATTGAGATTTGGAAATTTAGTTGGAATCCTGTCTGAATGTCACAGGATGACTTCTTCTGTTGGCAAGACATCCTCGCACACAGTAAGTGTCTCTAAAATTAGCCATGTAGGAAAAGGAACAAGGACAAAAGTCCAAGAGTATGAGGTTGTTTGGCCGAAATTGAGGCTGCTCTTGCCTCACTGAAAGGCCAAATGGCAGCATTGGGCTGCTGAATAGAACAATGTGGTAGAAGCAATTACAGAAGCTGCCATTGATGCTTTTCTTTATCGCAACATGTTCTGCTGCCTTAATGGTGCATTTAACTTAAGACTGACCTAAATGAAAAGGATGTGACTTTTCAAATGCAGGAAACAACAATGCCAGGGAAAGTAGGTGCAACTATCAAGGCCGGAGCAATTATATACAATTTTCCTCATCCTATTGCCTCTGTTGTCATTGATTTTTTTTGTGTTAATTTGTAATGAAAGGTAATTTTCTTATTCAGCTTCTGGCAGTCAGGTCTCAAATATACTACACCTAGAGTTTTCCAGGTAAGCCACGATAACTTGCTCCCCTTGGTGGCTGCACTTATTACCTGGTGTGATGAAAAGCTCACTGGAAACTAAGCTGTCGTCAAGGCCAGCAGGATGTTGTCTCTTTCAACTGTAGCCTGAATTGTACTGTAGGCTGTATGCTTTTCCTTGTATTATACAAAAGATATTCTGAAATGTTTTTTAACTATTTGTTTTAACGGATACTGTGACTTTAAAGAGAGACTATATTAGTCAAACATGATCTCTCACCTATTTTTGAAGCCATTAGAGATTGGAAAACCTTAAGAACATGATTGATAATTTCATATTCTATACAGGTGTGTCAATTTGACAGAGAAAGACATTTAAAACCGTTTAAGCCTACATTGTAAAATTTAAAGGTGATTTGATTCAAAAAGATTTTGCTGGTTTAAAGCCTTTTCAGATCCTGATAGCAATCACTGTTCAATCAAGTTAAGTGGTGTACTGTAAATGTATTTACAGTATATATTTATATCTTCTGTGGAAGGCATAGGACCATACAAATGCTTGTTCAATAATATTCCTCAGTGTGAGGGCTATGATAGGCTACAATTTTATTTGTATAAATCGATGAATCAATTTTAAATAGAAATATTACCAAACAGAATTAGACACTTTGACAATATGTCAGTGATAACAAGAAAAGTGAAAAGAATTAACTAACCGCATGTTGGTGCATGTGATTAACCGCTCATGTGTGAGACGCTCTGTGAAGGACCAATTATAATATATTGCTTGGTGCCATGCAAACAGAATGCACTTTTGTGTTGACTAAGATGCAACACGGAAATGCAAGAAGATGGGAGTTTAACTTTTTTTTTTTTTACTTGAGTGCAGTGTTTTTAGAATGGTGTTTCATGCACGAGATGCTGCAAAAGATGCAAACGCAACAGTCAAAAAATGGAAAAGCAGCACAGTCTAATAAAAAAAGTTCTTGTAAAGAACTACTACTGTTTGTCTGATATTCATGTTTGCATCATGGTGACTGACAGGCTGAAAGCTGGAGTTTATTGGTTTTTATAGAACATTTATACAATAATAGTCTAACGGCGTTATACATTCAGTCATTTTGATTTTGTATTACTTTGACTTTTGAGAATTTTTAAAAGCATTTTTAAATTTTTTTTAAAAGTTTTTATGTCTAAACATATTATGTACAGTATAAGACAAGTTTGTACAAGATGGAGTTGTGGTTCATTCATTTTTCTGCAAACAGGTGATTTGTTTAACATTTACATCATGTTGATAACTTCATGTATGTGTACTTGGAATATAATTTTCTTTACCTACAGGGTTAATAAAGAAAAAGTTTTCAAGTTGACTAGTTAAAAAACTAGAATCAGTTTGAGACAAAATTATTATTATTTTTTTTTTTGCCATATCACCCAGCCCTTCTTTAGTTTCACCGTAAAAAAACAAAACAAAAAAACTGTCAGTTGTAGTTCACTGTAAAAATAGTGTTATTGGTGAATATATTGTATAACTTGTTATTGTGTATTTCATTACATCATTGTGGAATGTTACCCTATAAGCTACTCAGAGTTCGTCATAAGTGGCCTGTCCATAAAACATGGGCAGTGCTCGTATTTAGATGCACAGGGTCACAGACATACAACCCAAAAATTATGCAAAAATATGAAAAGTAAAACAGAAAATATAATATAAAATAAAATACTATTATAAGGTATTATAATACACTATTAATACAAATATATGCACAAAACAACAAAAAATGTATGTAAAATATAATCATATGCTAAATGAGTAAATGTAAATATATCCTAATCATTAGTAGTTGTCAAAAGACCCAGTACTTTGGAACCAAGTCAGTACTAAACAAATTAAAATGTTACGGTACCAGATTTTTTTACCGTACCGTAAAGTTTTTTTTAGTACCAACTTGGTATCGAAGTACCATGTCTTTTGACAACACGACTGGGTAGCATAAAAATTAAATATAAGGAAAATAGTTAGGTTACTGAATTCACACCGTTGTGAAAATAAGGACCCTTATTGGAAAGCAGAATACAATTTATTCCAATAAGCAAGGAGCAGAGTATTGGAAGAACAGTTTAAAATTCTTTTTAGATAGTAGGGCCTTTTGCACCACCAGATCCTTTTCACAGTACTAGAACTAATTGTGGAACTACCCACTTTTGGGCTTTTTTCGCACCACCGGAACTAGTTGCGATTTTAATACCGGACTGCCCTCACCCACCATGAGGCCATCCTTAAAAATATTTTGATTTGCAGTAACAGTAAAAAGAATTTAAAATAGGGTCGGTAGGTTTGTGTAAAAAAAAAAAAAAAAGTACAATTTTGGTGATGATTACGTAGGTATGAATTTAAACAAATTGGCATATCGTGACGTCACTGACTGGGTCTTCAGCCCGTGCTTTCGGGCGCATCATTGAAAACCTCTTTTTAATGCAGGCTATATAGACCACAAACAAATTGAAATCTTTGTCAAAAACATGTTTATTGCATGAATTTCAGATGAGAAGAAAAAAAATTAGGTACTGTTATACCGTTTTACTTGCATCCAACGCTAGTTGTCAATGCAACCTACAAATGAGAGATTACTTTGCTTTCTTGGGTTGTCACTTTGATAAATATCCTGTTTGATTTGAGTGACAAGTGTTCATTGAATCGATTGTATAATCGATTCTGCATGTCTACATGCATTTTATACAGCAATTAACACCAAATACAGGTAAATCCACGGACAGGACGAATGTAAAGATTCAATATATTGGTAAAGACCATGATGAAGTTACGTGCACAATGACAAACAGGAGTGCAACATTCTCGAAAAACAATAAGCAGAGTGGACTGCCATAATGCAAAACATTAACTGCAGGCTTCAACATGGCTGTGTTTATGATTAGAAATCTCAACAACAACAAAAAATCGCATACGTAGGCGATTCTAGCCTGAATCTGTATCTGTATGCATGAGACTGTCTGAATACTGGCAGAATTCACATTTCTGTTGTGAAAAGAGAAACATTGTGCAGAAGTATTGGCTGTTATGCGTGTGTCCGAAGCTGCAGTTGCTGTGTGACGCGTGTTCCAAAAAAAAAAAAAAAAGAAAACTGGACGCGCTCTGAGAGAAGGCCGTTAAAATCAATTTCCTATTTTCGTTTTCGAAACTTGTGTTGGTCCAATCGATTTGTGCAATAGATTTTCAAAGTTTTAGACTAGACGGGAGAAGGGATGGGAAAAGTTCTGGGCACAGTTTTTCCAGAACTTCATGCCAAGTTAAAGTGGTGTCGAGTTGTTTTAATGAAATTGTTAGATGTATTATGGTGCCCGAACCCATATGTCTTTGAACAGTGATCGCGAACATTTAGTTTATTGCAGCCGCAGCCATCATTACCAAGCGCGAACCGTTGACTCTGACAGTGAATGAGAGTATGAGACCAAGCGAACGCACAGGCCATAGTGTGACATCCGTGTACGGGTTTTTTTTAAAAGAAAGAACGTAGCCTTCGTTTGTATGTAGGTCTAGGCAATAGGGCTGTCAAAATTGCTCAAAAGTAACGCTCGAATACTCCCTCTAAAAAACACACGAATATTCAAACTATTCGAACATCTGGTTGCGCATGTTGTCAATGACGCGCATTACGTCAATAACAGGACAAAATAATACAAAGAGACATAACTACTTGTATAGGTAGTCTATTTAAGTTTAAACATATGACAACGTATTACCTACACAAAAACAAGGAAATCAACTGATGGCCAAGACTGCAGACCTCACACTCTCTCACCCTCACGTTCTCTGCGCATAATGGTTTAAATGAACAAACAAATTTTTGTGCAAGCAATTTAAGGTCGCGACTGTTGTCCCGAATATAGCAGGCTTCATTAAGTGACTGAAACAAATATTATTAATATTAATTGAAGTTTTACAGCATATAGAACTGACATTGAATGCTCCGAGCGAGCTGTGCTGTGGTAAACATGGCACTTTTCCTTGGCATGAAACGATAAATAATCAAACCTCGGATCCATTGCTTGACAGAACTCCCCGAAAGGCTGCCCCATCCGCGACACTGATCGGTCTCATGTCCTTACAAATGAACGAAACTATTTTATCCGTTATGGCCTCTTGTCGTGTTTCAGACAAAGAGCTTGTGGCGGGCGATGCAAAGTAATGTTAAATGTCAAGGCGTGACTGTTTAGCTGGAGTTCCACACATTATACCATGCTCATTTGGTTGCACATTTTTGAGATGTGACCTCATGTTGCTAGTGGTTGAATGGTATGCTAACTGTATCTTAAATAGCTTGCATACAACTTTATCTTGCGGGTCAACAATTTTACCTCACTTTCTCTGCTGCGGTCGAGTTGGGCTCTGCACTTGCTGTCATCTTCCATGAAGACGCGTCAACTTTCAGCAGTGATGCTGTGCCAGACAGTGCGACTCCTGTGACCTGTCCCTGAACCCTCTGGCGCGCCCACTCACAAAGCAGACAACCACGCCTCTACTACCGCGGGCATTTTTTTCCACATTTTTTTTATTCGAATATAAATTTTCACCTTCGAAATTAGTTTTTTTTTTACTATTCGAATACATATTCGAATTTAGAATATTCGTTGACAGCCCTGCCCTACTAGGCAATATATCTATTTACAATACTTAATAAAATATAATTAGTATTATTTTATTGCTTTTGTATTAGTTGTTTGAAGAGTAAAAAAAAAAAAAATTGGTCGGTCTTGACGTAAATGTACAACCGGCAAAACGGTCGGACTAAAAGCAAAAAATATATAAAAATTGAATCGGTCCTAAATTGACAGGGTCGGTCGGGTTACGGCAAACAAGAAAATTTTAAGGATGGCCCGATTTAAAATGCTTTGTAACATACTGTAAACATTGTTTCAACTTATTCCACAAGTATGATTAACAGCAATAGATGGACAGACGCTGAAGTGAAGGCACTTGTAGTAAATGTAGCACTGCCAGTTGTCATTGGAGAATCTTAGTCCTTCTTTCTGTTCTTTCAATCGCTTTACGTATACGTCAACATTCCATGTCCATTATTGTGAAACCCACGAGACACAAGAAAAACACAGCTTCAGTCACAGCGTCCTCCATACTCTGTTATTAAAGTTGTACTTTTTTGTTAATGTTGAATGGCATGCACAAATGACATCGCTGTCGACCGGCTTACGTCACATACTAGTACACACTGTCGGTGTGAATGCAACCCTTTAAATGGTACTGGGAAATAGTTTGTGCAAAATCGTCCCAGTACTTTAGTACTGTACATTTAATCATGGAACTATAGCGGTGCGAAAGGCCCGTGTGTAGGACATAAAGTCCATAAATACTGGAAGACAAAAATGGCTGTAGATCTAGACAGTGATATTCTGTAGGTTGAGAACACTCTAAGCCACTGCAGTAGGAGTGTCTGTATTGAACAGGGAGAGAGCATAGACTCCAGCAGCTACCACATGAGCGTTCATGTCACTCAGAGACTGTTTCTTATATCCATGGCAACAGTGTGTGCCATAGAAGCAGAGTGGTGCAGTTGAACCTGAACCTGCTGAGATATTTGTGGTCATCGTGGTAGTGTGACACTGACGCTTGTGAAGTTCTTTGGTGTTTGTGCGCTGCATCCCGAAGTGCATGTTGCATCAAAAATGCCGTGACTGCAAGATTATCATCCTGATGTCTTTGAAGCTGTTTGGGGACGAGGCCTGAAGAAAGTGTGATATGGTTTCGGCCAGGATGATGTCTTTCTCCCTCGTTCCTAACCTCTTGGCCCTGTCTGTCACTCCCCTGATGCACTGATTGCTATGCAGCTCTGAACTTGCCTTTGGCTCTTTATCCTGACCCCAGCTGTATCCGTGGAGACCAGCTGTCAGCCCAGTCAATTCCCCTCTTCCTCCTGACAGACCGCATCGCCCTTCGGACGCAAACCTGGAGATTGGAGGAAAGCCAGAGATCTGCAAACAGACTGAGGCAGAGATGGATACAAATGAAGACAGACGGATAAACAGACATGCACATGCAGATGGATGTGTCCTGGCGCTGGCGGAGGGGATATGTTTCCCAAACAGAACTGACGTAAACTCACTTTGGCTCAGTCATCTTACTTTTGCCTGATTTTGATATCTCTGTCGCTATTGTACAGTCTTTAGGTCAAACTTTAAACTTCTCAAATTCAAAAAGCTTTATACAACTATAGCTATAGCTGCAGATTATTTAAAAAAAAAATTTGTTCCATGGCAAATACTTTATTTAACAATCAGAGAGTCCTGTGATGTTTTTTTGGTTTTGCTCACTAAAATTCTAACACTTCAAGCCAAGGCTCAAACCTTGTGGGTTATCACAACATATGAATTGTGATGTACAGTGCCACCACTAATATTGGTACCCTTGGTAAGTATGAGCATATAATAAATTTGCATTGTTTATCCTTTTGATCTTTCATTTTAAAACATTTACAAAACTCCAACCTTTCATTGAAGTAAAACAATGGAAAGTGGTGGGTGGGGTGGGGGGGTCTCATTATGAAATAATTTTTTCTCTAGTTCACATTAGCCACAATTATTGGCACCCAATTGTTGCAACATCGTTTTCCCAAGATAACAGTTCTGAGTTTTCTCCTATAACACCTGACAGGAGATCATAGACCATTCCTTCAGCCGGAATCTCTCCAGATCCTTCAGATTCACAGCTCCATTCTAGTGCTGCTTCTCTTCAGTTCACCCCACACATTTTCAAAAAGGGTTAAGGTGAGAAGACTGAGACAGCCATGGCAGAAGTTTAATTTTGTGCTCCATTGCACATTTATGTGTTGATTTTGATGTTTGTTTTGGATCTTTGTCTTGATGAGAGATTCAAACATGGTCCATTTTACGATTTCTTAAAGAGGCAGTTGGGTTTAGTTTTTTATCTATTGGTCTTTGATAGAATCCATGATGCCATGTATCTGAACAAAACTTCCACGACCTCCGGCAGAAAAACAGACCCACAACATTAAAGATGCAGCACTATATTTAACTGTGGGCATGGGGTACTTTTTATCCCTGTTTGCACCGAACCCATCTTGGTGGGTTTGCTGCCAGAAAGCTCTTTTTTTTTTTGCTGTCAGTTCCATTTTAAAGTTCCATTCGTGTCTGACAAATAAATATGCTGGAGTTTGTTTGTTGATGAGTGAGTTTTTTTCCTTGAAACCCATTTGAACATCATGTGGTGATGTAGGGGCTATTTGATATCTATCTATATCTATATATACACATATATACATACATATGTATGTGTGACCCTGGACCACAAAACCAGTCTTAAGTCACTGGGGTATATTTTTTTCAACCGTTAAAAAAACATTGTATGGGTCAAAATTATAGATTTTTCTTTTATGGAATTTTAATCCTACCGTAAATATATCAAAACGTAATTTTTTTATTAGTAATATCCATTGCTAAGTACTTCAATTGGACAACTTTAAATGCGATTTTCTTAATATCATGATTTTTATTTTTTTTGCACCCTCATATTCCAGATTTTTACAAAGTTGTATCTCGTCCAAATAATATTAACCATACATTAATGGAAAGCTTATTTATTCAGCTTTCATGTGATGTGTTAATCTCAATTTCAGAAAATTGACCCTTATTACAGGTTTTGTTATCACACAAAATACATACATAGCATAAAACATACATACATACATATTTAGGCTTTCTGACCCCAAGGTTCAACTGATCCTTGGAGAGTCTTTGGCCTCTCTAACTCTCCTCACGGTGCATTAGGATGATATAGACATATGTCCTCTTCCAGGCAGATTTGTAACGTCTTTAGTTGATCAGAACCCTTTAATCATTGCCTTGATGGTGAAAATGAGGATTTTCAATGCTTTATCTATTGTCTTACACCCACTTTCTATTTTGCCATATTAGTGGGTATCTATGCATATGATATTGTGATGCATTTAGCCCTTTAAATGTTTGTAACCAGAACTTCTATTAATTTACCATTGCAAAAAACTTAAGCTCAAACTTTAAATTGGAATTGCACACAAGCTTTAATTTAAATAATGTAATGTTATTTTTCTCTCTCTTTTTTTTGTATTGATCACAGCTCCCTTGTAATCAAACATGATTTTACTGCTTGTTTTTTTTTAACTTTTACCAGAATGATGTAATTGGCTTTGATGTCTTTCAGGGAATGAATTAAGTCAGATGGATGCAACATGTATTCATTTTTATTATTTTCCAGTTTTGACTGCTTGAAAACCCCATGAAAAATGAAACATCAAAATATTGATGTATTAAAATGTTGTGCATTGGTAATATTTTCAATTCCTCTCTTATTTTCCTGTAGACAACAGCTCCCATCACAGTCTCTCAGCAGACCACATCCCTTTCCTCCTTACATTACAGCATGTATCAGCATTCATCTTAAATATCCTGTTCAGTCTATCACATGCACATGCGACATGTATTCCTGTCACTCCACTCCTGTGACGTCTCTCCTGGCAAAGTGTCGATTGAGAAATCTGTTTGGAATTCATGCACGTTTCGTTAAAGCTTCAGCTTGACATTTGTGCTGTTGGACCCCCTGCCAACTATTCACCCATTACTCTTTTCTTTGATGTCCAGAAATGTATTTGGTATGTACATTTATGTTTTCTATGTACTGTTTCATTTGTTGAAATCTCACCTGTGTCAGTTCCATCCACTTTTTTACCTACCTCTTCACTCCAATATCAACCACATTAAGCATTTAAAGAGAGGTTCACTTGCTGCTTGAACTGAGGCCCTAAAGCAGCCGTGCCTGCCGCATTAAAGAGCATTAAATATTTATTGTTTGAATTTCAGAATTAATTTGGCATCATTTTAAAGCTGATACTTTGTTTATTAAAAAGTAAAAAGCACAAAGGTTTTTACGATGACTGGACGGCAAGTGTGCCTAAAATATTATGAAGTTTACGCATTAACAGAACAAATTATATAGACCAAGATCTTGATAAGATGCCATATTAGTAATGTTTATAAACAAGAATTGTTAATGATATTGCCAATATCCACACAGCTGACAGCTTAACCTGTTGCAGTTTGTTCAAGTTGTGCAGAAAATAGACACTGCTTTTGTGCATTTTTACTTGCATGTCTCCGTCATTTTCGATCTCTCTCATGCTGCACAACTAAGCTGCCTTTAGCAGATGTGCTGTCAACGCTGCTGTGCTGCCGAGATGAGGACTTTCATTAAAACTTTGATGCACATTGTCTCAGCTTAATACATGAATATAATAAAAGATGTGACTGAAAAATCAGGAAAAATTTTGTATTTTATAATTTTTTTTTTTCATGGTTATGATTGTCTTTGCACATGGTTCTTAAATTGTGTAGGACTTTGGTCAACAGAGTGTTGTTTAAAAAGACCTAGATAGATAAATGAATACATTCTTCTAGTCTACTATGTTTTTTACTCTCCTTATCTTATTGATGGAAGAAGATGGCGGTTTCCTAGCAACTGTTACTGAGTCAAACTAGGGATGTAATGGTATGAAAATTTCTTATCACGAGAGACCAAAATTATCACGGTTATCAGTTTTATCACCGTATTGATATAATGTGCTGGAGATTAGGGATGTGCGATATGGACAAAAAAAAACAAAAAAACATTGCGATTTTTGATAAATTTTGCGATTTCGATTTTAATCATGATGTTGACACAGACAGACATGCTTTACAGTCGCTTTACAGTCATAAATGCATTTCCAAAAGAAAACCAATTAGAGCTTTATCAAGAAGTTGTAACGTCTCTAGAACAGACTTAAGTCAAAATAATAGCTTAGTAAAGGTGTGACAAAATGTCTAGACATATGACAAAATATAAATAAATAAATCCCAGGTCCAGGGTCCAGGTATTTTTTTTCTTTTTTGCCATGCATTGGTCATAGAGCTCATTGTAGCAGTGACTCAGGTGTTGATATTGATTTATTATACAGGTTCACACGTACTCCGTTTGAAGTGCGTATACAGTATGTATAAGCGGTGCAGAAGCAGCAGCGAGAGCGCATTATTGTAACACGAAAGCATATTAAAATAATGCACGAGCGCGGATCTCTCCGCCCGCACTCAGATTTCCTTTGTCACAAAACTAGACACGCATGCTCCGATACACGCTGCTCTCCTACGGAGAGAGTGTTTGCCCTGACAACTTGTCTCCTTTCGCTCAAACTGCGTCCTGTGCACTCACAACTCTCTCTATGCTCATGTGCTTGATATTCATTATTTTCGCATGTTTCTATTTCTAGCCTTTTACCGCATGCACTGTGAACGCTCTGATCCGTTAACATGGGCTTGGAAAAAAGACAGTCATAAAGACATAATTTCCATCGATACTGAAACACGAACTACAAAGCCTATTTTACCTTATGAAGAATCGTAAAGCTTCAAATGGGCAACATCACGAATATGGAAACATTTGGATTTCTCCCGAGTGAGAGAATAAGAGAACCCAACCTTACCTTATGTTTCACTTTTAAATTATTATTATCCTTTAGAATTATAAATTTTTAATTCTTGTTTTGTTCTGATAAATTTGTTAAATTTAAAGGATTTGTAAAGTGAAGGGAACTAAAAATATCCTGTTGATGCATTATAACATTATTAGGCCAGGCGTTATTACTTCTAAATGTAATAAAATGCAACTTATACATGACTTGCATATTTTTTTCCTCTCACAAACTTAATTTATTTTTTAGCGTGTTAAAAAAAACATGCAGCAAACGAAAATAGGTGATTAATCCGTTAAAATACAACTTATACATGAATTATATATTTTTTTCCTCTCACAAACTTAACTTACTTTTTAGCGTGTTTAAAAAAACAAAAAAAAAAACAGCAAACGAAACAGGCGATTGATCCATTATGTGTGTGTTAACAGTAATTATAATTATTATATACTTAGGAACAGAGTCTGGGCCTAATATAGGCTAACCAGGTTTTTTTTTTTCTCCTTTGCATCTGAAAATTACATCACATTCACTTCCCGTGCTCTGGTGCAGATCTGCCTCTCGCGTTGCTCAGCTGTGGACGATTTAAAAATGTTTGATATAAAGGTTGCTGCCCCATTTTATACAGGAATTGTTCATTTAAAAAAAAAGAAATCAAATTATATTGTTAGTTCTAATTATATTGTTAACACAAGTTCATGCACTGTGACATTTAACCCTTTTTAACTTAAAAACTCCTTGAAATTTTAAAGTCAGTTTAATAGTATTTAAATTCAAGTTAAAAAAGGTATTAATTGCTTAAATTATTTATATGAATTAATAATATGTTATCATGTTTATTCTTGTAGAAAGAATAAGGGACCAATCCAAATATTTGTTTTGCTTCACCTATTTATGTAGACTACAATAAAAAAAAAAAAAAAAAAAAAGTTATGTCATTAAAAAATGCCATCGGCCTAAGTAAATTTGACCATTATAGAATTGTGACTTTAAAGGTTAGTGATTTAGGAGGTGAAAATACTGTAAAATTACAAATAGCATGGGATTTTAGAGCATTACAACTGAAGGTCTATGAAACGTTAGCGTTTTGAACTAAAATATTATTTCAACCATGTAGTCTGTGAATAAATAAAATGTATACTTTTCAATGAAAGAACACTGAGAATTTAGGTTGCTTCTGGTGTTTGGATTTGTACTTCAATATAATGAGCTCCATGTTTAAGAATAGCCCTACACTAGGTTTCTCTCTCTCTCTCTCTCTCTCTCAATCCATCCATTCTTTAGAGTTTCAAATATTTAGCTAAATCGTGCAGGTTTAATTTATTTGTTTCTTGTTTTAGGCTAATTAGGCATGAATAATGGGAACAAAATTATATAGTGCCTCACCTTTTACTAAACATGCAACAATTTCTTAATCAGTGTACAGACAAATGTCTTTTTCCCAAGAAGTTATTTGTTTAAATGAAGGACAGGTAACAAATAACAAAAATGCATGTTGTTTTATTAAAGGTATTTTAAAATATAAATTAAAATATAGGCCTAATATATAAAAATATTGACATTTTGCATATTAATCCATGTAGCCTTGCTCATTAAAATAGGCTACCACTACAATTTCTTTCGAATAATATAACATATTCATATAATATAAATAAAACTGCACACCTTTTAAATGTGTCAAATCTAAAATATGGTTTAATACCATGTAGCTTTGAGAAAATATAAGCACAGGCACAGGCTTGACATTTATCCTGCTTGAATTTGTTCTAAGAAATGCACATAACTTCATAAGTACCAAACTTTCATCAGTGAACATTAAATATTTTAACTATAGTGTTTTTCCTTCATTTTCCCTGACTGAAGCTGTCAAATGTAACATATCAGCGAGGCAAAACTGATGTCTATTTTCGAAAATGTGCTTTGATGCGCTTGTTTGATAACTAAAAGCTGCAAATGAACTTTGCAGACACCACGGCGGCGGTATGTGTGGGGATAGAACCGGCATTTTGGATGGCCACCTACTGTACGTAGGCATATGCCCAGTCTGTTCTTTTCTCATGCTAGGCGTGTTGCAGTCTGATTGGATCAGATAGCATACTGTGGGAGGTCAGGGCAGCGGAAAATCATACTATAAAGCGATTTAGAAATAGGCAAGCTCAAATTGTGATTTTATGACTATTTCAATTAATCGCATAGCCCTATTGGAGATGTTAAAAATGTACTTACACATAAATCACTTAACCAAGTTTTATATTTAAAAATCAACAAACAACAAATAAAATGACTTTTTGTTTGCATAATCACTAAAACAATAACATTACCAATGATGTCTGGATTTTAAATGACAACTTGACTGACAACAGTTTAATATCATTCAAGATTTCAAGATTGAGATATCTAATGTAAATGTTCAAATAAAGCTTTGTAAAAGTAAAAAAAAAAAAATTAAACCTCACATTTCTGCCTTTTAATGAAAGAAAATATATGTCAAAATTATAATTGCTTAATAAACCTCCGTGATCACATCAGCATTGCTATTAAGAACACTTCCTTTAGGTCAGCAGTTCTCAATTCCAGTCCTCGTGCCCCCCAGCTCTGCATATTTCACACGTCTCTCTTTGTTAACACACCGGATTCAGATAATCAGCTGGTTAGAAGTAAGCTCCGTGCATGAACTGTTCACATTGACATGGTCCCTATACAGTAATGTTAGGCAATATGGTCATTTTTCAAATTGTCATATCGTCAGCTCGTGAGATCGACGATACACGATATTATCGTGCATGGGTGGAGCAAGAGAGAGACTCTTTGTTCTTGTCATAACATAACTGTTTGGTATTTTAAACCACGCAGGTGCGCGAGAGAGAGCCTATGGAATCACCAATAATCGAAAAAATATCCCTTTAAACATACTGATAAACTAACGTTAAATATAAAAATACTGTATTTAAAACAGCTAGTTCATATATAGTTGGACGCAACTGTCATATCGCGCGTCCTGTGTTCAGTGCACGTCTCGCATCAGAGTATGTGAGCGGAGTGGAGCGGCAACAGTTTCCCCTCCGCACTCCAAGCATTCAAAAATATAATCGAGAAATACATCCATAATACTAGAATAGTTTTAACATAATTTATTCGAACGCTACAATTATGTCCACATTAAATTATTAATTGACTGCTCTCAAAAACGTCTCTATTATGGCAAAGCTGAGGGTAGTCACTTCAGAAACAGAGAGAATATGCTGTAACTTTTCAGTTTTTCTTCATTCCTGTATGCGCACGATCTGTAGGCTACATTATGTGCAAGCTTGTGTGCTCCGTCCATGTGCAGCAATGTAGTAGCAAATTAGTTTTGAGCGGAGATGAACAAACTGTACAACTTACAACTAGGGCTGGGCGATATATCGAATATTAGCGATAATATTGGAATAATTTTGACGACGATGTACAATTTGAATATATCGGGAATATCGAATATTTCAAAATTCAAGCATACTTTCCCAAAAGAACGCGCCGAATGTCCAAAAAAGGAACCTGTAACTGCTGACTGCTCTACGCCCCTCTACTACGAGAGCTGTAATGATAGCGGTTGCCAGATAACAAGAGTTTAAATCTCAGATTCAGAGCTCCACTGGATACATTTTCTGCCCGGTGTTTGCTTATTTTAAGCAATCTGGCAACCATGCGCACGTGCTCACTCCTCATTGCGGAAGAGCCGCTGACGATAATCTGAAAACACTAACAAGCTGGAATTGAGCGATCTAATGAAAGCGTCGTTCAGTCGGTCTGTGTTCTGTCGTGAGATCTCAACTGTATTGTTTGCATTTGTGATCGCAAAATAAATGCACTTACTCGACCGCTGATGTTTGAATAGAGAAACATAGGCTATGGCCATTTGGAATTACTATTGGGGAATTTCACTGATATGTTTACCAGTTTCCATAATATAGACAGAGAGAATGCAAAAGTCTTTGGTATTCATTTATATATATATTTATATATAAGAAATAGCTATGTGCTTCAGCAACTAGCTCCCCATCTAAGAGGGTTTTTAGTGTCAGTAGGAACATAGTTTCATGCCACAGAGCTTCTCTTAAAACCACAGACAGTTGACAGACTTGTGTTCTTAGCTTAAAAATTTGTTAAAAAAATTAAAATAAAATACTTATCCCAGTTGCATAGTTTAAATTGTGAATTGCATGCACTAAAAAGTTGACAGAATGCACTTTCTGTAACTGTTACTTAATTTGCACTCCTTCAGTTACATATAGGCCTACATGTTTTCATTTAATAAAAAGAAAAAGAAAATCATATTTTATTTTTTATTATTTAAATGCAAATTCAAACATATCGAGATATATATCGAATATCGTAAAAATTTTGACAATATTGAGATATCATTTTTTTTTGTATATCGCCCAGCCCTACTTACAACATGCTTTAACCTCGCGCACTCATCCCTAATTATGTTTAATGCTTGAGTTGACATAATTTGTGCTCGTGACGGAGCGGTAGCAGAGCGTTCTCGGAGTGAGTGAAAACCTCAACGCTCTGACTTTCAAAAAATCCGCTCATAGCTCCAGACAAAATCACATCGCTCCGCTCACATACTCTGTCACGCACACTTCAATGCACTTTGAATGGAACATATAGCCTACAGTACGTTCGCTTCGAACTGGAATCATGGCGGAATTATCCTCTGATGTCCACTTCACAGGGCACTTATGTTTGAATAGAACAAATGTCTGAAGCCATAAGAGAAGCATATTAAATGTGCAGAACAGGGGGGCGCGAGGACTGGAATTGAGAACCGCTGCTTTAGGTAAGCTATTACATGGAGCAAATATGAGAACAAAAAGCCATCAAATCATTTCTGAAGACAATCAAAACCTTCGGAGGTACATTCATATAACTAATTAATTCATATATTCACTTGAATAATTCCCTAGCACTCTTTTACAACCTCCCAGCTTTCCGCCCTGTTTTGACTCAAAACGAAACTACTCTGCTTTGCGCACCTGAGACTGTTACTGAAAACTGTGCTTTATGCTGGACATTTTTAATTTATCACCAGTTGTTCAAATTGCGGTAATCTATAATACGGTTTAAATGATAATAAAAAGATGAAATGGTAATGCTAATCGTGGGGAATTTTATCATGATTTATCGTCAAACCGATAATCGTTACATCCCTAGGTGAAACCCATAACCTTGATCTAGTATTGGGAACTTTTTTTCTTAAAATGACCTTCCTGTGCCACAACTGTCCTATCCAGAATCCCATGATTGTTGATTGATTAACCCCTTACTAGTCACTCCCCATTTTTTGGCATTGAGACAGAAATGAAATACCCAAAATAAAAATGTTTCTGCTCATGATTCTTTCTGACTAGATACATAATCAACATTTGTTCACAAAGCTAACACTTCAAAGTTTACTGTTCAGGAATCGGAGTCACTCAGACTGTTATGATAATAGAGATATATAAGCTCAAACATAAAAACAAAAATAAAAATATTATTATTTTTTTTAAATGTATAAAAAAAATGGTTGATATAGGATATGAGTTTAGAAACACAGTGTAGGTAAAGCCACAAGTCTACCAATGCTTCATATGAAAATTTCATAATCTAATCTGTAAAACTGTGAATTTTATGAAATATTTTCTAAGGCCATGTGTGTTTTTAGAGAAGGCTAATCAGATTGATTTATGGCACTTGTCATCTCTGTAAGATCTCACATGTAAACACTCCTGTGTGCTTTGTCCGTGTTTTTGTCTCTGAAAACTCCCCCATTTGTGATTCTATTGTTCTCACCAAATGAGTCTTTCACACCTCCGCCAGGTATGACACATTTTCCGCATTATTCTTTAATCATTATTCTTTTGCTTTTATTCCACCTTTATTAGCCTTTGTTGTGGTATTTCAAGCTTTACAGAGCCACAGAGCTGCTATCTCACTTCAGTCTCAGTATGCTTTTAGCCCTTATTTATCAAAAGTCTTACTATAAAAATACAACAAAACATTTTCTTATGACCTTACATGAATTATTGTGGCAGAAATGCATTATGAAGAAGAAATGCACCTGCTATTAGTAGCATTAGAGCTAATGTTAGCATCAAGCTACATCAGACAATTTATGAAATTATTAGTACACTTTTACTCAAAACTCACTTTAAACCCAGATCGAGTGTTTGTAATAACTTCCTTTTGCGATCACGGGTGGAATTTGGTCCTTTACTGTTGTAAAAATATGCTATTTATAGCCTTTTACATCGCCGCACAAGTTAGCGTTTCTGATGTACATTAAAAATTTTTTTTACAAAATTTTACCCCAGATCTCAAGAAAATCTCATACCAAGCTTTCCTATCGTAATCGCGGGTTTATTATTCGGATATTTCTTGTGTACAGCGGTGTATCAGTGTTGTTATGGCCAGATAAGATGCTAGGGAAGTCGTGGCCTAATGGTTAGAGAGTCAGACTTGCAATCAAAGGGTTGTGAGTTCGAGCCTCGGGCTGGCAGGAATTGTAGGTGGGGGGAGTGCATGTACAGTGCTCTCTCCACCTTCAATACCACGACTTAGGTGCCCTTGAGCAAGGCATCGAACCTCCAACTGCTCCCCGGGCGCCGCAGCATAAATGGTTGCCCACTGCTCCGGGTGTGTGTTCACGGTGTGTGTGTGTGTGTGTTCACTGCTGTGTGTGCACTTTGGATGGGTTAAAAAGCAGAGGGTCATCATACTTGGCCGTATGTCACGTCACTTAAAAAAAAAAGATAACAACCAGGAAGTGTACAGGAAGCATGTGACATGATGCGGTGGTGTCCGGTTATGACACTCTAAAGATTGACAAGGCGAAGGACCAATCAAAGTCTGTCTGACATACAGCATGAGCACACATTGCTGCACACACACACAGATCGCTGGAAGAGGCTGTTTATCATCAGATCGCGTAAATCAGTGGAAAATGAATAGAAATGACTATTCTGTCTGAAGAAATATGAAGTAAACATCAGTAAATATATCCATATATCTCCGCAGATATGCATCTCTGGTCTATAAGTCCTTATTGATGCTTTTCAGTGAGTCTATGTGAACACAAATAAACCTCCTGCTGACGTGACTGAATATGAATGAGTGGTGAATTTCTATTCAAAATGTGGCATAATACGGATTTATTATTTTGCACTCCTGACATAAATTACTAAATAACTGTCACTGCAACAATGTTTTATCAAAACATTGGTCAAATATCGAAGCTAGAGTCTTTAAACTTTCAATTGATGCACAGTTTGTCCAGATCAAGTAAGAGAGTGATGGTTAAGGAAAATCACTAATTATATCAAATACCATAATTATTTTTTTTTTAAATGATTTATGTCTTCTATAAGGTAGGGGTGTAAGAAAATATCGATACATGTATCTCGATATTTTGTTTGACAATACTGTATCGATTCTCAAAAACGGAATATCGATATTTCTTAAAATTCTTCTTCCCGACTAGGGATGCTCATATTGACCTTTTAACCGTTAACCGTTAAACGTTATATAGCTTATATTTATTAACTCACGGAGCGCATCGGCACGCGCAACCACACAAGTGACACATGCCTGCAGAATTTTTTTTTCCGAGCAAGGGGAGCAAAATGAAGCGAGCGAAAAGAAGCACTGTGTGGGATCATTTTAACAGAAAGGGCGACGAAGTTACCTGTAAATTATGCGGCGCCGTATTAAAATACAGCAGTAGCACAAGTACGATGCAGTACCATTTACGAAGCAAACACCCACAAGCTTCGAGTGATGAAGGGCAACAAACTTTGCCCTCCATGTTTTCAGGGAGAAGATGCGATGCACGGCGATCTGAGGAGATAACGCAGAGAATCTGTTCAATGGTAGTAAAAGACACTTTGCCCATAAGTGTCGTCTGTGGTGAAGGTTTTCAAGAGCTACTGGGCTATATTGAGCCCAATTACGAAATCCCATCAAGATGCACTATTACCCGTAGAATTGAGGCCCGTTTTGAGGAGCGAAAATAATCGCTTAAATCACAACTCGAAAGCACAAAGTTTGTGGCCCTCACGACTGACTGCTGGACGGCACTCACAACGGAGAGCTATATAACTATAACGTGCCACTACATCGACGAGGACTGGCAAGTTAATACAGCTGTCCTTCTAACACAGAGTATGCCAAGCAGACACACAGCTGAGAACCTCGCAGCTAAACTAATTGATGCAGTGGAGACATGGGGACTTGATGGGAAAGTGTCTGCATGTGTTCATGACAATGCACGCAACATCGTGGCTGCAAACTCTCCAGAACGGGTGAACTGGGACTCGGTTCCCTGTTTTCCTCATACATTACAGCTCGCTGTAAATGATGGATTTAATGTGTTCGTGCATCGGGTCATCGTTGCAGCTGGGCGCCTGGTTAGGCATTTTAACCACAGCACCCCTGCATCCAAGGCACTGGAAGATAAACAATCACAAATGAAACTTCCGAAACACCAGCTCATTCAGTCTTGTAAAACAAGATGGAACTCGGTGTGTGACATGTTCGGAAGACTTCTCGAACAAAGGTGGTCTGTTACAGCTGTTCTATCTGACCGAACAGTTACAAGGCTGCAAGATGCCAGAACCCTGGAGATACGAGACGAACACTGGCAAATAATGGAGGAGATTGCGCCCGTGTTGGAAACTTTAAAATGTGCAACCACCATAATGTCATCAGAAAAGAACGTTTCAATTTCCAACATTTACCCCATCACCTTTAGCCTGCTGAATACACACCTGATTAGAGCCGAGGATGACGGCCACAGAGTGACGGAGTTCAAGGCAAAGGTTCGGCAGTCCTTAAGTGGCCGCATGGAGGTAGTTATTATTATTATTATTTATTATTATTATTTATTATTTTCGTTGTTTTGCATTAAAAAGGAGGTTATATGTTCGTCACAGGTTGACAAGGATGATCTGGTGGCCAAACCTGCGCTGATTGCCTCTGTCCTGGACCCACGCCATAAACATCTCCCTTTTTTTGCACAAATGGAGAAAGAAGCGGCAAAAGCAAAACTTATTGAAATGTGTGCTGCTTTGGAAATGGCCAATGCGGAAGGAGATGAGAAAGCGGTGTCTGCTACACAAGCTGGAGATGAAGACCGCAGCAAAAGCAACGCCATGATGATGCTCCTGGGAGGTGACTACAGCACCCCTCGTCAAGCCACTGATTATCCAGAAGCAGAGGTTGACATCTACATGAGAGACGATCCTCCTTCTCTGGATATTAATCCTCTTGACTGGTGGAAAGCAAATGAAAGGTGCTTCCCGAAGCTGGCCACTCTAGCGAGACGTTACCTGTGTATTCCCGGTACATCTGTCCCATCGGAGAGGGTGTTTTCTGCCGCGGGTCTAACTGTCAACAGGCTGCGCTCCAGACTGACCCCACATCACGTTGATATGTTGCTTTTTTTAAATAAAAATTAGACAAGGTGTTGAGGTAGGGCTGCCATTTTAATTTAACGAAAAATCTTAGTCTAACGAAAAAAATTGCCGGTTTTTGAAAGTTTCGTTCAAACGGATTCAGTGTTTTCTTTTTGTCATCTTAATTTGTTAATCATTTAAGTTTAAAAATATATTTAGTGTAGGCCTATTTTGTTTTTTATTTGTATTATTTCATTCTATTTTTCTCTCACTGTCAGAAATGCTGCAGGTGCGTGGAAATTTAAACTGAATCCAGGTTCTGTTGTTGATCTGTTCTGTATGCTGCTGTTTGCACTTTGCACGTTAAAATAAACCCTTTGATAAAAAAAAAATTGTTTGTATTTTTTTAAAGGGTAACAGATACGCGTCAATTTTATTTGTATTTAATGCCAATTCAATATTATAATCTTATCAGTTAACGGTTAATAATCGATTAACTAGCAGCGGTTGTCGGTCGGGAAAATTAATCGAAATGAGCATCCCTATTCCCGACCGCTAGATGGAAGTCTTCATCTCTTTAACAACCCTCGGTTCCCCCACTTGCTGTGACCCGTGTCAAGAGGCTCACGTAGGGCACAACAGGCAGAAGGGTTACCCCCCGGCTGCAACTTTCTCTCATGTTGTGCAGTTGACGCGGTGCTCGCGTCACGTTGCGGTTTCGGCGATTCCATGCGGAACATAAATACAAACTGAAAACCTGTGAAATCAAAGTGGAAAGGTTCAACATCTGAATTTATTTTATTGTTTGACAATTGTATTGTTTTCTTTAGGAATGCTGTAAGAACTTTATTTTTCATTGATATTAAGCAGATGTAATTCTTTTGTTCAGATCAAAATGTTATGACATTGTATATAAATGTCTTTTTTATAGAATACATTTTATACTTATTATACATTTAACTAAATGATCCTGCAAGCACTTTAATTTATCCCCCTTTACTCGTACTGCACAAAAAGTGGTTCAGTAACCTTGAATGTTAGAGGGATTGATTTTTTTATTTTTTTTTACAGAAACACTGAATGATCAAAAAGCACCACCACCAGTCCAGTTAAAATGTTCAGTTAAAATTACTAATATGCATTCAAACATGGTTATCAAGTTTATTTCTAATTGCTAAGTTATAGGGCTGCTCCGATCACGATCGGCCGATCGTTACTGCGCATCTCGTCAGTAAAGCCGGTTCTCTAATCAGAGGTAACTCCGTGTAGTATCAGCTGCTCTATGTGAAATCACAAACCTGATGGAATTTGCCGCTGATTAGAGAACCGGCTTTACTGACGAGATGCGCATAACGATCGGCTGATCATGATCGGAGCAGCCCTACAGTAAGTTATATTGTTAAATAATACTTTATTATAATGCTTGACTGACTGATGTTAAGAGTGTACTTTCAGATTTTTAAAAAACTGGCATTTTACAAACATTTATTGTATATATCAGTATGGCGAGTAAACAAAAAAAAATTACTAGCCAATGGCAATTTCATTGCCAAGGTGTCCGTAGAGGGCTGATGAATGGGACTTTTTTGCACGGTAAGGTAATTCGGAGGCTACCTCGAATGACAATCCAGTCTTCTCAAGGCTTTCTTGCTTTCTCTGCCAGTTGTTGCTCTAGTCTTTGTTTAGAATTGTAACGAATACTTTTAAATAACTTTGATGCTCATGCAAATGATGGCATTTATTCCAAGGGGAGCATGATTAATAAGGCGTAAAGAATAGGATTAGTCACGTCAAACAGTGGTTGCACAAGAGCTATATATTGCTTTTCATTTTAATACTGATTCTCTAGACGCATACCCGCACACTGTTTCTGTGCTTTGTGATAGCTATTATCTTAAATGTCTTACCCATATGAGAATGCACACAGGGCATGTATTCACTTACTGCTATGTATGAATAAATTAATCCCAATTAACCTAGTTGACATTGTAGCCACATTTATTAATCTGTCTGACAGAATTTTGTTAGGGGGATGTGTGTGTTTGCTTGCACTTGCCTCAAAAACTTAATCCCCTGCCAGTTCTTGAATCTGTGACATCTCTCATGCTGTTTGGCTTCATGTAGTGTGCAATGTCTGAGGCCAAACATCTTGGTTTTTTATTTATCATTAGGAATAAGGTGGATAGATTATCTGTGTTTCAAAGAGAATCTTAGAATCTTTGACTGTACTCATTACAAGAAGCAGCAGATAACAGAAATAAGAAATTGAAGAAGAGTTACATTGGCTACAGCAAATAATAAGTTTACAATTATTTAGTGTTGCTTGAAAGTTTGTGGACCCTTCGGACATGATCAGGTTTTGTGTAAAAAACAAACAAACAACCCCCCCTTATCAAATGTACACACAAAACCCAATTTGAAGGAGATTTGTATGTATGTTTGTACAGTACAGACCAAAAGTTTGGATACACCTTCTCATTCAAAGAGTTTTCTTTATTTTCATGACTATGAAAATTGTAGATTCACACTGAAGGCATCAAAACTATGAATTAACACATGTGGAATTATATATGGAATTATATACATAACAAAAAAGTGTGAAACAACTGAAAATGTCATATTCTAGGTTCTTCAAAGTAGCCACCTTTTGCTTTGATTACTGCTTTGCACACTCTTGGCTAGGGCTGTGCAAAACATCAAATGCGATTTTCATGCGCATCTCCTCAGTAAAGATGCTCCTGTGATTAGAAGTATATCTCCAGCACGTGCGTTCAGATCATGGTTGCCAGGATTTCACAACAAATCCAGCCCAGTTGCTTCTTAAAGCTAGTCCAAAACTGGCCCAATCGCGTTTCCAGGAGGTTCCCCAATAAAAATTGCCTCCCGGGGTTAAAATATAATTTTTTTGGAAGGGTTGCCTTGGTAAAATTTGCATTTTAGGGGCTAAATATCACGTTATTTGTATTGGGGTTGCTTCAAACCGCGGACATGAAAAACAACCGCAGACTTGGCAACACTGGTTCAGGTGGAATGGCATTTACTACACCGAGCCGTAGTCTACCGACAACTAACACAAAATCGTTTTCAAAATCGACAAAGATTCGCCTGAGATTTTAACATCGATTTTGTGTAGATTGTCAGTGAATTACAGCTCAGTGTAGTAAATGCCAACCAGTGTTGCCAAGTCTGTGGTTGTTTTTCATGTCCGCGGGTCGAAGCGACCCCAATACAAATAACGTGATATTTAGCACCTAAAATGCGAATTTTACCAAGGCAACCCTTCCAAAAAAACTTATATTGTATACTTCTAATTACAGGAGCATCTTTACTGATGAGATGTGCATGAAAATCGCATTCGATTTTTTGCACAGCCCTACTCTTGGCATTCTCTTGATGAGCTTCAAGAGGTAGTCACCTGAAATGGTCTTCCAACAGTCTTGAAGGAGTTCCCCGAGAGATGCTTAGCACTTGTTGGCACTTTTGCCTTCTGTCTGCGGTCCAGCTCACCCCTAAACCATCTCGATTGGGTTCAGGTCCTGTGACTGTGGAGGCCAGGTCATCTAGCGCAGCACCCCATCACTCTCCTTCTTGGTCAAATAGCCCTTGATGCCTTCAGTGTGACTCTACAATTTTCATAGTCATGAAAATAAAGAAAACCCTTTAAATGAGAAGGTGTGTCCAAACTTTTGGTCTGTACTGTATGTATGTGTACAGTCGTGGCCAAAAGTTTTGAGAATTACATAAATATTAGTTTTCAAAAAGTTTGCTGCTAAACTGCTTTTAAATCTTTGTTTCAGTTGTTTCTGAATCTTGAATCTTAGTAGCCACAATATCCTTGCCTGTGAAGCCATTTTTATGCAATGCAATGATGGCTGCACACTTTTCTTTGCAGGTCACCATGGTTAACAATGGAAGAACAATGATTTCAAGCATCACCCTCCTTTTAACATGTCAAGTCTGCCATTCTAACCCAATCAGCCTGACATAATGATCTCCAGCCTTGTGCTCGTCAACATTCTCACCTGAGTTAACAAGACGATTACTGAAATGATCTAAGTCCTTTAATGACATCAATGAAATGCAGTGGAAAAGTCTTTTTGGGATTAAGTTAATTTTCATGACAAAGAAGGACTACGCAATTCATCTGATCACTCTTCATAACATTCTGGAGTATATGCAAATTGCTATTATAAAAACTTAAGCAGCAACTTTTCCAATTTCCAATATTTATGTAATTCTCAAAGCTTTTGGCCACGACTGTACACATAATTACAGTACAGACCAAAAGTTTGGACACACCTTCTCATTCAAAGGGTTTTCTTTATCTTCATGACTATGAAAATTGTAGAGTCACACTGAAGGCATCAAGGGCTATTTGACCAAGCAGGAGAGTGATGGGGTACTGCGCCAGATGACCTGGCCTCCACAGTCACCGGACCTGAACCCAATCGAGATGGTTTGGGGGTGAGCTGGACCGCAGACAGAAGGCAAAAGTGCCAACAAGTGCTAAGCATATATATATATATATATGTGTATGTGTGTATATATATATATATATATATATATATATATATATATATATATATATATATATATATATATATATATACTAGAGGTCGACCGATATATCGGTCGGCCGATATATTGGGCCGATATTTGTAATTTTTTAATATATCGGCATTGGCCGATATCCATGTTTAGTAGCGCCGATTTAAAGTCAGGCACGTCGGCGGGCAGCCCCGTGTTATTGTTGCAGTGGAAAGTGCTGCTGCGCATGTGAAGGAATCCAAGCCAAAACTTTTGGAAGATTCAACAACAGTCCTGGGAGATAAAGGTAGTCAGAGAATTTCACTCTGTAAATGGGGTGGAGAAGTTGGCAGCTCTTACAAACACTGTAACACTGTAACTGTAACAATAACCAGTTTTCCATCCAACTCGTTTGTATTTAGGGATGTCAATATTCGATAATTTCCATGATCGATCGTCATTTAAATTAACGATTAATTAATAACCTTAATGCTGCAAAATGCGTCTGCAGCGGTATTATTATTATGTGCAAAAGCCACTTGGAAAAAAAGCTTTCTCACCCAAATTAAAGGGGTTTTAGTATGAATACAATGCTAGTAGCAGGACTGTAAAATGAATAGATGTGATTATGATCATTTGATAAAATGAAGAGAGCGCGCCATACGTTGGAGATCATTTTACTTTGTTGACTGTTTCCCGTCAAGGAGACCGTTCAACGCGCCTCTTTAAATGGTTTTGTGGTGCTCATTGTTGTATTTTAAAATGCAACTGCAATGTTTTCAAATGACACTATAGTAGTGGTGCAATGGATCATCATTGATCCGTAATACGTTCGGATCAATATCTTCGGTTTGGCACACACGTGACCCGCGGATTGATTTATGAAAAAAAAAAAAAGTTGCGCATGTTCAGTCCACACTCAGTGGCGAGCGGAGGAACGGAGGAGCTTGAACGCCCCGCGCATTTTGGCTTACCTGTCAGATATAATGATGAAGGAAAGAGGTTAGAGTGTAAAACCGTGACGGTGCGTAGAGCCATGTTACGACATCCCGTCGCGCACCCACTTCAGCGAAAAAAGATTGAGCCAGATCTTTATGAACAGGAGAAGAAAACAGTTGTGGATGAACTTTCCCGAGCATCCTCTGTTGCGCTCACGACAGAAGGGTGGACGTCCAGGGGGACGGAGAGCTATGTGACGATAACTGCTCACTTCATTACAGCAGACAGGGAGATTTGAAGTCCGGCTATTATGTTAAAAAGAAGATATTATGCCATGTGCACTTTAAGTTGATTTCATATATTTGAATTTAATAATTTTAAGGTTATAAAAAAAAGACAAAACGTATGTTTATTTGTCTTTGCCTTTTTTTTTTTTTTTGCTGATCCGAAAAATGATCCGATCCATACGAGGACGAGCGAGTGCGGGTTTGACTAGATGTATTTGGAGGTTATTGCTCACATCTCGTTCTGCACGTATCCAAATGTTTCCATATTCGCAATGTATCTGAATGTTAAACTATATTTTTTATTTTTTTTATGTAAACTAGACGGAAAAGATCATCCTCTTCACATGAGTAAAAACGTGCATAACAGCAGAGTGGACCGGTATACTACGGTCTATTTAAACTGACCAGTGTAACCTTTTAAATGTTTGGTTGACTGTACAGTCGTGGCCAAAAGCTTTGAGAATTAGATAAATATTGGAAATTGGAAAAGTTGCTGCTTAAGTTTTTATAATAGCAATTTGCATATACTCCAGAATGTTATGAAGAGTGATCAGATGAATTGCATAGTCCTTCTTTGCCATGAAAAATAACTTAATCCCCAAAAAACCTTTCCACTGCATTTCATTGCTGTCATTAAAGGACCTGCTGAGATCATTTCAGTAATCGTCTTGTTAATTCAGTTGAGAATGTTGACGAGCACAAGGCTGGAGATCATTATGTCAGGCTGATTGGGTTAGAATGGCAGACTTGACATGTTAAAAGGAGGGTGATGCTTGAAATCATTGTTCTTCCATTGTTAACCATGGTGACCTGCAAAGAAACGCGTGCAGCCATCATTGCGTTTCATAAAAATGGCTTCACAGGCAAGGATATTGTGGCTACTAAGATTGCACCTAAATCAACAATTTATAGGATCATCAAGAACTTCAAGGAAAGAGGTTAAATTCTTGTAAAGAAAGCTTCAAGGCGTCCAAGAAAGTCCAGCACGCGCCAGGATCGTCTCCTAAAGAGGATTCAGCTGTGGGATCGGAGTGCCACCAGTGCAGAGCTTGCTCAGGAATGGCAGCAGGCAGGTGTGAGCACATCTGCATGCACAGTGAAGACTTTTGGAAGATGGCCTGGTGTCAAGAAGGGCAGCAAAGAAGCCACTTGTCTCCAAAAAAAAAACATCAGGGACAGATTGATCTTCTGCACAAAGTATAGTGAATGGACTGCTGAGGACAAAAGGCAAAAGTGATAACTAAGTGGCTGGTGGACCAGAATGTTGAAATTTTGGGTCCATGGCCTGGAAACTTAATCCCATTGAGAACTTGTGGTCAATCCTCAAGAGGCAGGTTGACAAACAAAAACCCACTAAGTCTGACAAACTCCAAGAAGTGATTATGAAAGAATGGGTTGCTATCAGTCAGGATTTGGCCCAGAAGTTGATTGAGAGCATGCCCAGTCGAATTGCAGAGGTCCTGAAAAAGAAGGGCCAACACTGCAAATACTGACTCTTTGCATAAATGTCATGTAATTGTCGATAAAAGCCTTTGAAACGTATGATGTGCTTGTAATTATATTTCAGTACATCACAGAAACAACTGAAACAAAGATCTAAAAGCAGTTTAGCAGCAAACGTTTTGAAAACTAATATTTATGTAATTCTCAAAACGTTTGGCCACAACTGTACTTTGTTTTAATAATGAACAGACTGCGATATAAGTTTGAAATTAGAATGCACTTTAGATGTTCTGTGTCATTTATACCAAACACAAATGTTGCTGGTTGCTAGTGTGTTTGCAGCACTACTGTTATTTATTTTTTTATATATTTAATCTTTTATATTTTTCAGTTTAATTGATTTTTATTTCTAAAATTTTATTTATTTAAATGTATATTTAAGTTTACATTTATGTTCCAACAAACTTGAAAAATTCTACTTGATAAATGCTCTAAAACCTTTATGTAAATGATTGACTTATATGACTATATATATATTATCTTTTATATATATTTAATACTTGGTCAATTTATTGATTTGTTTGGTTAACTTTGGATACATTTTTATTTTAATACCGTGCAGTGCACAAAATTAAGATTCGAGAGATGGTTCAAGTCAGTGCTCAATAAATGATAAGTTTAGAAATGTTGTGCATCCACTTATTATTAGTGTGACATTTTAGCATGCAAATGAAGGGGAAAACATCAAGATATCGGCCCTAAAAGTCGGCAGCACATATCGGCCATCGGCTGACCCTGACCTCTAAACATCGGCATCGGCTATAGAAAAACCCATATCAGTCGATCTCTAATATATATATATTAGAGGTGGCACGGTTTGCTGAAAAAAAAAACGAACCATGGTTCACCACACACGGTTCAGCACGCGCTGGGACCGCGCTTCAACTTAAATCTGACAAAAAAAAAACCCTGGCCAAATCATTCACTCTTGTTCAACGTGAATGACTTATGCTGGAATATGAGCAGTCATTTATTCTGTCATCATCTGTGTTGACAGCGCGTGCGCACAGATGAGACCTGAACAGTACGTTAAACGTTTAAACTAAACTCATTTAAGCTTTGTCAGTTTAAACATTTCAGAGCCAAAGGACGTGAGCTCACACGCGCAGTGAGAAAATTTGTGCGTGTGCTCATCCGAAGCACGCAAACCCGCATTTCAGAACGCGCTCAAATATTATGCTTTTTCTGAAGTATTGGGTTTAAATGGACAAATTCACACACAAATTATGTCAATAGCCGGCTGAACGTAGGCCTACTGTATCAGTGCATTCTCTTAAAGTGACAGTCTTTATATTAATCGAACAGCAACAACAAAGAAATCTCTCTGCTCTTTTATAACTTTAATATATACAGTCCAATATGCAATGCTTTTTTACATTTGATTACTTTATTCAATTTCTGTACTTAAAAACTTATGCTAGACCTACCTAAAGAAGAACAAAAAAAAAAAAAACTGAAAATCACTCTCTATTGTTTGTATCTTTACTCTATTGTATTTATTTGTGCTGTTGCTTGTAGTTGGATAGAATATTCTTCTTCTTTTTTTTTATTAGAAAGTATAGTTTACATAAACATATATAGTTTCCGAAACCGTGACTCTAAAACCGTGAAACAAACCGAACCGTGACAAATTTGAACCGTGCCACCCCTAATATATATACTTGTGCAGAAGTATGTGAAGCCTTTTGTTTAGTAGCTTATGGGACCTCCTTTTGCAGCCATTACTTAAACCAAATGTCTTCTATAACCACTGACCAGTCTTTTACATCTGTCTTTGGGGATTTTTGCCCACTCCTCCTTGCAGAACTGAGAGAGGTTGGAAGGACATCTATCATGTTCCGCCCGCTTCAGGTCTAGCCACAACATTTCAATTCGATTGAGATCCGGACTTTGACTAGGCCAATTAAGAGTACTGTTGTAACGGCACCAAAATTTCAGTATTCGGTACCGGTACAAGTGAAAATCCACGGTTCTCTGTACCAGTTTTGGTGCCAAAGCAAAACACATAAATATGCTAATTAAAAAATAAACACTTTTTTTTCACTAAAAATAAAACCAATGCCATTCTTTATACTTATTTACAATTGTGTTTAAAGTTTTTCTACAAGTAATATAATTATGAAAAAAAGTAAACAAGTTTCATCCAAATTTAATTTAAACTTTTTTTAAATTAAACACATTTTATTTTTTGGTAAATAAAGGGGATTTGCCATTAAATTAAAACATGGAAGAAATATTGTGTGATTTATTTCTTTAAAAAAATAAAGTTTTATTAACTTTTTTAACTGTAGTAGCAGTATCACTTACATTCTACTAAATAATAGTAATATTTCTAGCATAATGCCTTTACGTAAAAATGAACGTTTATTTTGATGGGCTACCATGAATACCTTTAAATTGACACTGGTTTTACTCACAAAATGCACAAAAGCACAAAATGCTTGTGAAGTGACTGAGAATGTTCTGGTGATGTTGTTTATGTATTTATGTCCTCATTGAGACAGCAGATGCTGAAATTACTGCAAGCGTCACGCACTTCAGTCTATGTAGTAAACAAACCCACACATCTCTACCATTCATTCATTCACACAGAGACGCGCAGAACATGCAGGATTCATATTTCATCCATCTTTTGCATCTTAACATTTACAGATACATGGTCCATATGGAGATTTGATTTGATAAATTTATGCTAACTTTGACAAACTCCGTGACTGTCCATATTAAAATGTAAGTTTCATTTTCATGACTGGATTTTGAGATTCCGTCAGCGTTTTCTGCTTTGCGGAAATCATAGCGCTGTATGCATCAAGAACCAGGTTGTTGGGTACTCGGTACCACCGGTACTTAAAGGAACCTGGTAACGTGACATTTTCATTTTTTAGTACCGACTTGGTACCGAAGTTCCGGGTTTTTGACAACACTAATTAAGAGTGTGAACCTTCTTTCTTTTTAAGCCATTCCTTGGTGGATTTGCTTGAATGGTTGCAGCATCACCCATTTTTGCTTCAGCTCTCTGACTGATGGCAGGAGCTTCTCTACAATAATTTGTTAATAGGTCTGATATTCTAAGTTTCCCTGAATAATACAGAGTCGCCATGGCCCAGAGGCATGAAAGCATCCCCAGCCCTACAAATTTCCACCACCATGCTTTAGTGTTGGGAGGAGGTACTTTTTCCTGGAATTCAGTGTTGGCTTTTCTCCAAACATGGCGGCTTTGATTATGACCAAATAAATATTTTTTAGACTCATCTGTCCAAGGAATTGACTTCCAAAAGGCCTCTGGTTTGTCCAAATGCTCTTTTGCAAAGTTTAAATGGGCAGCTTTGTTCTTTTTTGAGAGCAGAGGCTTCTTTCTAGCAACCCTCCCATAAATGTCATGCCTGTTCAGTGTTTGTCTGTTTGTATATGCATGTACATTTACCCCAGATGCTGCCAGAAAGGTCTGCAAATCTTTAGAGGTGATGTGTGGGTTGGCCTTTATCTCATTTATTATTTTTCTGGTGCTTCTTGATGATAGTTTTTATCGGCGTTCACTTCTAGGCAAAGTCGTGGTCTTATTGAATGTCCTCCATTTATAGATGATTTGTTTTACAGTGGATGGATGGGATTGGAGTCTCTTGGACATGGTCTTATAGCTTTCCCCAGACTGATGGGCTGTAACCACCTTCTTCCTGGTGTCCTCTGATATCTCCTTTCCTCTTGGCATTGTTTGACTCTTTGGAACTACAGTGGTTTGGTTGGTTTACTCCCTCTTTTAATCCATGTTGCCCAGCCATTTTTCTAAGGATGTCTAATTCGATTGGTCTGCTTAACTGATTAAGCACCCAAATGTGTTTCAACTTAATCTGTAACCCACTTGACATTACCAATGAGGCTGGGGCTTCACTTACTTTTGCACATACAATAATTCAGTCTTTCATATAGTTTTTTTTTAGCAACTCACAAAATTCCTCTCTAAACAAACATATGCAATTGAAGAGCATACATCTGACATTTAATCCATAAAAAAACAAGTAATGATAAAATTAGAAAATCATGGTAAAACAACAGAAAGCTCTCTCAAGCTCTCTCACAAACTGCTCAGTATGGCAGCATGTATTCTAGGGCTGTTTCGAATGCCATTTTTTGAGCTTCGAAGCTTAGGTGGCAATCAATATCGAATATTCGAAGCTTCGGTGGGTGGGGCTAAATATATAATAATAGTGTCGGTTTGCATTTGTATCATCTTTCACGACTTCACGTTTCACTCTTCGGCATCGTAAATGTGTTGCGGCAGACCCAGTGGAGTGCAGTGTTGCATTTGGTGCAATATGATCAGGTGGCACACATTCTTTAAATATTAATAAACATTTAATAATCTTTTAAATAGAACAGTTTCCGGTACGCATTACACGGGCAGGTTTATGCTCCGAAAACGGACAGTGCACAAGTGATACAAAACACAAAGTCTGTTGAGAGCAAGAACTTTAATAAGGTATTAATAACGAACATTTCTTTAAAACAAATGAATCCCAAAACAGAAATTAAATTAGTAACACACAGTGATTTCAACGAACTGTAATAAATAAAGAACACGGTAGCATGCTTATAAACAGTTGAATAAGAATAAATGAATTGTTTTTAAAATGACACAAAATGTAATATCTATTACAATTAGTTTTATTCTATATAAGGGATTTATTTTGTCTTATTCTGACTTTTTGTTAATTTAAATCTTTAAAATGCGCGATGCTTTTATTGAAAGCATGTTGCGGTGTTTTTTTTAATTTATTATTATTAGCCTGCAGTTCGTTGAACTACATTCATTTATTATTCGTAAATGTAATAATTACTGACACCGTAACGGGTTGGCTATTTAAATTTAAAGTAATTGTAATAAATTTTATTCACTCCCTTATATAGAATAAACTGTAATAGGTTAAATAGAACAAGGTAATGTTAGCCTAGCTAGACAGCTCACATTTCAATGACAAAAATATTTAGGCTCTTTCAAACACTTATATAAATCGCAACCCAGTGGTTGGAAACTATTGTGAAACTACCTATACTCGTTTCATGTTGTGTGCGAGGAAGATGAGTTTGTCCACATTTTCTGGTAAAAGGGAACTTCGGGTCTTGTTGACGATGTAGCCAGCTTTTGAGAAAATGCGCTCTGATGGAGTTGAAGTGGCCGGAACGCAAAGAAGGTGTTTGGCTGCAAATGCCAGTTTAGGGTAGCGGTCACTGTTTTGCTTCCACCATGCCAGTGGGCCCGACTGTAATTTAGTAGCATCTCTCAAATACTGCTCCATCTCTGTCTTTGCGCTGTCTCCGCGTTCTTCTTCCTCTTCGTCATCAGCCTGCATCAGCATTGAAATCTCCTGCTGTTTTTTTTTGGCGGGTGGTGGTGGCGCATCCGTCTCCTCTTCTCCGTGGCTTGCTGACAGCTCTTCTCCCTTGCGAACGATCTGTTGCTGATGCAGATGTTCAGCTAGTCTGACAACCTAAACAAATAGCATTTTCTTAGTCTAATCTATGCGTAGCGCACACAATAATCTTAGTGGCATAATCACAATACATTTTAATTATTTACTATTATATAGTAGTAATAAAAATATAAGTCTAACCTCAATGTATACCAGGTCCTTCTTCTCATCCTCAAGGAATTTAAGGTGCTTAAATCTCACGTCTAGTGCTGAAGAAAGGAGATAGATGCTGGTGGGTTCCAAATTTAACAGTTCCCATCTGCTGTCGATCTCCTTGACAAGGGTATTCTTCATTTCTCTGATGGCAGGGCTGTCATCCTCTTCTGGTGACAGGTGGCGTTTCTTCAGGTTAAAGAGCATTGGCACTGTTGCCGACAACGACAAGTTTGCCTCCTGTGATAGTAGTTCTGTGAGTGTGAGCAGGGGCCCAAGTAATTCTGATGTCTCTTGTGCCAGTTTCCACTGGTCTCCTGTCAAGTCAAGGGTGCGATTTCCTTTCTTAGTGATGCTGGGATCTGACAAAACAGCTGTCACTGGCCATCGCTGCTCCACCAGTCGGTTAAGCATTTCATACGTAGAGTTCCAACGAGTAGCAACATCTTGAATGAGTTTGTGTTGTACAACGTTCTGCTGCGTTTGTTTCTCTTTCAAAGCAGCTGTAGCCTTGGCACTTTTTTTGAAGTGCCCTACGAGATTCCTGGCAGCTGAAACTGTGCGACGGATTCGGTCCAGTTTCAGAGCTTCATTTATGCATAGTTGCAGCGTGTGTCCTGAGCAGCAGACCCCTTGAACGGTTCCCCATTTCTCCGGTTCTTTATTCAGCGTCTCGGTGCACAGCTTCATATTGCTGGCATTGTCGTGAACAACGGCTATTCGCTTGTAATTTGGAATTGCGAATGCATCTGCCGCGTCTCCAAGCTGTTGTGCAATGTTGACTCCTGTATGGCTTGACTCAAATGCTTTGGTTTCCAAAACGAAGGCAGAGAGTTCCCACTCCTGAGTTATAAAGTGACAGGTGACAGCCATATACGCCTCCATACTCACGGAAGTCCAGATGTCCGTTGTGAAACTTAAGGCCGTAGCTTTTTCAACGAGAGCATAAATTTGGCCTCGCAGATCGCTGTATTTAAGAGACAGGGTGTTTGAAATACTGGAACGGTTTGGGACAGTGTAGTCTGGCTCCATTATCTTCATTAATTTTCTGAAGCCTTCGCCTTCAACTACATTAACGGGCCTCATATCCATAGCGACAAACTCCACTATGGCATCTGTTATCTCTCTCTTTCTTTTCTCTGTTAACGGTTTTCGGAATTGCAGGATCTGCTGTGAAGTTTTGGGTTTTGTTGAGCATGTTGATGGCTGCGATACCTGTGGATGTACCTATAAACAAATTATTATTAGCCTGTGCTGCTGTATGTTTTTAAATAGTGTCGTATTTGCAATTAGCCTATTTATCATAGCAAATTAAGCGCATAAAAGCAGTTTTTTTTTTTGTTTGTTTTTTTTTTGCCGCGTGCTACTTACAGAACTCAGGTGATTTTTCAAACTTGTGGTGCTGTTGTGGTAGGCCAGTTTCAAATCGCATATTTGACACACTGCCTTTGTCTTGTCATCCTCACTTAATTTAAAGTGCTCCCAAACAGCTGAGGTCTTGGGCATTTTGTACCTATTCAGTATGAGATGAAATAAATCACTACGTTCGCCAACGGGCGGTTCAAGCATGAGTGAGAATGAGTCCGCGACGGAAGTCACGTGTTGAAAAAAAAAAAAAAGAATATTCGAATCTCAAAACTGAAAATCGAATGCCACCCCACCGAACGAATATTCGAATATTCGATTATTCTAGTACAGCCCTAATGTATTCCTATTTATTATTTCTATTCCTATTTCTATTTTAATATATTTTAAAATGCAATTTATTGCTTTGGAAGAGTTTAATGTTGAGCAGCTAATGCTCCAGTTGTCAGTGTCACTCAGATTCCTCAGAAATCATTCTTATATGCTGATTTTGTGTGAAGAAATATTTATCATTATCAGTGCTGAAAACTGTTTTGCAGCTTAATATTTTTGTTGAAGCCATGATCTATTTTATTTCTAGTATTTTTTTTAATGCAAAATTTTGAAATGGATATATTTTGTAACTTTTCTTATTATCTTTGCTCTCACTTTTTATCTGTTTTATAGATTCTTGTTGAATAAAAGTATTAATGTTTTTTTTTTTTTAATTGGGTTTCATATTTTTAAGTGGTTCATTTCTAATAGGTTCTAATTTATTCAGGGGCCATTGCATTGATGCACTGATGCTACATCAGATGCTGTTCCTGTGGTTGTTTAATGAGCCCATTCATTTGTGTTAGTTTGAGAGTTTGAAAGAAACCTCACTGCTCATTTCTCTCTGCCAGTGTACTCAAAGTATTATTAGAGTTGTTCCGATTCCGATACTAGTATCGGAAATATCACCGATACCACAACAAATTCTGGTATCGGCATCGGCGAGTACATGAACCCATTATCCATATATCCCATTACACTGACTAAAAGATTAAGACACTACCTGGCCCAAAATATCACCCAAAGTTTCTACAGCTTTTTTCTTAGCTATTACTAAGGCTAACTTGTTACTGCAGTCGGTAGAATGATATGAATGTGTGTGATGTACGGCATGATAAATGCTCGTCACTTTTGCTGTCGAAACTTTGTCAGCCTGTGGGTCATTTGGTTTATTGAAAAACGGCTGCACTGATTTGCATATTGATAATGTGCTTTTTTTCTGTGGTACTTACATGCACCATGTCGCTTCACGTCGTATTCTCCACCAGGTCCCAGAGAAAAACTGCTTTTGCATAAAATGCAAAAAGCTCTCTCTGCTTCGCCATCTACAGGTTTTAACCAAGAGTATGTTGCGGTCCATTCGCTATTAAAAGTGCATCTTCTCTTTTTCGTGGCCACACTGGCCATGACTGCTTAACCTGAACGAACAGCACGCGTGCTCTCCAATTTGAAATTGTTGACCGTGTTGAGGAGGCGTTTGTGCAACTTACCCCAATGTTGTTCCAAACACGTAAAAGCTTTGTTCGTTTTCGGAACACAATCCGTAGGGCCATTTTGGAGAATATCTGCTGGATGCAAGCAAGGGCTGTCACTTTTGAGAAAAATCAAATTCGAACGGATATCGAATATCATGCAATGTATTCGAATATCTACGTGCCACCCACCCCCCCCGCGGATAAAAAAACAAAACACCGTAGCCTAATAAGGGGCTAAAAACGCGTGGAAAACGCTAGGCGCGCTGCTTTCTCCTTCTCCAAAACGCTCGGGCAGTTGTACTCCTGAGGCGTGTGCCGTTGGTAAGCAACCATGACCTGCTCTCTCCATGAAGACATGGAAATTTCAGCATAGGATAAATGGATTTGCAGCACTGAAAATCGCTTGCAGTAGCTCTGCTACTAAATTTATTTAAAAATGGCAATCCATATATAGCTATGGTCAGCTTTTCCTTCATCTTGGCTGAGATTTCAACGTTGTTATGGGAAAGGATGAAGCTGATTGGTTAGTTCTTGTCACATGACCTGCGGTGCGCTTGCGGCTCTCTGAAAAGTTGAGACGCTTGGATGTTTTTAACTCGATGCGGTGCGGACTAGAGCCCGACCGATATATCGGCCGGCCGATATTATCGGCCGATATAAGCTAATTGCATTTAAATCGGCATCGGCATTTATAACGGCCGATGAAACATGAGAAACAGAGTCTCATGCTTCACTCATGTTATGAGTGTTGCATAGTGTGCCCACCAGAGGGAGCTCTGCAGCTCCAGAGTTAACAACAGCGCCAGAAGTCCACTACAGAAGAAAGCGATCAGCCAAGGAGATGAAGGAGATGTAACTTACTGTTTTGACGGTGAGTCTGTCGTTCGTCATGTGAAATGATTGTAGATTTAGTTCATACCCTGTATATAAAAACTGTGTGGTAGTTCTTGCTAACGGTCCTATCATTATCACTTCTAAATATTCTGTAACATCACTTACAGCCACTAATGCATTGCTATATTAGATTAGCCACAAAGCTAATACCATGTTTATCAGTGGAAGAGCGCGAACGTTAATAGGAGGTCAAACGTTAGCGTTTAACTTATTCTTATTCTATTGCGGTGTGTTTCCCACATAATGACCGCGTAATTGGGCCTTTCACACAGGTGGCGGTATGCACGGCGCTTGCCGCTGGGTTCAGCGTTGCCCTTCAGATACAACGCGATTTGCGCTGCGCTATGGTGTAGGCGGAGTTTTAAAAAAGTTTAGCGGGAGCTCTTTCATAGTCTGTTCCTCCTCCTTTCGGTCAGAAGCAAACATGTATCTGTCCCGTTGTAAGAAGCGAGCGATAGCGCTAGTCCTGCTGATGAGAATTAATAGAGAAGCAAGGAAGAAGAGGCTACCCTCAGGTCCAGAGAAAAATTTGGTGAATTCAGGCTGGTTACGTTACTCTAACGCTAATATAGCTTCCTTTTTAGCAGGCCCCTTAAATGCTTGCTATTAACTTGTTTGAAGGTGGTTCTTCTCAAAATTGACAGCGGTGTGTTCATGACACTAACGTTAACCATTCAACTTCGAATTGATTCCGTAATCTTCCGGTAATAGTAGGCAAGATGATGTTCTGTGAAAGCAAATATAGTGTAGTTACAGTAGGTGCGTCAGAAATGATTAAACCAGAGGGGACATGTAAATAAATGTGAGCTGAACTAGCGCTTTTTTTTTTTTTACATATTGTTTCAAAGCAGCTTTACAGACATAACAGGAAAATGTTGAAATAATATTGTTAAATATAAGTAGGTAATACCTATTGCTTGACAAATAAAAAAAATATATATATTTCTCATTTTTGCCTATGTAGGAGATCCCAGTTTATTATTATTATAATTCTAATGATGACATGAGTAATGATACATGGTGATATTATTAATACACATGCTTATTCTTTCTATGTCTCTCTTTCTGCCTACAGATGGCTGAAAAAGGTGAATGCTGTAGCAGCAAAGTGTGGGACTACTTCTGCAAATACTTTAACTTTAGTATTATAATTTATTTACAGTACACACACAGACTGTTAAAACCAGCTTCAACTGGAAGAAAGTAAAAGTGTTATGTTTAAAACCAGACTGTTTTTTGTTCATTAAAAAATATATACTTTTGATGTGCAATTGTTTAGTCATTGAGACTGTAATCTAAGGCTTTTTTTTTTTAACATAATCCATTCTGGAAAATGGTTTATACAGCCCACATACATAGAACAGGCAGATATTTTGCTATTGAATGTTGTGTAAGTGCAGTTTATAGGAAATGGGTCTAATATCCAGATTATTTTTAAAATCAAAATATCGGCTTATAAATCGGCTCTTTTTGAGTTAATATCGGCATTGGCCCCAAAAAATCCATATCGGTCGGGCTCTAGTGCGGATGCGCCTGGAAAAAACGAGCGCGCCTACACTGGAAATAACGAACATGAGCGAGCAAAAGACGCGTTATGTGAACGGCCCCTAATGGAGATTCAGTCACAAATGTTTAACAGTGAGTCATAAACAGGACTATCTGGATTATTATTATTTTTTACTTATTATGTTTGAAACAGCAGGTTATCAACTTAGAATATCAATTTATATGAAATGCCACTATGCATATCCCACAACATTAGGCTAAATGAAAAAAGAAAAGAAAAAACGATTCAGAACAGGCACAAACAATAACGTGACAACTTAAACAGCGGCAGGAGTAAGGCATATAGCCAAGCCTAATTCATTTCTTAATATTGTTTCCTACACTGGAAATAACGAACATGAGCGAGCAAAAGACGCGTTATGTGAACGGCCCCTAATGGAGATTCAATCACAAATGTTTAACAGTGAGTCATAAACAGGACTATCTGGATTATTATTATTTTTTACTTATTATGTTTGAAACAGCAGGTTATCAACTTAGAATATCAATTTATATGAAATGCCACTATGCATATCCCACAACATTAGGCTAAATGAAAAAAGAAAAGAAAAAACGATTCAGAACAGGCACAAACAATAACGTGACAACTTAAACAGCGGCAGGAGTAAGGCATATAGCCAAGCCTAATTCATTTCTTAATATTGTTTGCAAGAAACACCAGTCTATCAACTTGATCTGGATTAAGTGCGGCTCTCTTTTTATTTACAATGTTCCCCGTGGTGGAGAACACACGTTCGGAGCGCACAGACGTGCCTGGCTAGTGGCTACTAGCTTTTATTCGCTTGATTTGGTCATGGGCCTACGCTACAATACGTCTAGAGTGGCCTCTACTGGATAAGATGGCAAAGAATAAAATCAAAAAACAAACGGTCTAATCATAGACTGAAAAAATGCGCTACATATGGCATTTTAAAAACCAGATATTTTATTTATAGTTCGATTACGGATATTTCACGTCATGTTCGAATGCATATTCGAATATCGAATAAAAAGTGACAGCCCTAATGCAAGCAGTGTATGCTCTTCTGCGTCAGCCGCTCTACACGGATGTGCTGTTTTCATTCAAATCAAAGCATAAATACCCATCGAAAACATATCCTTGTTTCGCAGCTGACACAGGATAGCATACAAAGTTTGCGTTCAGCGGATATTCTCCAAAATGGCGCTACATGATGCAGAGAGACACAAAGGAGACCTATTTGTTGAATAAAGTTATTTTTGTTTTCTTCGCATACAAAAAGTTTTCTTGTTGCTTTGTAACAATACGGTTGAACCACTGATGGCAGATGGACTATTCTGATGATGTCTTTTAGAGATCGACCGATATGGGTTTTTCTATAGCCGGTGCCGATGTTTAGAGGTCAGGGTCAGCCGATGGCCGATATGTGCTGCCGATTTTTAGGGCCGATATCTTGAAGTTTTCCCCTTCATTTGCATGCTAAAATGTCACACTAATAATAAGTGGATGCACAACATTTCTAAACTTATCATCATTTATTGAGCACTGACTTGAACCATCTCTCGAATCTTAATTTTGTGCACTGTACGGTATTAAAATAAAAAGTGTTTCCAAAGTTAAACAAACAAATCAATAAACTGACCAAGTATTAAATATATAAAACAGGTAATATATATATATATATATATATATATATATATATATATATATATATATATATATATATATTAGTGCTGGGCGATATATCGAATATTAGCGATAATATCGGAATAATTTCGACGACGATGTACAATTTGAATATATCGGGAATATCGAATATTTCAAATTCAAGCATACTTTCCCAAAAGAACGCGCCGAATGTCCAAAAAAGGAACCTGTAACTGCTGACTGCTCTACGCCCCTCTACTACGAGAGCTGTAATGATAGCGGTTGCCAGATAACAAAAGTTAAAATCTCAGAATCAGAGCTCCACTGTTACAAGGATACATTTTCTGCCCGGTGTTTGCTTATTTTCAGCAATCTGGCAACCATGCGCACATGCTCACTCCTCATTGCGGAAAAGCCGCCGATGATAATCTGAAGACACTAACAAGCTGGAATTGAGCGATCTAATGAAAGCGTCGTTCAGCCGGTCTGTGTTCTGCCGTGAGATCTCAACTGTATTGTTTGCATTTGTGATCGCAAAATAAATGCACTTACTCGACCGCTGATGTTTGAATAGAGAAACATAGGCTATGGCCATTTGGAATTCCTATTGGGGAATTTCACTGATATATTTTTACCAGTTTCCATAATATAGACAGAGAGAATGCAAAAGTCTTTGGTATTCATTTATATATATTTATATATAAGAAATAGCTATGTGCTTCAGCAACTAGCTCCCCATCTAAGAGGGTTTTTAGTGTTAGTAGGAACATAGTTTCATGCCACAGAGCTTCTCTTAAAACCGCAGACAGTTGACAGACTTGTGTTCTTATCTTAAAAACTTGTTAAAAAATTAATATATAATACTTATCCCACTTGCATAGTTGACAGAATGCACTTTCTGTAACTGTTACTTAATTTGCACTGCTTCAGTTACATATAGGCCTACATGTATTCATTTAATAAAAAGCAGTAAGTGATCTCTTGGTCTAGATTTTTTAACTGCTTAAATTAGCTGTTTAATCTAAATAATTTTTTTTTAATGGGCAAAAGAAAATCATGTTTTATTTTTTATTATTTAAATGCAAACATATCGAGATATATATCGAATATCGTAAAAATTTTGACAATATCGAGATATCATTTTTTTTTATATATCGCCCAGCCCTAATATATATATATATATATATATATATATATATATACATATATATATATATATATATATATATATATATATATATACATATATATATATATATATACATATATATATATATATATATGTATATATAGACATATATATATATATATATATATATATATATATAGACATATATATATATATATATATATATATATATATATATAGACATATATATATATATATATATATATATATATATATATATATATATATAGTCATATAAGTCAATCATTTACATAAAAGTTTTAGAGCATTTATCAAGTAGAATTTTTCAAGTTTGTTGGAACATAAATGTAAACTTAAATATACATTTAAATAAATACAATTTTAGAAATAAAAATCAATTAAACTGAAAAATATAAAAAATTAAATATATAAAAAATAAATAACAGTAGTGCTGCAAACACACTAGCAACCAGCAACATTTGTGTTTGGTATAAATGACACAGAACATCTAAAGTGCATTCTAATTTCAAACTTACATCACAGTCTATTGATTATTAAAATAAAGTACAGTCAACCAAACATTTAAAAGGTTACACTGGTCAGTTTAAATAAACCGTAGTATACCGGTCCACTCTGCTGTTATGCACGTTTTAACTCATGTGAAGGGGATGATCTTTTCCGTCTAGTTTACGTTAAAAAAATAAAAAATATTATAGTTTAACATTCAGATACATTGTGAATATGGAAACATTTGGATATGTGCAGAACGAGACGTGAGCAATAACCTCCAAATACATCTAGTCAAACCCGCACTCGCTCGTCCTCGTATGGATCGGATCATTTTTCGGATCAGAAAAAAAAAAAAAAAAAAAGCCAAATAAACATACGCTTTGTCTTTTTTTTATTAACATTAAATTATTAAATTAAAATATATGAAAGCAACTTAAAGTGCACATGGCATAATATCTTCTTTTTAACATAATAGCCGGACTTCTCATCTCCCTGTCTGCTGTAATGAAGTGAGCAGTTATCGTCACATAGCTCTCCGTCCCCCTGGACGTCCACCCTTCTGTCGTGAGCGCAACAGAGGATGCTCAGGATAGTTCATCCACAACTGTTTTCTTCTCCTGTTCATAAAGATCTGGGACAATCTTTTCACTGAAGTGGGTGCGCGACGGGATGTCGTAACGTGGCTCTACGCACCGTCACGGTTTTACACTCTAACCTCTTTCCTTCATTATATCTGACAGGGAAGCCAAAATGCACGGGTGTCAAGCTCCTCCGTTCCTCCGCTCGCCATGACCACTGAGTGTAGACTGAACATGCGCAACTTTTTTTTTTTTTTTACATAAATCAATCCGCGGGTCACGTGTGTTTTGAACCGAAGATATTGATCCGAACGGATCACGGATTAATGATGATCCGTTGAACCACTACTATAGTGTCATTTGAAAACATTGCAGTTGCGTTTTAAAATACAACAATGAGCACCACGAAACCATTTAAAGAGGCGCGTTCAACGGTCTCCTTGACGGGAAACAGTCAACAAAGTAAAATGATCTCCAACGTATGGTGCGCTCTCTTCATTTTATCAAATGATCATAATAACATCTATTCATTTTACAGTCCTGCTACTAGCATTGTATTCATACTAAAACCCCTTTAATTCAGGTGAGAAAGCTTTTTTTCCAAGTGGCTTTTGCACGTAATAATAATACCGCTGCAGACGCATTTTGCAGCATTAAGGTTATTAATTAATCGTTAATTTGAACGACGATCGATCATGGAAATGATCGAATATTGACATCCCTAAATACAAATGAGTTGGATAGAAAACTGGTTATTGTCTGCGTCAAACCATGCTTCAGAACAAATGTCATTCACCGTTCTGGGCAGCTCCAGGACAGCTGTCTCTCCGAGCCAAGTATAGGTCTCTGCAGGAAAGTAATGGGAGTTACCAGATGAGGGTGTTTTTACACCATGATAGCTGATTGGTTGACGTCATAGTGACGTTAGGTTTAGGGGTGGGGTTGGGTAAGGGGGATCATTCAGATTGCATGATCTAGAAACACCCAGCAGTTTGAGAACACCCACAAGGTGATAAACGCCCACTTTTGCTCTGCAGAGACCTAAGTCTCCTCCGAGCACGCTGCTGTCTGGGAGTGGGGCGGAGTAACGTAGCCCTCAATTACGCTGCAGTGTTTGTAAGAGCTGCCAACTTCTCCACCCCATTTACAGAGTGAAATTCTCTGACTACCTTTATCTCCCAGGACTGTTGTTGAATCTTCCAAAAGTTTTGGCTTGGGGTCCTTTACATGCGCAGCAGCACTTTCCACTGCAACAATAACACGGGGCTGCCCGCCGACGTGCCTGAATTTAAATCGGCGCTACTAAACACGGATATCGGCCGATGCTGATATATTAAAAAATGACAAATATCGGCCGACCGATATATCGGTCGACCTCTAATGTCTTTTATACATTTCTGGACCATGACAGTGTAATTCACTAGGCAGTCAATGGGACAGTCACACGCCTCCCGGTATTCATCTAAATTATCTTAAACTGTGTTCCGAAGACGAACTAAGCTTTTATGGGTTGTGATTAATGACAATTAACATTTTGGGATAGAATAACCCTTTAAAACATTTGCTATACTGCATTTATACAGTACTTCACAAACATGTACAGACTGACCTCCATAACTCGTAATCATCTTTCTCCTGGTCTTCATCTTGACTGTAGGTGGTCAGCCCACTATTGATAGAAAGAGGTGCAGCAGACCACTGGCTGGCCAGGTTGGGTGTGTTGATCTCATTAGTAGATCTGAACTCAATCCTTGCAGTTTTCCTCTAATGAGGGTCTCCCACTGCTTGCCCTTCTTGACACACAGACTGTTTTTGTTTGTTTTTGTCTGGACTCCAGTCAGAATGGTTTGCCCTTTCTTGAAGCTGTTTTTTCCAACCCATTAACAGTATAAAATTTCAGTGACTGTTTTATGTGATTAAAATGTTTTTTTTTCTAGTTAGACCAGTTCATTCAAAGGTTTTGAGCTGATCTGGTTATACTAGTGTTGTCACAATGACAATACCAAAATTTTGAAATCGATAATATACCTGACTAAAATATCACAATACTGCTGAACTGATACTACAACAAAAACATAGAACAACAGGAAAAGTAATTGAATAATAGATGATCCAATTGGAGATCATAGTTGTTTTATTTATTTAAAAAGCATTTCATCCCCCTTTAAATTTAAAAATAAATAAATAATCACATGCCACTGCCAGTGCCAGTGCCACTACACAGGACTATGGTGAGCAACCATCGAGCCTACAGGTAGGTAGAGATCTTTGCTACATTGGTAAGTTAGATAAATTATTCATATGACGATAATAATTGTTGTTTTTATTATTAATAACAAACTAAATTACAAATACACACACACACACACACACAAAACAGGGCCCTATGAAATGTTATTTCAATTGAGACCTGCCAACCTGTATGCATTTTGCGTACCGGCTACACATTTTGAAAAAAGTATGCTGGTACGATCTCTCACTCTAAACTATGCAAAAATCTAGCGAGGCCCCTGTCCACGCGCAGTGTTCTAAACAAGCAACAGAAAAAGACAAAGAGTTCAATCAATCATAGCGTTTTTCTTTGTTTTGCATTTAAATTATTTCTCTCCTAGTAGCCTATCGTTTATAGTTTCAAATCGGCTCACACTTGCGCCATTAGAAGCTCTGACAGAAAGGCTGTGAGTAAGGTTGACAGAGATGCGCTGTTTAATGTGTTTGAGATGTGCTGTTTTCCTTAATGCATAACTTACATTGCACATGTATATTCTCCATCTGTAAATGTTAAAAAAACCAATGGAAATATTTCCACTTACTGTCAGAAGTGCATGAGTTTCTGCTTTAGCGATTGTTCTCATCTCCACAGTCTTTTTTTTTATTTTTTTTAACAAGCGCCGCCATTGTGCATGCGACAGAGCTCAATGAAATAGGGATGTGAAAATATTTGTATGATAGCACTACCTGTAAAGTGTAATGGGTTAATCAAAATAGCCTTTTTACTCAATTAGTCTGTAATTTTTATTTTCTTTTTTAGTTTAGTAACTTTAACTTCTGCTTTAAAAATATATTTTTTTTGTTTTTAGATTGCAATGTTACAGTGTAATGTAATTTTAACCAAAGTCCCACTCGGCCGTCATCTTGACAACGCCTCCGGGCAGCTATTTCGGACTAACAAGACAATGGCTCCTATCTAAATGAATGGGCAGAGAGTCAGAACTGCACTTTCACTGGTCACTGGGACATGTATTGAAACAGCAGTAAAATATGATAAAAATTGCTGAAAAAGTTTGATGACTTTGCCCCAAAATAAGGTTTAAAATGCCTTATGGGCTAGTTGCATATCTCCGCCATCTTGGATTTCCGGTCTTGCGAGTGTGTGCGTAGATATTTCCGGTTGTGCTAAACATCAGTGCAGAGAACCGGAGAAGTCCAAATATTACCTTCTATATGTTAACAGGATTTATAATATCACTTCAAATGCAAATAAGATATACACTGCTATTATTACTATACTATAAATGTTAACTGAGCCAGTGGATTTGAAACTTGTGTATGTTTGGGTTTGGTGAATTAATTAAATACACTAATGTTCACTACTGTTCACGAGATTAAAGTTGAACTCATGGTGTGTATACACAGCTACATAATGTATTTTTATCTTACCAAATATGTAAATGTACAAATTACTTATTTCTCAAATGTTTGCATTATTTTTTTTTAATGAAATGTTTACCTCGTGAGGCGTGGGCTGCGATTTATCTTCAGAAGTATCCATTTCTCAATTGTACACATACATCAGTCTGTTTCATCGTTATTTTCACAACATATTTTATTATTTTACACAGTAAAAAATACATGACTAACTTTAATATCTGTTTAATCTGATAATTAATGCAAAAGAATAACAATATACATGGCTGCTCATAGACAGATAATGATTTATGCTGCAGATCTTTCACAAAACAAATAAACATAGATAAAAACACACATGAATGCAAACAGCGATCTTTTATTTAATGCAAACCTACCATAATTATATTACGTTTAATTGTACAGTTAGTTATAAATTATGTTATCAAATAAAGTTAATAAAACATGCTTTCAGAAATCTCTGTGCGTCTTGTTTGACAGTCAGAAACATTGATCTTACATAACAGTCAAAACAAAACCATCTCTTCGAAAATGAAAAGTATTGCATATTTGAGTGGTTTGTGTTTGAAAGAAGAAATCCCTGTGGACCTGACCTGACGCTGATCCACATAATCAACAGAAGAATAAAGCAATCTCCGCGTTGTATCTTGATGAATTTCAACACAGAGGTACGCAAAATGTAGGGAGGATGTTTCCCCATGTTTTTGATATACCACTATCGGCTGTTAAATTTGAAAATCATTAATTATATACATCTAGCCAAGTTTCGTATGTAAGTTTCCCTTACAGTCAATGTGAGCGTCGCAGGACCGGAATTAAGTATGCACACACTCGCGTCGCTGAAGCTCACCGGCGCCATCTTGTGCACCTATTCCCCACAGGTTATACTTTTACTACGCATGCGCAAGGGTTCACGACACCAACTTCATTTACGTCTCTATCCAGAATGCCGGTGTTGTGCCAAGCACTTAAACCAATGCTCAATGTCATGATATAAAATGCTTTAACTATCTTGGTAGCCTGGTGCCTTCGCGTTATCACTCTCTTTTATGTGAATTCCATCTGATCTTGCACACATCACAACTCGCTGTCGCAAAACCTCAACTGTGTGCATGCTTCAGCGGAACCAGACGATAGGCTTAAATGTTTCCCGGCTTGACCGTTAAAAGCAGATGATTGGCTTTCCAGCGGGACATGTGCATACAACCGCCATCTTTGCCGTTACGGGTTTTCCTTATATAGTTGTATTGACGATTGAGGAAGTGCCATGTCTCTTATAAATTGTCTCTGTTTTAACCCTTTTTGCACATAATATATGCCTACAGTACATGCTTACATTAACTTTATTTGTTTAATCCAAATACAAAATACCAAGATATAGAGGCTACCGTATACTGCAAATCAGCCAAAAAATACAGAGACATGAATTTGTGCTCATATTGCCCAGCCCTATACAGAAGTGTAATGGAGTTTTAATTAAAGTGTACTGGATAAATAGCATAAAAAATAGCACTAAACAGTAACGAAAACAGTAAAAAACAACTACAAAAAAAGTAACACCTAAAAAATAATTAGAGATGTTCCGATACCCTTTTTCTCTTCCCGATACCGATTCCGATACCTGGGCTCAGAGTATCGGCCGATACCAAGTACTGATCCAATACTTGGGTGTGTATCTGTATATACTGTACAGCTGTATATACTACTAGCCCTGTGTAAATTGCTAGAATTATTTTATGGTGTGCTTCAGACTTATCCCTTGATAAAACATGAACAAATACATGGTGAACTACTGTATTTATTACAGTATTTTTATTATCTGACATGAATTTGACAGTAATATTATTTATTTTCTTTAGTGAAAAAGAACTTCAAATGCAGCCAAAAATCTAACACTGCAAACTAAAAAAGGTATTTTAGTTTTACAATGTAACTGTATAAAAAACTGCAACAAATAAGTCTAGGAATATAAAAAATGATATATTAAACAGATAATCTCTTTACAACAAAACAAGTAAAAAACAAGCAACCGTCTAGGCATAATTATTATTATTAATAGAGACGTATTATTATTACTACATAGAGACATAGCTAAATCTACTGTAGGCTACAACAGTAGCTTAATATATTGTCAATTTACTCGCCATGAAGATCTTTGAGTGTCTGTGTTTATGATATGACAGTTTTCTCAAATGAAACGGTAAATTCTCATGAAGTGACGGTTTATGCGTTCGTGTCCTCATATAGTGACACACGGCAGACACTACAAAACAGTGAGCTCCTGTGCATCTGCGCCTGTCACCAACAGAGATGTAGAATTTGCAGGAGTAATATTTAAATAGTATTTTGCAGTTTAATATTCACAGACACTAGTATATATTCTGCTACAGTCTGGAGCCCTGCGCTTAGACTAACACGGAAGCAACTGAACGCAGCTGCGGGTACCGAATATACTCGGGAGTTGGTAACTTACTACCGGTACTACAGAGACGCTGGTATCATCACATTTTTACATTTTCAGCACCGACTTGGTAGTGAAGTGGCAGTACTTGTGGCATCCCTAGTTGCCATCTGGTTGGTCCAGTCTGAAGTACTGCTAAACAGAGGACATACTGCTAACCACTGATCTATAATATAGAAGCGGCTTCACTGTCTGTTGGCAGTTTAGAACGCGATGAGCGATCCAGTCATATATAGATCAGTGCTGCTAACGCGTCGCTGCTCTAAACAGGGGTTGCTTGTGGCAACACAGCACAACTTCCTGTGTTTGCAATGCATTCTGAGCAGCGAAGAAAAACCGTGCAGCGGTTAGGCAAAGCTAGCGGTCATAACTAGGTCTTGAAAATGGTATCGGATCGGTATATGGGTTCATGTACTTGCTGATGCCGATGCCAGAATTTGTTGTGGTATCGGTGATATTTCCGATACTAGTATCGGAATCGGAACAACTCTAAAAATAATTTGCAGACTAGTTTATTTCTTATAGGAGCCAATGGCTCCTTAATTTTTTATTTTTATTTTTATTTTTTTTATCTGGATCCCTGTAGGAAGTTTGCTCCTTCTGTTTGTATTGAGAGAATTCAATGTGATTTTACATGTCTGCACATAATGAATTGAGTGCATATATGCTTGGAGAATGTCACTGCTTATTCATTTAAATGGCTCTTTATTGGGGCAGTGTTACATCTGAATATGAGTGTGCACTTGGTGGGGTTGCTGAAGGCTTTAAGAACAACAGTGGGGAGTTGAATACAAACGGCAGTAGTCTAGACACACCCTGGTGGCTGTGAGAGTCTTCCACCATTGTGTGAAGTTAATTAATTTCTGAAACATGACTCTTATGTTCTCAAGTACTTCACAGAGGGACTCTTGAACCTGAGTATAAAAGCTCATTCAGTGTTTCAAACTGTGGAAAACGTGTAAAGCTTGTAAACATTACATCGTAATAATACATTTACCTCAGAATAACCATTTTGTGTCTTTAAGCTCATTGGTCAGCTAGAAAAATAACTATAAAGAGGAGCATTTAGCTGTATGCACTATTGCATTTTAATATTTTTACTTACATGATTTAACTCCTATAAAATTGTATTTTACTAATGAAGGAAAACGTTCTTCTATGGAACTGTGAAGCACCTTTATTTTTAAGAGTGTATGACAACATTTACAGGATGCATTGAAGAGGAGCCCAAACTCCACTCATTGGCCAAGTGATACTTACGGTCCATGATATTGGTACAAATAATGAACATTTCTTTGTGACTGTAAATTTCAAGTTGGAAAATACATTTAGTTCCCACTTTAAGTGAACCTTAGTTCCCAGGTCATCTACAAGATGGATTAAAATGCTGATGAAGTCAAGAAAAGTTGAGACAAACACATGACAGTAGGATTGAATTGTTAAAATGTAAAAATATAAAAATAAAATAATTAATAAATAAAACACGTTTACTCTGTGGCACCTAAAAAACAATTTTAAATGCACGATCGCTTTTTAGTTTCAATTTTGAGATTCACGATCGCACACTTTGTTTATACTATGGAGCGGCAGTACTTACCACACATTTTACAAGATTAGATGTTTGTCAGTGGTGCTCAGAATCTGCAAATCATTTGCCATTGTCCTCAGTCATCTCTCCTAACTAGACATCGCCCAACCCTAGTGGAAAGGGTATGAACTACACGTTTAAAAAAGTTGCCATATGCTAGTCCCAGGCAGAGATCAGGAGGAGGTGAGCTTTCCAATGTTCCCTGCTTCCAATGTTAAACTTCTCTAAAATGACAACAGAATACCCTGAAAGGTAGAAGGGCCATTTATTAAACACCCTATATGAGGGCTCTGGGACTTATGTTTTTAAAAAAGCTAGCAAGATCTCGCAAGTTGTGAATTGTGATTACATGCATTTTTGTTTTAAGCCAGTCTGAAAAACTTTGAGAGCTTTTTAAAATGTTTGTTTCAAAACAAACAGAGGGGGAGGGAGGACTACCTGGTATTTAGATAATTATAAAGCAAATATAATTACAGCCAAGTAGCACAAGATGTATTCGTTGTCTCCACTAAATTAAGTATGACAGTGGCTTCTTTTTAATTGCATGTTTGGGGTATGTTTTAAATATTTTTTTTTTCTTTTTCTCTCAGGCAGATTGAGAAAACAAACACTGCCAGTGTGACTGACAAGTAGAGGGAAGTTTCTACAATTAGCCTCATGAATATTTACTTTCTTTTTCATGCTTATGATTTTATCAAATCTAATTACTTTTCATTTTTATAGTGTTTATTTATTTATTTATTCTTTTTTTTCCATAAAGGTGACAGTGCATTAGGTACCTTAAGGGTATAATTAATGTCAATTTTTTTTGTTAACTAGAGTGAGTGCATTGTGAAGCTGAAGGCCCTTCTGACGCTTTAAATGGTTTTGTTTGCATAGATGAAGTAATTTTATAAACATAGAAAAGCAAAAACAAAAGAAACATATTGCCATTTGATCCAAATTGACATGGTTTCTTCTTCATTTCTTGGCATAAAGGTTCTTAAAAGTTTTTCAGAAGGTCACTTGTCTTGTTCCTGGTATTTCTTGCTACTTCAGCACTATGTGTGTGTGTGTTTGACTGTTTTGTGTGCTGCTAGCTGAATTAATAGCGCATATAAATGTTTAGAGGGAGGTTGTGAAAATGTAGATTTGTATTTTGACCGATTATAATGCTTGCCATCTGGGATGGAGTCGAACCGTTTGTGTGAGCCGTTCTGGGTTACTGCTAAATAACCCAATTCTCTCTCCTCTAATGTATGATTGGCAAGAACCTAGACTAAGAATACAGGCAGAAATGTGCTGTTTGTTTGCTTTGTTCCTACTTATGAGATTTGACAAACCATTGCTCTAAGGAATTTCCAGAATGAAATGCCGCAACAGCATTAGCAAACATGCTTTTCCTGAGCACCCGCAAAAGCCATTTATTTTCCCATAGTGCACGAGTACGATCCAGAGCAACAGATGGGTCTAATTTTGTCCTTGATCCAACATACAGACATTCCAATTGCATTTAGCATGTTCATATGTCACTGAGGAACATTTTCTCATTTACAATCGCTTATGAAACTTTTTGTCTTTTACACAGATGGCAATATGCAGTGGTGTTCTTGTGACCAGGGAGAGCGGTTACAAAATTACTCTACATGCAATTCAGTTCTCTGTCTTGAATTTTAACTCTCATTCTTTTGTCAGTCATAATCTGAATTGGTCTTTAATGTGCACAGAGAACTGTGCTCAGGTCCCTGAGTAATTGTCAAGGGGTAGGGGTGTAGAATTAAATTAGAAGGCTTTCCCCTCTTGTCTCGATAATTGCATTTCCAATAATTTCTTCATATTATATATGCAAGAATTTCTTCCTTATTTGGACTAATCAACAAATTTGATCTGAGAAAGAGATTTTACAGTTGAGATATTCAGAAACTAAAAAAGCTCTTTCTCTCTCTCTCTCTGTTACATGCCACATGCACGCACATCGAGAGCGATACCAAAGAAAAAGGGTGCCACCCGGAGTTCAATCTCCTGCTTCCACAAACACACCAGCACACAACCCAGAAGTCAAGAAAAGTGGGATTTATTTGTTTACATTGGGATGAGACTTGAGGAATAACTTAGGCTGAGAGGGTTTCAGATGGCCAAAACAATAAACAAAAAGGAGTTTTCTAACTAAGTTTTAAATCCTCTTCCCTGGAATTAAACAATAAATAAAATACAAATCCTTACCTCCCTTGCTGACCATTAAACAGGAGAAAACTATAAAGGAAATAAAAAGGCCTAAAAACCTCTCTCACAGGTTACTTTAAATACATGATGATTAGTTTGCCAATACAATTACCTGCCTAATACCACTACCAGTTCTAACTCCTCACCAGGAGTTTTACATGAACTGGGACACAGCACAGCTCTCTCGGGGTTAACACAACACCGTTTTTAAGCAGAATTCGTACACACATGATCTACACCAAGGAAGCAGGAGGGTGAGCTCGACAAACAGACAATCCTCACTGCTTATATCCACACGTTGAGATGCTTCAGCGGTGCCCACTTAGCAGCTGCACCTGTTGCTTTAATGAGCAGGGAGCGAAAGAGAGAGAGAGACAAGAAAATACACAACACTCACAGGTTAACACTTGTGACACAACAATTACGTTCTAACACGTAACACTCTCTCTCTCTCTCTCTCTCTCTCTCTCTCACTCACTCACTCACTCACACACACACACACACACACATTTGTCTGTTCTGTCTGTTTTGTTATTATATATAAATTATAAATCCTGGAAACTCATTTGCAGGCTAAATTGACAGGTTGATGCATTTTATGCATTGTCTTGTGGATTTCATGTTAATGAAAGACTGGCATATTGATTGATGCTGGTGGTTTTTGTGTAGTGAGATTCTGGATCCTAAGCTTTCTTTGTCAATATTTTCACCATTTAAACATCAGCTTCAGTAAATTAGCTAGAACTGCTTTATGTGTTTATATGCTTATGCTTAAGAGACTCCATAAAGTGCACATTTCTAGCAAGATGCTTTCAAACTTTGGATCTTAAGCCAGCCATTTAATCTAATTTTATTTTAACTAATATTTTAGCATATGTGACAACATAGAACACCATTTTGAATTCTTTGGTCTTAACTTTGACATGGAATTTGTCAAAGTTAGCATAAATTAATCAAATTAAATCTCCATATGGACCAGTATCTGTAAATGTTAAGCCGCAAAAGTCAAATCAAAAGTTAATAATAATGAAATATGAATCCATGTTCTGCGCGTCTCTGTGTGAATTAATGAATGGCAGAGACGTGCGGGTTTGTTTTACTACATAGACTGAAGCGCATGACGCTTGCATTAATTTCAGCATCTGAGCTTCAGAGCTCTCTCTCCATCAAGCGGTCTGAACTTTTCAGTTCATCTTGCTCAGGGACAAATTGGTGTCTCACAGTGGATTCGAACCCGGGTCTCTCACACCAATGGCATGTGTCTTATCCACTGCGCCAACACCACCCCTATGTCCAATAACAAATATTTGTTATTGGAAACAAAGAAAAGAAAAAAGATACACATTATAAATACACATAATATTCAAATAAAACAAGCTTTATTTTTTTAGTTACAGGTTTATTTAGAAGAAGCATTCAAGAAACTGAATTAACAAATTAAAAAAAAACACTAATTACATCAATTATACATTGATTCCTATTAAAGCCGCTGTATTAAAGTTCTTGTTTTTTATTGTTTTATTACAATTAAAGGGAAAGTTTACCCTTAGATTAATTCATTTGCTCACTCTCAGGCTGTTTTAAACTTGAATGAGTTTCTTTCTTCTGTTGAACATAAATGTAATTTTGAAGATAACCAAAGGTAACCAAACATTTGCTGGGACCTCAGTGACTTCCATAGGGATTTTGACAGTATTAGACAACTTAGGTTGTTTAGGTGCTGTGTTTTTTTAGTGCGCGCTTCAGGTGTATGCAGAAGCACAATAACAGTGCGTGAATGGAATGTTTAACCGGGGATCTAACAAAAAATGCTACCTATCATATAGGGGTGCACGATATATATCGACCGATGATTAATGCGCATCACAATTAACAACAGCTCCATGTTGTAACAGCTGCTCTGTGTGAAATCACGCACCTGATGGAATTTACTGCTGATTAGATAACCGGCTTTACTGACTAGATCCGTATTAATCATCGGCCGATATATATCGGTGCACCCCTACTATCAGATTATGGTACCAACCCTGTATTTTTAATACTGTAAGGGTAGGTTTAGGGTTGGGGTAGGTTTACACATTAATAAATCCTCACACCACATAAATATCATGCTGTAAGCAAAATCTGATAGGTAGCATTTTTCACTGTCAAATTATGCTAGCAAAATCTGACACTGTAGCACAAATAGTCAGAACACCAGCAAGGCTTTAAAGCACATGCAGATAATGACTTTTGTGATTGCAATTAAGTGTAGTGTCCATTGAGTGTAACTAACTCTACTGCAGAGTTAACATTTGATTTTAATGTATGTCACATTGTACAGTATATTGAGACGGATCCACGCTGTAGCATACTATAATATTTCTTCAAAAGCAGATTGTGGAGACATTTTAATCATCCACACTGAAAATTCGTAAAATGACACACCCCTAATTTCGATTGAAAAGCCTATAGTAATTTTTGTAGTAAATAATCTTTGAACATGGAAAAAAGTAAAAAAGAAACTCTTAACAAATGCAAAATCAATCAAAAACTATTTTTTAATTATTATTATTATTATTTTTTTTTCCCCAAAACGTTATGGAATTGTTTGTTTGATTTATTTTATTAATTTGTTAGTTAGAGTGGTGAAACAAAGATGTTGCTGTGTGGAATTCTGCAGTGTGTTAGAATTTGATGTACTGGTCTGAATTTCATTAAACGTTGTTGGTATCAAGCCTGTGCAGCTGGACATGTTTCCGCTAGCAGCAGTGTAAGGTAATTAAATATTTTGGATGAAGAACTTTAGGTCATGGAGTGGAGCAGTCAGTTAATTTAAACAGCACCTAGGCCATCTTATCGATGGAACTCAGTAGCCGTTTTTTACCCTCATGGTGAATAGCACCAACTAGCACTGCAATCACCTCCATCCTCCCTTCGATCTCATATCATCCTTCTCGCTTTCTTCACTTCTGCCCTGCTTACTCACTATTCATCTCTTCACCAGGTTTCCTCTTTCCTCAATACATTTTAATCTTCTCTTCTTTAATTCTTTACCTCCTGGGTCCTTTACTCCATCTCTCTCTTTCTCATCGTCCTCCTTTATTGTAGGGTCACTCTTGTGCTCTTAAAATGCATTGTTTCTTTTGCATTATCGATTAGCATCAAAATGTGTTTTAGTTTTTGTTGGTTTGGTATCAATTCTCAGTCTCTAGTTGCTAGAGGGAGGGTAGACCCAGAAACAGGGTAATCAGGATTATGACGAGGTAGATGCTGCCGGGACACTAATTTTCTCTCTCTCTCTCTATCATGCACATGCACCCTAAAGGTGCAGTCCTGAATGAACACATGAGTTAATGGTTATAAGGGTCCAGAAGCAGATGAATGAATGCAAAGAAGAAAAACATAAAGTAATGGTACCAAAACTTAAAAAAAAAAACTTGCTGAAGATGTTCTCCATTCAAGATGTAGGTTAGATGAGTATATGCTTCATTGAAACAGATTTGTAGAAATTTTCTGAAGAAATCTTGTGCGTATCCTTAGTGAACAGGAGCCATCAGAATGAGAGTTCAGACAACTGATAAAAGCATCAATACTCCACACAACTCCAGTCCGTCAATTAATGTTTTGTGAAATGAAAAGCTGGATTGTGGATTTTATGGACTCTTTTTTTTTTTTTGTCCAGAAACGATGATTTCTTAAATGCCTTAATGATTGTATTTCTTACAAACATGCAGCTTTTATTTCAAAAGATGTTCATTTGTCTGAATTCGTGTTTTTTTTAATGTTTTATTTTGATGCTTTTATCAGCTGTTTGGAGTCTCTGATGGCACCCTTTCACTGCAGAGGATCCATTGGTGAGCAAGTCATGTAATGCTAAATTTCTCAAAATGAACAAACCAACTCCTCTTCTGTAAACCTTTGGGTAGCCTGAGGGTGAGTTTATTTTCAGCAAATTTATATTTGGGGTAACTACTCTTTTAATGACAAATGTTGAATTAACAGATACATTTTTGTGGGGAATTTGTTGGGTGGCAGAATGGTGTAGAACATGTTTTCAACGAGTGAATCATGTCCTTAGATAATGGAGGGCTTTTTTCCAAGTGATGGCTGCTGTTTGGTCATGGTAGAAATGTGTTTTGCTGCTGAGAGGCTGAATTACTGAAGAGGGGTCTGTTGGAGTGATCAGAAGAGGAATGAAGGGGACTGGAGCCATTAGTAACATCAAAGTGTCTGTTGGTGAGAAAGGGAGAGAGAGATTGCATGAAAGTAAGGGGCATGCTCACTCATAAACACCTAAACAGCCCTGAAAAGCACTTCATCATCTAGATCAGCTTGCGTCGGCTGTGGTATGATGCCTGTTGTTGTTATCAAGGAAGCGGTTGCACATATTTATTTATCTATTCACTGGTAACAAGTGTAGAATAGCAAAGTGCTTCTTCCCTCCGCTGGGGATGAATCTCTGTGATTAAACTGATCAGTGCCATCACTCAATGTAGCGAAGAGATGCTTTAGGGCAGCGGCAAACCAAATTAGACAGATGATGGTGTCGTTTGGTATCAGACACCACGCATTTGCTCCCTGGATTGGCTCCGTGCACTGTAGTCACTAGCTACACTCTGATCTACTGCTTGTTTAATTAATTTTACATCAGTGTCATTGCTGATTATCTCAGCATGTTGCTCTCCTTCTTACTGAGATAATGCATGATGGGTGGCATCGGCGAAAAATATTTTCTAAGATAACTGCTACTAATTCACCTGCCCCTCGAAAGAAAAGGGCAAGGCCCCTGAAAATTAACCACCTACCTTTTCAGCCAACGCTGACATCTCAATCGCCCATCTTCTCCTCGCTGCGCCCACAGGCAGAGGGAAAGAAAACCGCTCTCTGACAAATCTGATCCAATTAGGAATCATTATCTGTGTGATGCGGGGGCCCACCACCTCGATATAAATCGACGGCAAGTTACTCTGTATCCCCAGACGCTCTGTTTGTTAGGCATGCTGAATGTGAAGCTGACAGACTTCTAATGAAAGTCTTCTTGCAATAAGGAAGCTAAAGCTGATCATAAAGTTCTCAATGCTAATGTGGGTGTTTGATATAGATCTGAAAGCTTTTAAATTTCTGTTCAGTACAGGCTTGCCTTTTGAGGCCATTACTAGGTATGTAAAAGACTGCTAGGCCTTAGATTTGTTGTCTTGTTGCAAAAGTTTTAACCTCATTAACAGTAGTTTGTGCAGTGTTGCCCTTTGTTCTAGTCTTTATAACTGCAGAGCTATAATAATGATGATGGAAAAACTTTTGGGGATGTTCTAGTTATAATAATAATTATAATAATAAAACTTGTTACTACTACTACTAATAATAATTTATTAATATTATTTTGTGCTGTCAATCCGGCCTAACATACATTTTTTTAAATATATTTTTATATTCCAGTAATTTCATATTCAATCTTCAAATTAATGTAGAAACAACAGAAAGACAGTTTATTTTTTTTATATTTGTTTGATTGCATCTTTTTTATGACTGAATACCAATACTCCTGGTGTCTCTAGGAAATAGTTTTTTCCCTCTAATATTTAACCATTAACTATTCAACATTACAGTATAATTGAGAGGTATCAATTTTAATATTTATTAGACTTAAAAAAAAACAGCTTCTAATTTAAGTGATCTTAAAACAATCTTCACATAAACCCAATGTAATAAATGTCATATCTATGCCTTTCAGCAATTACAGAAATTGAATGAAGTTATCAAAAACACTAAATTCTTAATTAAATACAGATGAATCCTTAAATCTACATTAGTTATTGATTTAATCTTTTTTTTGTTCTTTGATTAACAGACATCACAGCAGCTGGGTTATTAGGTTATTTGGCTGATATTACTTTAAGAGCTGCCACTGCTGAACACGACCGGGATCTGATACGCATGCTCTTAGATTCATTCATTGCTCGTAGCGCTTTAATATGAAACTATACAGGCTACAGCGCACACTGCCATAATGTGCATGTTATTGAAGAGCACATGCCATGAGCCCAGTATAAGGGCTGACAGGAAGATTTGTTTTTACTAACATATGGCCTGACAACATCTCATCTGACTGCAGTTCACTGTTCTAATGAAGCTTCTTGTCACCTGTACCATTTCTGCACTCGTTTTACTCCACTCGTTTGTGCTTAGGTTAAGTGGATCTCGAAGTCTACCGTTTGATGTGCTCGTAAATGCATTCTGTGTCTAATAAATGCAATTTTTTTTCAAGAAAAAGAAACAAAAGCAGCAGTTGTGAGTGTGGTGGCCAACCCTAGGTCAGCCCCTGTGTTAACTGTGTAAAATATTTTTAACACCGTTAAACTGGAAAAATTAATCACCTGTGTTAATGTGCTAATTTTGACAACACTAATAATGTTACATAACAATATTATTATGAAAAAAATTAAGTAATGCAATATGAAGAGGGAATGTGTTTTTGCCAGTATAACTTTTGTTATTTTTGTTTTGCTTTTGTTTTCTTATTTATAATTTGGTGATTTAATCATTTTTTCGTAAAACATTTTTGTAATGCAGTTTTTTTTTTTTTATAATTCTTTTAGTAAAATTCAGTTTAGCATTTTTATACATATTTACTTTTTATGCGTTTAACAAAATATATATTTTAAATATACAAAATACAATTTTATTGCAATTTAAAGTAACTTTTTTTTCTTTTTAAATATATTTTAAAACGACATATTTCAGCAGAGATTAATGCAGTCTTTAGTGTCACATGATCCTTTATTTTTAAGGAAACTATGATACCTTTCAGGATCAGAATTTTTTGATAAATAGAATTTATTTGGAAAAATAATGCTTTTGTAACTTTGTCTGTTAACTATTTTTGAATTATAGTTTATATTTTGTGCATTTACATAAATGGATAAATAATCAATAATTACCATCGAGTTAGTCTCACTCATACTCTCTCATATGTCTTATCTTTCTTTTAGCTGGACAGAATTTCCAGTATCCGTATCCCTGGCAGTAAGAAGGAACGGCCACCCCTCTCCCACATGTCCAAGCATTCCTCTTCTGGTGACTGGTCCACTTCCTCTGAATTTGAGGAGCTTTCTTCGAAGATCACTTCAGAGAAGGAAATCCTTGCCCTCTTTGAGAAAATGATGGTAAGATCTAATTGTAGACAAAAAAATTACTTTGAATTAAGTTGTGAAACACAAATTTGTAAATAAAAATAAACATTATCTGAGAGTGAAGTATTTGTTGATCTGCATTCATGCCACTGTACACGTCTACGTACTGTGGCCATATATATATATATATATATATATATATATATATATATATATATATATATATATAAACATCTAATTATCACTCCTTCTCAATGACCTTTATCAACCTTTCAACCACAATAATCACTAGAGGTTTATTTGCAATTATTTTTTAAGGAAACGCAACCTTTTCATAATGAAATGGATTGTTATGGGTCACTGACCTCAATCAGCTCGTATTCATAGTAGAACGAGGCCCTCATGCCTATAAATACATGCATACTCAAACACTTACTCACTTTCGTATCGTATTGAACACGCATTATACAATCACTGACAAATGTTTGCAAGCAGCTTAGCTTGTTATGGTAAATAAAAGAAAATACACAAAAATAAAATAACCCCTACAATCTAGTTATGATTTGGACTTGGACAAAATGTGCACATTTATAACAAAAAATAATTTTGTAGAATGCTTGTTCACTATAATTTCTATTTATTTGAATGTATTGTGCTAATATTTTTCAATTTCAATTTCAAATGTAAAAAGTTTTCACTTTACAAACTGTTTTGACTTTTCTCAATCCTTCAGATTTATGAGGAAGAAAAACAATTCTACAGCTGTTGAAAGTTGAATTCTGTTGCACTTTTGTTACACGTTCATCTCAAGCACATGTATTTCATCAAATTTCCCACAAGTATCGTTTTAAAACATTGCACAGTCTTCCGTTGTCTTAGCGCTATAGTACGGAGGTCCCCGTCAGTGCCCTTTCTAAGAGTGGAGGTGGTGTTGTTAGCAGTTGAGCAGCATCTCCGAGTGCAGGATTGAGTGACAGGAGCAGCCACTGCTGGGTAGAGAAGGAAGAGTGTGGATAACGTGGGCAGAGACGCAGTCATTAGTCACGGCAAGTACGAGTTTGGATACATGAGCATGCCAGCAGAGGTGACAGGGCCAACGGTGGTAATGGATGCCTTTCCGCTCTGCGCCCTGTCCACGTCTATCCCAGCATCCTCCTCTCTCTTTCTCTCTCTCTCTCTCTGACACACGAGTACTGCATCACGCCTGCGAACCCATCAGTGAAATCTTAAACGGCTCTGCTGATCTATCATCTCAGAAAAGGGAAGAAAGGAGAAAGGGAAATAAGACTGGAGGAGACTAGGACAGTTGCGCTCAACATCGTATGCAGCCTTTATTATCTTTATTTATTCTCTCTTCTCTCTTATTGATTTTCGTGTTCTGTCTTTTGCCTAGAGATTTCCTTGCCCTTTCTCTCTGTTGATGGTAGTTGTAAACTGTCCAAGGATGCACCCTAGTTCTTTTCTTTGTCTCCCTATCTGTCAGAGATAGTGGGTTTGAGAAGTGCAGCTTGCTAGTTTGTTTTGGCACAGGACTGTTGCTTCAGTAATCTGGGAAGTAAAATTGCCAAATACATCTGCCAATGCCTGTCTTAGCAGTACAACAGGTTCAAATTTATGAACATGCTCATTTCTGTTTCACCGTTAATTTCAAATCTTTTCAGAAATTGGCCCATTAGATTTCATCAGTCAGTCTTGTATTAGGTACTAATTTTCAGAAGATCTCACAAAATCGCACACAAAAAATGTGTCCACATAGACAACAGATGTTTAGAATTGCCACACTTATAACAACTGAGCAAAATGGCTCCTTTATTCATTAACTGTTTTAATTTTTTAAGTGTAACACTCAGTGACTCCTGCTGAAAACAAGGCATATTTTTGTAATCAGCTTTGACCTTTAGCAACCAAGCATAGCTGCAGAATTACAACATTTCTTAAAAACAAATGAAATAATACCTAACTTTAAATATATAGAAAATGATACAACAGTACTCTGAAATAAATTACAACAACAGTTCTGATGGGGAGGATAACTGCATATAGCTACCTAGTCACTCAAAAAGGGGTCCTTATGGAACACCTTTGAGACATTAACCAATTTAAGTATTTAAAATATTAGATGGAGTTTGTAGTGATGCGAAAAGGCTTACATGCTCAAATTCTGAGTGTGTGTACATTTGTGACCATTTTATAAGTGTAAGAAAAATGCAATGGAAAGCGTTTGGGTCTATTCAGAGTGGAGTCTATTCAGTGGAGTCTGTATGAATGATATAATGATATATTTTTCCATTTATTTTTTTCTGAGCTGTTTTGTCATTGTCTCATTTAGGGCTGGACGAGTAATCGAAACCGAAATTCAGAACCTCTAACCGACGTAATTTTCCCATGTCAGTTATTTCGGTTTTTTAATCCCGTTAATACTTCCCATTTAAAAGCATACTAGCGCGTGTGTAGCCACATGACTCTGCCCCGTCCAGTCAGTGGCATAAAAGCAAAACACGGAGGTGAACGCCAGTTCAACACATAGTGATGGCCTTGTGTCTTCACTAAACTTTGTCAGTTGTATTTGTTTGGACATTCAAGCGATTAGATGATCGGATGTGTATTATTATATCGAGCTACCATGGTCACGCTAGGGCTGTAAAAAAAAATAGAATTAAGAATATTTCTAGAATAAAAAAAAATTTACACATTCGAATGCTAAAATTTTGCATTCGAATTGTAAGTGTCCGTTAAGGAAGCAGCTTTAAGGCCCGCCTCTGGTATACTTCACATTCCGTGTTCTGTTCCGTCTTACACAGTTTCATCCGCACAGTTTTCATAAGGCGGACGAGCTCGACGAGCAGTACCATTTTTGTCATCATTCACCTCGTGCAGGCACTTTTTGAGACCGCGTGGATGAATGCGCGGCTGTCCGCGAGCCCTCTTGATGACGAAAATTACATAATGCGGGCGGTGCCCGGATGCGGATGGTCAAATTATACTTTGGCCTTTATCAGTGGCGCATGAGATGCGATGACAATATAAAAGTGTCATTGCATTATAATGTTTTTGTTAACATATACAGTTGAAGCAACTAGATGCTGCGCTTCTGCGATGTTCATTCAAAATATTGCGGAAAAAGAGAATGTGGAGAAGATCTTGTTCACGTCAAAACTGAAACCAAGCCATTCACAAAGAACGCATTTTCTAGAGAGGGACGTCTTCTATTACCCTTTCACTCGCGTCTCACCTCTGGTCACACAATACAGCCGCATGTTTAGAAAGCCATGTAAAATTAAGGTGGGTTCAGTTTTTTTCAAAAACATTTCTTGAGACTTTATGGTGGGTTATCCCCATCCTACTGCATCTCATGTTTAAATGAAAAATGTACTCTGTGTTATTGGCTTTCACCCCTTTGAATTAAACTATACATGCACACATGGTGCTGTTTTGTTTATAGTTCAAGCTACTTAATTTTAACTGGTTTATAAACATTTTTAAATATTATGCACTTTTTTTTCACAGTCATATTTTCTTATGCTTTGAATAAACGTGCATTAGTAATATTTTGCCCAATGTGCCCTCTTGTGGCCTCAGAAGAGAAGCCAAAAGCTTTTCTTTACCCTAACTAAAATTATGCATTTTAAATTCGAATATAATCTTATAGTCTGAAACGTCTGTCATAGCAAAGCAACACATGCTGTTGTGAATAATTAAGGGAAGCATCTTCTTCAAGTCTCATGAATAATTAAATAGACACAGACACGCCATCAATGTACTATAGTCCATTGACACGTGACAAATTGTGACGTGAACACAATGTCGATTTTATATCCGGAAGATAAAAATTGCACAAAAATTTTTACCAGTAAAAAAAATTAACCAGTTTTCTTCAACAGTTAAAATTATGCTAGCATTGTCTTCTATAGTGTGCAACACAAACACTGCTAAAATCTCAGAAAAAGTAATCTGGGGTTCCATGACCCTTTTAAATGTCCACGAAAAGAAGACACCTTTGTATTGTATTGTGCCATCTCAGGCTATGTAATTTATTGTTTTATGCCTATTTTTCTACCTCATGTTTTGATATTTTTGTCAAGCCTGTTACAGACACAAGCATTGCTATATGCTATAGTTTAATTAGAACTATGTGATAGTTTTACATATATGAGCTGCATTTCGATCTCCCTTTTCACTGGGATGTTTGAAGTTTTGGATTTCAGGGCTCGCAAAATTTCTAAATCCTTGGTAGGAATCCCATCTCAGCAGCTTGGTCCACAAACTCTTCCTCTCCATACACTGTGAGTTTGTGTTGCTTAACATTCATCTAGGACAGAGCTTCCCAAACTTCAGAGGGGTAAGGCCTCCCAAAAACATAGCAAAAGCTACACGACCCCCTCCCCCACCTCCTTGTTAAAAAAAATATAGATTAATAGCCAGGGTCTCCGCGGGTCTTACAAAAAATATACGTTTTTTTTAAGGTCTTAAAATGAATGAAATAGAATGAAAGAAAGATATCGGAAAAACTATTTTCCATGCTAATAGCACAGGCATCATACACCATTTAGGGGGCAGTGTTTTCCCCGTAGGCCTGTCATAGAAACAGACGAAGAAGTGTTTCATTCAGAGTGGCAGACGCGAGCCAAGATGGGAAAGTGCAGTTTTAATGATAACTGGCTCGATGATGAGAAATATAGCGGCTGGTTACAAAAAACGACGGAATACGAAGTGCGGTGCAGACTTTGCAAAAAGACCATACCATTGGGAACAATGGGCTGCAAAGCCCTTGACGCACATATGAAACGGGAGAAGCACAAGCGCTATGCTGACAGTCAGGCAACAACTGTCCCCATTCAGATGTTTGCAGCATCGGTATCTACTTCAAAGGCTAAAGTTACACCCGCGTTGGTGTCTTCGGGTCCCAGTACAAGTAATGCCTTTGGTACATTCTCCCCAACCACTACACTGAAGGCCAAAATGCTGTGGGCTTTGCACACGGTTAGCCGACATCACTCTAAAGAAGACGTGAGCACCAGTGATGCGCGGGTCAATGTATTAATAACCCGCACCCGACCGGCGTTTTCAACTTACCCGCCCGCAACTCGGACCGTAAAAAAAGAAAAAGAAAATATTGAACCCGACCCGCTTCCTGACCCGCATTTTTTAAAAGCAGTAAATGCTCATCGTAGCGTCATTGGGCCATAGACGTAGGAACTAGGCAAAAAAAAAAAAAAAAATTCAAATTTTGTTAAGAATTATACAAAATCGTCAATAAGCTCATAATTTCTACTAAAATAGTCTAGTGTGGCTATGTCTATTTTGATGTTTGAAGTTCAGCAGACAGTGAGGTTCGGGTTTGTTCCGATCAGAGCTTGTGAGCGGAGAGCGCATTTCTGAATATTCTGCTCCGCTCACTTATCTCGAGTGACTCGATTACAAAAAATGATCAAGGCAAATTCCTCTGCCTCGAAGCCTCTTTTAATTTATTTTAAATCTCACGTCAGGTTCTTTCGCAATGATTTTTTTAATGTGACACAACGCGTTTACGTCACCCACAAAGCGGAAGGAGACACAAGGAGTCAGCAGTTTTGATTTGTATTTGAATATAATTTGAATTTGGATAATATTTAATTGCAAATTCGAATTTAGTTTTTCAGCCATTTAGACAGCCCTAGTTCGCACAGCTGCATTGTGGCACGAACACTCATATAAACAGTAGCTGTGAAGATCGCTCGCACAGAGGAACGCAGAAACTAGCTGTCAGCGCTGTCCTGTGATTTATCACTAAAGTAGCTTAGAATCTCAAAACTTATAGCATATTTTTCTACTTTTGAAGGAACTAGGCTATTTACAACCCACAGCTTCACAATAATAGAGAGGGTATGACTAATTCACACACGCAATCACTCGTACTGGTACTGTGCTAATTTATCTTTATCTGATCTTTAATTATCTCTTACACCGAGCAATAATCTGTAAGAAATGTTACAAACATAGATAAAATAACTGCTAATAGTGAGCTATTATGTCAGATCGCTTTTTCAATAGGAAAAATATCTCACCTTTAATAGTCAATCATAATTACAGTACAAACCTTGTCAGTGAACTATGAGGGCAAAAAAAAAACAAAAAAAAAAACAGAAACAAAATAATCGTTCATTAATCGTAATCGAGGTAAAATGTTCAATTAATCGAGGTTTTGATTTTAGGCCATAATCGTCCAGCCCTAGTCTCATTAATATTACAATATATATTGTTTATGCAGTGGTGTTGACATAAATTCATCATATACTGTATGCTTTGATATGAATATTTCATAAATTATTTAAATGGCCAAAAAGTGAAATTTCTTAACTTTTCGTGTCTGTATCCTTACTGTTTGAAATATATTATTTTTCAAATACATTTGTGTGCTGAATTGTGTTGTTGTGCATTCAAAACTTCCACTTAGTGTATCAAAAATATAGGTGAAATTTGACAACCCTAAATGACTAACAATTTTTCCAAATTATAAACTGATGCAAATTTTGCAGAAACAAAATGGTTTTTATTACTAATGCCATCCTAAAGACATGTTGAAGAATAACAAAAAACATAATTAATATAAATGCTTGGGTCTGTAAGTGTTAAAGATACGTAAAAGATCCTTTTTTTTTTTTTTTGCTTAAGATGCATTATCAGTATTCTTTGTGTTTTTCTCATTCTCATCTACTTACCTTTTTCTTAATGTCATAAAATACAGGGAAGATGTATTTGCTTGATGGATTTACAAGCAGAGGTTGACTTCCTGCGGTTTAATTTATTCTCAGTTCCAAAAAGAACAGGTGCTAGGCATGATTTGATTCATGTAAGGCTTTTGAAATGGCAAGATGCAAAGATGCTCTTTACCTTTCTCCACTGTTTACATTAAGCATCTCCAGTACTATTTTCTTTTGATTAGAACTATATTGAAATCAGTAAATGATTTGATATAACCTTTCCTTTGGGGTCAGAGGTTTTGCCACTTATGATGGAGAATCTCATAAAGCAGTTCATAATACCGTTGATCTTAAGAAGATTTTTCTTGTAAAAAGATTCCTTTTTCTTCTTTAACATACAGTATGTGGTTTGTGTTTTCAGGAGGATATGAATCTTAATGAAGAGAAGAAAGCTCCTCTCAGAGAAAAAGACTTGAGCACAAAAAGGGAGATGGTCCTTCAGTACATCATCACAGCTGCAAAACCCGTAAGTCAAAGAATGATCGCAGCCACACAGACTCACATATAAACCTGAAAGGATGAGCAGTAAATACATTTGATTCCTGTTCTGTCCCTTTGAGCTTTCTTTTGCTTCATAATGGATACTAACCATGATACTAAATAAGAAGACAGACTCTTTTGACCTAACTGTCATCCAATCAGTTTGTGTGTCGAATATTTCAGCATTTTTGTAAGAAAGAAAATAATAAGCAAAGGTGCAGAATCACCACAGAGACACCGTGTGCCTTTGTGTCCATGTTCATTTGTTGTTGTGTGCCTTTGCCAACTACGTACGAGGCTGTTATTGTACTTGGTGGGTTTGCCCCGATAAAAATATCTGTAACTGCAGGCCTGTTATGAGGACATTGACAGGCTAAAGACTGTATTTATCGGAGATGATTGCCCTCATTTTAGTTTGTCTCTTTTGTTCTCTTGTCCTAAGGTGAGAGGGGAGGCATTGTACCTCCTCATGTATACTTATGAACTCATAATGCTGTTGTAAAGGATGGAAGAATCATCTTCCAATGTGTAGTTTGCTTTTCTGCAAATAGTCTGGAGCTTTTTATGCTAGAATACTGGAGGGAAATACGGAATACTGTTGAGAAATAAAGATATTTATATAAGTGTCATTCCACGAAATCGGTGGAAATCGGAAATTTGCACTCTTCATTGAAAACGTATGAATGCACTGTTGCACCTCTGAGAACTTTTAAGGCTTATACTGTGGTGTTTATATGTGCCTTTTGACGTGTTTTGTCACAGAGCTGTAAAAACGGTTATGCTCACTAAGTGAATGAATCGTGTTTGTGCTGAACTCTTATTACAAAGCAAAAACAAACACTCTTCTTTGATCCATTAACCTTTCTCTCCGTTAATGTGCGCGATGTCATCTTATAGTCTGAAACGTCTGTCATAGCAAAGCAACACATGCTGTTGTGAATAATTAAGGGAAGCATCTTCTTCAAGTCTCATGAATAATTAAATAGACACAGACATGCCATCAATGTACTATAGTCCATTGACACGTGACAAATTGTGACGTGAACACAATGTCGATTTTATATCCGGAAGATAAAAATTGCACAAAATTTTTTACCAGTAAATAAAATTAACCAGTTTTCTTCAACAGTTAAAATTACGCTAGCATTGTCTTCTATGGTGTGCAACACAAACACTGCTAAAATCTCAGAAAAAGTAATCTGGGGTTCCATGACCCTTTTAAATGTCCACGAAATGAAGACACCTTTGTATTGTATTGTGCCATCTCAGGCTATGTAATTTATTGTTTTATGCCTATTTTTCTACCTCATGTTTTGATATTTTTGTCAAGCCTGTTACAGACACAAGCATTGCTATATGCTATAGTTTAATTAGAACTATGTGATAGTTTTACATATATGAGCAGCATTTCGATCTCCCTTTTCACTGGGATGTTTGAAGTTTTGGATTTCCGGGCTCGCAAAATTTCTAAATCCTTGGTAGGAATCCCATCTCAGCAGCTTGGTCCACAAACTCTTCCTCTCCATACACTGTGAGTTTGTGTTGCTTAACATTCATCTAGGACAGAGCTTCCCAAACTTCAGAGGGGTAAGGCCTCCCAAAAACATAGCAAAAGCTACACGACCCCCTCCCCCACCTCCTTGTTAAAAAAAATATAGATTAATAGCCAGGGTCTCCGCGGATCCTTAAAAAATATTAAAACGTCTTACAAAAAATATAAGTTTTTTTTAAGATCTTAAAATGAATGAAATAGAATGAAAGAAAGATATCGGAAAAACTATTTTCCATGCTAATAGCACAGGCATCATACACCATTTAGGGGGCAGTGTTTTCCCTGTAGGCCTGTCATAGAAACAGACGAAGAAGTGTTTCATTCAGAGTGGCAGACGTGAGCCAAGATGGGAAAGTGCAGTTTTAATGATAACTGGCTCGATGATGAGAAATATAGCGGCTGGTTACAAAAAACGACGGAATACGAAGGAATACGGAATTAAATTAATTGAACCCGACCCGCTTCCTGACCCGCATTTTTTAAAAGCAGTAAATGCTCATCGTAGCGTCATTGGGCCATAGACGTAGGAACTAGGCAAAAAAAAAAAAAAATTCAAATTTTGTTAAGAATTATACAAAATCGTCAATAAGCTCATAATTTCTACTAAAATAGTCTAGTGTGGCTATGTCTATTTTGATGTTTGAAGTTCAGCAGACAGTGAGGTTCGGGTTTGTTCCGATCAGAGCTCGTGAGCGGAGAGCGCATTTCTGAATATTCTGCTCCGCTCACTCATCTCGAGTGACTCGATTACAAAAAATGATCAAGGCAAATTCCTCTGCCTCGAAGCCTCTTTTAATTTATTTTAAATCTCACGTCAGGTTCTTTCGCAATGATTTTTTTAATGTGACACAACGCGTTTACGTCACCCACAAAGCGGAAGGAGACACAAGGAGTCAGCAGTGTTTTGATTTGAGGGCACTGGCAAACGTAAAGAGAATGTCGTGGCGTGTGAGCATTGCAAGATAGAGCTGGCATACCACAACTAGGGCCCTATGATTTCTGTGATGCAGAAAACGCGGAGGGAATCGCGGAATCCAGTCATAAAAACGGAATTTACAGTTTAACGTGGAATGGCACAGAATTTGCCAAATTTTGAATGAATTAATCAAAAATAGGTCATTGCACTTACATCAAATCACGATATGGACTAATATCTGTAAATATTAAGCCGGAACAGTCTATTTAAATATGAATCCTGCATGTTCTGCGTGTCTGTGTTAATGAATGGAGCAGAAGCACGTCTTCCTTTATCACACACACAGAAGCTCGCGTGACGCTCGCGGTAATTTCAGCGTCTGCTGTCTCACTAAATAAGGACGTGAACACATGAACAACATCTCCAGAACTGCTCTGACAGTCACTTCATGAGCATTTGACCGTTTGATTTGAGTAAAACTAGCATCACATCACATACACAGAACTGCAAAGGTACATCAACCCATCAAAATAAAAGTCCGGTTTAGTTATTGCGGTTTAGTACCAAAAAGTTAAGTTTGCTTAATTTTCAATAATTAAAAGATAAATTAAATTAATGTTTTATGTGTTTAATGTTTAATGTGCATCTCAGAAAATGCTTTATTTTAAACCCCAACTGAATGGCACTTAAATTCACTTAATTCATCTGTCAACTTTATTTTCATTGTTCACAGTACAAGTACAGACAGAGAAACAATGGGTACTAATTAAATGTTTATTTTTGATGTATGCATAGCATTCTATTTTCTATTTTTTTTTTCTAAAAAAGGAAACTTAGTTGTTTATTTTAAGAGACCCAGGAGTCTTATTTTCTCTTGCATAATTAATATTGCACTTTAAGCAAAAACACATTTTATCCGATTACTCGATTAATCGATGGAATTTTTGGTAGAATACTCGATTACTAAAATATTCGATAGCTACAGCCCTAAACTAGTGTTTTCTGTGTCGCTGCAAAGATGAAGTTGACGATGCTGACTCGCCACGCCAGAGAGAAATGCATATTTCATATGGATTACATAATCAGAGAGTAGCCTACTTATTTTGGTTAAAATAGACATTTCAAGCTTTCTGCAATATATAGCCTATATTTCTCAAATCTGTGAGGCACAAGCTGAGTTTCGGCACCCTCCAGTTCACATGCAATGCAAGTGATCGTGCCGGCGCCTCATTACATTGTCTGCTATATATTTGCTTCTTATTTATTAAATACGGCCATTTTATTGATAAAACATTGATCAAAATTAAAATTGTGTCTAGTACTAAATAAATCACAAAGGTTTATTTGGCATCTTTATTTTAAACGACCCAACCGGCCGCGACCCGAATATCATTAAAAATATTTTTGGATGACTCGTAACCGCTGGTAACTGCGGGTGACCGCAGGACAGGGTTGCCAACTCTCACGCATCTGGCGTGACACTCACGCTTGGACTTCAGCGTGAGATTGATGCTGAAAGCGTGAGTGTCACGCCAGATGCGTTAGAGTTGGCAACCCTGCCGCAGGCACCCGCTCATTTTGGATCAACACGCGCATCACTGGTGAGCACCGTCTTCAGGGCAATGTTCCCTGACTGGGAATGTGCAAAAACATTTAGTTGTGGCAAGGACAAAACCTCTTATCTTGCTTGATTTGGACTTGTTCCGTACATATAAAGGCAACGTCTGTCAAGTGTGAATCAAGGCAGCTTCGTTCTCATGTTTGACGAAAGCATGAATAGGACAACCAAAAGCAAACAACTGGATTTGCATGTCAGGTACTGAACTGGGATGCTTAACGGATCAACAGTAAAAATTGAGCAAGAATATTGGGGTTCTTTGCTGTTGTTTGGACACTAATTCCCTTTTTTTACTCAGTCCATTTTTTGGACTGTGTTTAACTTGTCATTTGCAATTTGATTTGTTTACGCACTGTTTGTACGTTATTTACAGCAGTATTGTTGTAGTATTGAGAAGGCAGTTGCCTGACAATTTATGTTGCTAAATATGCACTGACTATTTGCACTGTTGCTCAAATACAAATGTGCTTTGTTAACCTGAACAGCCTAGAGTGTCATATATATATATATATTTATTTATTTTTTGCCAGGATAATGGTCTTAATTTTTATTCTTGAAGGTCTTAAAAAGGTATTAAAAGTCATTAAATTTGTTGATCAAAAATGTGCAGATACCCTGATAGTATTAAATAGACACAGACACGCCAATGTTATTTCAACTCTGTGAAATAAGGTTAGAGACAGGGATGATCTGATCCGCTTTTTTTTGCCTCCAATACCGATTCCGATATCTAGGGTTCAGTATTGGCTGACCAATAATAATTAAGTTTTTTTCCCCTCTTTTAAATGAATGTAGAATTTATATCTCTCTGTGTGTGGAACTGATAATATTTTTTTTTACAATCTACTAGATACAGACTATTTCATTATAAAAAATTAATAAACAATAAATATGGAAAACCATAGGCCTATGCATATTCAAAATCTATGACAAAAATGTATCATAAACTAGGATAGTGGATCATTCGGCAGCAAAAGTTATTTTAGAAAAATCTGTGAACAGTGATTTTAGAAATTAACAATTTTGTGAAAAAACTATTTTGTGGGGAACAAATAAAAGTGTTGCACTAAATATGGTAAAATGTTACACATTGCTATTTGTATTATTATAAAATCTGTTCATTAAAAACATTAATTAAAATAAATGTATTTTAAATGTATAGCATATTTTTTAATAAGGCAACAACATATGATAGATACGATATACGGACAAAACAAATACAGTTCAGAACGAAGCTTTTACAATGTGCGCATCCAGTGTGCAGAACGATGCGCTTGAGGATACATGGCATCACAGCCTGAGAGAGCCTGAAGGCCTCAATATACTTCAAATGAAATCGAAGAATGAACTGATATGTCATTTCGAACAAAATCAGATGTCATCGTTATGAAACCACAAAACGCATATCCGCATTTGTCGACCCCAGAGGGTTATCATTTATTAACATATTAAAGGTCGACCGATAGTGGATTTTTTCCAATACCGATAGCTAGGTTGGACCACACTGGCCGATACCTATTAATTTACTGATCGTTTTTAAAATGCATACTGAATAAAAACTAAAATAGTGCTTTATAAAAAAAAAACAGTATTGAACTATACTAGTAGAAGTAGTAATTATAACAATAATAATAGTAAAAGTAAATGTTTAAATTACCGCACTCTAACAAGAAACAAAGCTTACACAGCTTTCAATAATCATAATGTTACAGATGGACTCTTATTTGAAAGTGTTAACATTTCATTCATCAGTCATGATTAAAGATGCATATCTTTATATACACAAGGCCACAGCATTACAATTATACCAGCACAATGTATACTTTCACACTTCTATTCTTGAACACTTGATAATTATCCAATCAAAATAAAAGGGCAGCGCTGAGTCTAGGAGAACTCACTTGTATCACACACACTCTGGACGCATCGCGTTCAACTTGAGCACATTCAACTTTATTTAATCACCAAACGGACACAAGTTTACTTCAAGAATGAAGAATGAGGCATAGATAAGTTTAAGTTTAAGTTCAGTGTTTAAAAAACAGAGCAAACGGAAAGAGTGATCGATATTATAGCTCTATAAATGAAGCATACAGACATTATTATTGGGGAAGTCGTGGCCTAATGGTTAGAGAGTCGGACTCCCAATCGAAAGGTTGTGAGTTCGAGTCCCGGGCCGGCAGGAATTGTGGGTGGGGGGAGTGCATGTACAGTTCTCTCTCCACCTTCAATACCACGACTTAGGTGCCCTTGAGCAAGGCATCGAACCCCCAACTGCTCCCCGGGCGCCGCAGCATAAAATGGCTGCCCACTGCTCCGGGTGTATGCTCACAGTGTGTGTGTGTGTGTTCACTGCTCTGTGTGTGTGTGCATTTCGGATGGGTTAAATGCAGAGCACAAATTCTGAGTATGGGTCACTATACTTGGCTGAATGTCACTTCACTTCACTTCACTTCACTTCACTTCACTTCACTTATTAGAGCCACAGAAGGACAAACGTTTCAATGTAAATGCTCAATATACAATTCATTATCTACATTAATAATGATTCAGGGCAAATATCTCATTTAATGGAAAATGATTTGAATGGCGCGGCAGGATTTTCTTTCAGCTGCATTCAAATCCGGGTCTGAAATTTCTCGCTCTGTTCAGCCTGCAGCATCACGTTTCTAAACAAATAGCACATGCTGTCAATGATTTCAACCACTAGAGGCCGCTCTCGGACTGTATAATGAAAACACTCTTCTCAACCGCTCCAGCAATGGACCCAACCCGGAAAACTAACTGATTCGTTTTCTGATTGTTACAGATTATTACCATAACCGATTTTTCCAGCAATCAACTATCGGTGCCGATTCATTGGCAAAACCGATACATCGGTCGATATCTACATAATATACTTCAGTCAGTTTATAGGTTAATGAACTTGCTGCTTGATTTGCATTTAAATTTACTAGTTTAGTATTAGGATAAAAAAAAAAGCCTCAGGTACTTGATGGAGACTGGAGTCTTTGCCCCAAGCACTTGTTTACATGCTTGTACATGTTGGTTGGAGCTACCTGCATTAAATTAATTGCTTAGTTCTAAGCCACACAGCTTAGAGGATTGTCTGTTTTTTTTAAGTCCCTATGTATTTGCGTACACATCTTAGAATTGTGTTTTTCACAAATCCTCCAGTTCTTCATTGCACGACATGCTCCACACAAGTGGAAAGTCTATATGCAGGATTCAAGCAAGGTGGATAAAAATGCATTTTTTCCTAACAAAATTAGTTCCCCAATCTAATCCTCCTGTCGGTTAGCTTTGCGTTCGTTTACAGGGCCTGTGAATGATGGAAGAGGAACAAGAACAAGGGAGTTTAATTATAATGCTGTTCCTCTCTTTCCGCTGAGAATTTAATTATTTTGGAGTGCTTGGAGATTTCAGGAAGATTCAATTTGGATTGTATTTGCTATCTGGAGTGGCTGGTCGGGACTTGTGGTTATTCTCCAATCAGCTCTAATCTCCTTCTGCTTTTGGATTGCTGAAATTCATAGACCTTGGAAAATCATGATGATAAAACTGCCAATGTATTGGAATCTATTGTATTTCTAAGAGAAATGACCTCAGAATAGATGACCCAACATCTGTCTTTCTCCAAAAAAAGAAACTAAAACTTTTTGAAGGCAAAAAAAAAAGTTTTTTACAGAAATCAAGTTTTTTTTTAAAAGTAATACTATTAAAACGTTATTGTAAATGCTCCTTAACCTGCATTCTAAATACTTTTAACACTTTTTCCCCCTATAAATGCAAATTTGAATTAGTTACTCTAATTCATGTTAATGTTTTGTTTTTTTCTTTCTTTATTTTGTTGTATTACAGTTTGTGACATTTCACTTTTTTAATTGAGTCTCATTTTTATTATCAGACTTGTATTCCTGGGCTTTTGGTTTAGACTGACTGTTCATTCAAGCTACCCACCAACTACTCGACTTTGAAAATATGAAGTTTTTCGCATCCTTTCTTGTTAGGTTATACACAGCTTATTGCAAAGCCATTTTTAAAAATCAAATATGTTGGACAGAACGGACGGTGATGTATTGGTGTTTTCGAAATTTCCCTTTTCATACTCAAATAAGCTTCTTCTTACACTGCTTTGACTAGTTTGATGGATGGACATTACTTTAAATGTGGAAAACGTCCTGAAGTTTCTCTCTCCCTCTCTCCTGCACTTGCCTGCTCCTGCCCTCCTTCATCTCTCACTCTCTCCATCTCTTGTCTTTTGACATTCAGGCCCAGTTGTTTACCCCCTGTCTGTTCTTGACGAATAATTGCCTCTCTCAGTGAAGCCTTTCCTGTTGGCTCTGGTCCTTCGTCTTGCCTGGTAATTGAAGCTATAGATTCTGGCATAGGCTCCTCTCCCTCTCTCTGTTAATAACATTCACCTTTAAAAACATTCACCTTGTCATTGCCAGCATAGAGTCTGGGTATAATTACCATTTGCTGTACCTGGAATGGATGGTCGTAGTCAAAGCTTTTGGTCTTTTGGCAATTGATGTGTTGTCATTAGGTCTTGTTTAGTGCTCATTAAGTGATAATAAAAGAGCTGGAAACAACAAATCCCTGACATTGGAATACAAGTGGCATGGTTTGCCAGAATTAATGTGGCATTCAGAATCGATTTGAGAATACTGTATTAATAATAATTTTTCAGTTCCTGATTTTGAGGTAGCAAACAGGTTGCAATTTGAAATTTTATATAAGGAAGTAAAAAGAATTCAGATTCATCATAGAATGATAGATGGATAGATTCAGTAGATGGAAAGATGGATGAATAGAACTGTGGATGGATCAACAGATGGGTGGATAAATGGATGGATGAACAGACAGACAAATGGATAGATGGATGGATAGATATTAATTAATTTGTATAAGTTATACTTATTTTAAATTATATATTTATAAAACTTAAATAATTAACTTCTAGAGAAGACAAAACACATTATTTCCCAGAATCCATTGCCTGTGAATTGCACTTCAGTAAATCTGTCATTCTAAATGAAATTCACATGAAAATGATGCGGCTACTTATGCAGTGAGGATGGTTGGCACTGATTATAGAAATTGTGGATAGTTAGGACACAACTTCATTGTGAGCTAATGGAGTATGTTGACTCATCGTGTTCTGATAGCTAATGAATAAAGACATACTGCATGCATACCTGAGACACACTCAGACCAAAACTCATCCCTTAATTAGTCACAGTATACATCCATTAGTGACACAGACGAACCGCATTTGAGCTGTGAATGGGAACGTGGTAAGACACAGCAGGAGGGTGAACTCTAAACATGTTTTCAGCACCATCATCATAATCCCTACCTCTATTATTTATGATCCCTGGTTCATGTGAGTGTCACTTATTTAGAGAAATGCTACTGAATGTAATGGATTGACAGAATCAATGCTATTCTTACACCCTCGTCTGCTTCATGGAATAATAACTTGCTCTGTAATTACAAAGATTAACCTGTAACTAACCTGTCTATTCCACTTGTGTGTCCTCTTCAAAGTATCACAAAATGTTGATCATGAAATAATTATTGGGTTTTAATACTTGGATGATAATGGGACTGATAAATTAATCCTATTCATGGTGTGGCTCTTTTGTTCAGCTCCAGATATGTGCTCTGGAATTCAACCATTTCATTGTAAAAAGGAACAATAGAGTTGCCAAATGGTACATGCATGAAATAGGCTACCATCCTGTAGTTTTGGATTAGCCTGATTATTTAGGCATGGTATCAGGGAACCTGCTTTCCATCAGTTTATAGACCAATTAATCAAAATCCTTGTCTTATTGGATCAAACATGGAGCACTTTCTTTTTTTTCTGAGGAAATTATGTTATATAACACAACTGTCTCCGGGCTCAAAAAAAAAAAAAAAATGTTTGTATGTGAATGTGTGTGCTTGCAAATAAAGCTTTAATGATTGGCAATGCTAATAAACCACATAGAGCATGTATCTCACTGCACCATTGTTCGTGTTTTCTGAAAGTCAGAGTAATTGGGAGACATAGTTACTGAATAATAAGGCTATAAGCAACCTAGTGTCTAGTTCACCATTTCTTTCCTCGTTAGCATGTCTAATACTGTTACTACAAGCCATGCGTCCTTAACCGAACTCCACCTCCATCTGACTCAGTGCACACCAAATAAACTTAGATTGAACTGAGGCCAACCTGTCAGTAGCAGTTGCTTGTTAGATGTATAGAATGTATATTAGAGTTAGTTTGGTGGTTAATGTATTGACTTCAAAAACAAAGATTTAGCACCACGGTGCTAAATATAAAATCAATAATATGTGGTATTAAAGACACTGCTACCAAGGGAAATAGAAATTTTCTTAAAGTACATAATTGACAGAAATAATTAACATAGTTTACAAAACATTTTATTCAACAATTTCTTCTCTTTTTTTTGTCAGTCTTCAACATAGTATCACAAGGGTACCATGACACATCAGTGTGGTGCTGCTGATGCAGGAGCTGGCATTCTGATGTAGAACGTCCATCTCTTAGTTCGTCATCTCTGTTTTGGTTCAAATAAATAAGGCTGGGCAAAAAATTGCAAGTCATCCTCTGTCAAAATCTCCAGACATGTTTACGAAGACTGTTTTATGTGCAACGTCCAGGTTCTATATGTGAATGCTGGCTCCTGCATCAGCAGCATCACACGCATGTGCATCATGGTACTCTCGTGAATGCATGGTGGAGACTGACACACTAGAAGAAACTGTTGAATAAACTCGTTATTCTTGTTTTCTGTGCACACAAAAAGTATTCTTGTAGCTTCATAAAATGAAGGTTGAACCACTGATGTCACATGGGCTATGGACACATGGACCTTTCTGGACCTTGAACATGGTAGTCCTGTTGCTGTTTATGCAGGGTCAGAAAGCTCTCAGACGTCATCAAAAATATCATAATTTGTGTTCTGAAGATGAACAAAGTTTCAAAGCAAGTTTCATTTTTTTTTATATTTAGGTACAATCATTGATGACAAACTCTCATTTGAGGAAAAGGTGGACTATATACACAAGAAAGCGAGAAAGCTTTTAGGTCTACTCAGGAAACTAAGAAAATTTAACATCGATAGGAGGGTCCTGACCATTGTTTATAGATCGATGATCTGTGAAAGTGTTTTAACATAATATTGTATTGTGGTATGGCAATTTAATAATGAGACAGAAAAATAAGTAATTAACCGGCCAGAAACAGAGTACAATGCAAGAGCTGTATTTACACTTTCTAAAAAAAAACAAACGAAAAAAAAGGCGATTGAAGTACATTCAGACCAAATTCATCCACTTCATTCCTGCTTCGAGGCTCTTCCTTCAGGGCGAAGGCTGCATATACCGCTTGCTAAAAAGAACCTAAATAAAGATCATTTGTACCATTGGCGATGACTGTTCTGAATCAAATTCTTGATTGAGGTATTATCATGAGGTATTTTTCTAGGTAGGTGTATATGTACATAATGTATTGTTTTTTTTTTGGTGGGGGGTGTATTTTATTATGTGATATGTGAATGTATAGTATTATCTGTTAGGATGTATTTTCTATACCAGTGTCAAAGATACATTTCTGTTCAGGAAATCTTTACAAGCAATAAGTAATTCTGTCATTAATTTTCATTTTGGGTCAACTATCCCTTTAACATTATTGGTGTGTTGTTGCAGTACTACTGAAATAGTTTTTTGTGGTTATTGATGATTTGGCAACAGAGTATTTCAAAGACAACCATGGCTGAAGGTCAGATTTTCAAAGTTTTATTTTCCATCCTTTTGAAAATCTGAAGGTGAACGTATGACATTGGTCATAATTTGATTTTGAAAAAAGTGTGCCTCTGAAAAGATTGTGGTTATTGAAAAAGACCATTGTGCTTTGACCTTATCACACCATCCAGTGCATAACTGTGGGCAGATTTTATAGAGAACTCTGCACGCAAAAAAAAAAACATAGCAATGTTGACAAACGCAGGTTTTTAGTTGATTTCTGAAAAAAAGCACCTTTTCACCCTGACAGTTTTGTAGCAGCTTGTAGCAGCCGTACAATGTTGCAGATGTTGTGAGGAGAGAAAGCCAGACTAATTACAGTCAATCAAAAGCTTTGTTCATTTACAGGCCTGACTCAACGACACCTCGACAGTGGCATGACGTGTGTCAGAACAGACTTGAAATACTAAAGGAACTGTGAACTAAATCATGCAGTCTTTGTAACACGATGACTGTGGCCTTTCTAGATTTTAATGTGATCTAACTTTAGTGATGTTCTGCGTAGATAAAAGAGAAGAGTGAAAAAAAGAGAAAATTAAAATGAAAAACAATTAAGGCTTCAGGTAATGAAAAGAGTTAGTTTTAAGATACACACAGATGTGTTTTATAGTCTGAATGTTTCCCCAGATTCATTAAAATACAGGGACAGGCACGCTGAGCTGATCTCCGTTCCAAGGACAGCGCTACCATTAGGCAGTCACAACATTCATCAGTCAAATTAGGAATGTTTTATTCAGCATAGAGAGAAAATGGAAATTCACTCCTCTAAAGGTTATGTAAATAGCCAACAGTGTGCTCTCAGCACTGACAGAAATGCCCACTCATTTATTAACTGGTTAATTAGTTATTTTTTTTATTTTTTATATTTTGCTTCTAATGGTCTGACAGCTGTGCAGCATGGGGGTATCCCTGGAAGATCTCTTAAAGAAACATGGTGTACCTTTTGCTTAGGGCTGCAGCTTTTGTTTGCAGATTTTTGCCAAGGTAACAAATCAAGATGCTGTCTGTTCTGGGCCAGGCTTTTATAAATTAAACAAGTTAAAAAGTTTTGTTAATATTAGGGCCCTAACTTTTGAGAAAAATCAAATTCGAACGGATATTGAATATCATGCAATGTATTCGAATAGTGTTGTCACGGTACCAAAATTTCAGTATTCGGTACCGATACCAGTGAAAATCCACGGTTCTCGGTACCAATTTAGGTACCAAAGCAAAAATATGCTAATTAAAAAAAAAACTTTTTAGCACTAAAAATAAAACCAATGCGATTCTTTAAACTTATTTACAATTGTGTTTAAAGTTTTTCTACAAGTTATATAATTATGAAAAACAGTAAAAACAAGTTTCACCCAAATTTAATTTGTCTTTTCATTTATGAAATTTAAACACATTTTATTTCTGGTAAATAAAGGGGATTTTCTATTAAAATTAAAACATGTAAGAAATATTGTGATTTATTTCTTTAAAAAATAAAGTTTTATAATTTTTTTCAACAGTAGTAGCACTATCACATACATTTTACTAAATAATAGTAATATTTCTAGCACAATGCCTTTATGTAAAAATTAACTTTTAGGCCCAATGAATGCATATTTGTCATTTTAACTGAACTTAAAACTGGTGGTGATGCTTAAGATTTTTGGTCATTGATGGTTTCTGTAAAAAAATAGTAATAGATCATATTAATTAGTAATCATATTAATTATTATTAAAAGATAATACTACTACTAATTCTACTATCATACTAATGTATATCCAATGCACTATGGATTGATGAGCTGCTGGGTTCATGAATATTAATTACGTTGTCTGCGTTCGGTCAAACTGATTTGCTGAAATCAAAACAGGGACGGTACAAAATCAGCGCCAGCCAATAATATTGCCATTTGCGCATTAGCTCCGCCCACTACCGGAGAAACCGGTGTGTCTTCTGCTTGTTCAAAAATGAATATGAATAATTCTAAATGAACTCCATTACAGGAAAAGACAATAAAGAATCGTTTACATATAGCGTGTCGATTCAGCGTGGCAAGACTCTCGCTCTCTCTCTCTTTTGCATGTGTGAGAAACAGAAAAGATCGCTTGATGGAGAGAGAACTCTGAAGCTCAGATGCTAAAATTAATCCAAGCGTCATGCGCTTCAGTCTATGTAGTAAACAAACCCGCACGTCTCTGTCATTCATTAATTCACACAGAGACACGGATTCATATTTCAAGCAACATTTGCGGCTTAACATTTACAGATACTGGTCCATATGGAGATTTGATTTGATTAATTTATGCTAACTTTGACAAATTCTATGACTGTCCATATTAAAATGTAAGTTTCATTTTCATGACTGGATTTTGAGATTCCGTCCTCGTTTTCTGCTTCGCGGAAATCATAGCGCTGAACCGGGTTTGAACGGGACCTCGGTACTACCGGTACTTAAAGAAACCTGGTACCGTCATATTTAAAATTTTTTAGTACCGACTTGGTACCGAAGTACCGGGTCTTTTGACAACACTATATTCGAATATATTCGAATATCTATGTGCCCCCCCCCCCCCCACGCATGTATATAAAAAAACACCATAGCCTAATGGAGATTCAATCACAAATGTATTAACAGTGAGTCATAAACAGGACTAGCTGGATTATTATTTTTTTACTTAATGTTTGAAACAGCAGGTTATCAACTTAGAATATCAATTTATATGAAGTGCCACTATGCATATCCCACCACATCAGGCTAAATGAAAAAAAAAAATGATTCAGAACAGGCACAAACAATAACGTGACAACTTAAACAGCAGCAGGAGTAAGGCATATAGCCAAGCCTAATTCATTTCTTAATATTGTTTGCAAGAAACACCAGTCTATCAACTTGATCTGGATTAAGAAGACACGTTCGGAGCGCACAGACGTGCCTGGCTACTAGCTAGTATTCGCATGATTTGGTCATGGGCCTACGCTACAATACGTCTAAAGTGCCCTCTACTGGATAAGATGGCAAAGAATAAAATAAAAAAACAAACGGTCTAATCATAGACTGTAAAAAATGCGCTACACATGGCATTTTAAAAACCGGATATTTTATTTATAGTAGGGCTGGATGATTAATCGAAAAGTAATCGAAACCGAAATTTAGAACCTCTAACAGACTTAATTTTCCCATGTCGGTTATTTCGTTTTTTTAATCCTGTTAATACTTCCCCCTTAAAAGCATACTAGCGCGTGTGTAGCCACATGACTGCCCCGTCCAGTCAGTGGCATAAAAGCACAACATGGAGGTGAACGCCGGTTCAACAGCCTTGCCTTGCGTCTTTACTAAACTTTGTCAGTTGTATTTGTTTTATGGTTTGGACATTCAAGCGATTAGACGGTCTGATGTGTATTATTATTTCGAGATCCCGTTCGCGCAGCTGCATTGTGGCACGAAAACTCATATAAACAGCTGTGAAGATAGCGCGCACAGAGGAACGCAAAAACTAGTTGTCAGCGCTGTTCTGTGATTTATTACTAAAGTAGCTTAGAATCTCAAAACTTATTATAGCATATTTTTCTACTTTTGAAGGAACTAGGCTATTTACAACCCACAGCTTCACAATAACATAGAGACAGTAATACTAATTCACACACGCAATCACTCGTACTGGTACTGTGCAAATTTATCTTTATCTGATCTTTATTTATCTCTTACAATAAATAAATAATCTGTAAGAAATGTTACTAACATAGATCAAATAACTGCTGATAGTGAGCTATGATGTCAGATCGCACTTTCAATAGGAAAAAATATCCCACCTTTAATAGTCGATCTCAACCGACTGGCTGAGGCCAGTCTAAAAATACGCTCAGGACAGTTGACAGAAATCTGCTGCGTGTCGTCATGAAAGCGTATCATTTTCACGTGTTATTAAGCCTTGCCACTTGCCAATTTAACCATTCAAAAAACTTTAAAGCATTCAAACACAAGACGCGGAAAAGCTGAACTGAGCAGCTGGTTACTCACGCTGTGCTCGGTGCGCACGCGTCTCACGGTAACACTGAACTGAGCTCTCCTTTGCGGAATTGCTAATGCAACCTTTTCACACCACAGACTGAACACAATTAATCATTGCTTGGTAATTGGCCAACAAAGTATTGACTGTTGTCTGAAGTTTTGTTTGATAGAAAGATATGTAATGGATTACAATCAAAGTTATCTGAAATTATCAAGATGAATTTGTTCTGACAGTTTAACTCTGAGTTCTTGTCATATTTTATTACCATTTTCTAAACTATAGCAAATAAACTGATAATGTGAGAAATGTTGAAGGTGTCTGAATAAATTTTGGTTTTACTGTATGTTTAATTTTTACAGTGCTATTTTACATTTAATTATTCAGTTTCTGTACCTGGACACTTACAAACTTGAAAAAACCTAAACACTGTGTAAATAGCACAAACAAATAAACAGAACGAACATACAAATGAAACACTTTCAAACAGGACCCACTGTTACAACCTGTACTGGGGCCCTGCTAACTCCTGCTACGGCCCTGCTTACAGTACAAACCTTGTCAGTGAACAATGAGGGCAAAAAAACAAAACAGAAACAAAATAATCGTTCAATAATCGGAATCGAGGTAAAATGTTCAATTAATCGAGGTTTTGATTTTAGGCCATAATCGTCCAGCCCTAATTTATAGTTCGATTACGGATATTTCACGTCATGTTCGAATGCATATTCGAATATCGAATAAAAAGTGACAGCCCTAGTTAATATTGACATGAAACCTGACATGACTTGCTTTGATACAGCACATTTGAAAGCGTCAGTAGCTATGTTTCCATCACCTATTTTAATGCGCATTTCAAAGTATGGCATGAGAAATGAGTGATGGAAATGCCAAATTTCTAATAAGAATCCCTTAATTCGGAAAAAAAGTTTTTACGCTCACTTGAGGTGGTTTTTGACTTGTGCGAAAAAGGGATGCGAGTGATGCGAATAATGGGAGCTGGAAATGCATTTTGCGACGAAATTCCTCCAAAAAAAAAGTAATGTGACTTTGCGCTAATGCGATGGCAAATCCTGAATAACCAGCAGACCGATCTCATTCCACAGCGTCTGAAATGTTGTTATGGTCATTTGGAAATGCACAAGCTAAGTCTGTCAAAGTTTTTTTGTATAATTGCCTCCCAGAAATGTCTTACACGACTGCGTCCCTGAACAGCAGCACCCACATCTGAAAGCAATGAATGCACTGTGTTTCGTCTGCTCGCTCTGAGGCGGAAGTAATGTATTATATATGAAAATTATTATATTCTCCTACTCTTCTTAGTGATTTATTGTGCCAGTTTATCAAGAAGCTTTGATTTGGTTTTCTTTGACTCCTTGAATGGAAACAATGCTTGTTTGCAAATGTTTTATGCGATATTCCAGTTCTGTGCATAAGTTACATTCACAATGGATACCCGACTAGTGGAAGGGAGATTTTCAGTATATGACATTGCTGAATAAAGTCATATGGTTTTAGAATGTGTGAGTAAATGACATATTTCCTTTTAGTGAACTGTTCATTTAAATTCATTGTATTATGAAAAAAAAAAAACTGGTGTATGTATACGTAAATCTGGTACAGCATCAGGCTCATTTGCAGAATGTGTCTTCCTATTACTCTGCTTAACTATGCAGATGAGATGGTAGAATGCCTGTCAATGTGCCTTCAGCATTTATTAGTTACCCTAAGGTCTATAGAAAACCCCATCTATGATTATTCCATAATTGTACTCATCATAACAAACTGAAGCACATGTTCTTCTATGAAGATTTTTTTCTCAGACTTGCTACTGTAGTCCCTGACTAAAAAATACAACAACCTAGTGATCAAGTGCTTCAGTAGGAGCTGACAGTGGTGATGAAGATTGATACAGTAAGCTGTAGGAACACAGGTGTGAGTGATTGTCTACCCAGATGTAGCTTAGTTTGGTAGTCTGTAGTAAACCACCACTTCCAGAGGAGACAGTCTGTCTGATGCAGGGTGACAGGACCTTGCGTTCTTGTGCTGTTTTTCTTGTAAATTGTGGATGAGTTGCTCCACAGTTTAGATATCACATAGTTGTTGAAAAAATTTACTGTAGGTGTGTGTGTGTTAATAATAAATGAACAAAAACAATAAATAAACAAAAACAATTAGTATTAGAATGGTATAGCCTAGGGCCAATGTGTTGAATATTTACAGTGTTACTTGCTGGAGATTTATAAAATTATGCAGCATGTCAATAACACATTCATTTTAATGGGCTTTTAAAAAAAATATTTATAATATTATTTTATTTATAAAGTATTTATAGTAATTTTTGCAAGCATTTTATTTATATCATTATTCAAAGACTAACACATTTAAAAGTGTTAAGGCCAGATGTTTTCATAGTGTCAGAGCAAATATATAAATACTGAGATGCATAAATGTTGTCAAAAAGCAGAAAAGAGAGCATTCTGTCTCAAACCAGTTGACACTTATTTTGTCTGTTTGTTTCTATTTATTTTCAACAGTTTTCATCCTGCTGCTTTCAAGCCGTGTTCCTTTTTTAATGTTTTAAAAGTATTGTTTGTAACATTTGTACTTTTGGCACATAATGTACTGCATGCAACTGTACATTTTAAAATTCTGCAGGTGTTATGCAGATAGTTTTAAGTTAAAATGTTTATTTAGAAAAGGCACTCTGTTGAAGTGTTTGTAAACAAATAGAAGGGGAGTATTCATGTGGATTTTTTAGGTTAATCAAAATTTTTTTATGTGCTTTTCTTACTATATCCCTTGCACCTATATTCCATTTCTTCCTCTTGAAAACACCTAATTAGCTTCCTTACTGTAAAAATTCTACATTGGCGTTCAGTTCTCTAACAGTGACAGAAATTAATTGGTAGTGATTTTGATGTGCTAGCTAACAAAGCACATTGCCTGCTCATCAACTCAGTTGACCCCTTCTTTATTTTACAGTGACTCTCTTTGCTTCATACTTAATATTTTTCTTAGAAGTGTGATTGTACAAATCTGAGGCTATAAGTGCTAGGGGTGGGAATCTATGGGTATCTCACAATTTGATTCCGATAAAGAGGCCCACGATTTGATTCGATTACGATTAACGATGAGTGGTCAACTGATATATTGCCAAAGCCAATTTATCGGCCGATATTTGGAGTTTTTCTGCTTGACCAATGTGTTCGAGGTTGGATTTTGACGGCGCACAGGACTTTTACTTTGACAGTGCTGAGAGGGCCAGCGCCTGATCACACACAGTGCTCACTCTCTCTCTTGTTCATCGTCGTCATTAACAGTTCTGTCTAATATGGATAGAAGTCTGTCTTATAATCAGATAGAATGGTTAAACAAAGGAATTAATGTATACAGAAAATATTAAAACAATTCATTTTATATTAGGCTTATTAGTAATAGAAAACATTATAATACTTTCTCGTTTGCTGTCAACATTAAGCAAATATGCATTTATATAATTTAAACAAATCTTTGAATGACTAATGAATATATAATTTCACAAACCTTCCAAACTTAGTCGAATCCAGCTGTGAGATCTTGTGAAGCATGATCACGTGCTCTCTGTGTGACAGTCGGTCCGTGTTAAGTGAAACTTTAAACTTGTGATTTCAAATTATGATGTGCTTTATGCATTTGCCCACTGTCATTTTCACTGTGTGCTGTATGTAAAATGAGGGTTACCCTGGCTTTATTTGAAAAATATGATTCCCAGTGCACACAAACGTCCCAGAATGCTGAGTGCCCTGTTGGTAATAGTGTTTACTTTCTTTTTAGTTATATTTTTTATGAAATATTTATTTATTTGTGAAAAACACTTTTGTCATCTAAAGTATAATTATGTTTATTTTACACATTTATTTTTTAATCCATTGTCAAATGATTTCAAATTTATTAAGTATTAATAATAATATTTAAAAAAAAAACTATATTAGCTTTATATCGGCTATCGGCCCCCCTAGATATTGGCATTGGCTGTAAAAAAACACATATCGGTCGACCACTAGTTCTATTATTTTCCTCAACCGTAACAAGTTCTTATTACCATGCAACTGTCGCCTCATTGTAGACACAACACCATCCTCTCTTCTGGAGTAAATGTCAGTGGAGTCTTGGGGTCTTAAGCAGTGGTCACAGCAAGTGTTTCTCATGGTTGAGGCTAGAGAAATGAAAAGCTCAGCGGTTGCCAGATTGGCAAGCTTTATTAGTCGAGTCTTCGGTCTTTTTCTGTGGGTTTGGTAGGAAAATGGTGGCATTCTGTTCGCCACTTAATTCTCTTGACCAGCGGGACATTGAGAGGTCACTGCTGGACATCACCAAGCAATCAAAACCACATTTACTTGTCTAAACCCTGAAACACATCAACACCGGAGGGTGCCCCTAAAACTCATTTGCTTCGGGAGGGAAAGGGTAAGCTGGCGACTGGCGATGTGAAGTGACCAGTGAAGAACATTTTAGAGTTCAGCAGTGCTTTTCGGCTATGTTATTGAGATTTTGTGAGCTGATCCGTCTCTGACTTCTTGTCTGTAACTTAGTAGATGTGTTGTTCGTTTGCACACTTGATGTGGAGATTTGTGTCCTTCTGCTGGAATCTTTCCTTTCAGTCTCTGAGCATGTGTTTTCTGGGTGTGCATTGTTGTAATGATAATATTTGCCAGCTGCCACCCACCACAATTTAATAAGGTTTTAAATAAAACAAATAATCCTGTTTATTATATTGGTCTATTTAATTTTGCTCTCTTCAACTGTGTTTAGATATTCATCTCAAAATGTAAATTAATTTTTCATACTGTACACTGTATATCTTAATTTTTCAATTTTAGCTTTATAACTGACAAATGATCAAATGGTTTAATCAGTAGAAAAGCCTTTATTTTTAACTTTAGAGCTGATGTAGCCATTTGTAATTTAAATGTCCGGTGTCATAGTCAGTTATCCTGCTTGATATTGCATATTATTTTCATAATCATAAACTCACTGGTTTATAGTGGACATTTTATAATTATAGTTAATTTTATAATTATAGTTAATTTTATAATTATAGTTAATATTTAGTAATTGTAGTTTTATAATTAGATTATGGAAGACTGGCTAACACTTTTGATTGTTTTGAGTCACTCATAAAACACGCTCCTTTTTTTCTCTTGACCAGACTCTTGTAAGCTAAAGTTGTTTAGCCTGAACTGTGTTTATTTTTTATTTAATAAATTAAATTAAATGGGCAGGCCTACATCTGAATTTATTTGAAATATTTTATTTGAATTACATTTGTTTCTTGTCAACTATGAGGTACATACAAGTTTATTATTTTTGTATTTATTTTTTATTTGTTTGTTAACAGTGGCTTTATGTATTCATATGCGCTGCTTGTATGCCAACAATCACATCCTGGTGAGAAGTGAATAATATTTTACAACCAAAAAAAGCAGACTCCTTTTTTTTTTTTTTTTTTGCAAATGTCTGCTGTCCCCTGGCAACTGCTATAGAGGTAAACATTCATTATTGTGGAAAACTGCTTTGCATTTTTTCTTTTTATTTAATTCTTCTACCTCACTTGCTATCTACAGTTTGTTTTTCTGTTATGCACCTCCTTACAATGTAGAAACATGGCCAGAGAAGAATGAAAGTAATGGATGCCTGAATGGTGTTTCTATTTTTTGTACCCTCCTGGTTTTCACCCACACAGCCTTGTTATTGGCATGTTGCAACTTGCAACATACAGCATACATACATTTTCTGTCATTATGGTTTCTTTTTTCTTCCTTACAATCTTTTACTTTATTCAGTATTACTGACATAGCTGAATTTTTTCTTTTTTTAAATGCTTTGTCTTGTTTGTACATTCAAATGATGCACGGAGCTATTTGAGGGTCGAATCCCTATTACAGTGGCCTGTGTCTTTTCTCATGCTTAGAATCCACCTTCTACATCACCTTGAGTCTTTCACGTGTATGTCTGTGCTGAAACACCTTTTCTTGCCCCCAGGATAGTCCATTTTATGCAGCTAATCATACATTACTGCGCTAATTATCTCTTGCCATTGACCTGCCTTTGAAAGGGTTGCATATGGGACACGTGCAGCACTCGAAGGAGCCTAAGGAGAGGTTGAAGGGGAGCTATCCACTCCAAAATTCTTTCTGCTCTTAAGTTAATTCCCGTCCTTGACTGACTCTTACTTATGAACTCCTGGTTTTTTTATATAAGGTGTTCGGGACATCTTTCCTTTTTGTGTTTCACAGAGAAATGGTCATTTTTTTTTTTATGAGGGAGAGGATGATGGTAAATGTCAGCCCTATTACAGATCCTCTGCCAATAACCCACAAATTCCACTTCTCCATTTGTCGACGGTTGACCCCAGCAGATTGCAGACAGGAATTAGGCACTATCTGCTGTGAGCCTGCCGTAAAAGTGATGGTGAGATTTTGCTATAATCTCTTAATTCCCTTAGATAGACACATCTGTGCCACGGCTGAATGTGACACAAGATTCATATTCTTTATTTTATCTCTTTTATTTATGGCTGTATCAAAGCACTTGACATTTACACACCTTTTAAGTGTAGCTCACACCTTGCCTCTTAAGTTATGGCTTAATCTAAATTTCTTGAAGTTCAGAGAGCTTGCATAGAGCTTTTCTTAGAAAGGAGAGGAACCTGAGAGGGTGTATTGAATTAAACAGATAGGATTTCATGTTTTGGATTAAATCACAGGCATAAGAACATTTGTAAGAGAATCGTGCCCTGTTAATTTTCCCCTTGTGTGTTATAAAAAGTACTTTGAGAACCTCAATTACTCAACCTGAAACAGATACAATGGATACTACTAATGGTAAAAGTTAAAGAACATCTAATGTTTTTACAGTTATACACATTTTCATTTAATACGCTGATATATTTTAGGCTACTTCTTATGGAAAACTTTGAAGCATTAAATCTGAAGGTTTAAAGGTTATGAAAGATGTGTGAGCTCATTTTAGATTAGCACTGATTTAAATGCAGATAATTTGTGCAGAAACCTAGTTTGTTTTGGTTTATAATGAATCAGTAAAAAGTGTATTTGAGCTAAGCATTTATTTCTATTATTGATGTTTTTTATCAAATTTTTAATAATAGGTTTGACTTATTGGGTCTCACAGAGAGTTTTCATTGTTTAAAAACTCAGAAACATCAGCACACCTGTTTTTAATGCTGCTATTAATGTGTTAATGAGAACTCTGCATATTATTGCAGCCTTCTTTTCTTTCTACCTATCCTCTTCAAGCTCTCTTAGTTATTTTAATACTTCAATAAGTACTGTTGAACTGTCTTTGAACAACAGGAAAAAAGATAAAGCGATACATTAATAATTATGTCGCTCTAGTTTTTAATCTTGAAAGGCTGCACCTGATTGATTTACAAATGAGTGTTTTTCAGTTTCTTTAGTAAATAATGCAAGCCCCTGAACCAATTCAATTCAGTGCTGAAGGTGCCAATTTCAGCTTTGAACACTTCCAGCTATGTTTTTTTCTGAAAGACAGCTAAAACCAGTTTTTGGTTGTGCACCTGTTTACCACATCATGCTGCTGAAAAATCATTTCCGTTCTTACTGACTAATTGCGCATCTTGTGGTTGTCTGCCTTTTTTAGGAATAATTTCCAAAGAAAAGTATTATAATAGCTCAAATGTTCCTTTATGGAAAATGGATGCTTTACTGTGATAACGTACCCCCTGTGGATTTCAGGAGATAATTGCCAGATAAATGTGAATTCTATTGTCGACAAAAGCTTTTTTGAAAATTGCAGGTGCTCAGTGAAATAAGACAGACATGATATTAAATCAGATCAGACCCTTTCCCCTATCTTCACCTTAACTCTTCTGAAATGTAGTGTGCTGCTCTCCAACTACAACCGAAGAGAAAAAAGTTTTTTTTCCTTTCTTTTTAAGTTGTTCAATTTGCAGTTGTATCTTTGGCTTACTTCCTCTCCGTCCCCTGACGCTTTAACTTCCATAAGCACAGTTCTGTAATTCCCTCCAAGGTTTCACAAGGCCATGATAGCCTTTCCACAATCTACTCTCAATTTAGTTTTTGTCATTGCTGAAAGGCTGTGTTTGCAAACCAATTATTTTATTGGAGAAAGAAAGAACACCTTTTTTGATTTGCATTTCAGTGCATGTGATAAATTCTTTATCTCATAATTACACTGTAGGTTTGGTAATGGACCAGTTTTTAATGAACCAGGCTTTTGCATGACAATGAGCTGTGATGGTGACAATGGAGGTATGGCTGTCAAATAGAGAAAGAGGGCATAAGCAATTAAAGGTGCAATCGTGAGGCCCATTTTAACTGACCAAACTCGTCTATAGCTCTGTGACCTGATCATCTTTTTTATTATTATTATTAATTATTTGTATTGTGTCAGGGCTCAACAATAAATTTTTTTATTTTTTTTTACTGGCCCAGTCATGCCACTGGTTCAGATTTTAACTTGCCCTGCCAACATTTTCACTGGCCCTGCCACAAAAAAATACAATTGTTGCTGCTATCATTTGGATCTACATTATCAAATAATCTACGTAAATTTCCACATCTACGTTATAACAAATAAGTTTATATGACACCAACATTTTAGATACCAGTTAAATTTTACAATTCTCGATCTCAATTTCAATACCACAGCAAAAACCACTAGCCCGACAAATATAAAGTTCCCACATTATAAAAGACAAGTGTACAGTCAGTAAATAAGAACAAATAAAGTAATAGCACAATTAAATATATAGCACAAAGATAGAAATTAAATGATTATTTAGGTTTTTATGTTTGTAGATGTTCAGGACAGTACAGAACAAAAAAACATGTGCAATTTTTTATTTATATTACACTGTATAATTTCAAAATCTGAAGCAAAAACAGAATAGTCTGTCCGAAACAGACACCGAAAATGCGGAATGCACTTGGCTGAAAACCGAAGCTGAAGCCAAAAATGCTTTTTAATGATTATTTATTGTTTTACTAAATAATACAAAGTAATTTTGTAAGACTTTTTAATTTAACTAAATTTTAATGATACTGAATAAAAAACAAACAGAAAAACTAACATACGTTTTACTGAAAGTAGCAATAAAATTGATTGGACAGAATTTATATTAATATTAGTAACACATTACAATAAGGTTCATTAGTTAACATTAGTTAACTTTTAGTTAACATGAACAAATAAACAATAATTCTTAAGCATTTATTAATCTTAGTTCATTTTAATTTCAACATTTACTATTAAAATCAACAGTTGTGCTTGTTAACAGTTAATGCACTCTAAATTAACACGAAATAACATTAGGAAAGATTAATAAATACAGTAATGTATTGTTCATTTTAGTTAATAGGCTACATTAACACTAACTAATGGAACCTTATTGTAAAGTGTTACCTTAATATTAAATATCAATACATAATTTTTATTCTGTTCCATGCAACAGAATCAGATATAACTTTTTTTAAAATTATCCAAATAATATATAATCCTCAAAGCTATTATTATCAGAGCATGAGACCAGAGCAGAGCATCACGAGAGAGTAGTCATTTTACCAGTATTGCCATGTTATAGCAAAGTAGCCCTATTGCAGACAGGAACAAATATACTACAAAGAAATATCCTGTTAGCGTGTCATTTGAGCAGACTTTGCTTTTCTAGTGAGTATGAGCAGTACACTAGTGGACCGCACATTCATAAAGTGCGATATTGAGTGGAGCGTCACACAGCACAGTGATGAGGAGAGTGAAACCTGTGAAACCTGCTGGGCGGTATTTTTCAGTGGCTGAAAATTCAGTGCATCCCTACTAAATTTAGCGTTGTGCAATTATGGTACACAAAACAGAAACAGCAGACGGGCTGATGGAGATGCAGTGTCACACACTGACAGCAGGTGGTGCATATGGAACAGTAATACAGCGTTTCCACTGTTACTGCTGTAAACACAGCAGCTGCAGTGTATTAATACTAATTTAAATCCATTATACAGCAAGACAAAAAGAAAACACCATGTAAACTTTTCTGAAAACAGTCAGTTCCCCTCAAAAAAACATTCATATAAAATAGCATTTTTAAATTTTCTTCCTATATTTTTCATAGCTCAAACCTGGCGAGATGGTCCTCACTGAAGAACACATGATCCAGGGGGTGAGGTTGGATCCAGATCCAACTCCTCCCGCCTTACATATCCCTAAACCTGCCGGTCTCCAACCACTAGATCAAACTAGGATCCAACCTCGCACCCTGGATCTTGTGCTCTGCAGTGAGGGGCTACTGAACCCAGCAGAGGCCTCTCACAATATGGGCTTTTACCCATCACCTTTGTCTGCGGTGTTGTGCTTTTTTTCAGGTTTGCTCACATGTAGAAATTCAAATTGCTGTAGGAGATTTTGTCTCTTAGTCTAATGATTTGCTCATTCTATCAAATAACATATGTGTCTGCATTCTATCTCAATTATCACGAAACCCAGTATACACATCAAAAACACAACTCAGATCACAGAGTCCTGCATTTTTCAGTTGTTTACATTGTTGAATGCTGCACTGAAATGACATTGTTGTTGGCCGGCTTATGTCACTTCATAAGGTGGTGTTGGCGCAGTGGATAAGACACATGCCTTTGGTGTGAGAGACCCGGGTTCAAATCCATTGTAAGACACCAGTGTGTCCCTTAGCAAGACACTTAACCCCTAGTTGCTCCAGAGGCATTCGACCTCTTACATATTATATAGCAATTGTAAGTCGCTTTGGATAAAAGAGGAAAATGACTCTGGGTGAAAATGTAGTTCTCAGTAACTGTCATGATTAGTAGTTTCTATAGCATAGGCCCTAGAACTATGTGGTGAAAAAGCCCCTAATACACAGATGGTCAGGTTTAGTTGACTTGGACGTCATGTTCCTGTCACACCCAGGGGCTGGCTATGCTTTAACTAAGCCACACCCCTTCTCAACTTCCACCTCGAGGAGGTCCCCAAACCCGACCCAATGGTCAAACAACACGAGAACAAGTAAGTGATAAAACAATCTTTATTTAAATATCTAAAAATAGCTTGGGGAATAGGGAAAGGGCAATTAAAACTAAACTCTGACTCGGCCCTCCAGATGGGCTATGGCCGGGAAGAGGTCAGGGAGCAAGGGGGCCACGGGGATCCGGGGCGTGGGACTCGGGCCCCGGCCTGAGTCTTAGGTATCCGTAGCGCCCTCCTTCTTCCTCCTCTTCGCTGAATACAGCTCACGGTAAGTACTGGTTCACACAGTTCGTTCTCGAGGTGCTCACTCTCTTTCTCTTCCTCCACAGGCAACGGGCTCTTTCTCTTTCTCCACAGGCAACGGCTGGGACACACAGGCACAGTTAATTCAGCTTGGTTTTGCTCTCACCTCTTCGCTGATTACAGCTCACAGTAAGTACTGGTTCACACAGTTCGTTCCTTGGGTGCTCACTCGCTTTCTCTTTCTCCACAGGCAACGGCTGGGACACACAGGCACAGTTAGTTCAGCTTGGTTCTGCTCTCACCTCTTCGCTGATTACAGCTCACAGTAAGTACTGGTTCACACAGTTCGTTCCTTGGGTGCTCACTCGCTTTCTCTTTCTCCACAGGCAGCGGCGTAAGTACAGGTTTCCTCAGTCTCTCCTCGTGTTACCCACTCTCTCTCCTTTTCTCTCCACAGGTATCAACTTGGGCACAATAGCACAGTTAGTTTGCTTTGAATGGCTCTCACCTCTGGGCTGGACACAGCGTACTGTAAGTACAGGGTTCGCTCTATTCCTCCTCGTGTTATTCACTCTCTCTCTCCTTTTCTCTCCACAGGTATCAACTTGGGCACAATAGCACAGTTAGTTTGCTTTGAATGGCTCTCACCTCTGGGCTGGACACAGCGTACTGTAAGTACAGGGTTCGCTCTATTCCTCCTCGTGTTATTCCCTCTCTCTCCTTTTCTCTCCACAGATATCAACTTGGGCACAATAGCACCGTTAGTTTGCTTTGAATGGCTCTCACCTCTGGGCTGAACACAGCGCACTGTAAGTACAGGTTTCCTCTGTTTCTCCTTGTGTTACTCACTCTCTTTCCTTTCCTCTCCACAGGTATCAACTTGGACACAAAACACAGTTACTCTGCTTTGGATGGCTTTCACCTCTGGGCTGGACACAGCGTACCGTGCTATCTCCGGAGATCTGAAGCACGCTCACAACATATACTGTACTGAACTAGGCTAGGACCAGCAATCTCCTTGTCCTCCCACGCCGAAGTGCGTGAAGGCGGGGGTTTATCTGACAGGACACACGGCAATACTCAGCAGCCCACAGCAATATACAGCACCACGTCAAAATTATAGGTTTTCACAGCACGAAGACTCACCCACCACACTCAGTGTACGGAAAGGACACCCGTCTTCCTTCACTTCGCTTGGTTCGGATCTGGCGATGGAATATGCGGCCTAGCTAGTGATGTCGTCGTTGTGACGACTTCAATAAGTATTCCTTCGGCTCTCCCACCACACTATATTAGGGGTAGGGCCGCCCTCCTCCTCCTGGAGAGATCTACACAACGCCAGGTCAATATACAGGGCACTTTCGACTGGCTCTTAGTACTCACATCAATGCCACTTCCAATCCCCTTTTTCACGTCGTCTCAGTTCGCCGTATAATCTGTTCACTTCTCAACCTTTAAGGTTCGCGATGTCTTCACAATCATACAATTCCAGCCTGAGGGAGAGAGAGAGTTAGACAGCTACCAGCAGCGTACCAAGACGGGCACAACCCAGTGCTTCACACACACCAAAAAGAGCTTCCCAGACTGGGAAATAACTTGGCCTTAAGTACTGCCTTGTCCAGCGTATCCTCCAATCACCAACCGCTGTCCCTAACTAGGCACAGGTGCATCGAATTCCCTGATTTTCCTTCTTACGGCGCTACCGGAAGTTCCGGTGTTCTGTTTTTCCGGTCCGGGCGGAAACGCTTCCGGGCGGAACCAAACTTCCCGAATTTTGGTTCCGCCCCTAAAGATCGTCACCTTGTGACATCCTCCCCCGCCAATCCGTTCTAGTCCCTAGAACGTCCTCGGGCTGTCCACTCCCCATAGCGGGCAGGGGGTCGGCCTCGGTTCTCTCGCCGGGATCGTCTCACTGGTGAATCGGGCTCAGCTTGTTCAGGGGCTGCTTCTGGTTCTCTCGGGGCGATCGGGGGTGGTGCCACCACGGGTCTCCCTGGTACCACAGCCCAACCTTCAATCCAGGGGGCCGCTGGTACAGGTTCCGTGGGGACTTCTTCCACGGCTTCAGGGTAGTTAGGGCATGGGCGAATCATGTTCCGGTGCACCACACGGTCGGGGCCTGACTTCCCTTCTGGCCGGATGGTATAGACCGGCTGCCCCGGCCTCTGCTGCCGGCAGACTACATAAGGGGTGGCCTCCCAACGGTCACTCAGTTTCCCCTTCCCCTGCCGCCGATTATCTCTCACCAACACCCTCTCTCCTGGCAGTAGAGGGGCTTCTCTAGCAGTCCGATCATACAACCGCTTACTTTTCTCTCCTGCCGTCTGTATCCTTTTCGACACCTGCTCGTAGGCGAAATGCAAGCGCTGGTGATGGCGCCCCACCCACTCCGTTACACTTGCTTCCTCTTGGTCGGCTATCACTCCTAGGACCAGGTCAGTAGGCATTCGTATGTGTCTGCCAAACATCAGGTAAGTGGGAGCGTAACCCGTAGTACTATGTATACTGTTGTTATAGGCCTGTAGGAGGTTTGGCAAGGCACTCACCCAATCGTCCTGCCGTTGTTGGTCCAAGGTCCCCAGCAGCCCCAATAGGGTCTGATTGAATCTCTCACAGCCGCCGTTCCCCTGAGGATGATACGAAGTGGTGTGAGTTTTCGTGCAACCGTACAACTGGCATAGTTCTCTAATTACCCTGGACTCAAAGTTGGCTCCTTGATCGGAGTGCAGAAACTCCGGGCATCCGAACGTCTGGAAGACGGCCCGCCATAAAACTGTAGCGGTGGTGGTTGCAGTCTGGTCGAGGGTGGGGATAGCCCAAGCGTACTTTGTGAACAAATCCGTTATTACCAAGATGTTCTGGTAGCGATCTCGTGGTCGGCCCAGTGTCAAGAAGTCCATAGCCATGATATGAAGGGGGGCCTTCGCATGGATGGGTACCATTGGCGCTCGGACCTCCCGTCTGGACTTAAACAATATGCATCTCGGGCAAGCTTGAATTAGGGCGTGCACCGATGCCTCTAGCCCGGGCCAAAAGAAGAATCTCCTAAGCAGGGACACGGTCCTCTCCTGTCCCTGATGCCCCAACTGGTTGTGGTACGCCGAAACTAAAGCCGTTACCTCATCTGCGGGTACCACGATCTGGCGTACTTCTTCGCCCAACTTCGGGTCACTGACCCTTCTGCACAAAACGCCATCTCTCAGCTCCAGCCTGTCCCATTGCCCCAGCAGCCTCCTCCCAGTATCCGTCTGGGCTAACCTCTCCGCTGGCGTCAGCCGTCGGCCCTGTTCCAGCCATTCTCTTACCAGCCGCACATCTTGATCCCTGGCCTGTCTCTCCCTCCACCGACGGGGATCCCATCCCCAGTTCTCAGGCACGGCCTCTTGTCTGCTGCCTGGTGCCTCTACTGCTCCTACCATATAGCCCTCCTCCGGGCTGGCCCCTCCGGGGCTTTCCGCTTCGGGCAGCCTTGAGAGGACGTCCGCGTTCGTGTGTTCACGCCCTGGTCGGTACTGTAGTTGATAGTCAAAGTTGGCCAGTTGGGCCACCCACCGCTGCTCCACGGCTCCCAGCTTCGCCGTCTGTAAGTGTACTAATGGGTTATTGTCTGTAATGATCGTCACCTTGGCACCCCAGAGGTAGTCTTTAAATTTCTCACTTAGGGCCCACTTCAACGCCAGCAGCTCCAATTTGAAAGAACTATAGTTCGCATCGTTCCTCTCGGCTGGGTGGAGGCTCCGGCTGGCGTACGCGATGACCCTCTCAACTCCGTCCTGCCGTTGAGCCAACACCGCTCCCAGCCCGAGATTGCTGGCATCTGTATACAAAAGGAATGGTTTTGTGAAATCTGCGTATGCCAAGATAGGGGCCTGTAGCAGCTCCTGCTTCAATGTCTGGAACGCCGACTCACAATTTGCATCCCAGTCTACGTTGGGCGACCCCCGGCCCCGGTTACGACCTGTGCCAACCAGCAACTGATTAAGGGGTTTAGCAATTTTTGAAAAGTCCTTTATGAAACGCCTATAGTATCCCACAAATCCTAAAAAGGATCGCACTTGCCTCACTGTCCTCGGGGCCTTCCAGTCCTTCACGGCCGATACCTTTCCAGGATCGACGGACACTCCAGCCGCACTGACCACGTGGCCCAGAAAGTTGACTTCTCTCCGTAGTAAGTGACACTTATTGGGCTGTAGTTTCAATCCGTACTTCTCCATGGCCCGAAAGACTTCCTCGAGGTGCCTCAGGTGTGAATCAAAATCTGGGGAGTAGACAATCACATCATCCAGGTAAACTAATACTGACTCCATTAACTGACCTCCCAAGCACCGCTGCATCAGCCGCTGGAAGGTGGCCGGAGCGTTACAGAGCCCGAAAGGCATCCGGTCCCATTCAAATAGTCCAAACGGGGTTGTAAAGGCAGTCTTCTCCCGGTCTGCTTCGGCCACCTGCACCTGCCAGTAGCCACTGGCCAAATCTAGGGTAGAGTACCATGCCGACTGCGTGAGGCTGGCAAGCGAATCTTCGATCCGTGGCAAAGGGAAAGCGTCTTTCTTAGTCACGAGGTTCAGCTTACGGTAGTCCACGCAGAATCTCCAAGCCCCCGTCTTCTTTTGCACCAGCACTATGGGGGCCGCCCACGGGCTGCTGCTTTCCCTAACAACTCCTTGCTTCAGCATGCCTTGCAGGAGTGTACGTACCTCGGTATACAAAGTGGGCGGAATTGGGCGATACCTCTCCCGGCTGGGCCCTGCATCCCCGGTAGATATATGATGTTGTACCACCTGGGTGCATCCGTAGTCTTCGTCGTGGGTGGCGAACACATGCTGCCATCTCCGAAGGAGGGCCTGTAACTTCTGTGTCTGTGCTTGCTCTAAATCCTCCCCTTGTAACGACTCACCCGCCAGGTGGCTCGGCACACTCCTCTCCATACCACCCCATGGGGTGTCTACTTGTGTCAGGGCCACCTCGATGACAGTGGGGCACACCTGACGAAAACTAATATCCCTCTCTTCCCTTACTTGGTGGGATGTAACCGTTGTCAGACGGGCTAATCGTTGGTGCCGATGTAGTTGCACCGCGTATGGATGTACATTCCGTATCCTCACGGGGACTCTCCCCCGCCGGACCGTCGATAATCCTCGTGCCACTTCCACTTGTGGACAATCCACATGGGGCTCCACCAGCACCCACTCTTCTGGGCCCGCTCTTCGGGGCGGTACTCGCGCCCACACAACAGCCTCACTTTTTGCGGGGACAGACAAAGCAAAACGACACATCACTCTTCCTACCTCTTCCTGTTCCCTGCGGACTTGGCTCATTTGCACCCTTCGACAGTCAGCTACCACACACTCCCACTTGGGCCTCTCTGCAGGTGGTATCTTCGATACGGGCCTAGCCCGAAATAGCTCTTCCCAGCAATCAGCGAGGACATTCATGCCCAACAGGGCTCGATGTGCACCCAGACAATGATTTGCACGATAATCACACCTTTCTGGGGGACCATCACTCCGTGAACCTCTAGGTCCGTCAATCGGTAGCCAATATATGGGATGTCGAGGCCGTTTGCGCCCTTCAGAGTAAGCCAGGGGGCCTCCGCCCCTGGTGCCCCTTGTTTCCCAAACACTTCTTCGGATAAACTCTCAGCAAACAACGTCACTTGGGAGCCTGTGTCTACCAGGCATTGAATCTCCTTGCCGCACACTCTCACCTTCGCCACGGGGCTACGCCCAATCATCTGGCTCCTAGAGCCATATCCTCTTCCAGGGTCTTCTCGAGGGGTCCCGGCCACACGACCCACAGTGGCCGGCCGACCTAAAAACCCCCTTCTGACGCCCTGCGGGGCCCACACTGACGGCTATAGTGACCTGGTTTGCCACAGCGATTACAGATGGGTCGCCCTTGCTCGTCCCATTCGAAACGGGGCCGGTTAAAGTGGTTCGGGCGCCTGAACGGCTCTCGGCCTCCCTCTGAGTACACTCGGTCTCGGGGCGCCGGCCGTGGTTCCTCCCGCGCCCGTCCTTGGCGCAATTCTCCTACGAGGGCTTTAGACAGTTCAGACATCTGATCGCGGACATCTTTCAAAAGTTCAGCCTTCAGTGCTTGCTTCCAGTCAGGGCCTCCGGGTTGTGCTGGTGCTACTTCACTGACAACCGCACACACTGGGGAACCACTCACCTCAGTCTCATCACCTTCCAGGGCCAGTGCCTCTTTCTTCAGATCTTCGAACGTAAGACCCGGGTCCCTTCGAAACTGGATACGTAGGCTCTGTCTCACCGGACCCTCCTTCAACCCCAGAAGAAACTGGTCCCGCAATAGAGTCTCTCCATCTCCCAACCCGTGGTCCCGACGGGTCTGTAGTCGGGCGAATTGCTCTCGCAACCTCAGGGCGAAAGCTCTAATCGGTTGGCGGGGGCCCTGCTTACAATTGAAGAACTGGGAGCGAAGGACAGCTACGGGGGTGTGGTCACCATACTGTTCAGTGAGGAACTGGAACACGGTTTGGGCGTTGGCTCTAACGGCTTCGGGGGCGGCATGCACCTCTCGCCGCGCTTCTCCATCCAGGGAGTTTAACACAAATTGAAGCCGCTGGGCTGCACTAAGGCCCTGTAGGTCGGCCAAGTACTCTAGTTGAGCCTTCCATTCAGACAATCGTACCTCGGATTCTGTCCCCCCATATTTTTGAATCCAGGGGCTCCCCATAAAAACGGGCATGGCACGGGGTTGGGCTGAAAGCCCCGCGTTGTCGGTCATTGGACGACCTTGGTTACTCAACTCGAGGTGGAAATCCTGCCGACTACGCCAAATCTGTCACACCCAGGGGCTGGCTATGCTTTAACTAAGCCACACCCCTTCTCAACTTCCACCTCGAGGAGGTCCCCAAACCCGACCCAATGGTCAAACAACACGAGAACAAGTAAGTGATAAAACAATCTTTATTTAAATATCTAAAAATAGCTTGGGGAATAGGGAAAGGGCAATTAAAACTAAACTCTGACTCGGCCCTCCAGATGGGCTATGGCCGGGAAGAGGTCAGGGAGCAAGGGGGCCACGGGGATCCGGGGCGTGGGACTCGGGCCCCGGCCTGAGTCTTAGGTATCCGTAGCGCCCTCCTTCTTCCTCCTCTTCGCTGAATACAGCTCACGGTAAGTACTGGTTCACACAGTTCGTTCTCGAGGTGCTCACTCTCTTTCTCTTCCTCCACAGGCAACGGGCTCTTTCTCTTTCTCCACAGGCAACGGCTGGGACACACAGGCACAGTTAATTCAGCTTGGTTTTGCTCTCACCTCTTCGCTGATTACAGCTCACAGTAAGTACTGGTTCACACAGTTCGTTCCTTGGGTGCTCACTCGCTTTCTCTTTCTCCACAGGCAACGGCTGGGACACACAGGCACAGTTAGTTCAGCTTGGTTCTGCTCTCACCTCTTCGCTGATTACAGCTCACAGTAAGTACTGGTTCACACAGTTCGTTCCTTGGGTGCTCACTCGCTTTCTCTTTCTCCACAGGCAGCGGCGTAAGTACAGGTTTCCTCAGTCTCTCCTCGTGTTACCCACTCTCTCTCCTTTTCTCTCCACAGGTATCAACTTGGGCACAATAGCACAGTTAGTTTGCTTTGAATGGCTCTCACCTCTGGGCTGGACACAGCGTACTGTAAGTACAGGGTTCGCTCTATTCCTCCTCGTGTTATTCACTCTCTCTCTCCTTTTCTCTCCACAGGTATCAACTTGGGCACAATAGCACAGTTAGTTTGCTTTGAATGGCTCTCACCTCTGGGCTGGACACAGCGTACTGTAAGTACAGGGTTCGCTCTATTCCTCCTCGTGTTATTCCCTCTCTCTCCTTTTCTCTCCACAGATATCAACTTGGGCACAATAGCACCGTTAGTTTGCTTTGAATGGCTCTCACCTCTGGGCTGAACACAGCGCACTGTAAGTACAGGTTTCCTCTGTTTCTCCTTGTGTTACTCACTCTCTTTCCTTTCCTCTCCACAGGTATCAACTTGGACACAAAACACAGTTACTCTGCTTTGGATGGCTTTCACCTCTGGGCTGGACACAGCGTACCGTGCTATCTCCGGAGATCTGAAGCACGCTCACAACATATACTGTACTGAACTAGGCTAGGACCAGCAATCTCCTTGTCCTCCCACGCCGAAGTGCGTGAAGGCGGGGGTTTATCTGACAGGACACACGGCAATACTCAGCAGCCCACAGCAATATACAGCACCACGTCAAAATTATAGGTTTTCACAGCACGAAGACTCACCCACCACACTCAGTGTACGGAAAGGACACCCGTCTTCCTTCACTTCGCTTGGTTCGGATCTGGCGATGGAATATGCGGCCTAGCTAGTGATGTCGTCGTTGTGACGACTTCAATAAGTATTCCTTCGGCTCTCCCACCACACTATATTAGGGGTAGGGCCGCCCTCCTCCTCCTGGAGAGATCTACACAACGCCAGGTCAATATACAGGGCACTTTCGACTGGCTCTTAGTACTCACATCAATGCCACTTCCAATCCCCTTTTTCACGTCGTCTCAGTTCGCCGTATAATCTGTTCACTTCTCAACCTTTAAGGTTCGCGATGTCTTCACAATCATACAATTCCAGCCTGAGGGAGAGAGAGAGTTAGACAGCTACCAGCAGCGTACCAAGACGGGCACAACCCAGTGCTTCACACACACCAAAAAGAGCTTCCCAGACTGGGAAATAACTTGGCCTTAAGTACTGCCTTGTCCAGCGTATCCTCCAATCACCAACCGCTGTCCCTAACTAGGCACAGGTGCATCGAATTCCCTGATTTTCCTTCTTACGGCGCTACCGGAAGTTCCGGTGTTCTGTTTTTCCGGTCCGGGCGGAAACGCTTCCGGGCGGAACCAAACTTCCCGAATTTTGGTTCCGCCCCTAAAGATCGTCACCTTGTGACATTCCCATGTTGTTTCCTCCTCATGCTTCTTTCTAAGGTGAGCATAAAGATGCAGAATTATCTCTCATGCTGTGTTCACACCAAACGCGAATAGAGCGTCAAATTCGCGTCTACCGCGTCTAGTTTGCCGCTTGAACATTTTGAATGATTTCGCGCGTCAAGAGCGAAATAGAGTGGATTTCGCTTCAGACGCGTGTCAATTTCGCTTCAAACTTTTGCTTTCTACACGCGTCTGAGGCGAAATCCGCTTCTTGTGGGAGGGGCAAGTGCTAGCGGTTGTCTGTTTGCAAGATGGCTGATGTTGATCGAGCGCTCGGGTCTTTTCCACTTTTTCCTGCACACGTCCTCTGAATAAACGCATTATCTTGTTAGCGAAAAGTAGCTGTAGGCTATATAAGTGGGGAAATAGTTGTAAAAAACAGCGGGAAGGCCGCGGTTCGATAAACGTGTTCGATAAACAACACTCTTTCAAGCGAGGTCCTTTTTATTCCTGAAATATGAACTTGTGTGTGATATTTGTGTCATAAAGCTACAGTTGACTGCTCACTGACAACATCAGTCTTTCCTCCATGTTGATTGAGTGACTCCTAAGCAGGCTCCTGATTGGTTAACGCGGCGCAAATTGACGCCAAAGTTAAAAATTTTCAACTCGGGCAGCAGACGCGAATTCACGTCAAAAACATAAATGCACAAAAGCACAATTCCCGGCAGACGCTCAATTCGCGTCATTCGCGCAAACTAGACGCGCAAATGAGGCGAATTCGCGTCTTCCGCGCTAAACGCCTCATTCGCGCCGCGAGACCTCCAGGCACGCGTAAACGCGCCTTTGCATTGAATTAACATTAAAATCATTCGCGCCAGACGCTCTATTCGCGTTTGGTGTGAACACAGCATCACTGCTTGCTCACTATAATGAGAGGTAATAGGTAAAAAAAAAAAACGCTGGTGGCCTACAGTGGTGGAAGATGAGCTAGGGATTTCCGTATACATGTCTGAGAATATCTCAGCCTTTTGAGAAGCATACATTTGTGCATGTACTGGCAAACTGTCAGACTTTTTTGAGGGGTGGGAGAGTTTTTTTTTGTTTGTTAGTTTTGATGCCCCTGTATGGATGTATTGCAGACTCTGAGAAGCATCCAGACTGACTTTCGTATGCTCACTTTCTAAATTGGATTTTGAAGGATGTAGGCGTCTATTGGAAAGTGGTGCGTTTGTCTGGTGTGCTTGTTTTGGATATTCAAATCCATGTACTGCTGTTTTGAGAGCTGTGTAATTATCAGCATCTGTATAAGACAAAATCCACATATATTTTTAGTAACAGAAATATCGTTTTTGTATTTTGCCCTCACTTTTAGGTCATCAGTTTGGTGGTGGGGTTGGGTGTCGTGTGTTCGAAATCCTACATCAATCAAACCTTTTTGAAGCCTTTTCCAGTGGAACCTCAACAGTTTCCAGGTTCTAGGCACTGCTGAAACCACAATTAAAGTGATTGATTGATTGTTAAACAGATCGATTATTGGCAAAGTAAAACAAATGCCTGCCTGTCAACGATTGTACACAGCAAACAAAGAATGCTAAACGCCTCCTAATTGCTCTGGACTGCAGACTGTTATTTGTTTACAATAAAGGCTATAAAACACGCTGGTCTCTGGATCATGTCGGTAAATAGATGCAGCTGAAACGGCCCCCTTTTGTTAAAGCACCCTAAAATGAAAAATGCTATGGTTTATGACTGACTTCTGTGAAAGACAAAAAGAGATTTTGAAGAATTGTATTGGGCCCTCTTTTCCATGTAATTACAATAAATGTTAACTGAGGCACAGTAAGCATCATAAGTAGCCTTTCTAAATATATGACTTTCCTAGTAGGCTGAAATTGTTAAGAGTATTCTATGTATAATATATGATTTTCAGGTAAGTTTAGAGTTTTAGTGAGATGTTTTTTTTTATTATAATTATTATTATTTTTTACTTTGATAGAATTTAGATCTTTGTGACTAACTCATGAATTATTATTATTTGTTTAAATTCTATTCTTTTCTGTGATATTATTTGTTGTAACAAATTGCTTTTATATTGATTGATCTGGTTTTGTTTGGATGACCACTGAGGGGCAGTGTAGTTTATCATTTAGATCATAATTTATTTGCAAAGCCTCTGAATGGAAACTTTTAAAGGGAAAGATTATTTTCAGAAATTTTTCAGACAACTGTCTTAAGTGGATGTTTAGGTACAGATTCCATTAATTTGAAAATTAGTCAGGCTAAATGGGCACTTGATTGACAGAAATCAACTTGACCCCTCTTGTGATGATCTTAGGAAGCTGTTTCCATGACAGCCAGATATTTCTCTCAGATTAGGCTGCATGAAAGCCTTGAGAGCTGAAAATGACAGCACTCTTCCTACATAGCATAATTTCTCAATCCATATCCTTGAGAATTTTCAGAATTAAGTACTCTTAAATCCATTTTTAAACCAATCTGTGGACTATTTTTTGATTTTTCTGATGTAGTCATAACTTGGTGCTACAGTCTACTAACCATCTCCTTTCAGTTTTAATATCCAACTCATCAACAGTGTAACCTATAGATGGCACTGGAGAGCTGCAAAACAAGCCCAGGCTGTGTGTGTTTGTTTTCTGTGTGAATTCGCAGTTCGTTCAGTCAGAAAACGGATGCACAGTCTCCACCTTTCACTTTACAGGCTTTCTGCTGCTGTCACTTTTTAACTCTGTTTTACCAACTTTGGATGGAGGCAAGCTTCTCTTCCATAGTGTGAGTCAGGGCTGATGCGAGGCCCCCCACACCCACCAACAGACCTCAGGCCATGTCATGCTTCTCCATGCATCTCCCCTCACATTCTGCATGCCGTGTCAGCTGTCTGTGTGGAGGAAAATCATGTTTTGGATGAGAATCTAGTAGATGTTAGAGTTCTTATACTTTGTTTTTTTTGTTGAATCTGCAGACACATTTATTTATTTATTTTATTACATTTTATTGAATTAATTTATTGAAATAATTAAATTTAATTCATGGAATTGTACTTTTATTTGTAACTGATAACATGATTAAATCAAACTTTCTATTAAATAAACACTCAAGGGGCAGTAACAGACAGAAAGAATGGACAAACGGATAAAGGCTGCGAAATGAGCAACTGTTATATCATATGTGGCCATTTTTGTGACCTGTACATTTCATATATAGCTAGGCAAGTAAACTGCTGTAGTCTTTGTGTTTTGAAAAATTGTCTTTTGATAGAGTTGCTTGAGGACATAATAGGAGACAAGTTTTATGGGCTGAATCTTGTCAAAACGTCTCTGTTTTTGGCACCATGCAATTGCAGACTTTGACTGAAGTCTCTACTGGGCTCAGACTCTTTCTCATAATAAAACATGCTCCCTCTGGTCCGTCACCTCAGCTAGATGACAGCGCCGTATTGTTTTTAAGTCAAAGGAGCTGATGCACAATTATATTTAATGTTCTCTTTGAAACTTGAAAGGTTGATGTTAAAGTGATTCTTTCATTTCATGTAGTGTATTTTGTTTCTATGTTTTTTTTTTTTTGTCATTGCCTTGATCTGTTTATTTTGGCAATGACATTAGAATTGCCATCAGTTTATCTTATAAAAAGCAAAGAACTCTCAAATGTTGTTACAGATACTCATCTGTGTTCTTGTTTAGTGTCTCTTTTCTTTCTACTTCTGCCTGTACAGATGAAGGTCAGCGGTGTCTGATACTATTTTGGAATGGAAATTGGGAGACTAATGGGAGTGTTGTTCCGTTCACGAAGAGTCAGCGTGTCTAATTGAATATAGATCACAGAATAATTCTCCGATTTGACACGATAAAAGCTACTCTGACTCTGTTGGGGCAGCCATAAGTACCTTTTCACAACGCTGATCCAATACACACGTTCAGGATTTAGAAAGTGGGATGGAGAAAGAGAAGAAAAGAGAACAAGAAGGGAGGAAAAAAGTCCTCTCTAGGGCCCAAATAGACAGGCCCCAGAGCTCTTAATTATATCAGAGAGCTGAAAGGAGAGCCGAGCCAATGCTGCCATGCTCATTTGCATTATGCATTAAGGTTAGCCTTTGTGTTGATGAAGAGGGCTGTATCGGTGCTCCTCTCCTTCCGCTCTTTTGCCATCTCTGAAGGCACTAAATGGAGAAGTTCCTGTGTGGTTTGTATCTCAATAATGTCAGATGCTGTTTAGACGGTACAGACCTCCCACTCGCACCAGGAAATATGATGAATAATTAGGATGGAGGGAAGGAGGAAGATTGAATGGAACCTGGGAACAGACTGTGGGCCTGACTGAGTACATCGTGTCTCAGTGCAACAGCACGCTAAAATCTTTAGTCATTAAAGGCCCTATGCACACATTCTCTTCCATGCTTTTAGATCTTGTTTTTTCTCCAACCAAAGTGGCCCTCTGCGTTTGATATCAGGATGTGGACATCCATTCCCTCTGTGGGGTCTGTAATTGGGAGTCACTGTTGAAGTGCTCCCCGGTGGCTAGTCCACTAGCAGGCCATCTGATGCCCAGGGCAAACATTTTCCTTAGCAATTCATCTGGGAGACTAATACCGTGCAGAATAACCCAAGGAAGTTGAAGTTTATTTTGAAAGAGACATATATTAAACTCCACAGATGAAAGGTGTGTGTGTGTGTTGGGGAGGGGGGGAGGTGCTGAGGTGAGATTTAAAGAGAGAAAACCACATTATATGCTAGTACCTTCTAGAAACGCCTGGGGCCAAGCACTTTATTTTAAAATTGGAGAATCCTGTGTACTGCCAGGCTTTGCAGCCAGTTTGCCAAGTGGAATCGTAAAGTCAGTTTGAAATTAGTCCAAAATAAATGTCATCAAAATCCAGATTGCAGCTCTAAAACCCTTAAAGGTCTCAAAGATGTGCAATCCCATTGAGTCAGTAAACTACTTTGACATTTTTCTTTGTAATGATTTGTAATCACATGGCAGTAGAGAGAAATAGAGCATCTACACCTTTAGATTAAATGTAGCCTAGACTTCTTCCCTAAAGGGATAGTTACTCACAAATAAATATTCTGTCGTCATTTACTCAACCTCATGTTGTATTTGCTTGTTGCATTTTTTTCTTCTGTAGAGCACATGAACAGAAAATGTATTTATGTGAGTGCAATACAAGTCAATAGGTATGATATGGTTTTGGATTTAATTTGATAGCTTTTGTTAGACAAATGTTGCTTTCACACTAAGCACGAAATGATTTATCGCCTAATTCACTCCTGCACGCTAGGTGGTGCTGACCAGCAATGCATTTTTCCTCAGATATGTATCTCATATATGGATTTAAAATCGTTCACTGCTCAATATACAGAATTAAATATAGCTAAATAAAGTGCAGTTATATACCAGAAACACAAACAATCTATAATGCTTATAAGAAAACATCTTAAAATATAAATATAAGTACAATTAGCATCAAGGCACATTTGAAAATGTATGCGATTATTAATATTTTTGCTTAAAACCAACTATAAACTATCATTGAGTGCTTGTAATAACTTCTTCCGATTGTGATCTAAAGTTGTTTTGATTCTATAATAGGCAGACATGCACTTACAGCACTTTTGTCAGTTTTGCGCCTTGTGTAAATGTGCTTTATAAATTAAAATTAATTACTTACTTTGTAGGCTGTTTAAAGGAAAACACCACTGTTTTTCCATATTTCACCTCTCCCTCTCCATTGCTCTAGTAGTGATGTGATTATTAAGTAGCGAGCGGAGGGAAAATTCGAAACAACAATGGAGGTCAAAGTCATCATTGCTGAATGTGGATACACGAAGCTGTATGATACTTCTTCATACTTTTACAGAAACAGGAATAAACAGGATCTTGCTGGAAAGAAATAGATTAATTGAATAAAGACCAAAGATCACCTGTTAGATTTACCCAAAACAAATTATATTTTCTGTTTAACCACTTAAGAGACATCAGAGCAAGCGGCAAATGTCAGAAGAACTAGCCAAGTTGAGTCTGCTCTAGGCGGATACATGCTGATCGCATGGAGTTGACTGTCTCAGAAATCGGCGAAACACATTTTTAAATAGGCGCTGTCTTTATAATTAAACAGCAGATTTGAGTTTTAAACAACTACATTCTCGCCTGAAATACTTTTAAAACTACATTTCATGACACAATAACAGTAATATTTTGAAAATTATCAAAATAAAAATGGTTGAAATCACAATGCTGCGTGAACTCAACTGGCAGAAGCCCCTCCCATAATGCGAATTTCTGTCTGTTGTGAAGTTAATTTCACGCGCGAATGAAGCGAATAAACTCGCAATGTTCAAGCGACCAACTACGCGTGAAAAGTGCGATTTATTTGCGCAAGTCGCATCCGGTGTGAACGCACAGTAAGGAATGAATGGTGATAAGCTAAACGCTAACATAGTGGCGCCGCACACTACAGCAATTAAGTGCATGTACTGAGACGGGAGAGGTACATTTCAACTTGTCTAATCTGTGGGAAGAATGTAGTGAAATATGGAAAAAAAATTCACTTGTTTTTTTAAACATGGAATATGTAGAGGTCTGACTAATAACATTCGCACACGTGGAACAAAACAAAACGGACACTCCAGATCACATAATACAATGGAGATTTTAGAAATTATATATATATATATATATATATATATATATATATATGTATATGTAAGAACATATGAGAATAAGTCTGTTCTCGGATACCACTTACCGCAAATGATCGCGTGTGAATAGCCTCATAGGGATCGATTGTTTCGATTCAAAAGTGTCATTGTGTCAAGCCAAATTTTGCTTTCAGTGTGAAAAGACTGCGTTATGGCCAAAGTCTGCGCTCCTCTGGTGTAAGATTAGTACATAATCATTAATGTTCTTTGCTGGACCACTTTCAGTGAGTGTGGGTGTGTGCATTATGCATCTCAGGCTTCAATGGGTAATGATGATTTGGCTCATTATGAATCATAACGTGAACCAGGGGAAAAACTTGTCCAGAAATGACATGCAGGAGAAGACCTGGGCAGACGGCCATGTTTCCCTGACCGCCTTGGCACTTGCATGCTACACACATACACTAGATTTTGTTTTATTTTCTGCTCTTAGGAGTATAGAGAGATACTGAACTCTTAATTTTTTGTAATTTATTGGCAATCTTGTCACTTACAGGCACAATTTATCTTATTAATTTATTTTCTTGGGACGTTCAGTTAAAGAATATGGCAGTGGCATAAGGAAGGCGGGAGCATGTCCCAGATATTTGCTCCACAAAAAGCTCAACACCTGATACATTAAATGAGCTCCCATAGGATTCAAGAAGTGAAATCAGATGTGAAGCACGCAGTAAGAACTCATGCACACACTGACGTCCTTGAGGACTAGGCCTTTCCTCCACATTCTGGGGAACTGAACATTCTCTTGTTGAGGAAAAACTCACTACTCCCATGTTGGGATTGCTAGTAGACGTACAGTACAGGGGTCAGAGTTGTGTTTTTTGACTGAAAAAAGTTACAATTAATGGTTGATGAAACAAAAGCTATGAAAATCTTTTGTGATTGTCTTTTTTATTATGTCTTTTAGGAAATAAATTCAGTAAATCATTTTCATGCTTTGTATAAAAAATAATTTTAAATTAGTGTCTGCAAGTGCTGAATAAGATGTGTAAGTTCAAGTGTATTCAATACATATGCAAAATAAAGTTTTTATTTATTAGATTTTTTTATAATAATATTTTATAGTTTTTTTCAATAATATATGAAACCAACATAACTAAAGATAATGTTGTTGTTTTTTCTTTTGTTGTTTTTTGGCCACTATTTATTTATTTATTTATTTATTCATTTATATTATTTATCAATAGCGCGTTCAGCACCTGGACGTGGTCGCATTAGATGTGAATGAAGGCACTTGGAAGACGGACATTGCGTTGTTTTCATATGGATTACTTTATCACAGAATATCTGTTTTTGGCAGCACTTGTTTAGTTTAAAAGTAGACATGTCAGGCTTTTTTATAGATATCTCTCTCATGTCTCTTCGTTGACTATTCACTGAGTTACAGCTCATTTTAATGATGCATGTCTAAATGAAGATCAGCGCAGACAAAGGCTGCAAACAGCACACCTTGTTTGTTATCTTTATTTTATAAATGCACAAAGTTTTGTTGTTATTATGTCTGTATACAAAAAATGTAGACCCTTTACAGATTCGTTGGATGTATTGCTCTTATTTGTACAATCAAAACTGAAAGTGTCATTTAAGTTCTTTTCGGGTTATCATGAGAAGATCCTCACAACGCGTATACGCGTTAATCAACTTCAGAGGGTTAAAAAAAAATAAAAAATTATCATCATCATAATATCTCTGCATCAATGGCAGATAAGGCACCATCATTTCAGAGACATTTCTTGGCTCTGAAGCTCCAACATGTTGTGACATTCGGCCATAACACAGTGTTAATTATCACAACCACAGGAAGCTGAACAGGTTGATGGGACATTTTGATGATGTTTTTTTTTTTTTCTTGTGCCTTCGGTTGCTCTCAAACCCTGATTGGATAGGAGAGGCTCTGGCATTTTAGAGGCATGTGTGACCTGTCCTTTAAATGGATGATCAATTCCCTAAGCATGTCTGACATTTGCTTATGCACTGCTGTTTTCTGCTGGCATGTAATTATAGACAATATTGCAGAGGACAGAGAAGACAGAAAAAGCAGAGCATGGGCTGAGCTTGCCAAAATCATCATTATTAGAACAAACAAATCATCTAACAAAGTTTTCAAGTTCAGTTTGTTGATGCTCAAAAGGCTTTAATATAAATTTTAATATCTTCTATTTAACTGTTCTGGATAATGATATCACATGCAGACAAAGTTAGTGCATACAGGGATGGAGAATAAACCCAGGGTTTTCAACCATATTTCTTTTAGTTCTTATTTTTTGATCTTTCATTTGTTTGTTCATTTTTTTTCCAGTCATTCGTTTGGTTTTGTTGGTTCTTTCTTTCATTCTTACATTAGTTCTTTCATGCTTTCTGTAATTCTTTCATTCTTTGGCTCTTTCATTTATTCATTTGTTAATTTTTTCTGTCTTTATTTAGTTCTTTTGCTCTTTTAGTTTTTAGTTTTTTGATTAGTTTATGTAATTTATGCATTATTTTATTTTAAATATGTATGTGTTAATTTTTCTTAACTGTTTATTTATTATGTTAAATATTTATTTAATTTTATCTATTTGAAGAACTGTAGGTTCCTGGGTTGACTGTGAGTCTGGGTGTGGGGTAGTGTTGTCAGAAGGCCCAGTACTTAGGTATCAAGTCGGTACTAAAAAATTCAAACATGAGCACTGCACGTGTCAAAGTCGAAACCTGGTGCGGTTGTTTTGATATCACTGCATTTCTAAAGAAAACCAAATGTCTTCAGAAAATGATGATGTCTTTTTAATTTTATCTTGTCTGTAATGCATGAGCAGCATTTGTGAACGCAGGCTTAGCGTTTATTTGATTACAGCCGTTACCGGGGAAATCTCTCTCTCTCTCCTGCTGTACAAGCTCCTCCTGCTGGCAGAGAATGAATTTGCATATATATGCCACCACAAATAGAATGCAAGGCTGTGGGAAACACCACTTCTATTATGAATACAATTAAATATTTTAATTTGAATGTGAGTTTAATTGAACACTGTTTTAGAGTAGTCCATCTTTAGCATAAGCGTGGCTAACGCTAATAAATTGAGAATTAGAATTAAGTTACTTTATTAACTATTTAATGCTCCTATAACTTATAATAGGGTAAAAAAATAAAAATTAATAAATAACCAAAGGACATGATGGTATTTAATGTTTTTAAACACCAGAGGCTTTTTAAATGAAAAACTATCAGTGAGAGAAGCTGTTCTGGGCTTTTTTTTATTTTATTTTTTACCTAACATAGTTGTTATTCTTGGCTTTAAAATTCAAAAGCCCTTTAAAATTACATTTACACATTTTGGATTAAATGAAATTATAGAATTTTTTTTTTAATTAGCATGTTTTTGTGTTTTGTTTTGGTACCAAAATTGGTACAGAGAACTGTGGATTTTCACTGGTAATGGTACAGAATACTGAAATGTTGGTACCGTGGCAACACTAGTGGGATGCGTCCCTAGTTCTGTAATGGTTGAAAATCCCTGGTCTAGACCACTAATCTTCATTGGGATTATGGTAGCGCTATAACTTAATAGTTACAGATCCAAGCTGGTTAGCGCACAAGTTTCTGGTTTGAAGCTACTAGAGACCTAAAAGTTGCTGATGTTACGTCCATTACTGTTTTGCCGTTGAGCATAGCACTAAATCCTGGATGTTTCAATGGGACTATCTTATCAATTAGTGTACTGTAAATCACTTTGTATGAAACTGTCTGCTAAATGACACCACTAACTAATGAGAATAAGGTTTGCAGCACCTTGACGGGAGTTATTGCTATAATTACCCAAGGAAACTTAGCTTCATGGTTTATTAATGTCATAACCTGCACCGAGTTGATCTAATTGGCCTGTTGTCAGGCTAGGTGGGCTCAACACTAAGCAGAAAGGTCAATCTGTGACCCAGGGCATGCTCCAGGATGTTTACCTCTGCTCCTGTGATTCCTGATGGAAGACGCCACCAGGTGATTGGAGCTTCTGCTGTGAGATCATGACTTGGCTGCTTAATGTGAAATTCTTGTTGTTTGATGTTGTCGCTGCGAGCCATATTCGTGTAAAGATTTCTTTGGATAATGCAGGTTTCAAAGAGCAGACTTGATCCTGAGTGAGCGCCCCACTTATCCAGGACTTTTTATGTCGTCTATGGGATTTTATTTATTTTCTTATTAATGTGTAATGGGATAAACTGCCCAGAACACAAACCAAAATCCTGGTTTTAAAAGAAACACTCATTATGTGCAAGTAGCCCAAACATGGTTCTGTAGCGATAAACGAAAACTTTTCTTCCTTTGGCTCTCATTATTTTTTAAAACAGCATCTAAACAGCCAGAATCTCTTTTGAAAACCCAAATATAATGGTGTGTGGGGTTGATATTTTGCCTCGGATTTGCTGAAGATTTAGCTATTGAGTGGAAGGGATGCTAAAAGCCAATGTTTGCTTCCCTCAAGTCACAAAAAGCAGTCACCATGGTGATAAAGGAAGAACAGGATAGTAAAGAAAGGGAACAAGAGATGGGCGGAGGGACTTTCAGTGGAAGCAGCTGTATCTCTTGTATGTGATGATTAAGACCTCAGTCTCCTGCGGTGGGGACAGTCAGGGCAGCAGCGCACAGGCCCAGTGCACCATGGGTAGGATAAGGAGGGCCGATCCTGTGGTGTAATGATCTGCTGCTGCTGACCATGTTGGTCTCCTGCTGGTCATGTTTGTGTCCTGGCTGCAAGAATTAACAAAATAAAAATGAATATGTAGGGAACAGAGTGTAGAAGAGATTGAGCACAAGAAAAATTGAATAATTTACTCAGAAAGAGATGTATGTATGTATGTAATGTACAGTATGAATGTAATGCCTGCTGAATGCACATAGATTAGAGTGAGTTGTCTGGAGTTGGCCAGAATCAGAGTGCTGCAGGTCTCGATGAAAAACACACACGCACGCACGCACGCGCGCGCGCGCGCGCACACACACACACACACACACACACACACACACACACACACACACACACACACACACACACACACACACACACACACACACACACACACACACACACACACACACACACACACACACAAAAAACATTTTGCTCAGCTCTTCCTCTCTTTTTTTGAGTTCCTCTCATCCTCTTTGTTTGTATGTCCTGTTAGTTACACATTCAAAGAGGCCAACACTTTCCATTAGGTCTTAAATATATTTTGATTCCCCCTGTGTGGAAAACACCACAGAAGCTGCAGTTAGTTTATGGGAATTTTTTGTAGAAAGTTTCCGGAAATTTACCGGAAATTTTCCACCCCTTTGGAACCCTAACCACACCACTACTAACCGTGACCTTGCAAACATATATTCAATACCTGCTAGGGGTGTAACGGTACGTGTATTCGTACCGGACCGTTTCGGTACAGGGCTTTCGGTACGGTGCACGTGTGCACCGAATGACCGAATGCAATATTTTGTGTGCAGAACAAAGGTACATTTTCGTGTTTCCACACGAACATATTAAGTGGCGGAAGTCTCTGCGTTCAGTGCAAATCCCGCCCTGCAGCTAAAGTTTTCAAAAGGCATCACGCGAGTGTGAACGAACATCACTACAACTAGGTAAAAAAACAACCGTAATTCAAATGCAGCTCCCGTCGGCATTTAAACAGACCTTTGCTCTTAATTCCGATCGGGCCAACGCTATAACGAAATCTGAGCAAGTCTAAAAACTGAAACTGTTGTTGCTGCACTTTACACTTTGGAAAAGTTATATATATATATATATATATTTTAAATATGAGCAGGCCTACAAGCTGGGATTGGTAATGCTGCACTGTAATCATAGTTATTTATTTATATTTTTCATTATATTTTATTATGTGGTATTGGTTTGAGACTGAGAGTATTTTATTTAGTGGAGAACTTTGCAGCAGTATTTTATTTCTTATTCTTTTTTTATTATATATATTTTTTATTATATTTTATTAAAAAGTGTTTAAAAAAGTGTAAACAAATTGTTAAAAAAAGTTTATAGTAATAAACAACCTGCAGTTTAATGTTTGCATTTCTTTTCCTTACTGTACCGAAAATGAACCGAAACGTGAATTTAAAACCGAGGTACATACCGAACCGTGATTTTTGCGTACCGTTACACCCTTAATACCTGCATATCGCCCAGCCCAAATTTGCAAGATAACTTGGAAATGTAAAAATGTGTGGAAGCAAGCAAAATCTATTTTTACCCTCCGCATCTTCAGAAAGAGGAAATCAGAAAGTTAAATCGCACATAATCAATTTGCTCATTAACACACCATGCCTTCGAGAATCTCAAACAATGAGAAATGAGAAGGGTGTAAATGTTTTCTTATCATGATTTGTATCTGAAGAAAAGAAAAAAAAACATGCTAACACTCTCATCATAAACAGCCTACTGGCTTAAAAATAGAAGAAACAAATATCATTCTATGTTAGATTTTTATGTCTAAGGATATTAAATGGCATTGGGAGGTATGGAGGTTTTCCTGATTCTTGTTCTTGTTTTTTTTTTTCTGTGATTATGTTCTTCTAGCATTAGGTTGGAAGAGGTAGATTGAATCAAACAGAATAAAGGTGCTGACTAACTTTGTTCGTTTTGTAATGTGCAATATTTATTTGCATTTTTTTTCTTATTTATTGTTTTAGCATGATTTTTGCCAACTAATTTCTAGTAATTGGATTTTTGTTAAGTCTGTAATTAAACAGGCAGGACTCTTTGTGGAGTTTGTTTCTCAATTCTAGGAGCTCTTAATCTCAAATTTGGCAGGCAGCAGACACTGATTTTTGCTGGTTTCTTTGCAGGCTTCTTCCAAAAGTGAAAGCCTTTCAGCCTAATAAAATAAGTTTGAAGATGATGATCAATATTCAATAGTTTGAAAATTAGGGAAATCTTTATTTGTAAGTCATAAAAATCTTTTCTTTTCAAAAAATACTAATTAGTAACGCATTTGTTGTTCATTCATTGTGAATTTTTACACAGGACATATTCTCAAACAACACATATTCTCTTTCAAAGCAAGTCATTCTCTTTAACCCTAAAAATGGCAAGACCATAAATGCATTATACCTTTTTATTTTATTTTATATAAAATAAATACTTTATAAAATATGTTGCACTTCAAATTGCTATACAATCTAACCCATATGTCTAACCAAGTTATGTTCCAAATTTGAAGTTGATTTCACCAAAATTATGGTTCCTGTGAGATTTTGTTTGGTCACTATACCAAAAATAACCACTGGGTGAAACCCAAACTCTGTTGAATTCTTTTGATGCAGTTTTCTATCACAAATCAATATGCGCATTTACATGCACGTTCTTAAAATGATTACCGTATTTTCCGCACCATAAGGCACACTTAAAAGCCTTTAATTTTCTCAAAAAACGAATATATGTTATATATGGATCAAAATGTCAAATATATCAAATGTCAAAATGTTGACATTCCCTTTAGCACAGCTCCATCTAGTGGATGCTTGGCCATACCGCCCACCACTAATTCTACCTACAATAAAACTGTGATAGATGTTAAGTTTTGTGAAGGACAACCACTGGTAGGAAGCCTTTTAGCTGGGTTTATGATCAATCCAATAAAACTGTGATAGATGTTAAGTTTTGTGAAGGACAACCACTGGTAGGAAGCCTTTTAGCTGGGTTTATGATCAATCCAGGGTTTCCCATACATTGATTTATTTGTGATGGCCACCACAATATCAAAACAATTTACCGCCACAAATACATTTTCCAAAAAGGCTTTGACTTCATTGAATAAACATGAGCACTGCACGTCTCAAAATCAAAAACCGCTGCAAGTGTTTTGAAGCGTTTGTGAGCTCAGTGCTGCTTTACAGCCATTACCGGAGAAACTGCTCTCTCTCCCGCTCTTAAAGCGCCTCCTGTTGACAGAAAATGAACTTGTATATACATATACATCAGGGAACTACACTAACCTTTTCCACTGGTGGCACTTGCGCGACCAACTTTTTCAGTTACTGGCACAAAACATGATTTGGTTGCACAAATTTTTTATAGTAAGCCGCTCTGGATAATAATGAAACTGTATTGCATTCAGATGTGCTTTTTATTTTACTTGCCATCTTTTAAACTACATGCCGCCTTGTTTTATTTCTTACAGTACACACAGTGCATTGCTCTGTCTTGGTACCTTAACCCAGGGTCGCAGCTGGGGTTATAGGGGCCCTGGTGCAGGTTGTACAGTGGGCTCTGTTTGAAATTGTTTAATATTTACTGTATGTTCGTTCTATTTATTTATTTGTGCTATTTACACAATGTTTCCTTTTTTTTTTTTTTAGTTTGTAGGTTTCCAGAGACTAATTTAAAATAGCACTGCATAGTCTTCACTGTAAAATAAAATGCACAGTCAAACCAAAATGTATTCAGACACCTTAAACATTTCCCACATTATCACAGTTTATTTGTTATAGTTTAGAAATTGGTAATAAAACATGACAAGAACTCAGAGTTAAACTGTCAGAACAAATTCATCTTGATAATGTCAAATAGCTTTGATAGAAAGATATGTAATGGAATCAACCAACTTTGTTGAACAATAACCAAGCAATGCTTAATTTTGTTCAGTCTGTGGTATGAAAAGGTTGCATTAGCAATTAGCATTTTTTTTTTTTTTTTTTTTTTTTACTGATAGTCAACAGTATGAAGAATTTTTGGGTATATTTCACAGTTCGCTGTATTTTGCTATACTCACTTACATAAATGAACTAGTGTCCTGCACCCACCAGTAAAACAATATAATCAGTTATATCTGATTTTTAGTTTGACTGTGGATAAATTTTCTTGTTAAAACTACAAAGTAATTCAATCAAGAGAAGTAAGTGATTTACTTTCATTTTCTTGGATTAACATTTAAAGACACTGACAGCAGAGCTAGTAAATTAGGCGCTGTCACTTTAAGAGACAGTGCATCCATTATAATGATACACATCCGATTTCTTTCTCAACTCTTTACTTTCACTTAAGACATAACCACAGACCTTTTTTGAACACACTTTCCAAAACAGGTATTTTGACATATTTAGTATGTATGTGTCGGTACAAAAGCAAGAAGACTTTGAGAAGCGTCTCTGCGTGCGCCCTGAACACCAGAACACCGCGGTGCTGAATTAAGCTCTTTCTGATCTTTTTCTGTTTGTTTAAACTGCGATTTGTATTTGTTCGTTCAGGTGCAGGAGGACAAGAACGTCCTGAAGGAGAGCTCGGTTCAGTGTTGCTGTCCGTGAGACGAGGCTCTCTTGTGCGCACCGAACACAGCGTGCTAGTAACCAGCTGCTCAGTTCAGCTTTCCCGCATTGCGGGGCTGAAGCCAACTTGATGTCTTGAATGCTCTTAGTACGTTATAAAAAGGATTTTTAAAATACACATTTCTGTTTTAATAAATGCTCATAGTAAATTATAGCATATTGCCTAAAACATAAGGTAGGTACAAAAATTATCAGTGATACATTTGCGACCTCATAAAAATTAGGGTCGCAATGTCATTTCAATGGTCACAGTGTAGTTCCCTGTACATATACTTAATATGGGGGCAGGGGAGTGTAAGGCTGTGGGAAACACTGCAATCTGCATAAGGGTGACTTATAAATGTTATTTTAGGTATGGAAATTACTTTGAGTTTTGATATTAGGGATATGGTCATTGCGCTACTAAGGGGGCCAATTTAATCCACCCCCCTGCATCCTGTCCCCACTGTCCTCTTTTTTGGAAACTAAAATATGGTCACCCTGCAGCCATCTTGGTGTAGTCCCTTGGCAAATTTTTCCAATCATGCAATTAAAGCACCAATCTGCTTGAATGGGTGAAAAATGAAAAAGAGTTTGATAATGTTAGTGACATTTCTCTCTGTTTTTCTCTGACAGGGTAGTTTGAGGTGCAGCAGTCAGGTCTCTCCTCAGGAGTTTCTGAGTGAGCTGAAAGGAGGTGCCACCGATGAGAGACTCTTTGCTTGTTTGGACTCCCTCAGAGTGTCACTCACCAGCAACCCAGTCAGGTACTCACTTAAAATAACTTCTTTTTTTTTTTTTTTAACTGTTTAGAGCATTAAATTTCATGTATGATGTTAGTCATGTTTTTTGACTTCAAAGTTTTCCTGTTCCTGTCTAACTTGTGTAATTTAGCAGGATATTTTAGCAGTTTTTTTCTTCTCTAGAAACCTGCCCAGCTTACACAAACACACTTTTACTTTGGAAGGCATCCGCAAACTCTTACTCACATCTAAAATTTGACAAGCCAGCTTTATATCGCAACTCGCTGAATACTCGAACATACACTGAACTATCCAGCCTAGCCACCCACCACATCTGACCTCCGACACTTGCCCATCGGTGTATAACTCAGCGGCGTGCCCCGTGATTTCAGACTAGAGCAGCATTACACACTGACATTCATTAATATGTATTACCGGTTGTCACATTGACCCAGGTTTTCCGTCCTACCTTTTAATTGTTTGATGCCGTTTGCGATGAGCTCCCCTGCTGTGGGCCTGTATTTGTATTGCAAACATGACAGAGTGGCATCTCCAGGAGGGTGAAGATAATAAACAATTTTTGAATATATATATTTTTGAATAGGCTTTGCTTTTTTCCTTTTTGTGACCATTAAAACGACTCTAACAGCATAGTTTTAAGTGCAGTTCAAGAGAGATGCATTCTGTGGAAGTGTACAATGACAGAAGAAAAAGGTTGATGTGAGATGAAATGCATATTTCATTCTCATGGTGGTGTGACTGTTGATGTCATTCTTTTTTTTTTACATTTTGTTTTATTGTCGCTTTTATAGTTTTTGCAGACTGAGCTTTGTATTGATCTTTAAAAAAAATTTGGAGCCTGCACATTTCAAGTGACTAAAAGTCTTTTAACTGCAGTGCTAGGTGCTTCAAAATCATTTGCTTGTAAAACGAGCACAGACTTATAACAAGACATTGTTTAATTCGTCGGATAACATGACTTTAGAAACATCATGAGTGCATTGCTTTAGGACTCTCATTTTGTCCAGTATCCTTTTCATCTGAAACATTTTCCTCATTCCAATCCCAAAAAATCCAATAGATAAGTGGGTTAGAAAGCCGAGTGTGTGCGTGCAGATAAAGTTATTACAGGTGGTTAAATTTAATTTGACAGACAGTACTAAGCACTGTGTCTAATTTCAAAGTCTATGGATGGAAAAATAAACCTCATCTGTGATGATGAAGGAGGAGAGAAAGGGAAAGTCGAGAGCATGTTCGTGCAGAGAGTCGTTGTTAAACTGTTTTCATCAGCGCTGCATTCTTTATTGACATAATTCATGAAATGTCATGATTTCTATTAGCATCCAGACATTGTTCTGGCACATGCAGCTGTTCATTATGGCCGTGAACGTCGCGGGCAGAATGATCCACAATCAGAGAGCAATGGCTGACCTTGTGTGGAGAGTGTAGCCTGAACATTACTCACACATGGCGCCTTATCAGTTGTTTCTGTGCAAGGTTAAAACTTCACCAAACAATTCAGTCTTTTTTAATTTGTGTTTTTGACATTGTCTGGCTACAGTATGACACAAAGCTGTATATTTGGCTAAACTGATGAAAGCCTGCAGCATTGTATTTTTATAGGTCACTAGTGTAGGATGTATAAAGTCAAGATAAGGATTGGAAACAAAGACTAGAGTAAAAGTTGATTAATTGCTAAAAAAGTAAATTGAGTGCAAATGCTCAGTCAAGTGGAAATGCACAACATTTAGACAGTGTTTTTTGTTCATTAAGACTAAATTAGCCTGTGTTTTAGGTCGTGAGGACCTTGATGAGTATTTCACAGTGGGGGCGTGAATGTAGAGACTGATTCTTCTAATAGATGACATGACTGATCCATGTAGCCACATTACTCTGAACATCTCTTGAATCCACATGCTTTGCAATAAGAAGCAAGAGGAAAGACCGTGACAATACCCTAATGTAAATGGACATATGGTATTTTATCATAACTAGGATCCCTACAGGTCCCTCTTAGCGATTCCCAGTTGGAACGTCTGGATGTTTATGTTCACATGCAGTCAAGGCTGATGTTGGCCCACATTGGAAGTCATTTTATCATTATGATAGTTTCTTCTTTTCTTAGTTTCCTTAGAGGCTGAGAAAACGACCTCATTGTAAGACAGGTTGTTGCTTCTTATTGTTAATTTTGGCCAAGAGATGCACAGTAAATTGGCAACCTTATTGCCATTAGTCGCTATTTATAGTGTTACAATTGTTGGCATCAGTCTGCCTGGTGATTTCAATTTTATTTATTTTTTTTAATGCCAAAATTACTAATTTTTTTTTAATGCGTTTTTAATGAGTTTTTTGAACCACCAAGCATCAGAGCATATTCTAGTGCACCCCCAAAACAAAATCAAGCCTTTGTAAAAGAGCATAATAGGATCCCTTTAAGATCCTATCAACTGCCTTACATTTTATAAACCAAAAATTGGACTGATGTGATCGAGGGAAGGTATCGTTTCATCCCATCAGAGTCAAACTAGCGTTTAACCTGCACCCACAAAGGTGACAATTGTACCTGCCAGTGTTTGATTCTGTTAGCTGACGTACGAGGTCCTTCATGTCAACGGAATGAGATGTTGTACTCTGGGGAATCCAGTCAAACTTAACCAAGGATCAGAAACATCACAATGGTGTTTTTAATAAATAAATTCTACTATTGTTTTCTTCCGAGTTCAGCTTGATAACTGGGATTCTTTGTAGCGATGGATTTAACACATCAATCATAGGAATTTAAGCTGAATGCTGATGACATTTTGATAAATGCTCTTTGTTTTATGTGTCATCCTGTTTGCTGTTTTACTAGTCAAGTGGAGACAGTTCTAAGTTTAGTTTTAATTTCATATAGATATTCTGTTGTCAGTAGGATGATATGAGCACAGTTTTGCTGCATTAGATATGTGTGTGTGTTTTCTCTGTGTGTGTGTGTGTGTGTGTGTATATGTGTGTGGTTGGTAATGATGAACTTGATGAGTTTTGTGATCATGTCGGTGAGGCTGGCCATCCTTTGCTTGGCTGGCGGTTGATTTGTACCGTCATTCTCTCTCCTTCTCACATGGGGCATGAACACAGAGGATATGTAGGGGGCATAATTTATACCCATACTTCCTCTTCTACTCAGGCAAGGTGTCTGATTGGATGAGTGAGTGATGTTTCCATTAGCTATGTGCACCATTGTGAGTGACATTTATTTTCACTCACATTTATTTATTTTTTTGTGCCAGTTCAGGAGTTCATCCTTTCATCACAGCAGAATGCTATATGATTTTGAAAAGACGCCTGTTCTGATTTAGCAGGTCTTTTTATACTCTACTGACTGTGGCTGGTTAAATATTGAACGGGATGACAAAAATGAGGACAGGGCAGTGGAAAGATAGTAATCTTTTGCTGTCTTATGGCTACTCCTTCAATAGGATTATCATCTTTAGAATATCTGCCATTCTTAAGTAAAATAATAAAAAATACCAAAAATCTCACTCATTGTGAACTATAGAGAAATTCCTGATGTAATTTGTATCGTTCCCCATCACATCACTCTTGCTTTATTATAAAGCCTAGTAAGGTGACTAAGGCAGCATTCTAACTGTTATGAACCATTAAAGTGACTGGTTTTGAAATAGGGAAGTACATTTTCATGATCAATCGTCATTTAAATCAATGATCAATTAATCGATTAATCGTTAAACTTATTGTGGCAAAATACATCTATTGCAGCGGCGCAGTCACGGTATGACAGGATTTGCAAAACCAACTAAAAAAACCAACAACAACAAAAAAAAAAAACACTTTCTCAACCGGATTATAGGGGGTTTAGTTTGATTAAAATGCTAGTAGCAGGATTATAAAATGAATTTTGCTTTTTTGCACTGCTGCTCACATTACAATTTTTTATCTGAGTATTATGACCAGTATTTAGTTTGATCATACTGGATCCTGATTAGGAAAATGTCAGATTTAAATTTTTTTTTTTTAAATCTGGCATTTACAGTGCATTAGATGACAGTGCGTGCATACGAGGATGGAGCCAGCATAGGTTTGGCTATATTTGGAGGTTATTGCTCACGTCTCATTACGTCACGAATGTTAAACTATTATTTATAATGTAAACTATTAGGCTTTCATCACAAAAAGATGAAAAAGATCACCCTATTCAAATGAGCAAAAATGTCCTTGGCATAACAGCAGATTGGATCGGTATACTAAGGTCTGTTTAAACTGACCAGTGTAACCTTTTATATGTTTGGTTGACTATTTTATTTTGATAATGAACAGACTGCGATGTAAGTTTAAATTGCTAGAATGAGTGAGGCGCACTCGATCGAACAGCTGAGACATAAAAAAAAAAGGAAATAAAAACCTTTTTGGAGTAAGATATAATCCGCAAAAGTGTTTACTTTTATTTGTGCACACTTACAATAAAAAAACAGATTTGTGATTTGTGCTTTTGTAAAATAAAGCAAACAAACAGAATGCGCGCTGTCATCCTTTCCTTTCCGTGAATTGTTTATGGAGCTCCGAGACACACTTCTGTTTTAAGTACGTTATTTTAATTAAGTCAGATATGTTGCCTTTTTTATATAAAAACTGTTATTTTATTTTTTATGCCTATTACTTACATAGGCTATGCATTTTCTTTAAAGCATACCATTTTTCTTCAATTCCTTAAAGTGTCCCATTTTTTCATGAATTAATTAATCGACAATTAATCGATCATCGACTAATCGTTGACATCCCCATTGAAACGTTCTTCATAGGTGGCAGCTCCAAATAAAACAAAGTGACTCGCAACTGATTCCAGTAGACCTTAGTTATGGTAGCGCCATATTTAAATTTGGACAGAAATGAAAACAAAGCTGTGAGAGACATGCCAGCGTTAAATAGATTGTACAGTTATTAAGGACACCCTGATTGTCATGTTAGGGTTAGGTTAGGGGTAGACTGCATAATTATTACCTGTTGTTTTGAACTGCCTCTGTCTCAGGAATGTGCCTGTAATAACTCAAAATGCTGTTTATGTATGTTTAAAAGTTTTTGAAACTGCTAGGCCGGGGGCGATTTTGCAAAAAATTTAAATCTCAATTTTGCCAGAATGTTTGACCGATTCTCGATTTTTAACTAGTCAACTTGAAAATTGAAATACAACATGATTTAAGTTCCTTTAAATCCCCTCTAGTTAAAGAAAATTCTATTCCAAGTAGAGCTGGGCAATATATCGAATATTAGTGTCAATATCGGAATAATTTTGACGACGGTGTAAAATTTGAAAATATTGTGAATATCGAATATTTAAAATTCAAGCATACTTTCTCAAAAGAACGTGCCAAACTTCCAAAAAAGGGAACATGTTATTGTGGACTGCTCTACACTCCTCTACTACGTGAACTCTCACTTGTGCGGTTGCCAGATATCAAGAGTTCAGATCCATCAATCAGAGCTTCGGTATTACATAGATACATTTTGTTCCTGCTGTTTTGTTTATTTTAAGCAATCTGGCAACCATACACATGCAAACGTTCACTCCTCATTGCAGAAGCACCGCTGCAGATGAACTGAAAACAAACAAGCTGGAGTTTAGCGATCTAAATGAAAGCATTAGTCAACTGGTCTGTGTTCTGTCATGAGATCTCAACTGTATTGTTTGCGATTGTGGTCACTTTATAAACTCAATCGCTGTTGTGTGAATAGACAAACATAGGCTATGTCAATGTGGAATTACTAATAGGAATTTAACTTTTATAATTTTTCATTTGTTTTACCAGTTTTCAGAATATAGACAGAGAGAGTGTACAAGTCTTTGGTATTAAATTATATTAAGCTACACATTACAAAAATGTTGGGACAGTTAAATGTACATATAAGGAACAGCTGGAGGACCAATTTGCAACTTTTAAGGTCAATTGGCAACATGATTGGGTATAAAAAGAGCCTCTCAGAGTGGCAGTGTCTCTCAGAAGTCAAGATGGGCAGAGGATCACCAATGCCACACAGTGGTAAACATGGCCTTGTCCCAACTTTTTTTAGATGTGTTGATGCCATGAAATTTAAAATTAACTTATTTTTCCCTTAAAATTATAAATTTTCTCAGTTTAAACATTTAATATGTCATCTACTGTATGTTGTATTCTGAATAAAATATTGAAATTTGAAACTTCCACATCATTGCATTCTGTTTTTATTCACAATTTGTACAGTGCCCCAACTTTTCTGGAATCGGGTTTGTATGTATATATATTTAAGAAATACCTATGTGCTCCAGCAAATAGCTCCGTATAGTTTTTAGTGGCAGTGGGAACATAGTTTCATGCCACATAGCTTTTCAGGCAGTAGACGGACTTGTGTTATTAGCTAAAAACTTGAAAAAAACAAAACACCGGATCATAGTTTAATTGTTTCCCCCAGTGTTTTTATTATTTAAATGCAAACATATCAAGATACATATCGAATATCGTAAAAAAAATTGACAATATTGAGGTGATATTTCTTTTCATATATCGCCCAGCCCTAATTCCAAGTGCAGTACACATGAAGTTGCTGGCTTGATAAACAAATCACTTTTTAAATAACTTTGCAGAAAAGATGCAAAAACTACAACTAAATATTGTAAAAACTTCTCTTATACATATTATGTGTTCAGATAATTTAAAAAAAATCTCTAAAGTCAAGGTAATTCAAAATCAAAATGACTGAAGGTACAACACCAGTAGACTTTTATTAACTGTAAATGTTCTTTATACATTTAACTTTAAATGTTCTTTATACACAAAAACAATAGCATCTTTCAGCCTGTTTCAGTCGGACATACAATAGTAGATCTTTACAGCTTTTTTGTCCGATCGCGCTGCTTTTCCATAGTTTTTTTCTGTGTAAACATGGATGTGTTTGACTGTTGCGCTTTACTGTTATCATCAGCATATTGTCAAAGTGTCTGATTCTAACATTTGGTAATACTATTCAATCCTATTCAATGTCGCGATTCCTAGATTTAAAAAAAAAAATGTGGCATAACAATAAATTTTAATCAGTTGATAAAGTCTGGAAAATCGCCCAGCTCAAGAAACAGCTATTGATATCACATAAAAATCACAATCCTTCCATGTGCAGCCATCAGCACTTTTCATCCTCTCTCTCTCTTTCTTGCTCTCTCTCTCCCTCTAGCTCTCTTTCTCTCTCTCTGTCTCTCACCCCTTTTGCTCTTTTTTTTCTCACTCCTATTTATCCCAGTGTCATCTCTGGACAGATGTGCTCTTGTCCCGACATGTGTGGGGAGATGGAATATAAAGCATGTAATTTCCCTTGGGTCCAATAAAATGGGCTGCCAGTTCTCTCCAGGAACCAGGATGAAAAAAAAAAAGTTTCTGCACAAGTTATTTCAGAAAGAGTCTCTTCTTTTTCTGTTTCCTTTCTCTCTGTCATGTTTCTGAAAGACCCGTTAGTTTTCCTCTCTTGATGGCTGAAAATGTGCAAGACACTTTGATGTAAGGGAAGGATAGGGGAGAGAAACAGATTTGAGAGGAGTGACAGCGAGGGAAAAACAGCAAGTCGAAAATCAAGTTGTCTACAAATATATTTTGAATATCAACAAGTGCAAATATTTAAAGCTGAAAAAATGTAGATAAACTTGCATATCCTTGCAGGTCTTCTGATGAGAAAAAGCAGTTGATTCAGCTTGATAATCTTCTTCAAAACATTGGTTTTGCTATGCAAATAATGGCCCTTCAAACTGTTTTAAGCTCATTATATATTAGGTACCCTTATGGTCATTAATGTGCATCCACGTTATAAATCTACTGAAAGATAATTTTACTTATACATATTAACCAATGCTTTAGATAGGCTACGTGTTTTCAGGTCTTAAGGTGTCATAGTTTAAATATCGATTGAAGCACAGCCGGTCCCTGAGGGTCAAATTTAATAAAATTTACAGGCTTCCCACAGCCCTAGAAAACCAGGGAATTTCAAAAGTGTGATTTCCAGGTTTGGTCATTACAGTTATAGAAATATATAAATTATTAAAAGGTCATGGAAAAGTCACAGAAACTTTCATAGTCAAAATTAACTTTTCTAACTACACTAATGTTCAAAGGTTTGGATTTTTTTTTTTTTTTTTTTTAAGTATGATCAAAACTGTTTTCATTTGTTCAAAATACAGCAAAAACAGTGATACTGTGAAATATTACAATTTAAAATAACTTTTATATTTAAATATATTGTAAAATGTAATTAATTTCTCTAATGCAAAGCTGAATTTCAGCAGCCATTTCTTCAGTCTTCAGTGGCACATGATCCTTCAGGAATCATTCTAATACACTAAATTAGATGCTGAAGCAATTTTTCTTATTATTTTCAGTGTTGACAATAGTTGTGCTGCTTAATATTTTTGTAAGAAGTATGAGAGTTTTGATTCAGAATTCACCAATTCATTAAATAGAATGTTTAAAATAACAGCATAAAGATTGAGTCATGAAACAAACATGTAAATTCATTGATCAACCCCTAATTTAAGTGTTCAGTGATTAATAGCTGAACTGAACATCTCTTAACATGTTTATCACTGATAGCTCACATGTTCTATGTGACATGTTAACATGTTAGAGAGGGAACAATTTTTGTTGATGTGCACCAGGCAATCAAGGTTTGAATGGTTGTTTTGAGTTGCCATCAGATTTCTGCACTTTTGCCCTTCTCCCTTGTCAAAACTGGTTTGATTACAAAACAGTGCAGAGTAAAAATGAGAGTGATACAACATGGCCTCATCACACAGGCTTTTCCTCAATCAATCTGTCACTAACAATTTGTCTAATAGCCCGTTACAGAGTCTCACTTGGTTGTGTGCAGATTACCCTCCTTTAATTTTGTTCCAGTGCCTTCTTTCTCTGCATACTGTGTCTTCATTCTGGATGTAGACTGTACTGGTCAGAGCACTTGCTGGAAACATCGGTTCTGTCTCCAGTGAGTGTGTTTAGCTCTGCTGTTTCAGCTGAAGGCAGTGTGTTGGCTCAGTGACTGTCACTCTCCACAGAGCTCACCGTGCCTGTGGCTTCCCCCCAGAGACACACTGCCCGTGCTTTTCCCTCCAGCATCGGCCTGTGGGATAGCTGGGCATGCCCCATCAAACTGCCCTCCATAGAGGAGACAGAGCACACTGTGTAGTAGAACGTTTACCTATAAATCATCACTGAAGCCACTGGTTTTTTTGTTGTTATTTGAAATGTTTCTTAATGTAGCCTATGCTCTCAATCTAAAGATTTTTATTTCATTAAATTGTTTAAAAGTAACAGTAAAGACTTCTAAAATGCTAAATAGGATTTGTGTTTGTTGTTGTGGATATTCAAAGTCAAGAATCCTGAAAAAATGTAGTGTGTATTCTGTTTTCCACAAATATAAAGCACCACAACCTTTTTCAACATTGAAAATAAATGTTTTTTAAGCAGCAAATCAGCATATTAGAATGATTTCTGAAGAATCATGTGACAAGCTCGTGTAGTGGTTTCATAGAAATAAAACACAATGTAAAATACATTAACATAGAAAACAGTTAATTTCATCTTACTATAGGGCCAGTGAGAACTATAGGCAGAGCAGGCAGTTGACCTCTGCATTATGAAGGGCCTCCATAACTGTACCACAGTACAATATAGGTAATGGCACATGTTTCATGTTTACATTAGGCACTCCCCACCAGGTACTTTAAAGTCTCTTTTCGGTAATGCCATTCTATTTAACCCAGTCAATATAGTACAAGTACTCAGTAGCTTAGACAAAATCAAAATTTTCTTTTAGCCAAATCAATTTCAAACAAGGTTATCTTATTATATAATTGTTACCTTATAGACTCACGAATACACCCTTCCAGACACAGAAGACTCTCTGATTTGAATTTACAACATTTATTTTACCAACCAAACATGTTAGAAGTACTCACCCATAATTTGAAATAAAATAAATGAAAACAATAAATAAAAAAAATAAAATAAAAAAATCCGAAAATTTTTCTCCCAAAGACGAACCCCGGCTGCCCGGCCATCGTTCTCTTTCTCTATGTCAAGGCTGATTTATACTCGATGCTTCTGCAAGTTCGCTTGGGTGAGCGTGGAAAATAATGAAGTTTGCTTTGAGTGAGAGCAAACTAATTTCGCGTGGCAGAGTGCATGTGTCACGATCATTAGATGGAGTGCCCATGAACTTCAGTAGAGGGCACTCCACTCAGGACCATTCCACCCATCAACCACCAGATGTCACTTGGACACTAGCACCTCTCATACTGTTGCACCACACCCGAACTACATTCCCCATGAGTCACTGCATCACAATCACCCCTGCCACACCTGCACCTCATTCATCAGCCAATTTCCTTGCCACACCTGCACCTCATTTACACACACATAAAAGCAGCACACTCACTCTCACTCACTGCAAAGTCTTGTTTAACCTGTCTAACATTTCCGAACGTTTCTCCCTGTGTTTGTAATTCCAGTTTTTGTTCTTTGGACTGATTACTCCGACTCTGATTCTCTGCTGCCTGCCCTGATCTCTGCTTGTTTCTGGTTTCGACTCTGGTTATCCCTGACACACCTGACGCCATTCCTGATTTCTGCCTGTTTGACCATTCTTTAATAAAGCGCTGCATTTGGATACCAAAGTCTCTGGCTCATCATTACAGCATGGCATTTTTTTTTTACTTTTCACATATAGACATGCACGTCTGTGCCAGCGTTTGTGTGAAACAGAAGCAGTTTAATGTGAAGTTCAAACTCCTTTAGGTGCTTTTTTGGGGGGGTAATTTTTTGCATAGTTTGTCCATGGATTCTTATTTGAAGTACGTTTTATTTGTATTGTATAAAATAGAATCAGAATTAATTTAGATATTAATTATACACTATTTGCTTAAAGTTGTCTTGTTTATAATGCAAAATATAGATACATACATATGTACATAAAGGAATTATTAATTCATCAACTCATTCATCACAAGACTTGTACTGGCCATACTGGCAAATGACTTCTTCTCACTGGTGATTCCCGACGGTTTTAGAGGACAGTTACTCCTTGTTGCTCCCCTGTCGTTTCAAAGAATAGTACAAAGGCGAACGTGACGATTATAAAAAGCCTCATCCATTTGGGAAGGTGAGCTCGCAGTCAGCAGAGGCTTGCGAAGCGGGAGCCAGGCGAACGTATAAATCCCACTTAACTCTGTTTGTTTTTGTCTTCTAAATAATGTCACGAGTGGGGCTTGAGGAAGTGATGTTGGTCACATCTGAACAGTGCAACCTGATGCAGCCCCTGAAGTGACGCACAGGAAACAGAAATACTGCAAAATAATAACGCAACTAAACTAGATGAAATAAAGTTATAACATTTTGTTTTCGTCTAATTTTGGTCAACGAAAATGAAGAGACATTTTAGCATAGTTTTTATTTTGTAAACCACATTTAGTCTCGTTTTTAGTCGTCAACAATATTGGATTGTACGTTGGTTCGTTGACTAAGATATTCAGTCACAATTTTCGCTGACAAAAGCAAAACTATTAACATTGCTGGTAGGTTATCATTGCACAAATCAACACACTATATAAAAATAAAAAAAAATAGAAGAGTTCTAAACTAATGCACTGTCGTCACTGTACTGTATCTCACGCACACACATCAGTCACACACAGATGACAGTGTTGGTGACAGTAGGGACTTTAAGCAACAACAGCTGATGGAACGGCAGTGGTTAAAAAAAGTGAAATTGTTCATGCGCGACTTTAAGTGCTATTTTGTGACGTGTACATTGTAACTACAGGAGTACAGCTAATTTGCCGTAGTCGCTACTACGTGACAGATTAAAAGGCGAGTATATTTTGAATGGTTAATCTAGGTTTTAAGACTTACTAGCATCATACAAGACTAAAAACTCTTCTGACAATAAGTTGTCATTTAATGCCAAAAGCACACTTTGTCTTTATTGCATGTTTCACCGTCCTCTCGGTTGTTGCTGTTACTTAGTGATTTTTGTGCACTTTGGCAACGGCAGTTAACATTATCTTTTTCTCAACAATGGGGGGAAAATAAAAAGTTTGTAGGGTCCTATTGTTCAAAATGTTGAAATTGAAACTATTGGATTTATTTTTTTTTTTACTGCATTGTTTTTTAATTGCACAGAATAAAATACTGAAAAAGTACACCGAAATTCAAGTACCAATAACACAATATTGATACAGGGCCAGCTGTATCGATACTCGTATTGGCAAATTTTGGTGACGATACTTTGTTGTATCGATGTATTTAACACAGCACTAGGGAACATGATACTTCCAAAAAAAAAAAAGAAGAAAAAAAAAACCTTACTCACCCCAATCTTTGAATGTTGGTTTCTTAATTTAGATAAAGTGTGTAATTTATTTTCAGAGAATCTGTCTGGCTCTGTGTTTCTTTCTGTTTGTTTGATGCCAACACTCCCCATGCAAACACCTTCCTCATAAAACTCTGAATCTGTTTCCCAAATATTATAGTTCATCCATAAATAAAGAGGTCATACACATTAAAGTTCTGTCATTATTTACTCACCCTCATACATTTTTCTAAACATTTATACCTTTTTATCTTCTTTGGAATATAGCACATACTTGAGCATACTCATTTTTGACCCTTTGCTATCAGTGGAAGAAAGAAAGTGGAAGTCATATGGGTTTGAATGACACGAGGGTGCATGAATGATGACATAATTTTGTATTTTTCTTCACATTACATTTCATTGTATTGAATTATATTTTGTGATAATGTCTAATTTAATTCTCTAACTGGCAAGCAATTATCAAGGCAGCATTGTCTTTGCTTCAGGAAAGTATATGTTTGTCTTTGTTGTTCATTTTTCTTCATTCTTATCAATTGTTTCTTTCTGTTCTCTCAATTTTCTCACCCCTCGCTACCCATTTCTTCTTGTGAATGCAGATCCCACACCACCTCCTCTTAGGGGTCAGCCAATCTCTCACTCCTGATTTGGGCTAGCAGCTTTTGTTTTGACTTGTGTGCAGGTTTTTTTTTGCATCTATTATCAGGTTTTTCCTTTTCTCTCTCTGTCTCATCCTCATCCTCACCCTCACACTTTCTCTTGTTGCACGAGTTGCCCAAAGTAATTCCCACTTCTCTCGAATGAGGACTTGTACCCACAGCCCTCACCTGCCCCCTTCAGAAACCCAAACCCGTCACAGGCATAGTCACGCATTCACCCTTGCCCTCTTACTTTCTCTTGCTGAGCTGAGGCGTTTGTGTAGGGGACATAATTGTATTAAATGAAGGTGATAAATGGCGCTGACAAACAGGTGGAAATTGGTTTTAGATATTGTATTAAAACTGACCTTCAGGTTTAAAGCTTTAGATTAGTTATTTTGTCAGACACACAATAGCAAGTGACTTCGTGAGCCAATTGGAGAGGTTCTGAGCCTTGGCTTGGTGACATCTTTTGGAGAGCGCAGCCAATAAAGCAGCATCAGTTGGACACTGTGCTAGACCTGGCCCCTCTGCTGCCATATCTCTGCACTCTGATATTTTTTCCCTCTGCAGATCCTTCTTCCTATTCTCCATCACTGACAACGAGTTCATTCCATCTCTTTCTTGCAAATGCTTCTGGCATGTTTCCTTCATCCTTGTTGTTTAAATCAAATCTTTTGTCTTTTAATTTAGAGGTCTGAATCAACCAGCATCAATGACTTTTACCTACCTTTTGATTGCCCCCTCACATAAGATATATTTGTTGGTTTGATCAGAAGCAGTGAGTCGTTTAAGCTGAAATGATTAATGATTTTAATTAAACAACTGATTGACAGAGATATGGATGCACAGAGATGAAAGAAACGAGAAGATGAGAGGAGAGAATGTCATCCAGATTGTCCCAGACAAATTATTATAAAAATCCATGCATAATTAAACAGTCTGACATAAAACATAAAACAGTCTAGGTTGGATTTAGACATGACAGTCTGAGCTGTAGAGATCACTCTTTAACATCAAGACCTGCAAGGAGACTAGACTGGATAAAAATATTGTTTTTCTGAATAACTGCAAACTTCGTTTAGACAACTTAAAGGTTTAGTTCACCCAGATAGCAAAATTATGTAATTAATAACTTACCCTCATGTTGTTTCAAACCCATAAAACCTCCGTTTATCTTTGGAACACAGTTTAAGATATTTTAGATTTAGTCCGAGAGCTCTCAGTCCCTCCATTGAAGCTGTGTGTACGGTATACTTTTCATGTCCAGAAAGGTAAGAGAAACATCATCAAAGTAGTCCATGTGACATCAGAGGGTCAGTTAGAATTTTTTGAAGCATCGAAAATACATTTTGGTCCAAAAATAGCAAAAACGACGACTTTATTCAGCATTGTCTTCTCTTCCGTGTCTGTTGTGTGAGAGAGTTCAAAACAAAGCAGTCTGGATATCCGGTTCGCGAACGAATCATTCAGTTTACAGGACGCAGTTTAAGTGAGAGGAGACACGTTTTAAGTACGCACACTCTCTCCGCACAGAGCAGCGTGTATCTGAGCAAGCACGTCTGGTTTTGTGACAAAGCAAAGGAAATCTGCGTGTGAACAGAGAGATTCGTGCTTGTGCATTATTTTAATGTGCTTTCCCGTTATATATTTATGCGCTCTCGCTGCTGACCGCATACACATACTGTATACACACTGCAAACACCTGAGGCACCACTACAATTAATGAGCTCTATGAACAATGCATGGCAAAAAAGAAAAAAAAGTCCCTGTACACGGGATTTTTATTTTTATTTTTGCCATAAGTCTGTACATTTTGTTAAATCTTTACTATAGTGATAATTTTGACTTATGTCTGTTCTAGAGACGTTACAACTTTTTGATAAAGCTCTAATTGGTTTTCTTTTGGAAATATGTTTCAAATTAATCCTGAATGCATTTATGACTGTAAAAGCATATCGGTGTGTCACAATCGCAAAATTGATCAAAGAAATCGCCATAAGTTTTTTTTTTCATATCGCACAGCCCTAGTTCATTCAATAAATACAGTTAACAATCTAGTTTCTGAGTACTAAGTTATTACAATAGTCAGTTAATTTTTTTGAAGTGGGCCACGCAAACATATGTGTGTGGTTGTGTGGGCCGCGAGTTGAAAAAGGTTGGGAACCACTGACTTAAGCTGTTAACGTTTTTAATGTGGCTGACACTCCCTCGGAGTTCAAACAAACCAATATCCCTGAGTAATGCATGCACTCAAACAGTACACTGACTGAACTGCTGTGAAGAGAGAACTGAAGATGAACACAGAGCCGAGCCAGATAAGAAGAACCGAGGAGCTGATGATACTGCGCATGTGTGATTCAGCGTGAAGCAGACTGACACACAGAGCGCGAACCGAACTGATACTTTTGGTGATTGATTCTGAACTGATCCTGTGCTAGTGTTATGAGCGCGGGTAAACCGAAGGCTTGAATCAAGGGCAATCATTGAAAAGGAGTAGGAGGATGCTTAGGTAGCTAGCTTGAAGCCAATGGGGCGGTCAATAAGAACAGGTCCAGTCTAGTCACTCTGATGTTAAGGTCTTTATTTTCCTTCCAAATCAGGTATGGGTGTGTATGCAGGGGTGTATGTGTGTGAGCGTGTGGTTTCTACAAAAAGGACAGAATTACAATGATTTAGTTAACAATAAACATAACATTGAATTCACAGGAGATAACGTAATTTAAACAATGCATAAGGCCATCTACTCATACTATAAATCTCAAACAAATAAACAAATAAATATCTAAATTACTAAAGAACATGCTTAAGCAGGAAATACAGCAAAATAAACACACTTAGGACAAACTTAAGAAATACATAATAATTAAGTGTCAAACAAAAGAACTTACATGGTCAAATACACACACGCAGGGAAATAACAAAGGAAAAATAACTCAGTCCTCTGCACAGTGCATCCATGTGCACCAGAATGAAGGTGCTGTGGACACAGGTGCAATTTATAGTGTCCTAATTGGCTTGAGATCAGGGGGGTGGGGCTAGAAGTTAATCGTAAATTAACAAGCCAAGAGGGGTGTGGCACATGCTTGGCACCTTGAAGCTTAAGGACACATAGCTTTTCAACAGCCGCCCCCAAATTTGTAGAGCAAATTTGATCAATCAGGGGAGATCGGGCAGGGCCGGAAGAGGAATGAGGCGGGCAACGGGCCTTGTATATGTCCTGTCCTTGACTTGGACATCAGCAACCCTACAACGGACATTTTTGCTGGGATTAAGGGAGATTACCTTACCCACTGCCCATTGTGATCTGGGAAGTTGAGGATCTAGTATTAGAACAATGGTGTTTGGTTGTAGGTTAGGATGATCTGTGCGCCACTTCTGTCTGGACTGGAGAGAGGGAAGATGGGCCCAAAAATGATCAGAAAGGATCTGGCTGTGACGCCATTGACAGCGACTGTGCAGCTCAGAGTCTGGATATGTAACCAGAGGAAGGGAAGCATCATGCCGCCCCATCAGCAGCAAGTTAGGGGTTACCGGGTCAGGGTCAGCAATGTCAGAAGACACATAGCCTATGGGTTTAGAATTTAAGATGCCTTCAATTTCAATCATTACTGTGCGTAATACCTCCTCACTGACAATTTGAGCACCCAGGGTAGTCTCCAGAGCGATTTTGATGGAGCGTATTTCACGCTCCCAGGTTCCACCAAAGTGAGGTGCGAATGGAGGATTGAATTTGAAAGAAATCCTCTGCTTAGCTAGAGCTTCCTGAAGGTCAAGGGTCAGGGATTGATAGGCATCCATTAACTCTTTCTTACCGCCAATGAAGTTGGTACCTCTGTCAGAGAGTAGTTCAAATGGTTTACCTCTGCGAGCAATAAAGCGCCTTAGCGCCATCAGGAAGGAATCTGTATTTATGTGACTAAATCTAGATGCACACACCTAGTCGTCAGACATTTGAAAATTATTCCCCACCTTTTTTCAGCTCGTCTGCCAATCTTTACTGTATAGGGCCCAAAACAATCCATCCCAGTGGAATAGAATGGAGGTGTGTTAAGGCGAAGGCGAGCGGGAGGGAGATCTGCCATTTGGGGAACAATAGGATATGCTCGGAACTGTTGGCATTTCGGGCACCTATACTGATATTTTTTACTGCCTCACGACCCCTTAGGATCCAGTACCGCCTCCTTAACTCAGCGAATAGCCTCTCTCGCCCAGGATGTTGTAAGTGGTCATCACAATCCTTAATTATAAGCGTTGTGATTGGATGGGCAGGGTCCAGGACTACTGGATGAATGGTATCAGGGGGTAGCTCACTACTTCGCCGTAACCTTCCGCCAACTCGAATGAGCCCTGATGCTGGGTCTAACTCTGGGGCAAGGGAGAGTAAACGGCTTGAAGGAAGAACGGGCTTTTGGGTTTGAAGGCAGGCCAAATCATCCCGGAAGGAATCCACCTGGGCTTGTCTTAGGATGGCTGTCTCTGAATCACGGTAGTTTTCTGCTGATGGATGCTTTGCTGCTCCATGAAGGGATGCAGCCATGCATTCAAGGAGATCTTGGAGGGTGGCAAATTGTCTGGGGTCAGGGATGGAGGGGTATGGACTGAGAGATACAGCACCACAGAAGCTGGGCTTACGGCACTCTTCAGTGTCATCAGATTTATCTATAACAGGGCTAGTGGGCCACAGTTCGGGGGATTGGAACATGAAGGCAGGTCCTTGGTTCCACCTGCAGGGCCTACTAAGTACAACAAGAAGCTTTTCTCTAGTTAGGTCGTCCGCTGGGTTGTTCTTAGAATCCACATAACACCACTCCAGGCCTTTAGTGAGCTCCTGAATCTCAGCTACCCTTGTTCCAACGAAAACTTTGTAACGGCAAGAATCAGAGGTGAGCCAGTGGAGTACAGTGGTAGAGTCAGTCCACAGAATAGTCTTTCTGATACGGAGGGTGAGCTCTGTTTGGAGGAGACTGAATAGCTGAGCTCCTATGAGGGCAGCACATAATTCAAGTCGTGGAATGGATAGTTGTTTTTTGGGAGCAACGTGGGACCTCGCCATGAGGAAGGACACATTCCCTTGCTGCTGACCATCTTCTGTGCGCATGTAGGCTACTGCACCATAGGACTTCTCTGATGCATCACAGAAGATGTGGAGGTCTTGAGTGACTAAGGAGGTGTCTACTGAATGAGGTATAAGGCAGCGAGGCAAAGTGATGGTGGAGAGGTTAGGGAGTTCATTCTCCCATGAAAGCCAAGCTTTTAAGAGATCATGAGGGAGATTAGGGTCATCCCATTCTCGTGCCTTTCCCCATAAGTGCTGGACAATGATTTTGGCCCTTGTGGTGTAAGGAAGGATATAACCAAGAGGATCATACTGGCTAGCAAGAACTCTGTAAATATGACGCATAGTTGGAGTGGTAGATTCAATGGCTCTGTGCCTGTATCTGAGGGTATCTGTATGGCAGTTCCAGAGCAGGCCTAGAGTCGACTCCAAGGGATCAAGAGAAGGATGGTGTGATAACCAGAATGAAGGTGCTGTGGGCACAGGTGCAATTTATAGTGTCCTAATTGGCTTGAGATCAGGGGGGTGGAGCTAGAAGTTAATCTTAAATTAACAAGCCAAGAGGGGCGTGGCACATGCTTGGCACCTTGAAGCTTAAGGACACATAGCTTTTCAACAATCATCGCAAATGACGCCATTACGTCGAGCGCAAAAGAACCGGTGAACCGTTTTCTTCAACCGGTTTATTGAATCGAACTGTCAGAAAGAACTACTGGTGATCCGAAAACCGATGCAACCGGTTCTTGACTCGTGAACGAGTCAGTCTTTTGTTCGTTATCTGGCTCGGCTCGGTGTTCATCTTCAGTTCTCTCTTCACAGCAGTTCAGTCAGTGTACTGTTTGAGTACATGTATTACTCAGGGATATTGGTTTGTTTGAACTCAGAGTGAGTGTCAGCCACATTAAAAAAGTTAACAGCTTAAGTCATTTGTGGATTAATGCGTATTAGAGATGCGAACCGTTTAAAATGATTCAGTTCGATTTGGTGAACTGAATGATTCGTTCGCGAACCGGATATCCAGACTGCTTTGTTTTGAACTCTCTCACACAACAGACACGGAAGAGAAGACAATGCTGAATAAAGTCGTCGTTTTTGCTATTTTTGGACCAAAATGTACTTTTGATGCTTCAAAAAATTCTAACTGACCCTCCGATGTCACATGGACTAATTTGATGATGTTTTTCTTACCTTTCTGGACATGGACAGTAGACCGTACACACAGCTTCAATGGAGGGACTGAGAGCTCTCGGACTAAATCTAAAATATCTTAAACTGTGTTCCAAAGATAAACGGAGGTCTTACGGGTTTGGAACAATATGAGGGTAAGTTATTTATTACATAATTTTGCTATCTGGGTGAACTAATCCTTTAATAACGAATGAGTCTTAAGAACTTCTTTTCATGAATAGCTGCAAAAGTCAAGTTACGTGCTATATAATTTGCATCATTAATGTGCAGTCATATTTGTACAGGGATATACTGGTAGACACGATTAAACAGTAGAAATTTGTCAACCGGTAGAGTTGGACTGTTTTTGGACTGTTGTCTCAGAAAAGACAACAAAAATTTGTTGTCTCACAAAGACTGTTGTCTTTGTGTTCCTGTAGCTCAGTTGGTAGAGCATTGTGCTATCAAGCGCAAGGTTGGGGGTTCGATTCCCTGGGAACAGATGATAGGTTAAAATTGATAGCCTGAATGCACTGTAAGTCGCTTTGGATAAAAGCGTCTGCTAAATGCATAAATTTAATTTTAATTTTGTCTCTATCGCAGTTACACATTGACGTGATGTTGCTGTTATACACATGGTCATGCAAACTTAAGCCCGTTTTATACTTCTGCATCGAACTTATGCCATAGCTACGCTGTAGACTATGTCTAGTACGACGTTACCTGACGTGCACTTCTCCAAAAATCTAACAGTGCGTCAGTTCTATGCAGACTGCAAGTGCTGTGATTGGTCTGCAAGAACCCCTCCCTCTGTATGTTATTGAGTTTTGTGTGTTTATGTGCACTTTAAGTAATCAGTATTTTGTATATTCTCACAGAATAAACCCCGACAGGCTGATACAAGACCCCTCCACTTTGCGTCGGGGTCCTGATCACCCTGTCAGGGTTTATTCTGCGAGAACAACCGGCTGGATGTACATTATCCCACTTATTACATGGCTATTTTCACATAAGTAAATAATTTGATGCAAAATATTGATTTGAGTTGAATTATTTGAACGCAAAGTTTCCATGAAGACAGCAGTTGCAAGCAAGCGGCAAATTCAAACTAAACGGACATTTAAGGGAAACAGTGCAGGCAAACCACGTGTTACACCACATGTTACCACAAAATAATTATTTTAAATAAAGTAAAAGTAAATAAATGTTTTAAAACCTTACCAATTTGTTAGTTCTCTTATAATCCATTAAGGTGTACAAATCAATCGTAGCAAAATGGCAGCAGCTGATTTTTGTATGAAACGAGAGTGAGTCTGTGATACCAGGATTACCAGAATATTTTATAAGCTATACAAACTCAAAGCTTCCACCAAGCAAAAAAAAAAAAAATAGTTCAAGCAAAAGTACAGCGGCGACTGCTGTTACCCGGATGAGCCTGTGGTATTAGCTTTTACAGGTTGTTATCCAGGCAATATATATATATATGTGTATATGTCACACCCAGGGGCTGGCTATGCTTTAACTAAGCCACACCCCTTCTCAACTTCCACCTCGAGGAGGTCCCCAAACCCGACCCAATGGCCAAACAACACGAGAACAAGTAAGTGATAAAACAATCTTTATTTAAATATCTAAAAATAGCTTGGGGAATAGGGAAAGGGCAATTAAAACTAAACTCTGACTCGGCCCTCCAGATGGGCTATGGCCGGGAAGAGGTCAGGGAGCAAGGGGGCCACGGGGATCCGGGGCGTGGGACTCGGGCCCCGGCCTGAGTCTTAGGTATCCGTAGCGCCCTCCTTCTTCCTCCTCTTCGCTGAATACAGCTCACGGTAAGTACTGGTTCACACAGTTCGTTCTCGAGGTGCTCACTCTCTTTCTCTTCCTCCACAGGCAACGGGCTCTTTCTCTTTCTCCACAGGCAACGGCTGGGACACACAGGCACAGTTAATTCAGCTTGGTTTTGCTCTCACCTCTTCGCTGATTACAGCTCACAGTAAGTACTGGTTCACACAGTTCGTTCCTTGGGTGCTCACTCGCTTTCTCTTTCTCCACAGGCAACGGCTGGGACACACAGGCACAGTTAGTTCAGCTTGGTTCTGCTCTCACCTCTTCGCTGATTACAGCTCACAGTAAGTACTGGTTCACACAGTTCGTTCCTTGGGTGCTCACTCGCTTTCTCTTTCTCCACAGGCAGCGGCGTAAGTACAGGTTTCCTCAGTCTCTCCTCGTGTTACCCACTCTCTCTCCTTTTCTCTCCACAGGTATCAACTTGGGCACAATAGCACAGTTAGTTTGCTTTGAATGGCTCTCACCTCTGGGCTGGACACAGCGTACTGTAAGTACAGGGTTCGCTCTATTCCTCCTCGTGTTATTCACTCTCTCTCTCCTTTTCTCTCCACAGGTATCAACTTGGGCACAATAGCACAGTTAGTTTGCTTTGAATGGCTCTCACCTCTGGGCTGGACACAGCGTACTGTAAGTACAGGGTTCGCTCTATTCCTCCTCGTGTTATTCACCTCTCTCTCCTTTTCTCTCCACAGGTATCAACTTGGGCACAATAGCACAGTTAGTTTGCTTTAAATGGCTCTCACCTCTGGGCTGGACACAGCGTACTGTAAGTACAGGGTTCGCTCTATTCCTCCTCGTGTTATTCACTCTCTCTCTCCTTTTCTCTCCACAGGTATCAACTTGGGCACAATAGCACAGTTAGTTTGCTTTGAATGGCTCTCACCTCTGGGCTGGACACAGCGTACTGTAAGTACAGGGTTCGCTCTATTCCTCCTCGTGTTATTCACCTCTCTCTCCTTTTCTCTCCACAGGTATCAACTTGGGCACAATAGCACAGTTAGTTTGCTTTAAATGGCTCTCACCTCTGGGCTGGACACAGCGTACTGTAAGTACAGGGTTCGCTCTATTCCTCCTCGTGTTATTCCCTCTCTCTCCTTTTCTCTCCACAGATATCAACTTGGGCACAATAGCACCGTTAGTTTGCTTTGAATGGCTCTCACCTCTGGGCTGAACACAGCGCACTGTAAGTACAGGTTTCCTCTGTTTCTCCTTGTGTTACTCACTCTCTTTCCTTTCCTCTCCACAGGTATCAACTTGGACACAAAACACAGTTACTCTGCTTTGGATGGCTTTCACCTCTGGGCTGGACACAGCGTACCGTGCTATCTCTGGAGATCTGAAGCACGCTCACAACATATACTGTACTGAACTAGGCTAGGACCAGCAATCTCCTTGTCCTCCCACGCCGAAGTGCGTGAAGGCGGGGGTTTATCTGACAGGACACACGGCAATACACAGCAGCCCACAGCAATATACAGCACCACGTCAAAATTATAGGTTTTCACAGCACGAAGACTCACCCACCACACTCAGTGTACGGAAAGGACACCCGTCTTCCTTCACTTCGCTTGGTTCGGATCTGGCGATGGAATATGCGGCCTAGCTAGTGATGTCGTCGTTGTGACTACTTCAATAAGTATTCCTTCGGCTCTCCCACCACACTATATTAGGGGTAGGGCCGCCCTCCTCCTCCTGGAGAGATCTACACAACGCCAGGTCAATATACAGGGCACTTTCGACTGGCTCTTAGTACTCACATCAATGCCACTTCCAATCCCCCTTTTTCACGTCGTCTCAGTTCGCCGTATAATCTGTTCACTTCTCAACCTTTAAGGTTCGCGATGTCTTCACAATCATACAATTCCAGCCAAAAAGAGCTTCCCAGACTGGGAAATAACTTGGCCTTAAGTACTGCCTTGTCCAGCGTATCCTCCAATCACCAACCGCTGTCCCTAACTAGGCACAGGTGCATCGAATTCCCTGATTTTCCTTCTTACGGCGCTACCGGAAGTTCCGGTGTTCTGTTTTTCCGGTCCGGGCGGAAACGCTTCCGGGCGGAACCAAACTTCCCGAATTTTGGTTCCGCCCCTAAAGATCGTCACCTTGTGACATCCTCCCCCGCCAATCCGTTCTAGTCCCTAGAACGTCCTCGGGCTGTCCACTCCCCATAGCGGGCAGGGGGTCGGCCTCGGTTCTCTCGCCGGGATCGTCTCACTGGTGAATCGGGCTCAGCTTGTTCAGGGGCTGCTTCTGGTTCTCTCGGGGCGATCGGGGGTGGTGCCACCACGGGTCTCCCTGGTACCACAGCCCAACCTTCAATCCAGGGGGCCGCTGGTACAGGTTCCGTGGGGACTTCTTCCACGGCTTCAGGGTAGTTAGGGCATGGGCGAATCATGTTCCGGTGCACCACACGGTCGGGGCCTGACTTCCCTTCTGGCCGGATGGTATAGACCGGCTGCCCCGGCCTCTGCTGCCGGCAGACTACATAAGGGGTGGCCTCCCAACGGTCACTCAGTTTCCCCTTCCCCTGCCGCCGATTATCTCTCACCAACACCCTCTCTCCTGGCAATAGAGGGGCTTCTCTAGCAGTCCGATCATACAACCGCTTACTTTTCTCTCCTGCCGTCTGTATCCTTTTCGACACCTGCTCGTAGGCGAAATGCAAGCGCTGGTGATGGCGCCCCACCCACTCCGTTACACTTGCTTCCTCTTGGTCGGCTATCACTCCTAGGACCAGGTCAGTAGGCATTCGTATGTGTCTGCCAAACATCAGGTAAGTGGGAGCGTAACCCGTAGTACTATGTATACTGTTGTTATAGGCCTGTAGGAGGTTTGGCAAGGCACTCACCCAATCGTCCTGCCGTTGTTGGTCCAAGGTCCCCAGCAGCCCCAATAGGGTCTGATTGAATCTCTCACAGCCGCCGTTCCCCTGAGGATGATACGAAGTGGTGTGAGTTTTCGTGCAACCGTACAACTGGCATAGTTCTCTAATTACCCTGGACTCAAAGTTGGCTCCTTGATCGGAGTGCAGAAACTCCGGGCATCCGAACGTCTGGAAGACGGCCCGCCATAAAACTGTAGCGGTGGTGGTTGCAGTCTGGTCGAGGGTGGGGATAGCCCAAGCGTACTTTGTGAACAAATCCGTTATTACCAAGATGTTCTGGTAGCGATCTCGTGGTCGGCCCAGTGTCAAGAAGTCCATAGCCATGATATGAAGGGGGGCCTTCGCATGGATGGGTACCATTGGCGCTCGGACCTCCCGTCTGGACTTAAACAATATGCATCTCGGGCAAGCTTGAATTAGGGCGTGCACCGATGCCTCTAGCCCGGGCCAAAAGAAGAATCTCCTAAGCAGGGACACGGTCCTCTCCTGTCCCTGATGCCCCAACTGGTTGTGGTACGCCGAAACTAAAGCCGTTACCTCATCTGCGGGTACCACGATCTGGCGTACTTCTTCGCCCAACTTCGGGTCACTGACCCTTCTGCACAAAACGCCATCTCTCAGCTCCAGCCTGTCCCATTGCCCCAGCAGCCTCCTCCCAGTATCCGTCTGGGCTAACCTCTCCGCTGGCGTCAGCCGTCGGCCCTGTTCCAGCCATTCTCTTACCAGCCGCACATCTTGATCCCTGGCCTGTCTCTCCCTCCACCGACGGGGATCCCATCCCCAGTTCTCAGGCACGGCCTCTTGTCTGCTGCCTGGTGCCTCTACTGCTCCTACCATATAGCCCTCCTCCGGGCTGGCCCCTCCGGGGCTTTCCGCTTCGGGCAGCCTTGAGAGGACGTCCGCGTTCGTGTGTTCACGCCCTGGTCGGTACTGTAGTTGATAGTCAAAGTTGGCCAGTTGGGCCACCCACCGCTGCTCCACGGCTCCCAGCTTCGCCGTCTGTAAGTGTACTAATGGGTTATTGTCTGTAATGATCGTCACCTTGGCACCCCAGAGGTAGTCTTTAAATTTCTCACTTAGGGCCCACTTCAACGCCAGCAGCTCCAATTTGAAAGAACTATAGTTCGCATCGTTCCTCTCGGCTGGGTGGAGGCTCCGGCTGGCGTACGCGATGACCCTCTCAACTCCGTCCTGCCGTTGAGCCAACACCGCTCCCAGCCCGAGATTGCTGGCATCTGTATACAAAAGGAATGGTTTTGTGAAATCTGCGTATGCCAAGATAGGGGCCTGTAGCAGCTCCTGCTTCAATGTCTGGAACGCCGACTCACAATTTGCATCCCAGTCTACGTTGGGCGACCCCCGGCCCCGGTTACGACCTGTGCCAACCAGCAACTGATTAAGGGGTTTAGCAATTTTTGAAAAGTCCTTTATGAAACGCCTATAGTATCCCACAAATCCTAAAAAGGATCGCACTTGCCTCACTGTCCTCGGGGCCTTCCAGTCCTTCACGGCCGATACCTTTCCAGGATCGACGGACACTCCAGCCGCACTGACCACGTGGCCCAGAAAGTTGACTTCTCTCCGTAGTAAGTGACACTTATTGGGCTGTAGTTTCAATCCGTACTTCTCCATGGCCCGAAAGACTTCCTCGAGGTGCCTCAGGTGTGAATCAAAATCTGGGGAGTAGACAATCACATCATCCAGGTAAACTAATACTGACTCCATTAACTGACCTCCCAAGCACCGCTGCATCAGCCGCTGGAAGGTGGCCGGAGCGTTACAGAGCCCGAAAGGCATCCGGTCCCATTCAAATAGTCCAAACGGGGTTGTAAAGGCAGTCTTCTCCCGGTCTGCTTCGGCCACCTGCACCTGCCAGTAGCCACTGGCCAAATCTAGGGTAGAGTACCATGCCGACTGCGTGAGGCTGGCAAGCGAATCTTCGATCCGTGGCAAAGGGAAAGCGTCTTTCTTAGTCACGAGGTTCAGCTTACGGTAGTCCACGCAGAATCTCCAAGCCCCCGTCTTCTTTTGCACCAGCACTATGGGGGCCGCCCACGGGCTGCTGCTTTCCCTAACAACTCCTTGCTTCAGCATGCCTTGCAGGAGTGTACGTACCTCGGTATACAAAGTGGGCGGAATTGGGCGATACCTCTCCCGGCTGGGCCCTGCATCCCCGGTAGGTATATGATGTTGTACCACCTGGGTGCATCCGTAGTCTTCGTCGTGGGTGGCGAACACATGCTGCCATCTCCGAAGGAGGGCCTGTAACTTCTGTGTCTGTGCTTGCTCTAAATCCTCCCCTTGTAACGACTCACCCGCCAGGTGGCTCGGCACACTCCTCTCCATACCACCCCATGGGGTGTCTACTTGTGTCAGGGCCACCTCGATGACAGTGGGGCACACCTGACGAAAACTAATATCCCTCTCTTCCCTTACTTGGTGGGATGTAACCGTTGTCAGACGGGCTAATCGTTGGTGCCGATGTAGTTGCACCGCGTATGGATGTACATTCCGTATCCTCACGGGGACTCTCCCCCGCCGGACCGTCGATAATCCTCGTGCCACTTCCACTTGTGGACAATCCACATGGGGCTCCACCAGCACCCACTCTTCTGGGCCCGCTCTTCGGGGCGGTACTCGCGCCCACACAACAGCCTCACTTTTTGCGGGGACAGACAAAGCAAAACGACACATCACTCTTCCTACCTCTTCCTGTTCCCTGCGGACTTGGCTCATTTGCACCCTTCGACAGTCAGCTACCACACACTCCCACTTGGGCCTCTCTGCAGGTGGTATCTTCGATACGGGCCTAGCCCGAAATAGCTCTTCCCAGCAATCAGCGAGGACATTCATGCCCAACAGGGCTCGATGTGCACCCAGACAATGGTCTTGCACGATAATCACACCTTTCTGGGGGACCATCACTCCGTGAACCTCTAGGTCCGTCAATCGGTAGCCAATATATGGGATGTCGAGGCCGTTTGCGCCCTTCAGAGTAAGCCAGGGGGCCTCCGCCCCTGGTGCCCCTTGTTTCCCAAACACTTCTTCGGATAAACTCTCAGCAAACAACGTCACTTGGGAGCCTGTGTCTACCAGGCATTGAATCTCCTTGCCGCACACTCTCACCTTCGCCACGGGGCTACGCCCAATCATCTGGCTCCTAGAGCCATATCCTCTTCCAGGGTCTTCTCGAGGGGTCCCGGCCACACGACCCACAGTGGCCGGCCGACCTAAAAACCCCCTTCTGACGCCCTGCGGGGCCCACACTGACGGCTATAGTGACCTGGTTTGCCACAGCGGTTACAGATGGGTCGCCCTTGCTCGTCCCATTCGAAACGGGGCCGGTTAAAGTGGTTCGGGCGCCTGAACGGCTCTCGGCCTCCCTCTGAGTACACTCGGTCTCGGGGCGCCGGCCGTGGTTCCTCCCGCGCCCGTCCTTGGCGCAATTCTCCTACGAGGGCTTTAGACAGTTCAGACATCTGATCGCGGACATCTTTCAAAAGTTCAGCCTTCAGTGCTTGCTTCCAGTCAGGGCCTCCGGGTTGTGCTGGTGCTACTTCACTGACAACCGCACACACTGGGGAACCACTCACCTCAGTCTCATCACCTTCCAGGGCCAGTGCCTCTTTCTTCAGATCTTCGAACGTAAGACCCGGGTCCCTTCGAAACTGGATACGTAGGCTCTGTCTCACCGGACCCTCCTTCAACCCCAGAAGAAACTGGTCCCGCAATAGAGTCTCTCCATCTCCCAACCCGTGGTCCCGACGGGTCTGTAGTCGGGCGAATTGCTCTCGCAACCTCAGGGCGAAAGCTCTAATCGGTTGGCGGGGGCCCTGCTTACAATTGAAGAACTGGGAGCGAAGGACAGCTACGGGGGTGTGGTCACCATACTGTTCAGTGAGGAACTGGAACACGGTTTGGGCGTTGGCTCTAACGGCTTCGGGGGCGGCATGCACCTCTCGCCGCGCTTCTCCATCCAGGGAGTTTAACACAAATTGAAGCCGCTGGGCTGCACTAAGGCCCTGTAGGTCGGCCAAGTACTCTAGTTGAGCCTTCCATTCAGACAATCGTACCTCGGATTCTGTCCCCCCATATTTTTGAATCCAGGGGCTCCCCATAAAAACGGGCATGGCACGGGGTTGGGCTGAAAGCCCCGCGTTGTCGGTCATTGGACGACCTTGGTTACTCAACTCGAGGTGGAAATCCTGCTGACTACGCCAAATCTGTCACACCCAGGGGCTGGCTATGCTTTAACTAAGCCACACCCCTTCTCAACTTCCACCTCGAGGAGGTCCCCAAACCCGACCCAATGGCCAAACAACACGAGAACAAGTAAGTGATAAAACAATCTTTATTTAAATATCTAAAAATAGCTTGGGGAATAGGGAAAGGGCAATTAAAACTAAACTCTGACTCGGCCCTCCAGATGGGCTATGGCCGGGAAGAGGTCAGGGAGCAAGGGGGCCACGGGGATCCGGGGCGTGGGACTCGGGCCCCGGCCTGAGTCTTAGGTATCCGTAGCGCCCTCCTTCTTCCTCCTCTTCGCTGAATACAGCTCACGGTAAGTACTGGTTCACACAGTTCGTTCTCGAGGTGCTCACTCTCTTTCTCTTCCTCCACAGGCAACGGGCTCTTTCTCTTTCTCCACAGGCAACGGCTGGGACACACAGGCACAGTTAATTCAGCTTGGTTTTGCTCTCACCTCTTCGCTGATTACAGCTCACAGTAAGTACTGGTTCACACAGTTCGTTCCTTGGGTGCTCACTCGCTTTCTCTTTCTCCACAGGCAACGGCTGGGACACACAGGCACAGTTAGTTCAGCTTGGTTCTGCTCTCACCTCTTCGCTGATTACAGCTCACAGTAAGTACTGGTTCACACAGTTCGTTCCTTGGGTGCTCACTCGCTTTCTCTTTCTCCACAGGCAGCGGCGTAAGTACAGGTTTCCTCAGTCTCTCCTCGTGTTACCCACTCTCTCTCCTTTTCTCTCCACAGGTATCAACTTGGGCACAATAGCACAGTTAGTTTGCTTTGAATGGCTCTCACCTCTGGGCTGGACACAGCGTACTGTAAGTACAGGGTTCGCTCTATTCCTCCTCGTGTTATTCACTCTCTCTCTCCTTTTCTCTCCACAGGTATCAACTTGGGCACAATAGCACAGTTAGTTTGCTTTGAATGGCTCTCACCTCTGGGCTGGACACAGCGTACTGTAAGTACAGGGTTCGCTCTATTCCTCCTCGTGTTATTCACCTCTCTCTCCTTTTCTCTCCACAGGTATCAACTTGGGCACAATAGCACAGTTAGTTTGCTTTAAATGGCTCTCACCTCTGGGCTGGACACAGCGTACTGTAAGTACAGGGTTCGCTCTATTCCTCCTCGTGTTATTCACTCTCTCTCTCCTTTTCTCTCCACAGGTATCAACTTGGGCACAATAGCACAGTTAGTTTGCTTTGAATGGCTCTCACCTCTGGGCTGGACACAGCGTACTGTAAGTACAGGGTTCGCTCTATTCCTCCTCGTGTTATTCACCTCTCTCTCCTTTTCTCTCCACAGGTATCAACTTGGGCACAATAGCACAGTTAGTTTGCTTTAAATGGCTCTCACCTCTGGGCTGGACACAGCGTACTGTAAGTACAGGGTTCGCTCTATTCCTCCTCGTGTTATTCCCTCTCTCTCCTTTTCTCTCCACAGATATCAACTTGGGCACAATAGCACCGTTAGTTTGCTTTGAATGGCTCTCACCTCTGGGCTGAACACAGCGCACTGTAAGTACAGGTTTCCTCTGTTTCTCCTTGTGTTACTCACTCTCTTTCCTTTCCTCTCCACAGGTATCAACTTGGACACAAAACACAGTTACTCTGCTTTGGATGGCTTTCACCTCTGGGCTGGACACAGCGTACCGTGCTATCTCCGGAGATCTGAAGCACGCTCACAACATATACTGTACTGAACTAGGCTAGGACCAGCAATCTCCTTGTCCTCCCACGCCGAAGTGCGTGAAGGCGGGGGTTTATCTGACAGGACACACGGCAATACACAGCAGCCCACAGCAATATACAGCACCACGTCAAAATTATAGGTTTTCACAGCACGAAGACTCACCCACCACACTCAGTGTACGGAAAGGACACCCGTCTTCCTTCACTTCGCTTGGTTCGGATCTGGCGATGGAATATGCGGCCTAGCTAGTGATGTCGTCGTTGTGACTACTTAAATAAGTATTCCTTCGGCTCTCCCACCACACTATATTAGGGGTAGGGCCGCCCTCCTCCTCCTGGAGAGATCTACACAACGCCAGGTCAATATACAGGGCACTTTCGACTGGCTCTTAGTACTCACATCAATGCCACTTCCAATCCCCCTTTTTCACGTCGTCTCAGTTCGCCGTATAATCTGTTCACTTCTCAACCTTTAAGGTTCGCGATGTCTTCACAATCATACAATTCCAGCCAAAAAGAGCTTCCCAGACTGGGAAATAACTTGGCCTTAAGTACTGCCTTGTCCAGCGTATCCTCCAATCACCAACCGCTGTCCCTAACTAGGCACAGGTGCATCGAATTCCCTGATTTTCCTTCTTACGGCGCTACCGGAAGTTCCGGTGTTCTGTTTTTCCGGTCCGGGCGGAAACGCTTCCGGGCGGAACCAAACTTCCCGAATTTTGGTTCCGCCCCTAAAGATCGTCACCTTGTGACATATATATATATATAATATATATATATATATATATATATATATATATATATATATATATATATATATATATAGATAGATAGATAGATAGATAGATAGATAGATAGATATATTAGGGCCGCAACGATTCGTCGACGTTGTCAACAAAAATCGATAATAGAAATAGTCGACAATGAATTTCATTGTCGAAGTTGTCGCCAGACATGTTTTTTTCCGACCGAGTGAGGCATCTCTCTTCATTACAATCTCTGCCGAGAGTCGCACATGCGCATTAGCTTCTCTGCTGAGCGCTAACATTCAGAAATGGCGGCGTCCAACGCAGCAGCTGCGCGTACCAAAACATCTAAAGTTTGGGAGCATTTAAACCTGGATACGGCGAATAAAAAGATTACCTGCATGGTTTGCAAAGCAGTCCTTGCGTATCACGGCAGCACCTCGGTGATGCATGAACATTTAAAGAGAAAGCACGTCGGACAGTTGAATGAAACCGGAGTTTGACTCGCCTCGGTCAGATTTAAATAACATGGAAGCCAATACGTTTTGTTTTGGATGTACATTGTACATTTGTGACCCTGGATCACAAAACCAGTCTTATGTGTAATTTTTTTAAAATTGAGATTTATACATCATCTGAAAGCTGAATACATAATCTTTCCATTGATATATTGTTTGTTATGATAGGATAATATCTGCTCCCAGAAGAGCGCAAGTCTCACACGAGACCATGTGGATATGCTGACTTTCCTTAATATGAATAAACTGAACGACATAGCCTGAGCCTCATGTTGATTTTAAATTTGGTCTGTCCACCATGACAGGTTTGTGTCCAGGTAGTATCACACAGTCCATGTTTACAACTTAAATTCAGACGACTCTGAAAGCTTATTTTAAAACTGTTAGATTTCATAATGTTGAGACGAGTTGTAAAGTTCTTTTGCAACAGATTGACTACTGAATGTATCTCACAAAATGCACTTAATATTTTTGTTTACTGTTTTATTGCTGCTAATGTGCCTGCCCCTGGTTTACAGGAAGAAAATGTTTACTTGATTTTAATTGATTTTTTCTTATAAAACAAATGTGCCTGTCCTTTATAAAAATGATAGAGTTTCTTTATTTATGCATTTATGTCTATACTGACCGAGCTCTGTGCCTAATTGGTTTTAGACAGGGCATTTTTATTTACTTTTAGTATGAATCGGCCTATCAGCAGCAAAGTTCAATAAAATATGCATTTTTCATTGATGTACCCCCTTCTTTCTTGTGTTTAATATCACTTTACAGAATTAAAGCAATCTCATGCTAAATTTTAGAAAAAATGTATAATTATTCGATTAGTCGACTAATCGTTTCAATAGTTGGTGACTAGTCGACTATTAAAATAGTCGTTAGTTGCAGCCCTTATATATATATATATATATATATATATATATATATATATATTTGTAATATAATGTTTTGATCATATTGCCCACCCCTACCATGAAGTAAATCAGATTCAAGCTTGTTAAAAATTTTATATTGAATATTCAAACTGAACTGATGATGCAGAATGGGTTCCCAAAGTCAGTCTTATTGGGAAATCTGTTTTTAACAGGCCTGCAAAGAGAAGAAATATATAGAAATAGCGTTTTTTTGAGTGCAGCTTTTATAAAATAGTTTTAAAAGTCCTTATTCAGTTATTACGAACAACTGGAAATGACATGGAGAGAGTGAGTTACTACACTTTTGAACTATTTAAAGTCTTCAAAGTTTTGTACGAAAGGGAGAGCGGGTAGAAGAAGGTCAAACAGAGCAAAAGACAAGAGGAAGCACCTGCATTTCTTAGCATGCTGTTGCATCACTCAGTGTTTTTATTTGATATGATATTGGAGAACTGACTCTCAATATATGACCCATGCCGGAGCACATTAGCTGTTTAGTAAGTCAGGAGCAACACATTACCCTCTGAGCCACAGCTTTGACTCTCTGGTTTTTGAGTGTGAATAAATGCGTGGTGCTTGTGTGTTCCATGTATGTGCATGCTTGCAAGTGTGTTGATCACTTTATGGTTCTCCTGGTTTCTCCGCAGGCTTATTTACAACTTAAAAACATTTTCCGTACCGCACAGTACTCCAAACCACAGGAACCGCTTCTTAGCCTTGGGGCTGTAATGCAGGGATGAGTGTTTGTTTGTGTATTAGGGTAATATATTAACCCCTAGTTTTCCTCTTTCAGAGTGTAATGCAGACAGGAAAGGCAGTTTCTATTATGAACTGGTCACTAACCACATCCATCTCGTTCTAAGTCATAATGTGGATTTCACAAGAGCCGTAAATAATTACCGTAGTATCATTGTCTCATAACTCTGAGACCTTTTAGCCTACTGTAAATAGTAATTTTATCATTCGGTCAAACTTTATTGGTCATCTGATATCTTGTGGGTGTGCTGACACTTGATAGTTCTCATTAAACATGGCGGAATTTTTAATCAGCATAATGCATTAAAATTATATTCTGAAAGGCTGTCACACCAAGGTCGGAAAATATTTCAGAATGCCTTCGTTATTTAGATTCCAGCAGTTTGATTCCTCTCAACACTGCTCGTGTTTTATTGACGAGAGGTTGGCGTTCAGAGGCAGCACTATTGATCGAGCCAAACTTAAATTACCGCCCCGAGTTTAACTGATTAAGGCAGCTTCATGTTTGTGTCTTCTAGTCTCAACTCACCAGGGAGTTTTTCTTTCCTCCCGCTCTCTCGCTTTGATGGAATGACCATTCATGCTGCTTAGTGCCATGCTGAATGCATTTAAGGACTAATTAGTTTTAATTTTTCACGAATTAATTTTTCACAGCTAGGTTTGCTTGGAAATGGCTGGTAAGTTCAGACTCGTCTTTTATAATGTGACACTTTCTAAAGGTCCACAGGTTTCTTTTATGTCATATAGTGCAGCTGCTTGAACAAAGCACATATCCTTTTTATATAGTCTTGTTTTTCTCTGTGACACTGGTGATTTTGTCCTCTGCCTTTCAAGTCTTGTTTCCAAGCGGAAGTAGTTTCTGTGATCGATTTTTATATATGCCGAGGCTCTATAAAAATTCAGACCAATATACTCTCACCCTCATTCATTTTAGTTTGTGTGCATTTGAATAGGAAGGCAGTCTGGGAATAGACTACTGAATGTGAATGCTCAAAACCAAATGTGACTTTAGGTGAGTGCAGGCTTACATTTTTGCTTCTCATTTGCCATGGTGATTCTTTCTCCCTCAGCGTGCTCACTCTGATGCAAATCTTTTCTCCGCTCGCTCACGTACGAGCTTTGCTAAATTGGCTCTTCTCAAAAAAATCGCCTTCCTGTGGAAAGTACAGACTTCCCAGGGTGCACCGGGGGAGGCCCCCCGAATGGCTCCAGACAGGCCTATCAATCTGAATTTCTAATCCAGCCATTTCAGCCTTGTTTAGGGCCTCATTTGCCTGCAATTCAAATGTCAGCTTATTGAGTTTCTGTCTGCATCTCTCTCTCTCTCTCTCTCTCTCTCTCTCTCTCTCTCTCTCTCTCCTGTAGCCCACCGGCCCCCTGTATCCTTCCATAACTCAGCGCTAAAGCATTTAGCGGTACTCACATACCAGTGAAGTCTGAAGTTCGCTTGCTGCTTTGATGGAGAGTGCGCTGTTGTTCGTGCAAGCGCATGTATGGCTGAAATTAGTCACCGTTCTGTGGTCTGATTGTGCTGGTTTTGATGTGTTTTCCTTTCTTGTGAGGAGAAAAAGGAACATTTACTCTTGGTGTTATATTCTAACAACGGTATGTATTTCAAGAATACATATTTTTTTCCATCCTGAAGAAATGTCAAATGTTATTTATAAGCATTAAGGCTATTGAAGTATCATTTACATTAAAGATGTGCAAAAATGAACAGTTTTAAAAAACAAGTAGTTGGTGGCTTGTCTAAATGTCTAGTTGGGCAGTTGGTCTGTGCATATTTGGGATCATTTAGGCAGTATACAGTTATTTATCAGTTTAGAGGTAACATATCATGAAAATCTGACTTTCCCAGGTTTTAAGTGCTATAATCAGGCCCCCGGTGCTTCTACCAACCCAAGGAAACGTGAAATAGATTAACCCAGTGACTTTGTTTTGGTAAGCCTGTTTCTGCAAGCATCTGATTTCACTCCCCTAGTGACATTGCAAAGGGATCTCATTGTAATATTACCTTCCCTTAACCTGTAAGTTTACACCCACGGCGCCATCATTTTGATTTCGCAAGCGACAACGGTGTACCAGCTCTAATGCCATGGCGAAAGTTGGAGCAAAACATGCCAACTGTTTTTGGCTGCACAGACGTGCACAGAACAATATTTAGAGCCCCAGCCTCAGAGGAGACAAGACTGCAGTGATTTATTCATTTATTTACTGTATATTGCTGCACAGATCTAAAATAAACATGCAGTTTATTGTCCAGCTGTTTACAGAGTTTTTGTAACTTGTGTGTTTTCAACATAAACTTGTGTGTGTGTGAAAAAGAACTTAGTTTAGTACTTGCATGCTGTGACATACTGTACATAAGAAGTTTAAACTAATGTAGTTTAAAATGCATGATTTCAGCCTGATAATCAGAACCAAGACAAAAAATCATGCTCTAATACAGCATGTTTCTGGCTACACTTAAAATAGGCATTTTCAAAATTATATAATGAAAGATGTGTGGGGTATTTTGAGCTGAGACTTACATTTTGGGGACACCTGAGACATATATTACATATTGTAAAAAGTTTATTTATTTATTTGCTCTTTGCCTTTTGGAAAAAAATAACTCTGTCTCTCTGGACGTGCCGGAGACTCCGAACGGAACATGGATGCTGTGTTTCTATCTCCTATCACAGAGGATGGAGACTCAGGAAAAGGTATCTGCTATTGTCTCTTTCCTTACATATCTCTCTGGATAAGGGATGCAGCGATTAACCGGTTTGACGATTTAATATGCTTTAAAATGGCATGGTTAATCATAAAGGCTCCGCTCCAACGAGTGTTTCTGTTGCATAGAACGAAACAGTTGCTACTTGCGCAAGAGTTACACTAGCGGTGCACCAGCTTAAAATGCTGTTCTTATCAGAGACACGGAGGCTATAAAGTTTTAAACTATTTTAATGCACGATGTGAAGGCAAAACTGACCCGAAGCTATGGAGCATTCTGGCCGCTTCAGATTAGACAGATGAAATTGTGCGGTAAGATCACTTTTATTTGAATTAATTGATTATAACATTTAGCTACTCAAATTAATTATTTGATCAGGAGAGAGAGAGTGAGAGGTGTGTGTGTGTGAACCTGCGTTAGCGCGTTTCTCTACAAGTGTGTTCTTAGTTACTTAAACAGTGATTTTACTCCCTCGTTGCTGAAGAATATAATGTAACAATTCAGAAAAATAACATTTTAAAATATTAAAATAGAAAAGTTATTTTTAATATTTTTCAATATTACCATTTTAATTGTTTATTATTATTATTATTGTTATTTATATTTTTTACTAATAAATGCAGCCTTCATAAAAATCCTACCAACCTCAAACTCTTGAACAGGGTGTATTCATATTAAATACAAATAAAAAAATCCTTTAAGAATTAAACCTACAGATATAACTGGCTACGAATGGAGAGTCTGTAGAATTTACACCAGTGCTTTGCTTAGAACTTAAGTTCCTTTTTGATGCTTGCCATGTGTGGTATGTGTACAGTAAGGTATGTGCATGGATGTGCATTGATTTTCCTTAATTTATACACCCAGCTTTCCCTGTTCAGCTGTCATATGCACATCCAAAACTTCACAGAGCTGTCATGTCATTCACTTCCTCTGTCTCTCTTGCTTTTCCTCACTCTCCTTTTGGTCTCTTTTGAACTCTTTTTGCACAAATTTAGAAGTCCTTAGTTTATTAATCTAACATGGATTAAGAGGATGTTTGCAGAATCCTACAGAACACAACCCACATCAGATGTTGGTTTTAAGATGTGCTGGGAAAGAAACGGTTATCTGTCTGCCACAGGCAGCCGGCACCTGTGAATAATGGCTCAGGTTTAAGATGACAGACAGACAGTAATTTCATCAAAAGTCTGCATTGCTTTTGAGACAAACAGGAAATTGAGCTGGGAGTTTGTAATATGGCTATGCTAGTGATGTCCTGTGGGCCTGTGTACTATGAGTTATGACTGTTTTTTTCTTTAATACTTCTGTCGGATTCCTAATGCAGCAGGAAACACAGAGATATCCCGAACCTGAAAGAGACCCGTAATGTACTACACCGAACTGACCCGGACCCGTCTATTATTTCAAAAGCTGGACCCGGACCCGTGTAGATCCGAGAAATGCCTACCCGGACCCGACTCGGACCCGACTCGGACCCCTCTATTATTTGAAAGCTGGACCCGAACCCGCCGGGAAGACACAGACCCGACTGGACCCGATTGTCACATATTCCACCTTAAATTGCTATTACAAGTCAATAAAACTGTTGCGAAAAATACAACTTTTTTTCTAACCTAATTTAAGGAGCCGTAGTTTCTCTTCCTTGTACCTGACTGTCTGTGATGCATTAAAATCCTCAGACAAGAAAGTTATCCATGTTATTCCTCTCGTTATTTCAAGTCCGAGCTTAATCCACTCATTATTTCAGCTTCAAAAGTCCACTTGATGTCACGGTAACGACTGCGCACATGTACATTCTGACTCTAATTAACTCGCATAATAACTTCGACTGTTTGCCCTTTTGAACTATAATAATGATCGCTCGTGCAATGCCATGGCCGCTGACCTTATTTATTTGCTATCATCTTTGTGCTCTCTGCTCTGCGTCGAGTCTGAATCTGACCACTAAAACTTTAAGATTAAACGGTTCATTTATATTGTAAAAAAAATGGTAGAAAATGTAAAGCGCGGTTTGTCCCTCACTGGTTGCCATAGAAACATGACACACGCTCGAGACTGCACATGCGTGCTAGCCGGATCAACCTGAAATATGCTTTTTAACGTAATCTGAGCGTCATCGAAAACATTCATGTGACAGTTCACCTCAGATCTTGTTGCTGATTTGAAATATATTAAATATGAGTGTGTCAAGTCTGCAAGCATTATTACCGTGCGTGCCCTTGCATTAACTCTGAGTCTGCGCACTCTGCTTCTAACGGCAGAGAGAGAGATCGCTTTTTTCTTTCTTTTTTTGGCTCACACTTTTCTTTTCCTAATTTTACAAAATGCAAGTTACAAGAATCACAAGCAGTGTGTGATCATGGCCGAGTGTTCTCCGAGTCTGATGACTCCGATCGCACGGGTATTACACACAATGTTAAACAGACCCGGGACCCGAAGTAATAGATTCGGACCCGACCCGGACCCGGCTGATCATTTAAAATATAGACCCAAACCCGTACGGGTCCCGGGTCGGGTCCCGGGTCTCGGGTGCACTGTGAAGACCTCTAATGCACACACACTAATATATACTCGATAGAAGTACAGAAGCACTCTTCGAAAGCAAATAGGAGTATGCTTCAGATTGAGATCATTTGCTCGATAAGACTTTGATTTAATGCCATCTTGAGTAATTGGTCAAATTTTTTCAACGATTTCAGGTTATTAGCGCTAATTTTGCATTAGCATCAATTAGATTTTTTTTGTTCCTTTAATCCCCCTCTGGGCTTCACAAACCTCTCTCTCTCTCTCTCTCTCTCTCTCTCTCTCTCTCTCTCTCTCTCTCTCTCCCTCACACACACACACACACACACACACACACACCTGATCGCACAAGTACCAAAATAGTCTGCTGGTGTCATTCTGTAGTTTGTCTCAGATATACATTCACACTAATGCTCGTATGCTATTTCAGTTTTGTTTCAGTATGGTAAGATGATGTCATGTACATGTAAGAGGAAAACCTTGAACTGGAAGCAACTCTCCCACATATAATGGAACAAAATTAGGTCATTTAGATTAATCGGTTCATGTACAGTCAAAACAAGGCCACAGAGAATGAGAACAGGAGAGACTAAAGTGTGTAAGGAAAAAAATTATTATCAGATAAAGATACAATGGTCTGCTTGTTTCTCCTCCATTCCTTGTGATGGAGGCATGGTTTTTGGCTAATTCAGAAGTGCTTCGTGTACATGGTAGTAAATATATCAGTGTTTGTTATATTATTTGTACAAACATCAACACAAGATGCTATTATGATCTCTACTTCGTTAAGTGGGTTAGATATTTTTGTTTATTAGAATTATAGGGTTAGTTCACCCAAAATTATCCCATAAATTACTCACCCTCAAATTATTTAAAAACTATTTTGAAAATTATATGTTCCAGAGAGCCATGTATTGGATTGCAGCAGACAGTTGAGGTCTGGATGCCAAAATCTAATCCTTTTTTTTTTTACAATATCTGTCACTGGAAATTAGCAATACTGTAAAATTGTACAGTATTTGTTGTATATTTTGCTTTAATGCTGATTTATTATACAATATAATATTTATTATTTAATGTTCAAAATATTTAATGCATTCATATTGTACACCCATTTTATATTAAAATTGCTTAATTTGTTGATCTTCATATGATTATAGTTTGTGTACTCCCCAAAAAAAACAAAAAAAACAACAACAACGAAAAAGAAATGGATGTGATTCATCTTGTAGTTTGTTTGGTACAAGGCTTAGATCTCTTTATTGATTGATTTATTTTTTTAAATTCCCTATTAGGGCTGGGAGATTAATCTATTTTATTGATTAACTCGAATGTGTAGTTTACATCGACTTGTCTGAATGAAAATCGGTTTTCTTTTTAAATCGGGGAAGTCGTGGCCTAATGGTTAGAGAGTTGGACTCCCAATCGTAGGGTTGTGAGTTTGAGTCTCGGGCCGGCAGGAATTGTAGGTGGGGGGAGCGCATGTACAGTTCTCTCTCCACCCTCAATACCACGACTTAGGTGCCCTTGAGCAAGGCATCGAACCCCCAACTGCTCCCCGGGCGCCGCAGCATAAATGGCTGCCCACTGCTCCGGGTGTGTGTTCACAGTGTGTGTGTGTGTTCACTGCTCTGTGTGTGTGCACTTCAGATGGGTTAAATGCAGAGCACGAATTCTGAGTATGGGTCACCATACTTGGCTGAATGTCACTTCACTTCACTTCACTTTTTTTTTTTTTAACATTCGCCGACGCTTCACTCGGGGCTCCCGTAGTTCCAAATGGGCCCAGCTCTCCCCCTGCACGTTTGCCATAGAGATACACAAACAACATAGCAGCGAGCAGGGAAAAACATGATCCTTTTTAATCTTGCATGTAATGTCTGAAAAAGCAAGTTTTTTTTTTTTTTTTTTTTTGAGCAGAGCTGCTTTGTCTACAGCCGTTACCAGGGAAACCTTGATCTCTCCCACTCCAACAGCGCTTCCTGCTTGCAGAGAATGAATTTCCATACATATGCCCCTAGGAAACACTGGACTATGGTATAATAAACTCAACTGTATAACAGTTTCACTGCAATTCATGTTATAATGTTAGAATTCAGTAACAATAAAAATAATACATACACACTTATCCTTACATAGTAAATGCAGTTATTTTTTTATTGGTTGTTGATATCCTATCTAAAAGGTGATTTAGACAAAAAAAAAAAAAAAACAACAACAACAAAAATAACATTACCACTCTAATATGTCTTGGAATATCCGAATATTCTCTGGGTCTGAATCCGGCTCAAATTGATATATCAATATTGACTCCATCCTTAACTATACCAGAGCAGACAGAACATGCTGTTTTGACATGGGGCGGGCAGTACTGAAACACTCACCAATCACAATGCACTGGGACTGCTAACCAATCACAGCACATTTAGTTTTTCAGAAGGCAGGCCTTCATCAGCCCTGGAACTAATTGAGCCGTTTGCGCAAGGATGGAGAGAAAGATATTGTAATAATGTAAATTATGTAAAAAACAATGTATTTTTCGAAACACCAAGAATGGGAGCATGTTCTAGTACACCCCCAAAACAAATTCAAGACATTGTAAAAGAGCATTATAGGACCCCTTTAAATGAAAATGACATTACATTTTCTGAAGACAGTCGGTTTCCTTCAGAAATGCAGTGATATAAGAACACCCGCACTCAATGTATGGGAAACACTGTAGTCTCATAATTGAAGTGTAAATTCTGCAGATTACATCATTGTCCAGTATTATACTGTCAGCAATTCATTATAAAAAAGTTTTCATAATTGTAACATACATGCATGTTTACATTGAGGTGCATATGTAATAACTTGTGAAAACTTTACACTAAAGAAGCACTTTCTTTTATTCTAATGGGCTGCTTTGTGATATCACAAAACCCGGAAAACAAACGCTGTAGTACAAACGAGCCGTTCTTGAAAAGGGAATTTTTTTTTTACGAAATATGTCCCTTTGGAGTGGACTTTGAGATTTGTAAGTTTGAAGATAATTTTTATGCCCAAACATACATACTACACACTGACTAAAATTCAAAAAGTGAAAAGCATAATAGGATCCCTTTAAGAAAGGTGTCATCCCTAATTTGGAATTGGTTTGGTTTTGTGGCATCAGACGAAGAACAAATAACACCCCACTGCAAAGTGGGTTTGAAGTCTGTTGCCAGCAAAGGTAGCAGTATGACCAGTTTACTGCAGCACCTCAAACAGAGGCATGCTGCCGAGTGAGAGGGATGTTGCACCCTACAAAATGAACAAGACCGCGTCAGCACAAGCACACCTGCCAAAAAACAACCCACAGCAGTGTTACGCATTGCGCGGCTCGCTAAGTTTTACTTTGTGGCTCACATGGCAGTAAATAATACAATGATATGATCATGCAGTTAATACAGATATTTCCAAAAAACATTAAAAACAAACAGGGCTATAACATAACCCATTTAAAAGCACACACCATGTCTACACTGGACACGAGTAGTGCGATCCGACAAAAGACAATAGAACCCAGTGATGTTGTCTACACTGGATGCGGTGCGATACGACAAGATCCCCATCAGTAAACTGATGCCTCGTTCTATTCATGATGAAATGTACTGACACTGAATTCAGATGATTTGTAAATGTAGTGTGGTGTCATCAAGTTTATCTCTTCAAATATTTTTATTAGAGCACATATTCACATCGTTATATTATCTACATCATACACAAGAGTATAATGTATATCCACATAGAAATATGTGCAGTTAGGACCTACTGTCCTCTTTTTTGTTTTTTTTTAGAACATACAACAATGGTAAAAGAAGAACAGAATCAACAGATAGACATACAGAGTACAGAAAAAAAAACAACCTAAATAATCCCTCTTCCCCACCCTACCCAACCTTATCCTTCCTTCTAAATACTACTATATTATAGTTAGAGGGAAACATTTATTTCCACTGCCAGGTGTGAGATAGTGAATGAGAGGTGACCACACTTTTTCAAAGTGTGGGAGTTTATCCATAAGAATATATTTTATTCTCTCTAAGTAGAGAGTGTTAGTAAGATCACTAAGCCATATCTTTGTGGAGGGTGTTTCTTTATTTTTCCAATGCATGAGAAGTAGCTTCTTTGCGGTGATGAGACTATAGGACAGGAAGCATTGTTGGTAGTTGTTTAACCTTTTAATATAGTCTGAAATTCCTAAAATAATAATGTGTGGATTAGGCTCCAATTGTATTTTAAATATCCTAGAAATTTAACTGAAGATATTAAACCAAAAGATCTTAACCTTGGGACACAGGACGAAGCTGTGAAGCAACGTGTCTTCTGCAACAAGGCATCTGTCACATAGAGGGGTTATCTCAGGGTGTATTTTGGGTAACTTCTCCTTAGAATAGTGAAGACGATGTAGAATCTTAAAGTGAATTAGGCAGTGCCTAGCATTATTAGAACATCGATGAGTATGTGTCATCAAGTTTAGACAGAATTTTAGCACAGCAGGGTGCAGCACGACAACTCTTGCATCCGATGTAGACACGGTTAGATCTATTACAATTAATTTATGAATGTAAAAAAAAAAAAAAAAGCAGCATTACAAGATGGAAATATAAACTTGGAAATATATTTACACTTGCTCTGTCCTACATCTATGACACTGACTCACTGCGAAGTTGCCCGTCTTAATCTCAACAGCTCTTAATGCCGAGTGTGCACTTGGATGGTTAGATGCATGATGGGCTAGTATAATAATAATAATAATAACTTAAGGTCTTCCTAAGGTAATCCTGTTTTTTTTTTTTAATATATATAATCATCTTGTCCCGTTTACAAGTTTGAAAATTTTGGTAAATTATAAACAATGATAGCCCCTTTTGTATTGCATTGCATTGCATTGCATATCAGGGATGACAGATATTTAATTTTATGTTATGTTATGTTACATTTTCACTGTATACAATGGCAGGGCCTGCCATCTTGTCTTTTTGGCTTGTTGTTTCTGATTGCACTTTAACCCCAAGGGGGAAATCCGGACCAAATCCCAGAAGGGAAAATCAAAACAAAATAATAGTTAAAACTTGTTTTGAACAATTTCTTTGTCATCTGAATATTGATTTTAAGTAAGGGGAAAAATCGATCAAAATTGTAAGAAATTTAGTTTTCTTATATTTCATTTCTCTAGTTTTTGTGCTTTTGAGATGCATTTAGGGTTTTTCCTGGCTCAAAATGAGGCTGAGGTTTTACCATCCTGATCATGTGCACACAATGTACCCATCCTGCAATTGGCTGAAACAAACACTTTTTACACGCAATGTATTTTAGGTGCTATAATAATTATATGATTGAAAATGAAAAACAATCCTGATTAACATAAAATTAAATAAAAAATACCAGCTTAAAGGGGCCTTTTGTAGTATAGGTGAACATATGACATTAGGTTATTAAACATTTCATGAAATTGAAAATCTTTATCCACTCCTTACAGTCTCCTGGTCCACATTGCATTGATCCAATGTACATTTTCCACTTAAAGTGTCTTTCTAGAAAACGTACTCGGTTACTAAACGTAACCTCGGTTCTCTCTAGAAGAGCGAACGAGTACTGCGTCTTAGCTAAGACGCTACGGGAAAAGTCTCTTTTCACGAAATACTGAAGCAAAAAATTATCCTTAATTTTGTATTTTTAAAGCGCATTTGCAGCAGTACACAGTCATAGGCGAGACGGCTCGTTCGCTCATTGGCTTGTTCTGCGGCAACTGCACAGCCTATCGAGCGCGGGCTGATGCAACATCAGACCAATAAGGGCGCTTTGCGCCCTTCTTGCCACTTCCCGCCGAAACGGGTGTGGCCCAACCTATAAAAGGAGCTCGAAAAGGCTGACTCACCTGATTTATTTCATCGCCGAAGCGAACCAGAGTGAATCGTGCGCACGGCAGAGAACGCAGTACTCGTTCGCTCTTCTAGAGAGAACCGAGGTTACGTTTAGTAACCGAGTACGTTCTCTTACGAGAGCTCTCTCGTACTGGGTCTTAGCTAAGACGCTACGGGAACCCAATGTAAAACGCCGTGCGCGCAGGGATCACACACCAATAAACCTGAAACAACGCCCAGGATTTACAGTCACCTGAGGGACTCACAGAGAGTCCAGGACAGAAAAGGGAAAAAGCCCTCCGTCCTATATCTAGCAGCATCCGTAGATGCGGCAATATGACATCACACAGCCGAGGCAAGGCCTGACCAATGTGGCAATGCGGGTCTTACGCAATACTGCCCATATAACAGTCGGCAGCGCATAGCGCCCGTGAACTCAGAATTCCCCTCAGGGCCCTGATTCGACTATACCGACAACAGCCTTGCTTGCAAGGCGGGGACCTCCAGGTTATAGAACCTGATAAATGTAGACGGCGAGGCCCAACCTGCCGCCATATATATATCCTGCAAGGAGATCCCAGTAGACCACACCCACGACGAGGCGACGCCTCTTGTGGAGTGTGCTCTGACGCCCAACGGGCACTGAAGGCCCCTGGAAGCGTAAGCTAACGCTATGGCGTCAACTATCCATCTGGATAGAGTCTGTCTCGAAACAGCCATTCCCTTGAAACGTCCACCGAACGAGACAAACAGCTGCTCCGTCTGCCGAAAGGCAGCAGAGCAAGACACATAAGCTCTTAAAACCCTGACAGGGCAAAGAAGACTCGAGTCTCCATCCTCCCCTGACACCGGCAGGGCAGACAGGGCAATAACCTGAGCCCGAAACGGTGTGTTGAGGGATTTCGGCACATAACCGTGCCTAGGTTTGAGTATGACCCTTGAGTCATTGGGCCCAAACTCCAAGCACGACTGGCTCACCGAGAGCGCGTGCAAGTCACCCACACGCTTCACAGAAGCGAGAGCCAACAAGAATACTGTCTTGAACGACAGATGCTGAAGGCTAACCGATTGGATAGGCTCAAAAGGGGGACCCTTCAAGGCCTCCAAAACCGCCGCGAGGTCCCACATAGGGACTGACGGGGGTCTGGGAGGATTCAGCCTCCTAGCTCCTCTGAGGAACCGGATGACTAAATCGTTCCTTCCTATTGACTGACCGGACGCCGTTTCAGAAAATGCCGCGATGGCCGCCACATAAACTTTGAGCGTGGATGGGGCTCTGCCCTTATCCAACAGCTCCTGTAGGAAGGAGAGGACCTCCGTCACCTCACAACTAAGGGGTGAATAACCTCGAGCTGTGCACCAGCTGGAGAACACTGACCACTTCGAGGCATACAGACGTCATGTCGACGGAGCTCTAGCCTGAGTGATGGTATTTAGCACTCCCACTGCGAGATCAGCGGGTAACCGTTGAGCGCCCACACATGGAGGGACCACAACTCTGGTTGAGGGTGCCAAATCGAGCCCCTGGCCTGCGAGAGGAGGTCCCTCCTCAACGGTACCGGCCACGGGGCGACATCTGCTAACTGCATCAAATCTGGGAACCATGGTTGGTTCTTCCAAAGAGGTGCTACAAGCAGTATTGAACATCTCGTTTCTCTCAGCCGTTCTATCACCTGCGGAAGGAGGGAGACGGGAGGGAACGCATAAAGCGGGCAGCACGGCCATCTCCGTGACAGCGCGCTTTCGTTCTTGGAAAAGAACGCGGGGCAGTGAGCGTTTTCGTGGGACGCAAAGAGGTCCACCTCCGCCATGCCAAATCTCTCCCACAACAGCCTGACTGTTTGCAGGTGTAGAGACCATTCGCCCGTAGGAACATTGCCTCTGGACAGCCTGTCTGGACCCAGATTCTGCAGTCCAGGCACATGCACTGCTCTCAGCGAGCGCACGTTGCGCTGAGCCCAAACCAGGAGGCGTTCCGTCAGCCTGCACAGGTTTCGGGACCCGAGACCGCCCTGGCGATTTATGTAGGACACCACGGACATGTTGTCCACACGGACTACGACGTGGTGATCCTTGATATGGGGACAAAAGCACGTCAGCGCGTTCTCCACTGCCAGCATTTCCAGGCAGTTGATATGATGGAGCTTTTCCCGTTCTGACCATAGGCCAAAGGACGGTCTGTCTTCGAGCAGCGCTCCCCATCCCGAAGTGGAGGCGTCCGTCGACACCATTTTCACACTCAGGGATGTCCCCAGGCTTACACCTGATCGGTACCAGCCGTTCGCTGTCCAAGGTGCTAGAGCCGCAACACAGCTCTGATCAACCTTGAAATGCAGCCGGCCAGACGCCCACGCTCTGCGCGGCACCCGAGCCTTCAGCCAGAACTGCAAGGGGCGCATGTGGAGCAGGCCCAGCCACAGAACCGGAGATGCTGAGGCCATGAGACCCAGCATCTTTTGACAGTGTTTGAGCGACACGGTCGCGCCGCAGCGGAAAGAACTCGCTGCGCGCTGAATGCCCATCGCGCGCTGTGGTGACAACCGCGCCGTCATGGAACACGAGTTCAGAACTATACCCAGAAACAGGATCGTCTGACTGGGGTTCAGCGAACTCTTCGCCCAATTGACACTGAGGCCGAGCTTCTCGAGGTGATCGAGTAAAACGGCCCTGTGGTCCACGAGCTCCGCTCGTTTTTGGGCCAGAACCAGCCAGTCGTCCAAATAATTCAGCACTCGTATGCCTCTGAGTCTGAGAGGAGCGAGCGCTGCATCCATGCACCTCGTAAACGTACGAGGAGCCACGGAGGACTGTAAACTGGTATGCCTGGCCCTCGAAGGCGAATTTCAAATATCGCCTGTGGTTTGACGCTATCTGTATTTGAAAATACGCGTCCCTCAGATCTATTGACATGAACCAGTCCCCTCTGCGAATCTGCGCGAGGAGTTTCCTGCGTTTCATCAATGCCTTGTTCAGCTGTCTTAGATCCAGTATGGGCCTGAGACCCCTGTCTCTCTTGGGCACCAGAGAGTATCTGCTGTACAGCCCCCCCCTCGCTTTGAGCTTGAGACACAGGCTCTACAGCCCCTTTGCTCAACAGTTTTGATATTTCGGCCCGAAGTATGTGTGCTACTTATGTTTTGACCGTAGTTTCGACGTGCGCTGAAAAGCGCGGAGGGCGTCGAAAAAAACTGTAGCGAGTAGCCTCTCTTTATAATGCCTAGCACCCAATCCGATACCCCTGGAAGCGCTGACCATGCATCTGCATGAATGGCTAAGGGCTGGATGCGAAGCGCGCTCTGTTGACCGGGCAACGGCGGCGCTCGGGTGTGCTGCACATTTGAGGCGGGGAGCGCGCTGATCACAGCGGGCAGATCGCTCCTCCTCGACCCCGTCCCGGCGCTTAACCGACTGGGGGAAGGCTGAGCAGGTCCCGTGGGACTCGATATGTCTGCGAGTGACTGTGGGCTGCATATGCCACTTTCAACTCGCTGTCTGCCTGTGCAGAGCGTACATGCACGGGCCTCGTTTTTACAGAAGCCACGCGCCGTATGTGACATAGTGTATGTGGGCACTGGGGAGTGGGCACGTTTACTATGCGGCGCGCTCGACCGATCTGTGTCGATCTTATGTGCGCGAGCCCTGTGTGCAGGGCTGTGCTTACATGTGGAGATGGGCACTGAGGAGTGGGCATCGTCACTGCATTTATAGCACCATCGGCCGTGGCCGGACGAGCGTGCACGGGTTTTGTTTTTTACAGAAACCACATGACGCGTGTGACATAGTAATTGTGGGCACTGAGGGGTGGGCACGCTTACTATGCAGTGTGCGCGATCGACTTGAGTCGCTTTTATGGGCGCAGGCCCTGTGTGCAGGGCTGTGCTTACATGTGGAGATGGGCACTGAGGAGTGGGCATCGTCACTACATTTATAGCACCATCGGCCGTGGCCGGATGAACGTGCACGGGTTTCGTTTTTACAGAAACCACATGACGCGTGTGACATAGTGATTGTGGGCCCTGAGGAGTGGGCACGTCTACTATGTAGAGCGCGTGATCGACTTGAGTCGCTTTTATGGGCGCGAGCCCTGTGTGAAGGGCTGTGCTTATATGTGGAGATGGGCACTGAGCAGTGGGCATCGTCACTACATTTATAGCACCATCGGCCGTGGCCGGGACACCAGAAATTACACCTTTTTCGGGAAATATCTGGGTAGCCGTGATAACGGTTTTCGTGTGCAGGCAAGCGGGCAACAGTACAGGCTTGCGCATTGCAAAAAGAGCTGAAACAGTCACAATCTCTGGAACTGAAACAGCGGCGCGCTTAGGTGAGAGCCCGGCCACAGCGGAACTCGTACACCGGCGCTTCGATGAAGCAGCCATTGTGTGTAGTGCCGACGCAGCGTCATGCAGCATGCGTAGATGGCTTTCCTAGGATGGCTTCGAGGCTCCCTCTGCCGCGGTCCCCGCGGCGCGGGGCGACGGCCGGTAGAGCGAGAACGGGGGTCTCGAGCTGCGTTGCTGAAGCTGTTGTGATAACGGCTTTTGTGTGCAGGCAAGCGGGCAACTGTGCAGGCTTGCGCATTGCAGAAAACGCTGAGACAGTCACAATTCCTGGAACTGAAACAGCGGCGCGCTTGGGTGAGAGCTCGGCCACAGCGGAACTCGTACACCTGCGCTTCGATGAAGCAGCCATCGTTAGTAGTGCCGACGCAGCGTCACACAGCAGACTTTAGATGGCAACACCGCTTTTGCCGCCGTCCAGCAGAGGGCGGACAAAGGTGCGTCGCTATCGCCTGTTCCACCGGCGGAAGTGAGTGGTAGTTCCTGTTTTTAGCATCATCAGTGTGGAGAATGCTAGTGAGACAGACGAACGAGTTCGCGCTGAATATGGAGCTTTCCAAGCCTTCGCCACCTCTTCGTGAAGCTCAGGAAGAAATGAGGCGGGCTTTGAGAAGTACGCTCATCCGAAAGGGAAATACCATCCAGCCGGGAATGAGAGGGGGGGCGCTGGTGCAAACCACTCGCGGCCGAGACTCATGTGTCACAGGGCGAACACACACACACACACATAAAGAACAGCTTGGATATAACAGAATTGAAAGGATATAGGCGCCAGATAGCGCAGCAGGAACGGCAGTGGAAGGCGGCGATGCCAGCAGCTTCAGAATGGCTCGTCCTGCTGATGTGCTTTCTCAGACGGCGCTTGCTTCCTCCGTGATCCAGCGATGCGTGAGCTTCGCTGAAGAGATGAAAAATCAGGTGAGTCAGCCTTTTCGAGCTCCTTTTATAGGTTGGGCCACACCCGTTTCGGCGGGAAGTGGCAATCAGACCTTATTGGTCTGATGTTGCATCAGCCCGCGCTCGATAGGCTGTGCAGTTGCCGCAGAACAAGCCAATGAGCGAACGAGCCGTCTCGCCTATGGCTGTGTACTGCTGCAAATGCGCTTTACTAAAATACAAAATTAAGGATAATTTTTTGCTTCAGTATTTCGTGAAAAGAGACTTTTCCTGTAGCGTCTTAGCTAAGACGCAGTACGAGAGAGCTCTCGTAAGAGAACTAAATATTGTCTTACAACCTTGAACATGAAATCTTCTGATACATCATGAAATGCAATCGCAGCAGGTTGGAAGAATTAGAGCTAACATTAGCACGAAGCTAAGACTTTTTAAAAATAAAATTAATAGTAAGCTTTTACACAAATCTCACTTCAAACCAGCATCAAGTGTTTGTAATTACCAGTGGTGGAGGTAATGAATTACAACTACTAACATTACTGTAATTAAGTAATTTTGGGGGGTATATTTTTAAAGCTGTACTTTTTAATTGTACTTAAGTACAAATTAAGCAAAATAATCGACTTTATTACTTTTAAATCATAAGTTTATTACTGAGTAACTGCACGTCTTTCATTCATACAGAGATATGACTGCGTTAATGCTTATCAGATCGCATAAATCAGCAAAAAATTTATAGAAATTTTGATTTTGTGTAAAGAAATATCAAGTAAACTTAGTATAAAAAAAATCTGTATTTTTCCAAATATTAACTAAAAGCTCTAATGGAATCTGTTCAGTGACGCCTTTTATCGCCTTTTAGTTTTATCGACAACCAGAGGTGACAGCCACCTCATAATTCTCTGCAGGAAAAAAAACCCTGGCATTTAGACTAACCTTGTGAATAGGCCAAATTATAATTTTTTTTTGTCTCTCATAGGCTGCTGCTGAGGAGCAATCCTCAACAAAATCTGTTATTCAGTCACAATCCAATTAATTTCCTACTGGCTTAACTGTGCAATTGCGCAATTGTGAATCATGCACTTTCATATAAGCATTTATAAATAAATTCCGGCTTATCACTTCCACCTACTTTACCATCTAGGTTCTGGAGTCTCCTCTTCACAGAGGAGACTCTCTCCCTTGTGGAGGGTGAGGGAAAAATAGGCCGAGACGGATGCATAAGACCTGGGGGCGCTATAGGACTTTGGAGTTAATGTTTTATTTTCGGCTCAGTGCGGCTCCGACCCAGTGAAATGCTAACGTGGGTAACACAGCCTTGGGGTAGAGACTCCAGAGGGAGAAGCGAAGTCAAGCTACCTTTGCCGTGAAGTTAGCCAGATAAGGCGCCTCATTTTTCTCAGTGATTTATGACTGTTTTTGTTTCCTGGGAATGGGATGATGAATTTGTTTTCCAGTGTTTTTAATGCTCAACTAAGAGAGAGAGAGCGAGAGACAGCCTGCCCACTCCTCTTTTATGCCGCTTATGGCTCAAACAAGTGGGTGATCTTACATGTGTTACTCCAGCGACGCTCTTTTCAGCGTGACTGATGCGTATTCCCTTCGCAAGCATACATTACTCTAAAACTTGTTAATATTTAACACTGGCTAACTTCTGATGTTCGTTCGTTCGTTCGCTCAGCGCTGTTCCATTTCTGCTATGTCTGTGGTCAGGTATTCTGCATATTGCCATGCTTTTGAAGGTCAGTTTGAATACATTAACCTTGCTTTGGGATAGCATCAGATATTTTAAAAGAAATGACTTGCGTTATAGTCATTCTCCCTGTAAGGAGTAGATGGTGAGTTTGTTTCATTCACTTTATAGGCGTATAACAGAGGGGAGAGATAAAGGGAGATAAGAAATGAAATGGAGACATGATAGAGAGAGAGAGTGAAGGTGTTTGAAGAGGCTGGTTATTCAGGGTGTGGGAGGATGCTAATGAAAGTGAAGGGTTGCTTCTGGGGGTCAAATAGATCAAGATCTCACATTTTCACATCAATCACATTTTCTCTCTTCCCACCTCTATGTTGCTATGAATGCAAAGATTTGCTCCAGTTCTCTGTGCTGACTCTTTCTCAGAAGGCCGACTGGTCTCTGCTCATTTATCCTTTCCATATTTATTAGTAGAAATGCAGCATGAAGTGTAAGACAGGGTTTTCCGGGTTTTCCAGGTCCTGTCTATATTATAAGAGTTCTAAAAACTATGATAAATGTTAATTTTCACTGTGTAAGAAAATTAAATGGTTTCTGTAAATAAATAATTGCTTTTTATATTATCAGTGTACTACTAAAATGTTTTAAATATTTGTATAATGTTAAAAGTTGTTAAAATATTGTTAAATATTATAAATTATTCTCTCAATTGAAAACATTAACTGTATCACCCCCATGGATGCTCACTGTAGTTAAAACAAAAAATACAGTTGTGACTTGTTTCTTGTAATTGTGAATTAGAATTTTTCTTCAAATCACTTTTTTTGTGACTTTATTTTAAACTGTGTGACTTGTATTCTCTTTAACCTTTACCTTTTTAATTTATATTAAAAAACATTTTGTAAATGTAATTTCTTTTTACTGATCTCCCACTGACGCTGCCCTATGACAGAAGATGAAACAGATGAGAGAAAAGAAGAGAACACAAAGGGGAGCTAAAGAATAGCGAACCATCTCATGCTTATTTTCAACATGTTTTTACCCCAGAATGAATGTGCCACTTTATGTGATTATGAGCAGTGGGACACAGCTCTCAATGCTGCCTCTCTTGATTGGAGCCTCCTGTGGCGGTAAAGTGTTCTTCCTTTTGTTTAAGACCGCCGTTTCTGCCGGCACTTGTGGGATTGATTAATATTGTTATTCAGACATGAACGTCCATCTCCAGATGTTCCCCTTTTGTAATCGAACGCTCCTTCGAAGGAGGGGGCAGGAAAGACGGAGAACATGAGAAAAGAAAAAGCGAGCTGCTGTTTGATGTCAGGCTTACTGATACAAAAAGCCCTGGTAATGATTGCCTTTGCTCGGGCTGATCACACCAGCTGCATCCCTTACTTCTGAGAAGAGAGAGGGAAAGAAATGAAAATTATGCTGTAGTCAGACGGCCAGACTTGGATGCTCATTTCATACGAGGAAGTCTCAAAAGAGATTTCGCTTCTGATAACTTCACATGGTGGTAGATAACAGTTGTTTGGGAGAAAGTGTTTTGCTTGATTCGCCGCATGTGTGAAAGTGTGAGATTTCAACAGGGTGTGTAGGAGGGTGCCGCATCTAACCTCTTCGCTTTTCCGCCTGCCTCATTCTCGTGCTCTCTCTGCCACGTTGTGCTGACTGGAACTGGCACCCTGCTGGTTTGAAGGGAGTCACCCTTGCTTCTTCAGCTGCCATACTTTCTGCCCTGGGTTTCACCTGCTGATGATAGTAGAATATGGTTTCTCACATGTAAGTTATGCGTTTCAATGAAGCTCTTGTCAGAACCCTAGGCCTGGCCTGCTCCTTTTCTTCCACTGCCTGCTTTCAGAAACCAAGAGAATAAATGAATTTTTGCTTTCTTACGTTGCAGCCTCTTTCTTTAGCGGGCAACATTAGGCAACCCACCTATTAGCACTTGTCAGTGTCAGGCCCTCCTATTATTGTAGGCATATAGAGTATTACTGAATAAGAGTGAAAGTGAAGGCGACGTGACATACAGCCAAGTATGGTGACCTATACTCAGAATTTGTGCTCTATTGCTGATGAGAAGATTGATTGTGTTGTAGCTAGTGTAGCTTTCGTCAACGAAAATTATGACTAAATATCGTTGTACTTCTAACCTTGGTTGGTAAAATAAATGTTGTAAATTCAAATCAGAGCATCTTCTGTGTCTGGAATGGATGTATCCTTGAGTCTATAAGGTAACAATAATGTAATAAGTATTGGTGGGCATAGATACATTTTTTTAATTTAGATTAATCTCACTGTGATCTTAAAATTAATCTAGATTAATCTATATTAAAATGGCTCATTCAAATTCTGCCGAAGGCATTCAGAATATGTATGCTACCCAAATAAAATTGACAAACAATAAGTCTTTGAGAAGGGGTTTATCAAGCTAGGTGGTGCATTGAAAAAGGGGCTCATCTCCAGTTTCCAAAATGCATCACAGAGTGCTTGAAAAAGCTGTGAACTAATTCCACATTGCACAAGGTGCAAACAACCTTACGCCTGTTTCACACATACTCCATCTGCAGTGCGTATCTGTTGCATATTTTTTTACGCACCCATGTTAACAGATTCCAGTTGTGTTCCAGGAGCGTTGCATCTGCAGCAGTGCAGCGATCGTTTACAAATCGTTAAGCAAATTCGGTGTTCAAGTGTTTTGAGATGCCTTTCTCTGCGTTAGCCCTGAACACCAGAACACCGCGAGTACTGAATTGGGCTCTTTCACATCTTTTTGTTTGTTCAAACTGCGATTTGTATTTGTTCGTTCAGGTGCAGGAGGGACTTCGAGGAGAACTTCGCAGAAGAGAGCTCGGTTCAGTGTCGCTGTATGTGATACGCGGCTCTCTCTCTCGTGCGCACCGAACACAGTGCGCGAGTAACCGGCTACTCTGTTCAGCTTTTCCGCGTCTTGTGTTTGGATGCTTTAATGTTTAAATCGACAAGCGGTAAGGCTTAAAAACAAGTGAAAAAGATACGCTTTCGTGACGATGCGCAGCAGTGGCCCGTCAACTGTCCTGAGCATCTTTTTAGGCTGGCCTCAGCCAGTCGGTTATATAAAATATCAAGGTGAAAGTCATCATAGCTTGCTTAGTATAGACCCAGCTCCCAACCCAACTTTGAGAATAGATTAACGGCGATATTTTTTTTATCGGCCAGTAAGAGTCTCCCATTAACGCAGCACATTAACGCCGATAACGGCCCACCACTAGTAATAAGATAACCTTTTGAGGTTTGAAATGGGTTTGCCTAAAATAAAATGTTGGTTTCTTCTGTACTGCTAGGTACTTATACTATATTGACTGGGTTAAATAGAATTACATTGCTACAAAGAGACCAAATGTCATCAGTTTTAATCTAATAAAACTAGACTAAAACAGTCATGGATAATTCTGACTAAAATGCTCAGACTTTTAGTAGACTGAAACTTGACTAGACTAAAAAGAGTATGAATTCCTGCCACAATCAATCACAGCTATGTATATACAGTACAGTACAATTACAGATCATTAATATAAATCGTCATGTTGTTGTTTTACACACATGCACACAGACATTATTTCATACACGACATGTAGAGAGATGCATAATAAATGCAAACACTAGCATTTTTGAGCATCTTTTCTGTCCAGTCCGCTCATTTTGTCATCATGTTTTTCTTTTTCTAGCAGTGACAGCGGGTGTGCTTTAAAATGTAAAATTGGAGCCTCTACTATGTCGATTCTGGCACCAAACATCACAACAAGATGATATTTTAAGCTCCTTATGTTGCCAAATCTGCGCTGGTTTGAATTGGCTGCCTCCAGTTTTCCCTTTGTTTTGCCTCCAGCTAGCGCTGTGACGTAATTGTGACATTGGCCCTAAAGGGTCTAATTGTAATAAGAAATCTTTCTTGAGTACCAAATCAGCATATTAGAATGATTTATGATCATGTGACACTAAAGACCAGAATAATGGCTGTTGTGATATTTCACAATGTTACTGAAAAGAGACTACTTTTAAACTTAATAATCTTAAAAATATTCTTACTGACCTCAAACTTTTGAATGATAGTGTATGAAAGTGAAAGTGAAAGTGACGTGACATTCAGCCAAGTATGGTGACCCATACTCAGAATTTGTGCTCTGCATTTAACCCATCCGAAGTGCAAAAGTGTCTCTTCCTCTTCTATTTGACTCTCATTGTCTATTGCACTACTTCTGTTGATCCTGTTTGCATTTTATTACACATCTCTGTTTCCTCATTCCTGAGAAACTACTTGATTATGCCTTTTTGCCAGAAATTTTCCCTCCCATCCTGATTTTTCAATTACTGACACTTTCCCAATCCTGTTCCAAATAAAAAAAAAAAAAGAAATGAAAAAGAAATAGGAAAAAAGAAGAAAAGAAATACATGAAACAACTCTACAAATGATATGAATTCGGCATGAGGGCATCACAGCTACTAAATGTAAGTTCCTCAAGGAAAGCAGCATTTTCTTTAATTTACCGCTCATTTGGGTGTTGTGACACGTCCATGGCTCTTTATTCGGCTAAACTAACAGTTCATTTCATCCATAATAACCATCATCATTGTCGTCATTTTGATTTAGACATGAGCTGGAATCCCATCAGCAAATGAATTTTGTTGATGGACTACTACACTCCCCTTCTTTGTTTTCTCCGCTCCAGTCCGATTTGACAAATTCAATTCAGGGTGAGCCCCGCTTTTGCTTCACCTTGAAAATTCACACAGGCATACATGGTAGGATTTGATTAGTGGATGCTTGGAGGCATGCGGCTTGTTGATTAGAATTGGACGAGGACTGCATTTTGATGGGAACAGACATTACACTGACTCTTGCTCTCTCTCTCTCTCTCTCTTACCGCATAAACACTATGTATTGCCCTCGTAGCTTCTCTGCGAACCAGCTTTGATTCTCAGCATAACTCTTTACTTTCTTGCAGTCTTTCCCCATACTCAGTCACTCCCTCATCACCTCCATCCTTCTTTTTCCCTCTTTCTCCCTCTCTCATGATCATTCGTTTCCTTCCCCTCTCCTCCCAGTGGGAAGCCCCATTCCTCGCCATTGGCAGGTTCTCCAATCAATAGGATAAGGAAAAAATGGTGAACGGAAGAAACCGATGGCTTTTTTGTATGCTGCTACACATTACTCTGCTCACTGCTGATTATTTTGTTACTATGGTACATTTACCTCTGTGGTGAGATGTGATTAACCAGCTCTTTGGGGGCCTGAGCCCTCAACTCCCACCGCAATCAGCCGTAATACCTAAAAGACTGGCTGAGATTTCATCTTCCTCTCGCACCTCTCTTCGACTACAAGTTAAATATGTTCAGAGAGCCTTATTCTGTCTACGTACACCCAAGAGACACCATGTACTGGAAATCATTACGATCCCTTTGGAGTGGCTGAAGCAAGGGGAAGTTACTGAACAGAAAGAAATAAAAGAAGGCATGAGCGAGTGGGGAAAAAATAGTATGAAGATCCATATTTAAGACATGGTGGCTTGTATCAGTTCCCCCATGTGCTTATAAATCAAGGGAAATGGTGACATGTATTCACAATATGTGCTAATTGTGGTAGGTACACATGCAATCAGTCATGCATTTTTGGTGTTTTTTTTATTAATAGTCAGTGCAGCAGTATATGTTGCATAATAAATAAATAATAAAAACACTGAACTGCAGTATGTGTTGTTACAACCATGTGCGTTCTCCTGTAAAATACAGCATGATAGTATTTGACCTTTTGACTTTTGCCATTTTGTAATGGCACGGGAACTCATTTTGGCGCAAATGTTTTGCCTGTGTAGAGTAGTGACATCAATCCTGCCACAGCTCAGCTAGACCATCTCTGAATTGCTCTCCGTTTTACTTTAAACAGCATTATCGTTCTCTCTTTCCTCTTGGTTCTTTTCTCCAGTCCTCCTTTCCAGTTTCCGGGTTGTGGTCAATTTCGGCTGTAATTTAGCCTTGGAAGCACACCCATGCCTCTTGACACTGGCTTTCTGAAAATTGGCTATTGATGCTCACCGCTATTCTACACTTACACTGGAGCAATTTCACACAGTTCTGTGAGACAGCACTCAACCCAGCCCACCATGACTGACATGATCAACAGTTCATAGTGCTGATCACTTTTTTTGTGACCATAGTTTAAAGCAGGTGATCACAGACAAAGGCAGTTGAGCTTTTTTTTTTCTTGCTCTTGCCTGCCTGATTTCAGTGGGCTTAACCGCCAATTTACCAGTGATTCTGTTTGACCACTAAGGACTTAAGGACACAATGCATAACAGCTTGAAAATGGAGTAAAATTGCAGTTTCCTGAGTACAAGTTGTTTTTTATGTGTTTGTGGAAAAGAGTGGGGCTTGACGTTCTTTCAGTTTCCTCAGTCTACATGGATCTTAAATGACAAACTGATGGATATATGCTTATATGCATGCATATATTATTATTTAAGTAGAAGCTGAGTAGTAGTATTTTCACTCAACCTTATATGCATGTGCAGTTATTATATATATATATATTTCTTTCTTTTTTTATTTTTTTGAAAATAGCATAGAGGTTAATATTAAGCATTTATCAATTATCAGCCGTAACATGAAAACAGTTATAAGCGTATTTTTTATTTTTTTTAAACCCTACAATGGTTTTAATGTCATGAAAAATATTTTATTGGAATCTCTGCTTTGACCTAATGTCATTACTGTTACATACAAATAAAAGCTTGTGTTTGCAGAAAGATCTGTTACAGGCTGTAGTTGTAATTGAATGAACTCTCCAACTTGCTTCCTACACACAAAGGGTTAATCGGTCTGTTTATGCTTATTGAATTCCCTCATTATTAATCAATGCCTCACTCGACACGTTTCCCCTTTAGTTATTGGACAGTTAAATTTCCACCGTGGCAATTCCCACAGACAATAGAGGCCGAATCAATGTAGAGCACAAGATTGTGTCTGAATGGAATTAAAATAAACATCTTTGCTGTTGCTGTGGTGTTGGCGCAGTGGATAAGATGCATGCCTTTGGTGTGAGAGACCCGGGTTCAAATCCACTGTGCGACACCAATGTGTCCCTGAGCAAGACACTTAACCTCTAGTTGCTCCAGAGGCATGCGACCTCTGACATATATAGCAATTGTAAGTCACTTTGGATAAAAGCGTCAGCTAAATGTATAAATGCAAATGCAAAATGCTCCATTAGCAATGCCTTTCACTTTTAGCTCCAGGGGGAGAGATTAATTTGTTGAAGAAAGTAGAATCTACTGACGTTAAATGGGCTCTGACAAACTTGACTCTGATAACATTTATTGACTCTTATGGTTTGGTCCAGGCATGTAATATAATGTGTTTTTTTAAGTTAATATAAAATATGGACTTTTAGAGCCAATAGTGTAAACTGCTAGTTCCTGACTTTAATGGGTAGTTCACCCCAAAATGAAAATTCTGTTATCATTTACTTACACTCAAATAGTTCCAGACCTGTATGAATTTCTTTCTTCTGCTGAACACAAAAAAAATATTTTGAAGAAGAATGTTGGTAACAAAACAGTTGATGAGAGATATTGACTTCCATAGTAGTATTATTATGGTTATTATTATTATTTTGCACATTATCATAATTAAACTAACATATATATATATATATATATATTTTTTTTTTTTGTTCTCAGCTGGGTACAGAGTTTTGGACATGAGGGTCTGGGTCTCCTGTTGGACACGCTGGAGAAGCTCATCCTCAAAAAACAGTAAAACAAATTCCATTACCCACATTTCTTAATCAAAGACATCGTGCTAGGTTTCAAACTATTTTTGTTCTACCTCGGCATGAGTCCTGAGGTCATAACAGTTTAAATAAAATCTTTGTATCTGTTTTTGTCTTCTATTAACCCACTGAGCTTTGCTTCCTTTTACTCATTCTTGATTTTTTTGTGTGTGTGTGTTTTCCAGCCAAGAAAAAGTGGATAAGAAGAGTCAACACAAAGTCATTCAGTGCCTCAAGGCCTTTATGAACAACAAGGTAATTACGTCACCAAGCAGCGGGTTTGCTTTATAACTACCTTCCACTTGAGATAATCTCATCCCATATTGGACAATTATCAGTTTTTTAAGGGCCACATACAAACTGCACCTAAATATGGTTGTGATGACTCTTTTTAAATGTGAGATCCACAGTCTTCAATCCCATTGATATTCGTTGCAACATTACTCATTTGCATAAAATTACAATTCAAATTCCTGCTGTGAAAATGTTTCTTATTCACTTCCATATTTTTTTAACACCCCCTCAAATTTTTTTTTGTTCTAGCAATAGTTTTATATTTCTTGAAATAATTGTACAATTATGTTTACAAAAACATATAAATTGAAACGAATTGGAAATTATTCAGCTGTAACGTAACACAACCCCTTCAATTCATTATGCTGAATGGAATGGAAAACCCAAAATTTTGCAGTTTGCATGTGGCCAAATAAGAAGTCATTTGCTTTCAATTTTTATGTTTTTATGTTCTTTTCGTCTTAGTAGAATTAGGGGTGTGCACGGATAGTTGAACATACGAATATTCGTTCTGCTCTAATTATTCGATAAAAAAAAATGAAATTCGAATATCGCAAAAAAAAAAAAAAAAAATTCACACAAAAAAAAAAAAAACTAATTTGGTCACTTTCTGTGGTTCTCCACGGCATATTTGAAGATGTATGCAAGCAAAAAATAATTAATGTATGAATAAGAACTGTGGTCTTCTACAGTACTTCAAGTATGCCGTGGAGAATCACAGAAAGTGACCGAATTCAAGAACATTGTTGCGGCATCTCTCAAGCAACGAATAAACACCGCCATCTTGGAGAATGCAGTGAAAACTCCTCTTCTCGTGTCTGCCCTAGACCCTCGGCACAAACATATCAGGTTTTTCGATGAAAACATGAGAGAAGTAAGAAAAAAAAAACTTTTTTGAACATTATCAAAACATTATTTTCCTTGATGCGAGTGGTGCGGATGCAGCCACCGCTACCAACAATGAAGAGGATGCAATGCCCACTCGTCGGAAAAGGCTGAGCCAGTTCTTCAGTGATGATTACAGAGAGTCCAGCCGAGACGAGTGGGAACAGTTCTTGCTGGAGCCATGTATTCCACTAGATGAGGATCCCATTCAGTGGTGAAACGAAAACACGAAGCGCTTCACAAAACTTATTCGCTTAGCACACCGTTATTTGTGTGACTTTCCCCCGATCATTTTTACATGCCCGTGTTTCTTAACAAGAACATGTAAAACAATAGAAAAAAAGATTTGCTGACAGTTTAAGGCCCGGTTTCACAGACAGGGTTTAAACTAAGCCAGTATAAGGCCATATCTCAATTAGGACATTTAAGTAATTTTTATTAACGTGCCTTAGAAAAAAAAATAGTGGTTGCATCTTGAGACAAAACAAAGACACTGATATATTTTAAGATCAGTCAGTGCAAGTTTGTTTCAGTTAAAACAGCTCAGACTTACACTTAAGTCTGGGACTAAATTTAAGCCTTGTCTGTGAAACTGGGGCTAAAAGTTTCAAAGTTAAGTGTAGGCTATGTTCTACAATAGCCTAATTGCTGCAGGCTGCTTTACGTTTTTTCTTTAGTTGACTTTTTTTTTTTTTTTTTTGCTTTTAATCTGTACTTTTGTTTGTTTGCACGCATTGTTAAAGGTTTTCAGCTACAAAACACGATGTGTAATGTTCAAACTTATTGTGTGTAAGCTTGTTCAAAAAAGACGGAAACAATAAATGTTAATTTAAATAAACGAATATTCGAATATTCGTTTTTTGTGAGCTCAAATATTCGAATGTGATATTTGCGGAAAACGCCCATTCCTAAGTAGAATAAATAATGTGGGCTGTCAATGTATTTCAAGCCATTTATTGTTCTTAAACCTGTAATACCCAAATATAGAAAAAAAATGAGCAAAATTTCAGATGATTTTTATTCTAATGTGCCTTTAATCAACTGTGAAGCCATTTTAGAGTTTTTATGTTGAGAATATTTTAAAAACCTTATAAAGTATATAATGTTTTAAATTGCTCTTTTATACCATTTCAACTCGTTACTCGCCAAGGAAGATGGCAGGACATTAAATCACCAACCATCCAACCAACCATCACTTTAAATCAAATGTTACAAGTGACAGAGAAAATGTAGAATAAAGTAACAAAAACATGGTGTAAAAATGGTGTGTTTATCTGCTGTGGATGTATTTCATGAATTTCAGATGTACGTTTTTTGACGCAGAAATCTCATCATTACCCTAAAGCACCAGCTTCAAACAAGACTCATTTTTTGAGTTGCTGTGGCGCCTCAGCTGACCCCTTCATCAGCTGCCGCGTTACATCTCTTCTAACTCACCGCGCTCCTGCTCCGCCCTGCTGGACACACGTACCTGCGGCCGCTTTCAAATGGTCAGGAGCGATAAGAGTATAGCTACAGATGAAGGGGGCTGCAGACAGCCACCACTCTGAACTCGGGAGGGGGTAACGCCGCACGGCCGAGGTTGAGAGGTCTGAGGGGGCTTTTGATGATTTCACACTCCTGTTAGAGAGATGTGTTAGAAGTGGATCTCCAGTGGTGTCTCTGATGTTGTTGATAGCCCGGGGTTTGAGGAGTTACCCCAGCCTCATGCAAACATACATACGAGCGTGGTAGAGATAGAGATCTGTGGTGTTTTGATCCGTGTTCATTCACTGGGTATGTGGCAGATGTTAGACAGACATGTTGTCAGGTGTCAGCATATCCCGTGGTGTTTGAGTGAAGCTGAACTAATCTTATCTGAGGAGCTGTTAGCAGTCATCTATCAGTCTTGCTAACAGGTCTGATTTATTGTTGGAATGGCGTTCATCAGTGGTATTCTCTAAAGTAAGCATTGGCATTGCTATTTGAGATTTGAAAAAAAGTAAATTAAGTAAAAACATTTTTTTTTTCTAATTATCATTGAGAGGGGGTTCAGCGAAAAATCGGCAGCTGTCTGCAGGAAGTGGCTGTCACTGGCAGCAGGAAGTGGCTGCCAATAAAACCGGACGGCAGCTGTCGCTAAAAAACGGAAATTGGAGGAGGCTGCCGGCGGTAGTAAGACAAATAAATATACATTTATTTTTAACCCTAATGCATTGTTGGGGACGTTTTCGTCCACTAGGGGGTAAAGTTGAGTCTTATTTTGGCCACAACTTTCTCTGTGTCTGAGCTAATGGAATGATTTTTGGTGACAAATCTTATTTTTACCCGTATTTTGGGAAAATGCTTTGAAATTTTTCAAAAACTCAATGGTACACTGTGGGCAAATTCACTACCCTTTCGGTATGTTCGTGGATGAAAACATCCACTAAATTAAACTGCTGTAAAAATGTATCAGATAAGTATTTTTTTTATTTTTTTTTGCATAAATCTATTAATCAACCTCAGTCCTGATCAAAACTACCAAATGTTTAAAAGAATTCCAAGATTTTAACTCTTTAATTACCAAGTTCATAAATGATGTCACTGATTTGGGAAAAAAAACACACAAAATTACATATTTTCAATATAAAAAGTGATTGTGGACTGGATATTTTTTTTACCTTTTATCACAGTCTTGGGCATGTCAAAGATTAGTAACAAGATTGATTTTGATGCATTGTTAGTTTTTGTGTAGCATTAGATTTAAATTTTTTTTCTCCCTAATTTGTTGTTGGTGGCTGTTTTTGCCCCATTGACTTCCATTATAACGACATTTTTTGATTGCAAAGCCATGACACCATATAATCATGCAATCTTGATTGTTTGTGGTTTTCCCTTTTGGGAAGAGGTAAAATTTGTTATACAGTTGATCACTAGGTGGGACCATTAACCCTTTAGATAGGCCTATGCAAAAAAAGGCTTAGTTTCTGGCTTGTATATGGAGTATAACAGCAAATTATAGCGTTTGTGTGTGTGAGAGATTCTTGATTGTTGGTGGTTTTCCCTGTTGGGAAGAGGTAACATTTGTTATTTTTTACAGTTGATCACTAGGTGGGACCATTAACCCTTTAGAACGGCCTGTGCAAAAAAAGTCTTAGTTTCTGGCTTGTATATGGAGTTATATGGAGTATAATAGCAAATTATAGTGTGCTGATCCACCATCTGGTCTGGATACGTACTGGATCTGGGTGACTGCAGTGACCCTCTGATCTGGATACAGAGTGGATCTGGTGGCCAGAGTGACTTCGGAATAAGAAAGAAAGAGATTAATATAATTTAAGATTTTAATATCTATACAATGTTGAATAGGTAGCCAGTGCAGTGTTGACAGAACCGGCTAATCTGGTCATACTTCCTGATTCTAGTAAGAACTCTTGCGGCTGCATTTTATTATTCATAAGAAAATGGTGACATTAATACCTAAATTGCTTTATTAACAGTAGTCATGCATGCACAGCCATGTTAATGATTATTCCCATTGCATTTTTTCATGTGCCTAGAATTGATCACATTTTTATGCATAATTTGCACACCTGGTAAGCAGTTCTTGTAAACCTCATGGCATTGTCAGCAGGGCTGCAGTGTGTACATTTTGAAGAATTCCTGGCATGGCTCAGACTTGCTCTCCATTGTGTTACACCTGTATATTGAGATGAGGAGCATAAAAACAGCATTATTACAAAGATAAACATTCAGACATGGCAACTGAAAAATTGAATGGAATGGCACCATTTTAAACCTCTAATCAAATATGCAAAAGAAAGTGCACACTGTCAAGCCAGCCGAATTGTGCCCTCTTTCGAAATGAGTCTGTATACACCAGACTTCTGAATTTGGAACAAACCAAAGACAGATTTAATAATGCAGCATCATCCTCCTCCAGGACGACATGAAGAAGAGTTTCCAACAGGACAGCATCTGGCAACTATTGGGCATTTGTACAACTCCCCGCCCTCAAAAAAAGATTGTCAGTGCCCTGGTTTTGTCTCAAGATGCACATCAGTAATGTTTCTCTTTTTTTTCCCCCTAAAGGCATGTTTACAAAAGTTACTTCAATGTTCTAATTCAATTACGGCCTTATCCTGGCTTAATCCAAGCCCTGCATATAAATTTTCTCCGATCACCAATTTCCGAACTTACCGCTCGATCAATTGCCCACATTACTGAAGCATTTGGCTGCTGCTGTGATTGGTTGCGTCCACGTTGGTCGATACTGATTGGCTGCCACCGAGTGGCAGTTCCCGCCTACCTTCAGGCTGCCAGTAGCTGCCTTCCGGCTGTCAATGGCAGACACTTCCTGCTGCCAGCTGCCGATTTTTTATCTGAACCCCTGCTGTTATATATTTGTAGTTTTTTTTTGTGTGTTTTATTTTTAGTTTATTTAGGAAAAATCATATAGAATATCTTCTATTTTTTATCAGTTATTCTTAAAAAAAACTAAAAAAAAAACTTAATAAATAATAATAAAAAGTATTATTGGCCAGAACATTAGTATTGTGTTTCTCGCTAAAAAGAACCCAAAGTATTAAACTTTGGCGTGTGATTTAGGTCAAAAACCAGTAAAAAAAAAAAAAACTAAATAAAATATTATTACAATTAAAAATAAAATAAGAAAATCATCATTTTTTTCTAGTTTAATATGTATTTTATTCTTGTGATGACCAAGCTGAATTTTCATCATCATTACATCAGTCTTCAGTGTCACATGTTAATTGAGAAATCATTCTAATATTATGATTTGCTGCTCTAGAAATATTTCTTATTGTTATCAGTGCTTAATATTTTTCTGTGAATACCCAATATATTTTTCAAGATTCAGTGATGAGTAGAAAAGAACATTTTATTTAACAATTTATTAAAAAAAAAAAAAATTGTTGCTATGCAAAACTCTTTAATCTCCTCTAGTGAAAAATACATGTACTAAAATGTATTTGAAATACATTTATTTCATGCTACATATAGTTCAAATACATTTACATATTTATGTACTTAATAAAAATACCCTGCAATTGTAAGTTTAGTGTACTTAAAGTCTGCTACATTGGAACAACTAATTTTGTACATAATCAGTTTAATATTTGTGGAAGTAGTGCTGATGTCCAACTAAAGATATACTGAAGTATATTTAATCGTGCTAAAGGACTATTGCAAGTATACTTTATGTACAATTTAAAAGTCATGCTTATAAAGACTGGTATTATTCAAAGACCATTCAATCCTTATCAATATTGATATTAAAACACATTTTAGGCTTAATTTTAAGAAACGAGCATTGTGCACAAATAGTATAATTAATAATAATTATAATATAATAATTATTTTTTTATATCAGTAAGTTTCAAGCGATATGCCAGTAAATATGCTAACAGATTTGAGTTATACTTAGCATGAAATAAATGTATTTAAAATATATAATTTTTTTTTTTACTAGTGTCACTTTTGACAATTTTAAATGCATCCTTACTAGTGGAAAAGAAAACCTAGATGCTGACAGGTACAAACACTACGTACACACATATTTGCAGCCACATAGAAAAGCTTTGGCAACCACCCAAAATGGTTGTGAGATTTGTAAATTTTTTAACAACAAATGTAAAAATCTAGTCATTATCTACAGTATGTAATTAGTTTTCTTTCCTCAGGAGCTTCACAAGTTGACTTCATTTTTCTTCTATGACTGTATTCAATTGTACTGTCATTGACTCTAATTGACATGCCATTTGTTTAAAATGGAAACGGAGCAATTAAGCGCATCAGTGCATTTTTTAGTTAGAAATCTGTCATGGTCACCCACTGAGAAAATATAAATGGGTTAAGGCCATTGTTGTTTTCCCGAGGCCTGTTTCTGTAGGATCAAAGAAAAAAAAGACACTTTCTGCATTTATTTCTGTGTAGACATTCTGGGAATTAATTTGCTGGAGATCCCAGTTGTGTTTTCGGAGAGTTTCAAAATCTACTACTCGCACCCCTAAAGGTCTGGTGTAATCCCAAGCACACGACAGGTGCCGTGAGCCTTATTTACCCAGAGGCCTGTTACAGCTCCAGACCTCTCACTTCAGCCCCACAGCATCATGGGACACATTCCGCCCATGTTGCCTGCCAGCCAGGTGCTCCCGTCCAGCTGTCACCAACTCCCACAGAATGAAGACAGAAAATGGCTCAAATATGTTTACATCCATTACTGCACGTAAACACTGTGATAACACGCTATCTCCCCTGTGCCTCTGATGCGGGAAGGATGTTTTCATACCTAAGTCTGCATAAAAAAAAATAAAAAAAAACGCAGTAACATCTGTTCTGAATGACAACAAAGTCTGAGATATGAGTTGGAGCCATTAATTGGCATGAGTTATGAAGCAATTAACACAACTTAGTGAATTTGCTGTCCTAAAGCTTTTTAGTCTGAAATTAATTCACTCAGGATTATTCATGTCTTGAAAATGGCTAAACTTGAGTCACAAGTTATTTTGTGCTGTTGCAAGATGGCGGCCGATTTGGGTCTTCCAAATTTAGTCACATGATGACCTATATTTTCCTCATTTCTAAATAATCAGATCATTTTAGGATTTTAACCATTACACACACACACACACACACACACACACACACACACACACACACTCACACACTCACACACTCACAGTCAACTTAACCATTTTACGCCAAGTGAATCTATTACATGTAAAGATTGACAGAGTAGAGAGAGATGGTCTTTTAGGTTACATCGCAGTGTTTTGAATTAATGAGAAATTCGTCCTGTGGTGTTGGCGCTGCGGTCGTCATTAACCGAACCCCCCGTGTTCAGATGTGGATATTCTCCCCTCTTTGACTCCTTGCTTCTCTCTGCAGGTCTAGATCTGCTCTTGTCGTTTCAGACCCCCAAGGCTTTTCTTTCCTGTGTCTGTACTTCATTCACCTTTATGCTTGCCATTTCTTTCTTTCTTTTTTGTCACCCTCTCTCTCTCTTTCACACTACTATTAACATATCCCTGATCGCAGTGTTGTCATTACTTCAAGGACAGAGCAACAGGCAGCTATGTGATGTCCTTCTTTGGGTCCTCCAAGTCACCTTCAATTTAAAACTAAAACTCTTTTCCGTAATTACTAATTTGAATTTAATGTGTCCCTCAGTATTTCCAAACCCTTTACAATAATGTACCCTTTAGATTAATCCTTGATTTTTTTTTTTTTATTATTATTTGTAAAAGTATTTTATTGTTGAATATTGTTGTGTAGTGAATTTTTTGTGGTTTGGTTTTGTGTTTTTTGTTTGCATTTTTTTTTTGTGCAAGAATAAGTCAATTAATTATTTTTATTTTTTGCTTCTTTAGTGCATTCATTCTTAAGTCATTCCATTAAAATTAGATTGACTGAATCGATTTTTTGCTGAAACTGTATAGTTTTAGCAGTGGTTCAGTGTCACCGCAGAATAGCATCGCACTAAACACTGGGCAATGTCTTATATATGTTTTTTTATGTCTGTCTGCAGTATGGACTTGAACGGATCCTTGGCGAGGAGAAGAGTCTGGCACTGTTGGCCCAAGCCATTGACCCTGGTCAGCCGGTCATGATGACAGATGTGGTCAAACTGCTCTCTGCAATCTGCATTGTGGGAGAAGAAAATACGTAAGCCTCCTGTCTCACTTTCTCTAGCCTTTCAGATGAAATCAATTTGGTTATGATGCAATTATTGTTCTTTCTTATTTCAGCCTGATTTCATTATTTAAGCCCCCTCAATTATATACTTTCTGTTGAAGTTTTATTCACCTATTGTGATTTTGCAATTTTCTCTGATTCAAACTTAAATCATATTTAATGTAAATTCTTCTTTAGCTGTGTGCTTTATTAGTCACTATTTGCTTCAGCTGTTTGTGTGTGTGTATATATATATATATATATAAATGTATGCATTTAGCAGACGCTTTTATCCAAAGCGACTTACAGTGCATTCAGGCTATCAATTTTTACCTATCATGTGTTCCCGGGGAATCGAACCCCCAACCTTGCGCTTGATAAAGCAGGGCTCTACCAATTGAGCTACAGGAACACTATATATATATTTATTTATTTATTTGTTTGTTTGGTCTATTTGCATTCATGATATAAGTACAGCATTCATTTAGTCCAGATGCATAAACCATTTATTATGACTATTTCATCTCTCTTTTAAATATCAGCTCCATGTAAGCACCGAAAAGGTGCAATTTACAAATTTACAGGTGGACTCAAACCATCCTCCATACCAGAGAGAAGTGCAATCCCAGCATAACCCTCAGTGAAAAAATGTACAACCAAATCAAATCCGTGACCCTTACTTTTACATTTACTTATTTCCTGCATGAAGTTTGGAGAAGGTCCTTGAGGCCATCACCACAGCAACTGAGGGAAGAGGGGTGGCCCGTTTTAACCCTATCATTCAAGGTCTTAGTGTGCACTCCGTCCAATTACAGGTAAGCGTTCACTGCTCCTCATTTGCCTTCTTGTTCAGATGTCTTCTGCTGATACAGCTCTACCAATGCCCTCGTGACCTCAATACACACTCAGTCACATATACATATTTCTACCTATGATAGCTGCAATAGAAAAACAAATGTGAATAGAATGTCCACTGGTGCCACTCTCTAAAGAAAATATGTGAAAATGTTATTTTATTTTATCTTATCTTATTTTTTTTCCAAGCAATGGCTACATCTTAAAAAAAACAAAAACACAAATATCTGTTCAAGATCCCTAGTGGTCTATTAATTAGCACTTCTGTAATAAAGTAACATTACCCACTTTCACATTACTGTTTGCACTATTGTGACAGACAGGTGTTGTGTGTTTTGCTTAGATGGGGAAATACATTTCCTTTATATACTATTCCATTTTGAAATTTTCCCTCAGAGATTTGAGGGCCGGTCTTGGTCACGGTCATAATTAGTTGAAGCACCAGCAATTTGCTTGATAGTGACTTCAATATAATGATGAAGTCACAGGCTCTGAATCACCTCTAAAACACAATTTACACTTTAAAATCCCCCAGCGACTGTGTATAGAGGCCTTCATGAAGAGGATAAGACAACAAATGAGCATATCTGCTTTTTAGGACGACCTGTCCTTTATATAAGAACACATTTCAAAAGCTTATGCAAGTAGATGCCTAATGCTCCTTTGAGCCGTACGGTGCCTATGCAGGCATGAAATTCATTTATTTAAATGAAACATTATAAAACAAACTTAATTTCCTGTCCTTTTCTGACAAGTCAACATGGCCTTTTGTTTAGCCAGCATGCTCAGGGGCTCAGGACACTTGTAAAGCACAGAGATTAGTGCTGCCAGTTACAGCTCTTCATTTGCATTGTAAAGCATAAACTGGCATTAGTCAAACATCCCTGATGAGATTTACCATAATCATTCCAGAAATTATGAATAATTTGATTAGGGTTATTTAGCTCTGTGCTCGCAAATAAGACGGAAGTGCACCATGAGTCAGGGTCTGTAAACCACAAATCTTGTAATGGACAGTTTACTCCAACTATTAAAATTGACATCAACTTCATTTGATATTCTACATTCATAAACCTTGATTGACTTTAATAACAAAATAGATCATAATTAAATCAAAGCACTAAAATATATAATTTATCATTTAATAATTAAAGGGGTATCTATCTCTATCTGTATCTGTCTGTCTGTCTGTCTATCTTTATCTATCTGTCTCTCTGTCTGTCTGTCTGTCTGTCGGTCATTCTATCATTCTGTTTTATTTGTCTATCGTTCTATCTATTGTTATTTCTATTGTTCTGTCATTCTATCTGTTGTTCCATTGTTCTGTACCGTTTGTTCTAACTGATTTTTTATTGTTCTGACGGTCTGTGCATTGCAAATAAACAAAACTCACTCATTCATATTTATTGAAAAGGGAGAAACCAGTTTGTAATTTATGTAAAATTTTATTGAGTATAGAACATATTTTAATACAATGTCAATTTTTTTATTATAATAGTATTTTTATTCTAAATATTAATTAACATTTTTAAAAAGGTTTCTCCTAAAATAATTTAATAATATTTTATCAAATAGTAAGTAAAAAGGCTATATAATTGATAGCTATTATTGTTGTTGTTATTTTAGTTTATATTTTTATAACAACATTGTTCAATAATAACATTATATGGAAAGGATATTGATTGAATTAAGCAATGCAATTTAATGTTGTTGTTTTTTTCATAAATATGGCCATTGCTGCTAATGTGGTGTTAAATCGTAAATAAATAAATCTGTGTCTGTCTTTCTATTGTTTTATCATTTGACTATTTGTTGGCCTATGTTACTTTCTCTCTCTCTCTCTCTGTAAAAAAATATATAAAATACAATTTATACAAGGACCATTCAGGCAGCCTATGTGTCTGGTTCTAGGCTCTCTTTTTGCAGCATATGTGCATGCATTCAAGTGAGGCCAGCATACTTATATTCGTGATATGCCCAGCTCCTCTGCAGAGTGCTGGCCCTACACAATGACATGCGCTGGTTCGCCTGCGTTAACTGAGTGGCTTCATTGTTGAGACTGATCAAAGTAGCTGTGTTTTAGTTTAATTGGTAGCAGAGGGAGGTGAAAGAGAGGCACTGAGCTTTCCCTTCAAACAAGCATAGAGAGAGAACTTTCACATGCTTTCTCATATCCTGCATTCAGGATAAACCTCTAACTCAGCAGTTAATGTTGAAGTTAAAATTATATTCTTTTAATGTTTTACCGTGACCTGCAGAGTGTAAAATATGTAGTAGTTCTGTGGCTCTCATGGTTAGCATGGATTTGTGCCCATATAATTCCTCTTCCAGTCCAAAATAGTGTTGAAAGGTTGATACGGAGCAATTGAACGCTCTACATTAGCAGGTCACACAGGAAAAGACCCCTTATTGGCCAGCTTTTCTCCATTAGACAGGAATTGGTGAAATGAGTGGAGAAAAATAACCAAAACATCCAAGGCATGCTGTTTAATATCCATGAAGGCCAACTGGTGTGTTTAGAGGCCTCTAGTAATGTTTTATTGATTGACTGGTTATTGTTCCTGTTTGCTAATAGTCAGCTGTGATCTCTTTTAACCGTATGAATCATTTATCAAAGGCTGTTATAACTGGGAACGTTTGGAGTTTTCTGTAGGGTTTCTCTTTCTCTCTCCACTCTGTTGTTGCTAGAGATATTTAGGGGCTGTATCTTCAAATAGATGCTCTTAGAGCACACACCCAGACTGCATAAAGTTCAGTTTGTTTATGTAGGAGTGAGAGGCAGGGAGCACTCAGGGGCGACAATAGACTGCATCGGACAGGGTTATTTTTAAGAATGTTTCAAGAGAGCTTGAGGATGCCAAGTATTTTGGTTTTGCATGAGTCTGTGTGCTCATCCATGGGAGCTAGTAAATGATTCATCATGTTTTTTTTATCACTTCATAATTTGTGTTTTCATGTCTATGTCTAGTGGATATTTCTTATAGCTCTGTATTGCTCTGAGCTAATGGAGAATGAGTGATTCTCACAGGAATATATTTCCTCTTTCTCTCCTCATCCTGTTCTCTCACCACTCCCGCCTCTCACCAGGCATGTGAAGTAGGCAGATTAAGAAAACGGTACAGTTATTAATGGCAGATATGTTTTCTTTTTCCTTTATGAAAGCTGTCAGCAAGTGTCACTTACAGGCTTAACTTTTCTGAGATTCCTCCCGCAGTTCAACCGCTGAGCCAAAGAAATATGAATAATACAATGTCATCGTCTCTTAAATCAAAGGGTTTTGCCTGTGAAAGACTTCTGCTCATTTTTTTCATGATTTTTGCTGTGTGAAGATATCATAAATATACAGCCCATCATTACGGACTAAATATTTATTTAGTATCATAATGTTCTGTTTTGAGCTTTGAGTTTAGGATTATAAACATTGACTACAATTATTTGGCCATTTGAGTTAACATAGATTTTTTTTAATTATTCAGCTGGTGGTTTTTATAAACCATTTATTTTTAGTAAATTGGAACCATACATCAGTCATATGAGCCTGTCCAATTTATTACAGTTTAAATAGCTGACAAATCCATTGATTGAATTAAATACATTATGCAACATCTTTATTTTTATTCAGGTTTCTTATTGTCTTTTGTTTTGACCCCATGAGTTTAGGATGATAACTATTGCCTCACATTTTTTATTCCTTGATTATTTGATTAATCACAACTTGAACCGGTAACCAGTATTTTTTGTAGTGCATCCAATGCCATACAGCACAATCAGTATCGTCTGATTCATAAACAAGTGACTCTTACAGGTCTGTTCTGTTTTTTAATTATATATATTTTAAAAAACTCTACTCTTACTGTATGACAATGTCTGAAAAAATCATGTTCCATCACAGCCACTATAAATAATTTGGAGTTGGTGTGGTTTATTATGTAATAATCAATTATTGCATCATCAGACATGATGCGAACAGGAGGTAAAGCCACACAGAGCTATACAGACAGTTCACTGTCTGCTCAATACGGCTCAGTCCCCTGAATGCACCAGTGCCTTTTAACTAAACACTCCCTCTCATACATGTGATTTAGAGTGTCTTGTAGAAGGCTGATCAATAATTGATGATCTGTGTTGCTTGAGGAGATGAATAGTAGTTTTTGACTCCTTTATGTTGGCTGAGAGTTCAGTGAGAGTCATAAACCACAGTGATGCTCTTCAACAGGTCCAAACTGCAGTCTCATATACAATCCCTTGAAAACAAGCTTCAGTGAGACATTCAAGGCCACCAACTTTCGCTTTCAAATTAAGCTTTGTAAACTAGTGATAAAAAATAAATAAATAAAAATAAATTCATCAAGGCTTATCGAAGATTACTTACTTCAGTTACTGATCTTTTCTGTGATGCAAAGCTGATTTTTCAGCATCATTACTCCAGTCTTCAGTGTTGAATAATCCTTCAAAAATCATCATATTGTGCTGATTTGTTGCTCCAAAACATTTCTTCTAATTATCAATGTTAAAAACAGTTGTGTTGCTTAATATTATTATTTTGGAAACCGTAATAATACATCACAATATTACATTTTTTTCTGTATTTTTGATCAAATAAATGCAGGCTTGATGAGCAGAAGAAACTTCTTTCAAAAACATTAAAAATAGTAATGTTTCCAAACTTTTGGTCTGTACTGTATATATTTTTTGACTTAAATGGTTCTTTGACAAATTAAGTTTAATCATTCCTAAAACAAATATTCCATTTAGTATTTCAACACGGTTACATATAATTCAAATGCATACACTCAGACCTGCATATGTATACACACACATACTCTTACTGAATGTTATCTTCTTCCTTTAGGTGGCTTGCATGCAGCTCATCAATGCCCTCGTAACGTCTCCTGATGAGTTGGACTTCAGGCTGCACATCCGAAATGAATTTATGCGCTGCGGCCTGCGAGAGATCCTGCCGGTAAGCGGCTCTACCACTGCCTGTGTATTAATATTTAAATGAGTTGTCCACTTGAGTGAAATATTGTAAAATGGCTCTGCGAATAATTTATGAGGCCTGAAGGAGAGGTCGCTCTGCTGAATCAATACTTATAGCCAGGATTGGATTGGTTTCTTTCTCTCGGTCTGTCTCCTCTTGGCATTCTGAATGTGGTTATGTTCTATCAACAAACGACTGAAAACTGCCTGAACAAAACAGAAGTATGTGAAATGAAAGCCAGAGAGTGTGGAAGTGAGATAGATTAATGCCTCACGCATGTCTTATTTATTATTCAAAACACAAGCTGCCTCAGAAACAGGACTTGGGAATACAAAGAGACGGAATGAAAGCGAAATTATTATTTTCTCTTTCTAGATACACATTTTTGAAAATGGTGTTTTGTCAGTGTTTCTCTCTTCTCTCTCATAGTGCCCAATATTCCACATATTTGTCTTATTTTCCCTTCAAAGTCCACTTGAAATGTTAGTCATGCTTTCTCGCAACAAAAGCAGTTGTATATAATGTTTCCCTCAATTTCTTTTTCTAGCTGTTTTTTTAAAAATAACATCTGCTGTTTATACTAGTATATCTGTATGATTTCTATATGCAGTTAACCTCTGTTCTGATTGGCTAACCTCTTCGTGTATGAAATGAGCAAAAAAAAAAACAAAAAAACAAAAACAACCTCCCACCAGCTTTCTGAATACTGACTGGATGTTTGTGGAAATGTGTTCATTTGCTTGTGATTCTGACATCAGAATTGTTTTTAGGTTCTTTTGCAGCTAAGGCCAAGTTTATTAGAAAAGTAAAACTTTTGCCGTTTATTGCTTTCTGTTGTGTTGGTTCACACACTACACAGCTAATTCCAGACTATGTTAATCAATTATGAAGTCCATCGCACCTCATTCTTGTAGTGTGCGATTGCCTTTAGTGTCCTGCAATAGTTTGGGTGGACTAACAGGGAACTTTTGAGTTGTATGTCTTCGTCCAGTAGTACATCAAAGACTTTATTTCAAAAGACCAAGGAATATCATGTTTTCAGTGGCATGGTCTATTTAATATGCTCTTTTCTTCTCTTTGTTTCCCCTTGCGCTTCACGCTGTGTAGACCCTGAACACTGTAAAAAATGATGCTCTGGATATCCAGCTGAAGGTCTTTGAGGAGCACAAGGAGGAAGACATGATTGAGTTCTCCCATCGCCTGGAGGACATCAGAAGTGAACTAGAATATCCTTCTGACGCTGAGATGCACGCAATTTCATTTGATATTCTGTCCACACTTAAACGCTCCTAAAAAAAACTCTCCCTCTCCTTTGTGTCGTCTTCTCTTTCTTTCTCTTACTCATACTTTGATCCTTAGAGGACCTCCAACAATAAAATGTTGGTCATATGCAAACTGTAATAATATCTTCAGAAACCATGCACTTGACTGCATTGATGTTGTTTTCTTAGATTTAATCATAACTATAAATCATCCTGAATTGTTTGCTTACATTAGCAGTGTTTTACAAGTCTCATGCTGTGACAAGGCTAGTCAGTAGTTCTTTGCTCTGCCTTTGTGTCTGCACTTCATGTATTGAGAGTGTATGCTCTTTTCTTCTGTATGTTTCCATATTTTGCTTTTATTTTGGCAGTTGCAGCGCTTGATTGTTCCTTAACAAAGTGCGTACTGATATCGGAGATGTCTTTAATGTGTTATACTGCTTTGTGAAGGACACAAGCGCAGAGAGCAATTTTCTTTCCATACTACAGCACCTGCTGCTGATCAGGAATGACTATTTCACACGGTGAGGGTTATTTAATTTTTTTGTTTTAAAGTTGACTGAATAGTGAATGAAAAGAACCTACTTTCATGTTAAACATTTTACTTATTTACTATGCCTTTCCTATGCTTCTGTTTCTTTCAATCTGTTGGTTTTGCATTTATTGTTGCTAATTTACGCATTTTCAAATGATATTAAATAACGAGTAGGTGTGTTTGAACTTTTCAATGGTATTGTATGCAAAAGGACCTTTCATAAACCTAAGGAAAAGGAAAATGTCTTTCCAAACCTATTCGGGCCCTTACAAGTCACATCACATTCATCTTGTATTCATAATTTTTTATAAAAATGCCGCCTCTCCTCCCTTTCAAACCTAGTCTGAGGTTTTTATTTATTTCTGACTAATTAGTGCCAGTGATGCAACGGCATATATCTCCCGGCGTTAAGGTCTCGCTGATGACTCAATGTGTTGTGAGTTGGAGAACAGCTTTTAAAGCTCTTTAGCCAGTGATCTTTTTTTATGTGAAGAATAACAGCTTTAACAGAAGAGAGAAGTGGAAAGGGAAACAGAGGTGTAAAGATAGAGACCATCTGCTGAGCGCCGGTACAGGAGAAAAGAAGTGCCCATTCTGTTTGGAGAGATATCTGCCTATATCTATCTCTATATCTTCCACTATATCTTCTGTATATCTCTCACTTTATTGATTGTTTATTCCCTCTATTGAGTTTGTTCACTCTGTCGTTGCCTCTAACGATTGTTTAACCATTTTGTCGTTCTATCAATCACTCTATTGTTTATTCTATTGATCTTTTGTGCACTCTTACGAATGTTATCTCTATCAATTCATTTATGTCTGTCTGTCCTTAGTTATATCAGTCTTTCATATATCTTGCAATAATTCAGGTAGATTTGTATCTGTTAACATGAACAAAGTATTTAAAATTGTATTTTATTATATAGTAGGGTTGTGACAGAGAGGAAATTTTACTTACTAATTTTACAACACTGGTAATCTCCATGGGGGGTAGTTTTCCCTCTTTTCCTCGCTTTCCTTCTGTTTTTTAGTAGCTTGTAAAAGTTTGTAAGATTTTACTTTTACTTTCAAATTAGCGACAATTCGTTGTCAAGCAGTTGTTTGTATTAGTTTGAGTTTTCCCTCTTTTCGTCAATTTACTTCGCTTTTAAATAGCTTAAAAGCGCAGTGGGCATTTTACTTTCACTTTTAAATTAGCATCAGTTCGAAGTCAATTGCTCAATTAAATTCAAGAAACAAAATACATAATAAAACTTTTATCAACAAAATGAATAAAAATACACCATGCTAATATAAAATAACTTACACAAAGTTTAGGTATACAAAACTGAAGATCAGTAAACACTGAAACCAAATAAGAATCGTACGTTATTAGAAAAACGAATAATAAAGCTTGGAGACATGCACGGCATACTTGATGTAAAAAAAAATAAATAAATAATGGTCTTTTTTTTTTATGGTCCCAGTAAGCTCTTCTCACCATATAAACATTTCTTTCTAAACTCTGTCCATGAACACCGTTTATTCTACATGGGAAGTGCACATGCCCTGCTGGTCTCTTCCCCCCAAACCATCCAATGGCAGTGTCCGACAAAGAGAATAATCCTGCTTTCATCTTCCTCTCATTACACATGCCCACATTACTCTTCCCTTCCCTATATACCCCCTCCCTTCTCTCTCTCCCTCTCCCTCTCTTTTCATCTGTGGCATCTGCTCAAAGAGAGTTTTCATGTCTTTGAGCTCACAGCTGGGGGTGTGTTAAACCTGGTCTTGATCAAAAGGCAAGCTCCTAATATGTAGAATACAGGATATATAACTCAGTTTTTAAAAACCACTGCAGATAGACGGTATATACCTACATCATTAATATACACATTCACATGCCAATTGGCGTGCTATTCAGGTCAAGGAGTGATCGTTTAGCTCTTTCTGAAGTCATTATGGAAATGATTATGCCATGACTGCATACACTTACGCTTTATTATTTGTTTTCTTTTTCTTTTTATGGTCAGTTATTCCATAAATGGGAAGTAGGTTTATGTGTCTTTAATGCTAACTCACTCTAAAATTGAAAATATAGTTACTTGAATTTTATATCCTAATTTATATGCATGTTGGAGATTCCAATGTGGTTGATTTGGCCACTGTATTTGTGCTGTAGTCAAGTATATAAATTAGTTAACATGATTAATGGCAATAGAATACAGATTTTAATTTTAATGAATATAATTTAATTGAAAGTGAAAGTGAAAGTGAAGTGACATTCAGCCAAGTATGGTGACCCATACTCAGAATTTGTGCTCTGCATTTAACCCATCCGAAATGCACACACACAGAGCAGTGAACACACACACACACTGTGAGCACACACCCGGAGCAGTGGGCAGCCATTTATGCTGCGGCGCCCGGGGAGCAGTTGGGGGTTCGATGCCTTGCTCAAGGGCACCTAAGTCGTGGTATTGAAGGTGGAGAGAGAACTGTACATGCACTCCCCCCACCCACAATTCCTGCCGGCCCGGGACTCGAACTCACAACCTTTCGATTGGGAGTCCGACTCTCTAACCATTAGGCCACGACTTCCCCGAATTGTAGAATTATTGTGCTGTATTTTGGGCGTCAACTTCACATTACCATGTAGAAATGATGACTGTAAAAGGTCAGAATGATAACTTCAGATCAAAGAGCATCCCCTCAGCCTGAATGATCCTAATTCTTTCCGCTTTTCCCTCCAAAGCTCTGCTAATTTCACTCATTTAAAAAAAAAAAAAACTCAAATTCTGTGTTGTGCCACAAAGACAAGATTTATTAAACATGTCAACACCGTTTATAATTCACTGTTTACTTCAGTTTTTTAAATTCAAATATATAACTAAATATGTAACAGGGAAAGGAAAGCCAGACTCCTTATTGCCTGGCTGCAGTTGTAAATGATACTTTAAAATGCAGCTGAGTTCACTCTACAGTATCTCGTACGTCATCCCTTCTCACTTTTGTTATGTTTCTCTCCATATGCCTCTCCATTTTTATGTCTCTCTTTCCCTTTTATGTAAGTGTCGAGCAGCATCGCAGATTTAAAGGACTCAGTCATTTTCATTGCACCAGTTATTAGCTTGTATAAGCCAGTATCACTACTGTCAGAGGATTTAGAGTAAATTTAACAATTTTTCTAATTTTGTGCCTGAGTCAGTGGTACAGTATTCTCAAAAAGATAATACAGTGCATTGATTTTTCTTTCTTCTCGCTCTCTCTTATTCTTCCTTGTTCTCTGTCCTCCAGGCCTCAGTATTTCAAGATCATAGAGGAGTGTGTCTCTCAAATCGTCCTCCATCGTAGCGGCACAGATCCTGACTTTACCTACCGCAAGCGTCTGGATGTGGACTTCAGCCACCTGTTAGGTGTGTCTGCTTTTCTATTCGAGCTAGTTAGTTAGTTTACTTGAAACTGAAATGGTTAATTTCCCCATGCTTTCTCTGCAGAGGTGTGTGTGGATAAAGCCAGGGCTGAGGAGTTTGAACAGAGGGCCTCAGAGTTGACTCAAAAGGCAAGTGCCCTTTCTTTCCCCCCTCTTTATCTTCCAACCCACCCTTGTTTTTGGTTTCTTTCTTCTTACTCTGGCTCCTCTAATGAAGTATGCAGCCTTTGAAGACCATTCATGACCGTACCATTTAGCTTTCATTAATTAAGGCAAGATTACTTGAAATCGTTCAAACAGCCATTTGTAATTAACAGTATTCTGAGATTAAAAAGGTATTGATTGTTGGGAGCGTTCGTTTGTACTGGTGGGCCGAAATGTACGTGGTCGACGGCAACAGATCTATACATACCAAACCATAGCTTTTTAACTACATCCTTTCCAGATAACTAGTTAACTTTTAAAACTAGCAGAAATGCTTTTTATGGCTTTACATCTAAGAAATGAACTTGATGAATGAAATCATCTTAGCTGAGCTTGTTGGTTTAGGATGGTCGACTGGTCATACTAAAGTGTATTGTTTATTTATTTTTTGCAGCATTGGCATGAACATTTATGTCAGACATTTTTTAAGAAGTAAAACTTTTTTGTGAAGGCTAGTTTTGTGTGATAAAAGGTTGTGTGGTGTCCAAAAGATCTGTTTTAGATAATGTGTCCTGCTTATTTAATGCAGATTTGCTTAAACGGGTCATATGACTTTGCAAAAATGAACATTATTTTGTGTATTTGGTTTAATGCAGTGTTTGTGGTTTAAGGTTAAAAAACACATTATTTTCCAAACAACAAACGCTGCTCTACACTGCTTAAAACTCGCGTTCGAATCGTCAGTGGTAAATTCTTTAAATATCTAAACATACTTACAGGCTGTGAGTCAGAAGCGCCAGACTGTCAAAGTTGGAATTGCCCCACTATATAGAAACAGCCTTTGTGCACAGAAGCATTGTAGGCTACTGGTTCAGGAAACAGTCATTGTCCTCCGTAAAATGCGTTGCATACATCTGAATATTTGGGTTGAACTGTTCCGGAACAGTGTTGTAAATACAACTTTTATCCACTGATTTCTAGTTGTGTCCTCTTTTGGAAGGCCAAACAAAGTAGTTTCGCTTTCACAATGTAACACACAACGACTCCATGACATAGCGGCGGTGACAACAGCAAGAATAATAGTTACGCCATCTTTCTTTGTGAACATTTGGGCGCTGTTATGCAAATCTTCCCACATCATGCCTTAGACGTGGGGGCGTGTTAGAATGAGCCATTTCAGGAGGCCATGGTTGACTCCTAATTTTTTATAAAGAATATCTCTTTGGATTTGAGCCTTTAGTCTTTGCAACTTAGCAACAGATTTCTTTATGCACCAAGAGCTTGTTACCGCTCATACAGCTCAAATAATATTTTTTTTTTTAATTGCATCATATTGACCCCTTTAAGTAACTGTTTTTATAGTCCTTGATTGAATTTGTGTTTTGTATTTGTGTTATACTAGTGTAATTATCTTTAATTTCAATAATTAGTGTTCAGCCTCAGTACATAATGCTAACAGAAAAAAGACATTTAAGCAGCATTCAAACATCAGTAGATGAATGGTTATGTTTTTGTGTGTGTGTTTTTGTCATCTCTGTTGATATAATTTTTGTTTTCAAGTTTGATGAAGAGTTTCTGGGCAGACAGGAAGCTCAAGCCCAGCTATTGAAAAGAGAAGAGAAGATCAATGAGCTGGAAGCTGAACTTCAGGCTTATAGAAACCAGGTACCTATGCTTTTCTTTCTCTCTTTTTTTTGGCCACTTCTGTCACTGTTTTTGATGGCATTGCTGCTGGGATTCCCTTCTCTTTCTTTTCTCACTGTTGTTTTAGTTCTTTCTCTCCTTCTGGTTTCTGTTTGTTCAATTATTTTTCTTTCAGAATTCAGCATTTGCATATATTATAACCGATATATCGTTTTGCCAATATTATCGGCCGCTATGAGCCTGCAAACTCCGTCCCACAGTCTTTACAGCGAATGCAGTGCATAGAACCATTTTCTAATTCCATTTTCAACTGCTCTCTCCAAAAACTGTACACCTTCTGTTCGGCTGGTGGATCAACATTCACCACATGATCGCTATCACTAGCACCATTATTTGTAACTTTAGGTGGTTCACTAAAGAAATCTGTCTGTGCTTCATTTTATTTTCGCTCTTTTTCAGCCCTTTACATTCCCCGCAGTAGTTAGCGCCCTGTCACCTGACAGATGAAAGCAGAGACTGGGTGATTGACAGCCAATTTTAAAATCTGCATTAAGGTTAAGAATGTAAAGATTAAGTTTAATAGGTTATATAGCCTAATGTTTCATACAACGGCAGACAGGTCACCGTATCAACACTCAGAAGGCACATGTTTTTAGAGAAATGAAAACAGGTCGCATGACAACAATTATATGCAACCAAAATGCCACCAATTTCGAGCCTTGTTACCATGACCCATTGTTTCACATTTTTCCATCTTTACAGAGTTGCTCAGCCCTACAACACAAACATTTTGGGTTTTTTTTCGGGCTGACATCAAACTTGTTTACAGCTTTTACATTTTTGTCTAATAGAGACTGGCACAGTCTGCCCTAATGTTGTCTCTCATTCACCCTGAACAGCTGCTATAAGAGAAGCATACTGCTCTAAAGCCATGATCTTAGCTACTCCATATTTAATCAATAAATCAGAGTCAAAGTCTTTTTCAAATAAAACTTATGAAGATTTTTTTTTTGGGGGGGGGGGGGGGGGATCAGTGATAAAATAGTGATATATTCTTAAAATAAAACATTTTAAAAGAAAACAAAAGGCCCACTGTATATCACTGAATTCCAAATTGAAACTTTTGAAGATTTTTTTATTTATTTTTTTATTCAATGATATACATTGATATGCAGTGGTCCTTTTGCTTTCTTTTAAAATGTTTAATTAAAAAAAAAAAAAAAAGTTGTATAATGATTCTTGTTGTATAATGCAAAGGATGCAAAATGTATTGGCACCATATTAGTAAAGTATTGGCTATTTGGTTTTTCTGAACCAATTCTGAATATTTAATTTCTTCTTCATATTTTATTATTAATAGATCAACATTTCAGTGATTAAATGATTCAACATTAAAAGAATAACAATGGCAATAAGTGCAGTTTCCTTTAACATGACATATCAGATTTTATATTTTCAATCATATATTGGTTGTATTTTTATGTTTTTGGACTTATGTCTGCATTAAATTACCCTGCTGTATTACCATGAAAGCTGTGACACTCCTGCACATTTATTGTTGTTCTTGGCCAGCTTTGTGCCTGTACCCCTCTTCTCCCTTTGGTCCTCAGATTCAAGACTTTTTTTTCTTTTTTTACGGATCTGAACCCCTCACAATGAAATGACAAATAGGGCATCAACTGAACAGTTTGTTTGATCAATTGCTTTTTGGCTCACTGGGCTATCGTCAATAGATCAGATCAATTGTTAAATAATGGTGGCCAGTGAGTGAAGTGAAAGTTTGGAGTGCAGGCAGTTAAGCTGATCCATCTCTTTGAGGTGCGATCGTTTGCAGCAATGCAAAATTTAATCACCCAGTCAATTCTTCACATGTGCAGGAGCGTCAGTCATGCTGACTCTTAGCCTGTGAATTATCTAGAGGCTGGGATGTGCACAGTTTGAATTAGAACACACCTACTAGTTCAGTGATCCCCAACCCAAACTCTTGTAGCTGTTTGCCATGCAGGATGAATGGTATAATTAAGGTTGCAAAGGGGCGGTACATCTCCAGAAATTGTCTGGAAACTTTCCATGAGAACTTTTTGGAAATATTCCAAGTTTGAAATTTACCAGTAATTTATAGGAATTTACGGGAATGTTTGGAAATGCATGGCAATTAATTAGACACATTTGGGGAAATGTAAAAAACTGTATCATATACAAACA